>NC_140072.1:13720304-14350255 GCF_964194135.1 Talpa europaea
CCGGTTCGATCCCCGGCTGCTCCCAGGCCACTGGAGAAGGATCCCACGTGGTGCGCAGACCTCTCCTGCCACCCGCTGCTCCCCTCGGCAGTGTACTTCAGTCCTTCTGCCTGCTCTGCTCCCCGCTCTAGCTCTGGTGAATTCTCTCACCCTCCCGCGCTTCTGACTGTACCCAGTGCATGTATAAACAAAACAAACAAATATAATAAATAAATAAATAAAAACATGCCTCTATAAAACAAACAAACAAACAAACAAAAATATTTAGTAGAAAACCTTGTGTGTAGACCAGAGTTGCAGGGGGTGAGAGGATTTACCAAAGACACAGTGGGGAGCAGAACAGGTGTATCTAGTGAAATACACAGCTACGGGGAGCAGTGGTTGAGACAGGAGAGGTCTGCTGTGCCATATGTGGGTTCGCTCCCTGGCCAGAGATGGAACCCAGGTCATCATGGTGATAGCTCTGAGACCTAACTTGAGGCAACCAGGGAAGTTGCACCCTAATTTGTATTTCTGTTCTTGTAATAGATATAGAATTTTAGAAGTTAGGTAGTACCTCATGGTTTGTGACAATAGCAGGAACAACAGTAACAAATTCTTGCCCCCATGTTTACCTGTGTCTTACCTTTCCCAAATACTTTTTGGCCTTATTATTGAACTCTGTATTCCCACATCATATGCTTTTAATTTAAACAAACAAAAAACCCAACTAATTTTAGAAATTCTTGCTTATTGTTTTGGAAGATGAGAATTAAATATTCCACCCTGATGCATCTTCTGTCATCTTCTCAAATAGTCATCTTCTCAAATAGTTGTAACACATTTTTATTAAATGCTAAACCAAGTAGTGTACTGTAATTGTATTTTCTTTCATAAGTTTTTATTTTTACTGTAGTTTACCGTTTCTTCATTGTTATATTTGCTTATATTTCAAGCATTGTCCCTCCTTTTTCTCAAACTACAACATAATTGCCAAATCCTCTGGACTCTGCTTTTGTACTCTATTGATACAGTTTCTTCCCCTCCCTTTCTTAGAAGGCATCTTTTGGAACTTCTCATTTTATTCTGTCATATTCCTCTTCTGAATTGGTTTTTCCCTAGGCCAGTTTGAATTGCCCTTTACATCACTCTATTTGCTGAATTTATTCCTATTCTTGGTAAAGTAATTTCTGTTTAGTAGCTGTCTTAGAAAAGATGTATAAGAGAAAGAAGCAGTGATCAGAATGGGGCCATTGGGACCCTGGGGCTTCTGCCCATTCTGAAGAAGAAGAAGCAGAAAGAGCAGGAGCTGGCACTGCTCATAGTGCTGTTAAAACAACCATCGATACCACCTCCCTGACATTGGACTTCAACATCAAAACCCTGGAGCATCAAGGATTCAAGTGGGAACATACGGGATGTGGATGTCCCTGCGTTCCCACTGGTGGAACTATTTTAAGGGCAGGGCCTCATTTGGGTGCTGGACAGTGCCGACCCTCAGCACATAAAGGACTGTCACCAGGACAGTCCTGGAGCCCTGCTGGAGGAAGCCCTGGCTGGAATGACCCACCTCATCTTTGCCAACAGCCAGACCTGCCCATAGCCCTGTCCTCTAGTGGCTATCCAAGAGGTCCTGGAGTTGGACTCCATCCATAGCCACCACCAGTGCATCCAGGGCCGCAGTGCCTTCATGAGGAGTCTGCCACCTGGCATCCACTGGCTCCTGTATGACATCTCCAGCTATATCTTGGTGACTGACTGAGTCGCTTCAGATGCACCCACCTCGAAGTACAGGCCTCCCACAGTTCCCAGGTCTTCCCCAGACATGGTCCATGGAGAGATTTAAGTCCTTCACCAGGCTAACACTTCCTTTCCTCCTCTAACCTGCTGCTGTGTGGCCGGCCATCTTCCATGGCAGGAGAGCTGCTGCCCTGGCTCCTGATCGGACACCGTCTGCAGCTGCCATACCACGAGGAGAGGGTTGGAAGGGGGCTGCCTCTGCTGCTACCAACACTGAGGACTTTGTCCTTGGCTCAGCTGTGAAAATAAACTGCTCCTTGCCCACCCCATCCCCCAATAAAAAAAAAATTGGAAAAAGGTTCTTGGGTACTAAATATTTGGGTCTTTCATGTTTGGAAATACCTTTATTTTACTCATTTGATTTTGACTGGATACAGGTTGAAAATGACTTTTTAAAAAATTCTCTTTTGTGGTATAATTGTGCTTATTGATTTACAGTGGTGTATCTGTTTCAGGGCGTAGCTTCACACCTCTGCAGATGTAAGTAATTGTATCACATCCACCACAGCCCACTGAGCCCACCGTCCCCTTGTAAACTCAGCTCTGCAGTGAGAGTTCTGGGATTTGGTTTGGTTTTACCTGTTACTTTCCTTTGTCTTTTTTTAAAAATTAATTTATATATATTTTACATCATTGTTCATTTCTGTACAAAATTTGGTTTCTCCTCCCAGGTGTAGTCCCTGTAAAAGTCCCACCACCAAGTCACCCCTGCACCATCACCACAGCCCCTTGTGCTCGCCCCTCCCCTCTTTTGATCCCTCTCCCTCCCCCTCCCTTGCCGAATCTCTCTGATTTATAGTTGCCTGTTAATTTTGCTGTCTTTTGTATTCCACATGAGTGAAATCATCCTAAATACTTTTAAAACTCTTGAATTTTGAATTCTATTGAGAAGTCTGAGTTCAGAATTGATTGTTTAATTGGGCCTAATTTGTTTATTTGCTAGATTTTATAATATCTTTATTCCCTTGTCCTGAAATTTCTTGATGCTATTGCTTGACATAGATCTTATTTTGTTCATTATGCTGGGTACTTGGCTGGCCTTTCAGTCTAAAATAGATTCCTTTGGTTTTGTTAAGTTTCTCTGCATAATTTTTTCATTGTTTTCTACATATTATTCTTTTTTTTTTTTTTTTTTTTTTAGAGGCATGCTTTATTTATTTGTTTGCAGGTTTGTTTGTTTATACATGCACTGGGTACAGTCAGAAGTGTGGGAGGGTGAGAGAATTCACCAGAGCTAGAGCGGGGAGCAGAGCAGGCAGAAGGACTGAGGTACACTGCTGAGGGGAGCAGCAGGCGGCAGGAGAAGTCTGCACGCCATGTGGGACCCTCCTCCGGTGGCCGGGGAGCAGCCGGGGATCGAACCGGCGCCGCAGAGGCCGCGGGCAGCTTCGCAACCCAGCGCTCAACCGCTGCGCCACCGGGGAGGCCCCTACATATTATTCTTGAACTTCTGTTAGAACTTCTATTAGACTTCGCTGGTTTGATCTTCTAATTTGCTATGCTTTGTATATTCTGTTATTGAGTTGTGTTTTCTGGGAGATCTCTTGAAAAACCTTATCCAGGAGTTTCCTGGTTCTCCTTGCTCTTCCCCTCTTCCTGCAGAAGATGAAAGGAATTCTTTTCTTCTGCTTGCCCCTGTTTCCCCCAGATTCCCTTTCTTTCTTGTTTTTGCTTATTTCTTTTGATATCTTTGTGGAATTTTTGTCCTTCATTTTTGACCTGAGGCTCTCAAAAGCTGATGAGAAACTAAGTGGGTAAGTGTAGAGCTTGTCAAGTGGTGAATTTCACCTTGTGAATGAAGTTTCTGTAGCTTGTCTCAGAGGCTCTTATTTTGTCTAGAAAATATGTGTTTATTCTACAGTATTTTCTGAATGTCTGCTTATATTTTAGGCATTGCTCTGGATGCTAGGAGTTTAACTGAATTAAGCAGATACAATTTTTTATCTTTGTGAATCTTATATTTTGGCCAAGAGAGGCAGGCAATAAACAACAGAAATAGGTAAATATGTACCATTTATTTGAGGAATGTTAAAGATGTAAGGAAGAAGGGTAGGGAATGGTAACAAGACAATGCACACTGGGTAGGAAACAGGTGAACGTGATAATTTAGAGTATGTGCCTGCCTAAGGGGAAGGAGCCCTGGTGGAAGAGCGTTCCACAATGTGGGGATCTGCCTGATCTCTGTGTAGAATTAAGAAACTAATACAGCAGGCTATGTGCGAGGAAGAGGAGTAGCACATGAAGCCGGGATGGAAAAGCAGAGGTGGTCAGAGTGTATTGGGCCTTAGTTTTTTTTTTTTTTTTTTTTTTTTTTTTTAAGTCTTTGAGTGAAAGATGGGTTTAAGAGATATCTAATAGGTAGGTTAGGTGGGTATCAGGTTTGGAGTTCAGGGGTGAGATCTGGGTTACGATACAGATTTGAGAGCTGTAAGTGTGTGGGTGGTATTTAATACCATGAAATTGGGAAAATTAGGGGAAATCACCAAAGGAATGAGTGAGATAGAGAATTTTGCTCCAGTTTTTAGTGGTCAGATGGAAACTAGTAATGAAGATTAAAGAGTGATTAGCGTTTTTGTGCAGGAAAGTATGAAGAACCGCTACAACTACTGCTATGTTAGGTTGATTCAGATGAAGGCTTGGAGATGATCGTCATATTTAGGAACATAGATCACTGATCTCAGTGAGAGCCACTTTGCTATGTGGTGAGTGGGCAGTAAGGGTGGAGTATGGGGCACTTAACAAAATCCATTGGAATGAGTTCAAGAACTAAAGAGGAGAAAACACTGGCGACAACATGTGTAAGTTATAAAGAGAAAGCTAATAAAACTGGTAGGGAAATATCCTTAATCTCAAGAACAAATTCAGAAGACTTATTGATAGTAGTAGAACCTAATAGTTGGCGGTGGATTGATTGGGTGAGGTTGACAGGGAAACTGAGTCTAGGATGAGATTTCTATCATGATCAATTAGGTAAGTGACTTAAAATACCCTGAATTCTTAGAAGTTTTCTAGTTAGATCTGATTTTGATTTCAAAGGGTTTATGTAGAGCTTACAGAATGTGTACTAATTTCATGTCTTTTTGGAAAAGTCTTCTGAAATAGTATTGTCAGATTTGTCATTAAGATTAGTTAATAGGGCCTCCCTGGTGGCGCAGCGGTTGAGCGCTGTGCATTGCAAAGCTGCCCGCAGCCTCTGCAGCGCTGGTTCGATTCCCGGATGCTCCCCGGCCACTGGAGGAGGGTCCCATATGGCGCGCAGACCTCTCCTGCCGCCCACTGTTCCCCTCAGCAGTGTACTTCGGTCCTTCTGCCTGCTCTGCTCCCCGCTCTGGCTCTGGCGAATTCTCCCACCCTCCCGCGCTTCTGACTGTACCCAGTGCTTGTATAAATAAAAAAATAAAAAAATCTTTTTTTTTTTAAAAAAAGAAAAAGATTAGTTAATAAATTGTATGCCTAACTGGAATTCTTAGTCTTGACAGCCAGGTCATTTTAGGACATTTTTCTCAGTATTTCTTGCAGAAATAAATTCAAGCATAGATACTCCCCGAGGTTGATAGATGCCAGGCAGATGGCCTTTTTTCCTCTATTGAGTTGGGTATGAGAAACTTAATAGGGCTGAGCTGAAGATTTTGGTTGTTTATGGAGCAGACACATCTTGGGGCAGCTGCAATACTTTTGTGTATCGTGAAGCTCTGTGTTATTAGATGCATAAACATTCAATATTGTTATGCCTTTTTTTTTTAAAAGATTTATTTATTTATACATACTAGAATTACAGGCCAGAGATGTGGAGGTGAGAGGATTCACCAGAGACAGGCAGGGAATAGAACAGGCGGATTGACTGAAATACACTGCTGAGGTGAGCAGCGGGAGAGTCAGGAG
The DNA here is from genome assembly GCF_964194135.1 of Talpa europaea. Lineage (NCBI taxonomy): Eukaryota > Metazoa > Chordata > Mammalia > Eulipotyphla > Talpidae > Talpa > Talpa europaea. The sequence goes on from NC_140072.1 coordinate 13,725,966, forward strand.
AGGTCTGCTGTGCCATATGAGTAGCTTCTTGGCTAGGGATCGAACTCATGCTGCAGTAGCTGCGGATTGCTTCATAGGCTGCCTCTTAACCCCTTGTGCCACCAGGGAGGCCCTGTTATGCCTTCTTTTTTTTTTTTTTTTGTTATGCCTTCTTAATGAATCTACCCCATTATCATTATGGAATAACCTTCATTATCCTTGGTACAGTATATATTTGCTCTGCCAACTAGTGAAGGCTGTATATATTTTTTATCAACTAGGAAACATCTTTTTATTGTGTCTAAAATACTAGATACTTTAAGCATCTGGATTTACCTCAAAAAACTGAAAATGGCTATATAACCCAGCAATCTCGGGCGTCTATCCCAAAACATGGAGCTATCAGTGGGAAAAAAAAAAAAAAAAAAGCTCTACAGTGTGTATTGTAGCATTGTTTACAGTAGCTAGGACATGGAAGTATTCAAGGTATCCATCAACAGAGGATGTGGTATTTCTCCAAATGAAATCTATTCAGCTACAAGGAAAGATGAAATACAGCCATTTTCAGCAAAATGGAGGAGTTTGCGAGAATTATATGTAGTAAGGTAACTCAGAATGACAAAAACAAATGCTGGACACATAGCAGACTGATAAAATACAAAAGCTATAGTGGACATTAATGAACATAGAGGTTAAGAGGGAAGGTGGGGAGGGAAAGAAGGAAGAGGGTATAATGGATTGTGGTGGGGGAAAATTTAATCATTAGAAAAAAAGATGAGTCGAAATGATACTGAATGATTTAGTAACAAAGCCAGTGTACACGTATTTTTCTGAATTTTTATTTGTGGGGAAAAAAAAACACCTGGCAGTCTTATGCAAGTAGATTTTTCTCCTTGTTGGTTTTCCAAGTTTAGAAAACTGCAATAAAACAAAGTCAAAGGAAAACAATACTAGATAATTAAAATTATACTTTACTTTCTGCGTGTGAACATCTCACTCTTTCTGTGTAATTATTTCTTCTCCATCTACTCAACTATAAAATTGGACTTACTTCCTCTGAATTGCATGCTTAGTGAATAGCCAGAGCCAACTCAATACAGATATTAAAAATATAATGTTTTTGTCACAGTTAATTTTAGTAGAGCCAAATTCAGAACCAGAGTTAAATTTATCTTTTTTTCTATGTTGTAGGAATAGACTTTAAGATCAAAACAGTTGAATTACAAGGAAAGAAGATCAAACTACAGATATGGTAAGTGATACTAATTTATTCACTTTGTAGAATACCCAGTTCCTGAAGGTTTGGCAGCAAAATCCTTCCTTGTTGCCTCTTTAAATTTTGTAAGATTTCCCTTCTAAAGATTTTATAGTCTGTAAATGGCAAAGCTGGAATTTATATATTCTAGAATGTAGGTTGTTTTTTTTTTTTAAAGATTTATTTATGCATACAAGAGCTGGTGTGTAGGCTAGAGGTGGGGATGTGTGTGTTTGTGAGCGCTATCGCCATTATTACCCTCCCACAGCCAGGCCATCTTTACCTCTTTGAATCGTACAGTAGGCTTACAGTAGTACTTTTTCCACACGACAGCCAAAGGAGCCTTTTTCAAATACAAGTCTGATCATGGTGTAACCATGCAAGGCTTGGGGAGCCAAAATGTCATAGTTAGTGGATACTCACCCATGTGCCTACAACTACAGTTGCAGAACACAAAGGGGGTAGAGAGAGAGAAGTTGGGGTAGAGTAAAGTATTAGAGGCAGGGCCAGAAGCATAAGCAATGGTTTAAAGGTTGAAGGTCTCTGCAAAGTGGTAAAGCAATTAGCAACAGCAATCTGAAGGCCTGGCCGGCAGCACAAAGGCAAACAGCACCAGGGGTTGGTGCTGGCCTTGTCAGAGGCAGGGACCTGTATTATAGCTATGCTAGTCATAAAGCCAACAGCAACCAGCTCTTTTAAGGACACCTAGCATAGTGCCAATGGTGTCATTCAGCAGGAGATGTTGGAGCCAGAGATAAGGCCTATGAAGGTGTGGTGCCAGAGGACAGGGTTCAGTGTCATAGTTCAGCAAAGGTCTTCCTGATGAATCTGACTGCCTCTTCAAGTCCTCTTCAACTTGCCAATTCTCTCTCCTTTTCTTCTCTCGGTCTGGTTGGAAGCTGGCAGTATCTCTGGGGTGCCTGCCTTTTGAACCTGATTGGTCCTTTTAGTTGGCACCCATGAGTGCTCCAATTAGATTGGTCCATTCACAACCCCAGATTTGCATAACTGAGTACTTGGAAGTGGGGGTGGGGGGGGGTTGCACCAATTGGACTTCATAACTTAACACTAGGAATCAAGGGGGAAGTAGGGACTCCCACCCCAGATATTTGACTGGTGCTGGGCAAGCTCCAATCAGATTATTCCATTCTCAAGCCCATTTTCAACATCCTGGACCCTAATATAAAAGGGAATAGACTGGCCTCTAGACCGAACCTGCATTGAGGTCCTGCGCTGGAGGCCGATTGCACTTATGCCCTTCAGCGGGGCTGGGTTTAATAATTTAGGGGGTCCTGCTTCAATCGTTGGTTGTTTTCTTTCAGTTATTTATAACCTTTTTGACTTTCCATAGCATTTAAAATAAAAATTCAAATCCCTTACCACATGTACAGCGGAGACCCTTTCCCACCTTTTTGATCTCATCTTGTGCAGATAATACTCCCAACTGATTTCATTTCAGTTGTATGAACACGGCAAATTCTTTTCCAATTTAGGATCTTTGTACATGCTCTGTAGACCACTCCCAGCTTTCTCTGCCCCACCCCCAAGCCCCATAGTTAGACTGAGCATTTTAAAGTCCCATTCATTCCAGAGACTTTCATTTCAACGGAAATACAATTTGAAAACTCCAGGTTTGTCTGCTGCCCCTCTGACCTCATTCATCTTTCACCAGCTTGGCTTCAACCACAGTGGCCATGTTTTTCTTCCCTTAAGTGTGCCAAGCTTGTTTCCATCTCAGGGCCTTTGTATGTCAACTGTTCCTCTTGCTTGGAATGCTTTCATCCAGTCTCAGTTCAGTTTTTTCCTCTTAGAGAGGCCTTTTGTGATGACTAGCTAAAAACAGCCCAGCCCTTCTAGGCACTTACGGCATTTATTTCTGGTTTATCTTGGTCACAGTATTTTTAAATATCTAAACCATATTTAAAAAATGTGTACATTATTCTCTCACTAGGATGTAAACTTTTTGAGTGTGGGGATCCCATCTGTTTGATACATAGTTATATAACCTCCACTTAGAACAGAGACTGGGAAATAAAGATACTCAGTATTTGTTGATTTCTATTCTACTTCTCTTCTCACTCACCTCAAGCATCACTTCCTTCCCTTCACTTCATTCTCTCTGTCACCCCAACATATTTACCTGGTTAACATTTATCATACTTTGGGGTTACATATTCTTTTACTTGTTTGTCCCCACTGGAATATAAGTTCTCTGAGGGCAGATAGCAGACCTTATGCTTTTTATTTATCTATTTTTGGAGATAAGCATGATTTAAACTCGTGGTGTAGAAAAATTGTATACCTACGAGCCAAGTCTTGTTGAAAGTTTTGTGGTATGTTCTTAATGTGAGAAATTTGATGTCTTAATTTATAAAGTAAGGAATAACTTCATTATATTGCCAAAAATACAGAGTTACGAAATTTAAGGACTGCCTTGCAGAGCAGATTGATGTTGTCTCTGGCCTGTTCCAGTGCTGTCAGTGTCCAGACTAAAAATAACTGTCATAGTAGCACAGAGTACACAGTTCCTTGACCCCATGTGTGGTATCAACAATTAAGGAAATGAGCTATTTTTAAGTCAGAAAAACTAGGATTTCACAACATTCTCCTAGCTGTGTATCTATTATTTTATGTAAGAAAAAGTTTTACCGTCATTGTTCAGCAATTTGATCATACTGGGTAGACTGAGAAGACAATTGTAATCAGCGAGGGAGACCAAGTGAGTGGCTTTGAAAACAGGCTTAAAATCCTGTATTTGCATGATATAAAGACATTGTAGATATAGACTGTTTAATTGCTCTTTTAGATATTTAACATTTGCTTTTGCTTATTTGAGTGAACCTGCTGTCTTTAGACCTGGGTATATGTGTATGCAAACCTAAAAATAATTGGATGAATAAGCTAAGCTGTGGCTATATATATGTACTTTTAAACTGTGGTTATTTTTAATTCTGGGCAAAGTGTCACCAGTTAGCCTAGAGATGGTGAGGAATGGATTCTATTCCAGGTTTGAATTACCTTAACAGTTTGTAGGAGCTGGAATAATAGGGATCCAGGCAGGATGTAGGAAAGGAATAAATTTGAGATCAAGGAATCAGATCATTTTGTGGAGGAGCTCCAGTGGCGCCGTCGGTTAGTACTCGGTACTTACACAGATCATCTTGTGGGGTGGATGCAATCATATTTAAAACATGCAAATGAAAATAGAATATAGAAAGCTTAAAAAAAATAGTATACCATGGATCAAAACAGAAACTTATTCTGAACAGATACAGAGATTACCTTTCTTATATACTGGTATTTGCCTGGGATTCCCAGACCCAATTCCAATGTGAGTGTATAGAAGCTTCCCCACGCCAAAAGCAATTCTTAAGACACTAACAGAGTGTCTGAGAATTCAGCTCCGTTCAGCTCAATTCTTACACTACCCGGAAATAGTGTCCCGATTTCACTATTTGAGCGCTCAGTTGCCCAAAGACTATCCTCCACTTTAGAAGCTGTTACCTGCGCTTTTGACCAACTGTCTATGAATTGGCTGGAGTGGCCCACAGAACTCGGGAAAGCAGTTTACTCACTAGACCAGCAATTTATTATAAACGATGTAACTTAGAAACAGCGAGATGGAAGAGACACATAGGACAAGGTATGGGGAAGAGGGACAGAGCTTCCAAGCTTTTTCTAAGCATGACATTCCCCCCAAATCTTCATCTTCATCTGGAAGCTTTTGAAGATCCCTCTCATTGGCTTTTAGAGAGGCTTCATTACCTAGTCACAATTAAATTTCTGACCACTGGCAAATGAGCTCAATCTCCAGTTCCTCTTCCCTGCCTAGAGTTCAGGGGTGGGAATGGCATTTCCCATCTTCAGCAGTGTCCCAAAAAGTCACCTCATTAATATAACAAGACACACCCTTGTCACTTTCTACACTTAGGAAATTCCAAGGTTTTGGGAGCTGTAAGCCAGGAACTATGAATAGAGACCAAATATATATGAGAAATATATTTCAGTCATCTGAATGACCAACATACATATATTTCTTATAACTCACACTCTTATAGCAATTCATTATATTACTATAATGTAAAGGAGGCTTCATTATAACATAAAGCGTCCTTTCTGAGTACTGTTTTTTTTTAAAAAAAAAAAAAAGATTTATTTATTTATGCATACAAGAGCTGGGGTACAGGCCAGAGATCTGGGAGAGGGCTCACCAGAGACAGAGTGGGGAACAGAACAGGCAGACTGACTGAAACACACTCCTGAGGGGAGCAGCAGGCGAGACAGGAGCGGTCTGCTTCTCCATGAGGGTTGCTTACTGAGGCTGTGGATTGCTTCATAGTGCGGTGCTTAACCCCTTGTGCCACCAGGGAGGCCTCCGTAAGTACTGTTGATTTAGATTTGTCTAAGTTTATTTTGCAGTGTTTCTTTTTTGGAGAATTTACTCAGATTTGACACTGAAGTAAGTATATATATATATAATTTACTAATTGTAATGTGAATGAATAGGGAAAAAGAAAGCATATAATAGCTAGCCATTATTGGGATGGTGTTCACAGTGGAATCCGTGGAAGATTTTCTCCCTAATTGTCATTACTTATGACAGAGTTTAAAATGATGCACCCAGTGATTGCAAGAAATATTTTATTTATTTTTTAAATATTTATTCATTTATGCATACAAGAGCTGAGGCACAGGCCAGAGATGGGGGGTGGTCAGGGAGGGAGGAGGGTGAGAGGATCCACCAGAGACAGTGGAGAACAGAACAGGCAGATTGACTGAAATACACTGCTGAGGGGAGCAGCGGGCGAGACAGGTGAGGTCTGCTATGCCATGTGGGTTGCTCCCTGGCTGGCTGGGGATCACACTTGCTGCAGAGGCTGTGGATTGCTTCATAGTGTGGTGCTTAACCTCTTGCGCCACCAGGGAGGCCCGCAAGAAATACAGTGGAAAGCAGTTCATGATTTAGTCCTTAGCATGGACTAGAAGTATAAAAATGCTTCTTAGCAAGTTATACTTACATATTTCATAAGGTTGTGCTAAATAAATGTCTGTTGGGCCTCCCTGGTGGTGCAAGGGGTTAACTCAGCACTATGAAGCTGTTAGCAGCCACTGCAGCACGAGTTCGATTCCTAGCCAGGGAGCTGACCCACATGGTGTGGCAGACCTCTCCTGTCCTGCCTGCTGCTCCCCTCAGCAGTGTATTTCAGTAGTCTTGCCTGTTCTTCTCCCACTCTGTCTCTGGTGAATCCTCTCACTGCTCCCCCACACCTCTGGCCTGTACCCCTGTTCTTTTGTGCATAAATAAATACAAATCTTTTTTTTTTTTTTAAAGGAACAAATATCTGTTAAGTTTTCTCCACCCAAAATAGAAAGCCATGGACATCTTCAAACTCGGGGGGTGGAGGAGGAAATGAAATGAAAATTTGATATCCCTCCTACCTACAGCTGATAGGTACTACTAGAACACTTACCTTGAATAAGTACATTTGCAACCTGGGTTTTAGCTCTCTGAGCTGATAGAATTATTTGCTATTTGCACTTTTTATTAGTTCAGAAGAGAACGAGGCTATTTCTACTATGATGGGACAGTTTCTTTTAATGTGTAGCAATGTGTGTGTTTTAAATTGAGGCAATACTAGCTTACACCACTATAGGTTCCAAGATTGCATTTTCTCACCATGCCCATTACCAAGTATAAGAGAAATTTTTTTTTAAAAAAGATTTATTTATACAAGCGCTGGGTACAGTCAGAAGCGTGGGAGGTGAGAGAATTCACCGGAGCCAGAGCAGGGAGCAGAACAGGCAGACTGACGAAGTACACTGCTGAGGGGAGCAGCAGGAGGTAGGAGAGGTCTGTGCACCATGTGGGACCCTCGCCGGCGGCCGGGGATCGAACTGGCGCTGCAGAAGCTTTTGGCAGCTTCGCAGCCCAGTGCTTAACCGCTGCGCCACTAGGGGAGGCCCTAAGAGAAATTTTTAAATGAAAGCGTTTATAATTACACCTGATTTAAGTCACCTTGTAGGACCTGAATAGACAAGATTAATAAAAGACATAATAAGAAATTGAAACTGAAAAAAATAGAAGCTGTAAGATACTGTCTTTAATAGACAACTCATTTACAATGCTTAATTTATAAAATCTACCTGTAAACTACTTGGCGGCAAAGCAAAAAAAGGACCAGATAGAAAGGGCTACCCAAAATAATCCCTGTTCAGAAATTAAGGGGGGAGATTATAACATAACATAAGCTGCTGCTTATAATGGTTCTTAATAAGTTGACATAATATTAAAGCTAATGGAGATAAAAATTATGACCTACAAACATAAGTATATAAATACAAATATCTGTGTACATGTATCCATGTGTGTATTTTTAGTGGTTTAACTTGATTTAAGGTTGTAGCCTGTAAGAATATATAGCTTGTCTCACAAAAATTTCTTTTTTTTAAATGTTTTTTTTTAATTTTTATATTCCCCATACAATTGCATCCCCCTTATTTTGACCCCAATCCCTCTTTTCTCCGCCCCTCCCCAGTAGTGTGTCTCTGGTTCATAGTTGTTTGTTGATTTTGATTTTTTCTTTCTTATAGTTATTCTTTTTCCTGGTCCGTTACTTAGGTTTTCTAGATTCCTGCTATGAGTGAGACCATCTGGTATTTTTCTTTTTCTTTCTGGCTTATTTTGCTGAGCATGATCCCTTCCAGCGCCATCCATGTTGCTGCAAATTGCATGAGTTTATCTTTTTTGAATGCTGAGTAATATTCCATGGTGTATATGTACCACATCTTCTTGACCCAGTCATCTATTTTTGGGCATTTGGGTTGTTTCCAAAGCTTAGCTATTGTAAATAGTGCTGCTATAAACATAGGGGTGCAGGTGCCCTTTGGAATTAATGTTTCTGTGTCCTTTGGGTAAATATCCAGGAGTGGAATTGCTGGATCATATGGAAGCTCTGTCTTTAGTAGGTCGAGGAATCTCCACACAGCTTTCCATAGTGTTTGGATCAGTCACAAAATTTTCTTTAATGGTGTTTGTTTTCCTAGTTTTGTGGGTTAGTATTGCATTACTTTCTGACTTTGTTTTTATGCACGCACCTATTTTCAACATAGTCAACAGACTGATTCTTCTTAAGCCCAGGTTAAATAATGTCTTTTTATAAAACCGTCTAGTAGCCTTCCTGTCTCACTTGGAGAAAGTAACTGAAGTCCTTGCAGAGACCTATGAGATCCCACACAATCTGTATGTGTATCCTGCCTGCCCCCAATCTTTGTGATCTCGTACCAGCCTACCTTCACTGGCTCCATTCCAACTGCAGTAACTCCTTACTATTTCTAGACCATGCCTAGACCTTTGCATTTGTTTGTCCCTCTTTTTGGATGACTTTCATCCAGTTATTTTTATAGCTCACTTTATTTTCTTCACTTTCTCAATGACTCCTTCCCTTACCACCCTGTTTAAAATTTTATTTGTTTTGTACCTTCTGCAACATCAATAGCCCCTGGTCTCTTTACTTTTTGTCTCCCTGGCACTTTCACTGTCTAATACATTTTATTTATTGTTTGTTTGTTGTCTGCCCCCAATAGAATATAAACATTAAGGGAGGAGCTTTTGTTATAGAATAGTGTGTGGCATATAGTATTTGCCCAATACATATGTATAGAATGAATAAATGAGATCTTTTGCGTTTGGTTTCTTTCACTTAACAAAATTAATCAAGTTTTACCCACATTGTAGCATGTATCAGACTCTGTTCTTTTCTATGGCTGAATAATATTCCATTTATGCACATACCACATTTTATTTATCCATCCATTGTGTTAATGGACATTTAGGTTGTCTCTATTTTTTAACTATTATGAATAACAGTTTAATGAGGATTCATGTGTACATGCTTGTGTGGAGAAATGTTTTCATTTCTCTTGGTTATATAACTGAGTGGAATTAATTGCTGGATCATACAATTATATATGTTTAACATTTTTGTTTTTCTGGTTATAGCCATCCTAATGTAATATGAATTAGTGTATCAGTTGGTTTTGATATGCAGATTCCTAATGACAATGATATTGAGTATTCTCTCATGTGCTTATTTGCCATTTGTGTATCTTTTTTTGACAAATGTGCAGAGGTCCTTTGCCTATTTAAAAATTGTGTCATTTATCCTTTATTCTTGAGTTGTAAAAGTTCTTCATATGCTCTATATACACAAGTCCTTACATACATGATTTGCAGAGATTCTATTCTGTGGGTTATCTTTCTGTTTTCTTGGTAGTGTCCATTGAAGCACCCATATTTCTATTCTTCCATAGTTCATCTAGACTTTTTCTTTTGCTGCTTGTGCTTTTGGTCATCTAAGAAACAGGTGCCAAATCTGAGATCATGTTTTCCCTAAGAGCTTTCTGTTTATAACCCTTACATTGAGGTCTTAGACCCATTTTGAATTAATTTTCTTTATATGGTACAAGGTAGGAGTTCAGCTTTGTTCTTTTGCATGGGGTTATTCACTTGTTATGGCTTCATTTGTCAAAAAGCATATTCCTCTATTGAAGCTACTAGAAGTTTCCAGGAAAATTTTACTTAAAGAATCTCACTTTGGCTACTGTGTAGAGAATGGCTACTTATGTATGTCTAATGGGCCTCCCTCGTGGCCAAGGGGTTAAGCACAGCACTATGAAGCTATCGGCAGCCACTGCAGCACAAGTTTCATCTCTGGCCGGCCACGGAGCTACCCACATGGACTAGTAGCAGACCTCTCCTGTCTCGCCTGCTGCACCCCTCAGCAGTATATTTCAGTCCATCTGCCTGTTCTGTTCCCTACTCTGTCTCTAGTGAATCCTCTCAACCCTCAAACCTCTGGCATGTACTCCAGTTCTTGCATGCATAAATAAACAAAATCTTTATTTTTTATTTTTTTTTAAACTTTTTTTTTTTAATAGGGGCATGTTTTTTTTTTTTTTTTTTTAATTTGTTTGTTTGTTTTGTTTATACATGCACTGGGTACAGTCAGAATCGCGGAAGGGTGAGAGAACTCACCAGAGCCAGAGCGGGGAGCAGAGCAGGCAGAAGGACCGAAGTACACTGCTGAGGGGAGCAGCGGGCGGCAGGAGAGGTCTGCGCGCCATGTGGGACCCTCCTCCGGTGGCCGGGGAGCAGCCGGGGATCGAACTGGTGCTGCAGAGGCTGCGCGCAGCTTCGCAACCCAGCGCTGAACCGCTGTGCCACCGGGGAGGCCCTAAATAAAATCTTTAAAAAAAAAAAAAGGGTAGTGAAATTGAGCAGCCAAGTGATAAGGAATGAAGAGCAGAAATGTGTATCTGAAAAGTCACGAGAATAAAATGTTTCAAGAAGAGAAAGCAGCCTACTGTGGAATCCTGCTGGATAATAAAGATGTAAGAAATGGAACTAACCTTTGGATTTGACAATTATGTTTTGGAAACTTTTGAAGAAGAGCATTTTGGTAGAATAGTAGTAATAGATTAGAATTGGTTGGGAAATGAATATAGGGAAACAGAATCTAGAAATGACTCTTAAAGAAGCTGGAGAGAATGTTTGTTGGTATAGGGAAGCTTAATCCTAAACATTATATAGAAGACTAGAGTAGCTAAAACAACTGACCAAAAAATTTTAAGTGACAGGAATGAGCCTACTTGAGAGGCTTTAAGACTGTTTAGCTATAATAATTGAGACTGTATGGTATTGGGGGTACGCCACACATAAGTCATTAGGTGCAAATAAAAAATCTAAAATAGATTGAACCATACCTGCTGATAGTTGACAGAGGTTCAAAGGCAATTCATTTTAGAAAGACTATTTTCCTCAACTTTTGCAGCAAGTGGTGCTAGATAAGAAATGTGTATCAGGGCCTCCCCGGTGGCGCAGCGGTTGAGTGCTGGGTTGCGAAGCTGTCCGCAGCCTCTGCAGCGCCGGTTCGACCCCTGGCTGCTCCCTGGCCACCGGAGAACGGTCCCACATGGTGCGCAGACCTCTCCTGCTGCCCGCTGCTCCCCTCAGCAGTGTACTTCAGTCCTTCTGCCTGCTCTGCTCCCTGCTCTGGCTCTGGTGAATTCTCTCACCCTCCCGCACTTCTGACTGTACCCAGTGCTTGTATAAATAAATAAATCTTATAAAAAAACAAACAAACAAAAAGAAATGTATATCCATAAGCAGAAACATGAACCTACTTAAAATTTACACCTTATACTGAAATTAAGTCAGTTATCATCGTTTTAAATATAAAATGTAAAACCATGATACTTTTACAAGAAAACACAGGAGAAAATCTTTGAGAACTGAGATAGGTCAAGAGTTTTTACACAACATAAAATCACAGTCCATAAAAGATTAGAAAATCAATGAATTGAATTTGTTTTTTTTAAGATTTATTTATGCATGCAAGAGCTGGGGTACAGGGCAAAGACTCAGGGGGATGAGAGGATCCACCAGAGACAGAGTGGGGAACAGAACAGGCAGACTGACCGAAATACACTGCTGAGGGAAGCAGTGGGCGAGACAGGAGAGGTCTGCTGCGCCATGTGGGTTTCTCCCTGGCCGGCTAGGGATCAAACTTGTGCTGCATTGCCTGTGGATTGCTTCACAGTGCAGTGCTGAAGCCCTTGCGCCACCAGGGAGGCCCTGAATTTAAACAAAATTAAAAATTTGTTTTACAAAGGACCCTGTCAAGAGAATGTTATAAATATCCGTAATTAGCAACAGAGAAATGCAAATTAAAATAACAAAAAGGTACTACATGCTCTGCTAGAAGGACTGAGATAACAAATGACAGCTCCTAATGCTGAAGATACAGAGAAACTGGATCTCTCATAAATTGCTAGTGGGACTGTAAAGTGGTATAACTATTCGGGAGTTTGGCGGTTTTTTAATAAAGTTAAAGATATATTTATCGTATGGCCCAGCAGTAACATTCCTGGGTATTCATCCCAGGGAAATGAGAACTTATGTCCACACAAAAACTTGTATGTACATTCATGGTAACATTTTTGTCATAACCCAAAACTGGAAACTTCAACACAGATTTCCTTCCATGGGTGATTAAACATACTGTGACCCATCCAAACTATGAAATGTTACTTGGCAATAAAATAAGACAGACTTTATGGCATGCAAAAATTTGGGTGAATCTCAGGTACATTAATTATGCTGAAAAAGGTGGGTAAAAAACATTTTAGGGCCTCCCTAGTGGCGCAGGCAGTTGAGCACAGCGCTGTGAAGCTGTCCGCAGCTTCTGTAGTGCTGGTTCAATCCCTGCAGGCTGCGGAGATGCCCACATGGCACAACAGAACTCTCCTGTCTCACCTGCTGCTTCCCTCAGCGGTAGATTTTGTCAGTCTGCCTGTTCTGTTCTCGGCTCTGTCTTTGATTAATCCTCTCACCCTCCCACACATCGGGCCTGTACCCTGGTTCTTGTAGAAATAAATAAATCTTTAAAAAAAAAAAATTTTTTTTAGGCCTCCCTGGTGGTGCAAGAGGTTCAGCACTGCAGTATGAAGCAATCCACAGGCTCTGCAGCACGAGTTCAGTCCCTGGCCAGCTACAGAGAAACCCACATGGCGAGGCATACCTCTCCTGTCTTGCCCGCTGCTTCCCTCAGCAGTGTGTTTCAGTCAGTCTGCCTGTTCTGTTTCCCGCTGTGTCTCTGGTGGATTCTCTCTCTCTCTCTCTCTCTCTCTCTCTCTCTCTCTCTCACATACACACACACACACACACACACACGCACGCACGCACCCCTGTGTCTGGCCTGTACCCCAGCTCTTGTGTGCATAAATAAATCTTTTTTAAAAAAAATGTTAAAACATTGCTGATCGCATTATTCCATTTATAGGACATTTTAGAAATGACAAAATTATAGAAATGGAAATCAGATTATTAACCAGGGTTTAGGGAATGTAGGGATGGAAAAATGATGTAACAGTCTTGTTTGTGGTGATTTTATATATATATATATATATATATATACACACATATATATATGTCACACGTGTATTTACATAGATATATGACAAAATCACAGAAAACTACACATACACACAACAAATGAACCCCTGTTTAAAAAAATGAACTCTAAATAAGGCTTGTACATTGTACCAGTGTCAATTTCCTGATTTTACTTTTATACTATACTGTAAAATGCTATCTTTGGGGAAAACTGGGTGAAGGGTACAGAGGATAACTCCTTACATTTTTTTTTTTGTAATTTCCCAGTGAAGCTATAATTATTTTAAAATGAAAGTGGGGAAGTTTGCTGGGAAGAGGAACAGAGAAATGCAATGTTAGTTTCAACAGCGTTGTTAGGGTTTCTGTTTTAATTTTCCTTTTGTAGAAAAGCTGGGGGATATTAAAATATTTATGTGTACTGATGAGAATAATCCATAAAAAGAAGAAATTGGTGAGGCAAATGAGACTGGATAATAAGAGCAAAATATTTTTCTTAAATCTTTGACTTTGAAGGCTTTTAAAGTAATAATTAAAAAAATCTACCATGTACATATTTGTTATCTACAAGTGAATTTTTCACAATTTATAGGCAAATGTGGCCATACTAATGTTCTGAAAATTTCCATGCTTTTGTATTATATTATAGAACTAGATCACCAAATAAAATATAATTCCGAGAATTTTTATCACACTTGCTGGTGTTCATTTTTAAATAAATTCAGGAGTTTTATGTGTTACTTTCTACTGTTTTCCCTTCCAGGTTTTCATCTTTTTTTTTTAATTACAAAAAGATTTTAAGAAAAACGTTTATGGGCCTCCCCTGGTGGCACAGGCAGTTGAACGCAGCGCTGTGAGGCTGTCAGAAGCCTCTGCAGCACCAGTTCAATCCCGGCCAGCCGGCGAGGGTCCCACTTGGCACGGCAGACCTCTCCTGTCTCACCCGCTGCTCCCCTCAGCAGTGTATTTCATCAGTCTGCCTGTTCTGTTCCCTGCTTTGTCTCTGGTGAATCCTCTCACCCTCCGCTCATCTGGCCTATACCCTGGTTCTTGTAGAAATAAGTCTTTAAAAAATAAATAAATAAATGTTTATGAGCCTCCCTGGTGGCACCAGGGGTTAGATTGCAGTACCATGAAGCTGTCGACAGCCACTGCAGTATGAGTTTGATCCCCAGCCAGGGAGGTGACCCACATGGCGCAGCAGACCTCTCCTGTCTCCCCGGCTGCTCCCCTCAGCGGTGTATTTCAGTAGATCCATATGTTCTGCCCCCCCCATCCCCCGTCTCTGGGAATCCTCTCACCTCTGCACCTTTAGCCTGTATGCATAAATAAATCTTGTATGCATAAATAAATCTTAAAAAGAAAAAATAAATAAAATAAATGTTTATGAATAACCATAATTATTTACAATTTAAAAATTAAATGAGTGCTAGTTCTGTTTTGCTTTGTGGCATATAGTAGATTTTAATTTCTGTATCTGTTATGAAATTATTCTATTGTTTTGCCCTTTATCTAGAATATAGTGATATCAAAATGCTTACTACAAATTATTTGTTGTTTATTTCAGGGATACAGCTGGTCAGGAGCGGTTTCATACCATCACAACCTCCTACTACAGAGGAGCAATGGGTATCATGCTAGTATATGACATCACCAATGGTAAAAGTTTTGAAAACATCAGCAAATGGCTGAGAAACATAGATGAGGTAAGACCTGAAAATCCTTCCTAAACATGGTTGTGTGCTTGGTTGGTAAGAATATTCCATCTGATATTTAGGATGCCCCTTCCCTTTATGGCCTGAAAATTCCCACCCCCAAATTACGTGTTTTTTCTGATGACTAGTTCCAATGTGAAGAGCTCTGTGTTGACCCTGTGTTGAGTCACTCATTAGTATAAACTGATATAGGTAGAAAGAGGTCTCTTGTGAATAACAGGATATTCCTATTACTCAGGGAAAAAAGTCTGTGCCAGCCATGGGGCAAAACCCAAATAACTGTGTGTTGGTTTTGTCTGGTAAAGAATACCTGGTTTTCTAACATGTGAGAGATTGGCTTGGCCTACTTTTCACTCTGTTGTAGAAATTTAAACTTTATTTAAATGAAAAGAACCTGATTTGATCCAAAAACACTTTCAAAAGGATTATATGTCGTGATCAAGAGGAAATTACCTAGAAATGCAAAGGGTGTTTCAGTGTAGGAAATCAATGTAGTACGTTGTATTAATAAAAGACAAAAAACACAAATATCTCAACAGACAGTTAAAATATTTGACAAAATCCCACATCTTCAATGATAAAAAACACTCAACAAACTGGGAGTAGAATTCGCTCAGCCTAACAAAGGACAGCTATGAAAATTCCATAGCTGATAAGAATGCCTACTCTGACCACCACTGTTCAACATTGTACTAGATATTCTGGCTAGGGCAATTAGGCAAAGTAGGGGGACACTCAGACTGGAAAGTAAAACTATCTCTCTAGAAAATCCTAAGGAATCCATACACATAAATACCAAAAAATAAAATGATTTGCACTTACAAATAAGTTCAAATATAGAAATCAGTTGTATTTCTATACTTTTAACAGTGAACAATGCAAAGATGAAATGAAGGATATAATTCTGTCTACAATCGCATCCAAAAGAGAAAAAGAAAAGAAAAATTTACCAAAGAAGTACAAGCCTTATGCACTGAAAACCATTAAAATATTTTTGAAATAAATTCAAGATCTAAGTAACTGGAAAGACATCCTGTGTTCATGAACTGGAAGATTTCTTAGTACTGTTTTCTGTAGTCCACATGCCTGCCCAGCATGTGTATATGAGTATGAGGAAGGCATAGGGAAAGCAGTTCCCTCCATACTGTTCAGACTATGTGAATTATAAAATGATAATGGAAGAAAATACCACTTGAAAACATAGAACCAAACAATCTTGCACTGCTGCCGGAAACTATTGCTCTATAAGGCTTGAGTCATGACTGTCATATCAGTCCTCCAGTATACAGGAAGCTCCTGCTTTAAGGTAGACACTTTCTTGGAAGATGGGCATACAGCAAGAACCAAGTAAATCATCCCCTATCTTTTCTTAAGGGTTAGAAAGTACCGGCCCTCTATTAGTATGAAAACTAAAAAAAAAAAAAAAAAAAAAAAAAAAAAATCTGAGAGAGGGGGGGAAATCACAGTTTAAGATGAGAACTGAAGAGATGAGTAGAAGTAATCTTGCTAAGGATGGGCTGGTGGACGGACTGTGATGAATTTTAAATTTAAGACAAATCATATCCTGACTTCGGGATATTCAGGGAAAGGTGAGCTAGACCAATGCTACGTGATACGTGACTATTTTCCCATTCCATGGTTGCCTTTTCATTCTTTTGCTAGTGACTTTTTTAAATGTCTTTTTTTTAATTGTATTATTTTTTATTGAAGTAACAACATTGGTTTACAACACTGTATATGATGTGTAGTTACAGATTCGCATCTCTTCAGGTGTATGTTGCTACACCACACCTACCATCAAAGCACCCATAATCTTCAGCCATAGTCCCATTGGGCACCTGTTTCCCTTTACTACCAGCTCCCAAACTCCCCTTCTTGTAGCCTCAGTTCTGCAGTCAGATTTCTTAGGTTTGTTTCACTGTTAAAGCGAAATCATCTGGTGTTTGCCTTTCTCTGTGTGCATTATTTTGCTTTAACATAATCTCAAAATATAGAACTCTTCACAAATTTACATTTCATCCTTGCACAGGGGTCATGATAATCTCCTGTAACTGAATTTTAGTGTATGTGCTGCCAAAGTGAACACAATAGTTCCTTTGGCATAAATGTCTTAAGTTTTGTTTAAGTATAATTTGTTTATTTTGATGCTTATATATACTGTTGATCAAGACACCATTTTCAACCTCATAAAAAGACTTGGAAAATGAATTTTATTTGTGATTTAATATCCTTAAGTTTGGACACTTGACTTAATTTTAATATGGGTCTAATTTATTTACTGTTTCATTTTCCATAAAATTCAATTGATTTAAAAGTTCATTAATGGGGCCTCCCTGGTGGCACAGAGATTAAAGTCTCAGCACTATCAAGCTGTCGCCAGCCACTGTGGCATGAGTTTGATCCCTGGCCAGGGGACTAACCCACGTGGTGCAGCAGACTTCTCCTGTCTCTCCTGCTTCTCCCCTCAGCAGTGTATTTCAGAAGATCCTCCTATTCTGCTCCCCACTCTGTCTCTGGTGAATCCTCTTAGCACCACTCCCTTGCACCTCTTGCCTACACCCCAGTTCTTGTATACATAAAAATGAAGCTTTAAAAAAAGTTCATTTAAATTGAATTGTGCATCAAAATAAAAATTTGAACCATTTTCAAATTCAGTGTCATAAAGCTTTTGCCATATGTTTTCTTCTAAGAGTTTTATAGTTTTAGGTTTAATTTGTGTCTTTTATGTATTTTTGAGTTCATGTTTTATTTTTTTTTTTTTATAAATTTTATTGTTATATTCCCCATACAATTGCAGCCCCCCATTCTGACCCCAATCCCTCCCCTCCCGCCCCCGCCCCCCTAAAAGTGTCTCTGGTTCATAGTTTTTTGTTGATTTTGATTTTCACTTTCTTATAGTTATTCATTTTCCTGGTCCCTTATTTAAGTTTTCTAGATTCCTGCTATGAGTGAGACCATCCGGTATTTTTCTTTTTCTTTTTGGCTTATTTCGCTGAGCATGATCCCTTCCAGCGCCATCCATGTTGCAGCAAATTGCATGTGTTTATCTTTTTTGAATGCTGAGTAATATTCCATGGTATATATGTACCACATCTTCTTGATCCAGTCATCTATTTTTGGGCATTTGGGTTGTTTCCAAAGCTTAGCTATTGTAAACAGTGCTGCTATAAACATAGGGGTGCAGGTGTTCTTAGGAATTGATGTTTCTGTGTCCTTTGGGTAAATACCTAGGAGTGGAATTGCTGGGTCATATGGAAGCTCTATGTTTAGTAGGTCCAGAAATCTCCACACAGCTTTCCACAGTGGTTGGACCAGTTTGCACTCCCACCAACAGTGCAGAAGAGTTCCTTTTTCTCCACACCCTCGCCAACATTTGTTGTTGCTAGTTTTTTTAATATGTGCCATTCTCACTGGTGTAAGATGGTATCTCATGGTAGTTTTGATTTGCATTTCCCTGATGACAAGTGATGTTGAACATTTTTTCATATGCCTGTTGGCCATTTGCGTTTCCTCTTCAGAGAAGTTTCTTTTAAGCTCTTCTGCCCATTTTTTGACTGGATTATTTTCTTTGTTGTTGTTGAGTCTCATCAGCTCTTTGCAGATTTTTGTGATCAGTCCTTTATCATTAGTGTTGGGTGCAAAGATGTTCTCCCAGTTGGTGGGGTTTCTCTTTGTTTTTGTTATTGTCTCTTTTGCTGTGCAAAAGCTCTTTAATTTGATATAGTCCCAGCTGTTTATCTTTGCCTTCACTATCACTGCTTTGGGTGATGTGTCTGTAAAGATGTCTTTGATGTGCAAATCACGTAGTGTTTCGCCTATATTTCCTTCTATATATTTTATGGTTTCAGGTCTTATGTCTAGTTCTTTAATCCATTTTGAGTTGATTTTTGTGTATGGTGTGAGGTGGTGGTCAAGCTTCATTCTTTTGCATGTAGCGACCCAGTTTTCCCAGCACCATTTATTGAACAAACTTTCTTTGCTCCAATGCATAGTCTTTGCTCCTTTGTCAAAGATTAGTTGACCATAAACCTGTGGGTTTATTTCTGGATTTTCTATTCGATTCCATTGGTCTGTATGTCTGTTCTTGTTCCAATACCATGCGGTTTTGATGATTATGGCTTTGTAGTATAGTTTGAAGTCTGGGAGTCTGATGCCTCCATTCCCTTCTTTTTTTTTCAGGAGAGCTTTGGCTATTCGGGGTTTTTTGTGATTCCATATGAATTTCATCAATAATTGTTCTATTTCTTTGAAGAATGACATTGAAATTTTGATTGGAATAGCATTGAATCTGTATATTGCTTTTGGAAGGATGGCCATTTTAATAATGTTTATTCTTCCAATCCATGAGCAGGGGATGTCTCTCCATTTCTTTGTGTCTTCTTCTATTTCTTTTAACAGTGTTTTATAGTTTTCTTTGTATAGGTCCTTTACCTCTTTTGTTAGATTTATTCCCAAATATTTGATTTTTTTTGTTTCAATAACAAAAGGGATGGTCTTTTTGATTTCTTCTTCTTCAGATTTATTGTTTGTGTATAGGAAGGCTACTGACTTTTGCGTGTTGATTTTGTATCCTGCCACTTTACTGAACTGATTGATGAGTTGAATTAGCTTTTCTGTGGAGATTTTGGGGTTCTCTATGTATAATATCATATCGTCTGCAAATAGTGACAGTTTGACTTCTTCTTTTCCTATTTGGATTCCTTGGATGTCTTTCTCTTGTCTTATTGCCCTGGCTAGGACTTCCAGTATTATATTGAAAAGCAATGGTGAGAGTGGACATCCTTGTCTTGTTCCAGATCTTAATGGAATTGCTTTCAGCTTTTCACCATTGAGAATGATACTGGCTGTTGGCTTGTCATAGATGGCCTTTATGATGTTGAGGTATGTTCCTTGTATCCCAAGAATTTCAAGGGCTTTTATCATGAATGGGTGTTGCACTTTGTCGAAAGCTTTCTCAGCATCTATTGATATTATCATATGGTTTTTATATTTCTTTTTGTTGATGTGTTGGATAACGTTGATTGATTTTCGGATGTTAAACCATCCTTGTGCCCCTGGAATGAATCCAACTTGGTCGTGGTGAATTATCTTATGGATACATTGTTGGATTCTGATAGCTAAAATTTTATTGAGGATTTTTGCATCAGTGTTCATTAGGGAGATTGGCCTGTAGTTTTCCTTTTTTGTGTTGTCCTTGTTCGGTTTTGGTATTAGTGTAATGTTGGCTTCATAGAACGTGTTTGGTATTGTCCCTTCCTTCTCAATTTTTTGGAAGAGTTTGTGAAGGATAGGCACTAATTCGTCTCTGAATGTTTGGTAGAATTCATTTGTAAATCCATCAGGTCCTGGGCTTTTGTTTTTGGGAAGGTTTTTGATTACCATTTCAATTTCGCTAATTGTAATTGGTCTGTTTAGGTGTTCTATTTCTTCTTTATCTAGCTTTGGGTGATTGTAGAGTTGTAGGAATTTGTCCATCTCCTCTAGATTGTTAAACTTGTTTCCATATAACTGTTCATAGTAGTTACTGATTATTCTTTTGATTTCTGCTGTGTCCGTTGTGATTTCTCCTCTTTCATTGATGATCCTGTTTATTTGTGCTTTCTCCCTTTTTTCCTTTGTGAGCCTGGCTAGGGGTTTGTCTATTTTATTGATTTTTTCAAAGAACCAGCTCTTGGTTTCATTGATCTTTTGGATTGTTTTTTTAGTTTCAATTTCATTTATTTCTGCTTTGGTTTTTATTATTTCTTTTCTTCTACTGGCTTTGGGGTTTTTTTGTTGTTCTTTTTCTAGATCTTTGAGCTTCGAGATTAGGTTGTTTCTTTGCGTTCTTTCTTGTTTCTTGATGTGAGCTTCTATTGCTATATATTTTCCTCTTATTACTGCTTTTGCTGCATCCCATACATTTAGGATATTGGTGTCCTCCTTGTCGTTCAATTCAAAAAATTTTTTAATTTCTTCTTTGATCTCCTCATTAGTCCAATGGTCTTCCAGTAGTGTGGTTTTTAATCTCCATGAGGTAGGAAAGTTCCTTGCCTTCTTTTTATGGTTTATTTCTAGTTTGATGCCTTCATGGTCAGAAAAGATGGTTGATATGATTTCAATCTTGGTGTATCTGTTGATGTTTGTCTTGTGCCCCAGTATGTGATCGATCCTGGAGAATGATCCGTGTGCGCTTGAGAAAAATGTGTACTCCGTTTTTTTGGGGTTTAGTGTTCTATAGATGTCTGTTAAGCCCAATTGCTCTAGGTCTTTATTTAGAGCTTTGGTTTCTTTACTTATTTTTTGTCTTGTTGATCTATCCATTGTTGATAGTGGTGTGTTGAAGTCTCCCACTACGTATGTGTTTTCTCTGATGTCTGTTTTCAGAGAGGACAACAGTTGTCTGATATATTTTGGTGCTCCTTCGTTTGGTGAGTATATGTTAATGAGTGTTATTTCTTCTTGAAGTATTGTCCCCTTGATCATAATGTAGTGACCATTGGGGTCTCTTTTTATCTTTTTGAGTTTGAAATCTGTTTTATCTGATATAAGTATAGCTGTTCCTGCTTTCTTTTTTGGTCCATTTGCTTGTAGGATTGTTTTCCATCCTTTAACTTTGAGCCTATTTTTATCTTTTGTAGCTAAATGTGTTTCCTGGAGACAGCAAAAGGTTGGGTTTTGTTTCTTAATCCAGGCTGCAACTCTGTGTCTTTTTATTGAAGAGTTTAGTCCATTTACATTTAGAGTTAATATTGATATGTTAGCATCTGTATTTGCCATTGTGTTTGTCTTTCCTTTGATTTTATTTATTCTTTTAATAACTTTTTTTTTTTTTGGCCTTCTTTCATTGTTATTCGTCCCTCTGAGGTTCTGGCTTTAGGACTCCTTGTAGTATTTTTTGGAGTGGGGGTTTAGTTGCAATGAAATTCCGGAGTTTCTGTTTGTCTGGGAAGGTCCATATTCTTTCTTCAAAGAGGAAGGAGAGCTTTGCGGGATAGAGTATTCTTGGTTGGCATCTGTTTTCTTGGAGTCTGTTGACTATGTCCCTCCACTCTCTCCTTGCCCGTAGTGTTTCTTCGGAGAAGTCTGATGTCAGCCTGATTGGTTTTCCTTTGAATGTTATCTGTTTCTTCCCTCTTGCCAGCTTCATTATTTTTTCCTTGTCCTGGATTCTTGGGAGCTTTACTATTATGTGTCTTGCTGTATTTTTCCTTTCGTCGTGGAAGTTTGGTGTTCTTCTTGCTTCTTGTATATCAATTTTCAGCTCCTTCTTCACATTTGGGAAGTTCTCTTCAATTATCTCTTTGAATATTTTCTCTGTTCCTACATCTCTCTCCTCTCCTTCTGGTATTCCTATAACTCTTATATTTCCTTTCCTCATGGAGTCAGATAGTTCCCGAAGTCTTTCTTCGTTCTTTTTCCTTCGTACTTCTCTTTCCTTTTCTGTTTTGGTTCTTTTTATTTCTGTGTCTTCAAGATTACTTATTCATTCTTCCATTTCATCTATTCTGCTTTCATTGCTTTTCCCAGAATTCTTTAGTTCTTCCATTAATTCTTTGATCTCCTGCATTTCTTTTACTTCCCTCTTTAGGGACTCAATTTCTTTCTTCTGACCATTGTTTTCCCTCTCTAGGGACTCAATTGCATTCTTCTGATCGTTGATTATTTTTCCCTTATCATTGTTTTCCTTTATGACTTCTGTCAGTTTTTTAATCACGGCAATTTTAAATTCTCTTTCTGGAAGGCTCAGAAATTCTTCCAAGTTATTGTCGTTGCAATCTGGGGGCTGGCTTTCTTTTTGTGGTGTGCTTTTTCTCTGGAGAGTTGCTAGGTTGCGTGTGGTTCTTCTCCTCCCTACTGTCTGTTTTCTAATTTGCCGTATGCGTTGGGACACTGTGTTGTTGGGACTTGCCGGCATCTTGGGTGGGCTTCTCTGTTCCCCTCTGGTTCTTCCAGGAGTCATCTGTCAGTTTCAAGCAGCCTTTACTGGAGAAAGGTCCCTGTTCTAAAATGCCGATGTGGGGACACACTCCCCTGTGCGCCTGGTCTGCCCCGGTGGTGGGTTCCTGCTCCCCTCTGGGCTTGGACTGCAGGCCAGAGGGGGTCTGGCGTGGGCGAACTTCCCCCGCTCACCTCTGGCTCCTGAGGAAGCCTTCTGCAGGTAGTCTTTACTGAAGAAATGTCCCTGTTCTAAAATGGTGATGTGGGACACACTCCCTGCGCTTCTGGTCTCAGGCACACTCTTCTGCGCGCCTGGTCTGCCCCGGCTGTGGGTGCTCGCTCTCCCTGTGGGCTCAGACTACTTGTTCAGAAGGGGCCCGGTGTGGGCTAACTCCCCAGCTGGCCACTAGCTCCTTCAGTAGCCTGTGCTGGGGTCAAGTCGCTAGGTGGCACCAGAGATCTCTCCTAGAGCCCTTGGGGAGCTGATTTTCCACCCCGTGGGACAGGGAGCAGAGCGGGGATGGTAGGGTACACCTCAACGGCTTTGGGGTGCTGTGTCTGCCTTGTGCCCCACCGTCGTGGGGAACCCACGCCCCTAATTTCGTGCCCCGGGTCTCAGTTCCAAAGCCCTCAGTTCCAGGACGCGGGCTGTAGCCCAGATCAGTGGCGCGGGAATGGCGCCTTTTGAATCCCGCTCCCCTGCCTGGGCGCCTTGTTCCTGCTCACTCAGGGAGGGCCTCCGCCGTCTCCCCGCAAGCCTAGGTCGCAGCTTGCTTACCGGGCGGCCCTGGGCAGCTGGAATCCGAGCGCCGCTTTCGCGCAAGCTTACCGGGCGGCGGGGGCTGTGTGCTGGTGCTGGTCTCCTCCTGGGGGCGGGGCTCTCTTCAATGGCGCCTGGAGCTCACCTCCGCGGCGGATCCTGCAGGGTTCGCCTCAGCTCCCGTTCACGGGGTGTGGTGGCTGAAGTAGTTCCTTTCCACTCACAGTCCCGCTTGCTGCATCCGTTTTTCTTGTTGGGCGTTTTGGTTTGCTGTTTCCCTCGTCTCTGCCGGTCGGAGAGTGCCGCCTCTGTGGGCGGGGGAGGGGAGCAGGGTTCTGCGCTTCCCTCCCTTCTCGTCCTCTTTTATGGCCACTTTCTTCTTCGGGCAGTTTGCTGGAGTAGTCCGTTTATCTTCCGTGTCCCAGTTCTCACTGGGACCTGCCGCTTTTCCTCCCTATTAACTTTTTTTAATGGGAGATCTTACTCGCAGCGTCTCCTCGCCGCCATGTTGCTCCGCCCCTTTTCTGAGTTCATGTTTTAATACTATATAAGGTAAGAGCCCAGCTTCATTCTTTTGCATGTTGATACCTTGTGCTGGTTTTCACAACACCATTTGTTGAAAAGGTGAAATTGACTCTGTATGTAAGGATTTATTTCTGGGCTCTCTGTTCTATTTGTCTGTCTTTATGTCACTAACATGCTGTTTTGATTACTGTGGCTTTGTATTGGGTTTGAAATCAGATAGTTTGTCTTTTCTGAGTCCCTTGAGATTCCATATGAATTTTAGGGATGGATTGTTCTATTTGTTTAATAGTAATTGGAATTTTGATGGAGCAAACATTTGTTTTAACTGATTTGTCTGTAAGAGATCTTCCTGTGTCTTCAAAAGGTAGCTTTTTGATACTTTAAGGACTTTCTTGAATTTTAAATTAAGGTGTCCATAGCATAATATCTGATCATGATCCAACCTGGACATACATCCTGTTTCACATCTTTTGCTTATATCATCTCTTTTGATGAGAACTTACCTACAAACTAGACAGGCTCCTGAAGGGGGAAAATAATATTTGACAACATAAGTCTTAGGAATTGTTTTTCTTTTTCTCAGTAATTTAGGAATTGTGTTGGCTTTTAGCTTGGTGTGATTTCAGGGTGACAGCTTCAAAACTTTATAGAAATGAAATTGAGAAAAAATAGTCATTTTTTAGAGAGTTAGTCATAATTCATGATAGTGTATAAAATTAAAATTTTATTCCATTTTAGCATGCCAATGAAGATGTGGAACGAATGTTACTAGGAAACAAGTGTGATATGGACGATAAAAGAGTTGTACCTAAAGGAAAAGGAGAACAGGTAAAAAGCTTTCAGTGAAACTAATGTGCTGCCCTTTCTTTATAAAGCTGTTTTTGTATTGAATAATTTTTACAATAGTGGTAAAGGAGTGTAGTTAACTATTCACATCGTTCTTTTAAACACTACTGGAAACAACAGTGTTTGAGTGAATTTTTTCAGTGTATATCAGTAGGTGTAGGAAAATCAAATTTGGAAACAGATTTTTAACCTACAAAGAGGGATTCTTTTATTACTTATTTCTGAAAGATCTTGACCATTTATTTGAAACTTACCTCATTGAAATAGTATTTGCTTTATATAACCTGAGAATGCTGCCTTCAGAATATTAACATTTTCTTTAATTTTTTGATATTTTAGATTGCACGGGAGCATGGTATTAGGTTTTTTGAGACTAGTGCAAAAGCAAATATAAACATTGAAAAGGCGTTCCTCACATTAGCTGAAGATATCCTTCGAAAGGTAAATTTCTGTTTTTACTTAAATGCTCTAAGGTTTCTGCGTATCAGAGTTGAATATCTCATCTTTACTAAAGTACTGGGTTTCATACAAACACTGAGTTTATAATGTCATATGTCAGTCATACTTCAATTTTAAAAAACTGATTTTGAGAGGTAGAGTTCCTCAAAGTTTACTCATTACCAATAGTTGATTCTACAAATTAAAATAATGAACTGGGTGGGAGAGAGGAGGTATTACAGAGAGACATCTAGAAATATGTAGGATCCAGCCATTGTAGCAGTTTTCTGTGCTCCCACACTCAACTTTCTAGTCCTCAATTTCATGCCCTTTCCTCCAGCTTTTTGTCACTTCATGGTATTGTGGGGTTTTGCATCTATTTTTGTACTCATTGCCCTCTTCATTCCCATAAATAATTTTTTTTTAATTTAGTTTAAACTTAAGAGGTGAATCTATTAGGTATGCTACTGAATCACCAATCTTCTATATTGGCATTTCTCGGCACATATTATTGTATAGTGAATAAATAAAATTAGTCCATCCCCAGATTTGACATTACCATTCATTTTAACCTCACATTGGTTTCTGAGTTTCATTTATGAATTGTGAAACTTGCAGTACAAGTCACATGTAGCAAAATTTAGAAACTTTTTTTATTTTCTGTAGAATACACATACTTGGTTATAAGTCCTAAATGACTTGATATACAGATTTGCTTATGACCTGTATCCAGTATATTATATATTTAAATGTAAATCAAGAAAATCTGACACAAGTCCTAAAGGAGATGCAGTTATATAAGAGAAAAATTAATTGTTTATGGTAACTGTTTTTGAAATATCAGTTTCTTAAAAACCAACCCATAATTTTTTAAAGCATAAGTTATAATAGAGGTGGCATATTAAGTGTAAATCTGTGACATTTCTACACAGTTACAAGATATTTACATTCAAGTAATTAATTCCTTGTATGAAATCATTAAATCAAGCAACATAATTTTTTTAGAGTGAAATGGATGTATCTGTCTACTGTGATTGAATGTTGAAGATGGAAAAAAGTCATCTGTTACTGATGTTAGTATCCACTGCCAAATAAAAGTTGAGACCTTCCAGGGCTGCAAACATCCTGCATGTCATGTTTAGGGAGTTGCTGCCTTCCTTAGAAGATGTTTTAGTGTTAGAATCCAGCCAGATCAAAAAAATTGCATTTAATTTCAGAGAATGAGAGAGACTTTGAACAATTAAATAAATATTAAGGTTATCCAAAGTATACTGAGTGATAAAAAGTAAAGTGTAAAGTAGGATAAAATATGTGTAGTATGATTTTTTTCAGTTTATGTGACACTCAACACACATGGATGCACATCCACACAAGTATTTGGTTGGATCAGGAAGGATATATTCTCAACCTTAAGTAATGAGTATTATAAGCAGGCGGTGTGGCGATAGAAAGGGGAAGAAGAATGTGGGACAGAATCAATCACTGACTCTCGTTTATATCATTTTGTTTTTGAAATGTTAACATGTTTCTCTTTATAATTATTAAAACAATCAAAAGAATTTTAATATTCTTTCACAAGAATTCCTTGAGGAAATACATTTTTATTTGAAATGTTTCTATGAGAAACATAAGTAAAAATATAATAGAAAATTACTAGGTGAACTAGGAGAAGGAAATTTATATTTTTAATCAGATGAAGAGAGTAACAGGAATAGAGAAACACTTTTTTTAAAAAATTAGTACAAAGTACTTTGTATTCAGAGATTGGAGGGTCAGGGTGAAAAAATTATTCAATACTCAGGATTTATCACAATGCTTACTAAAACATAAAACACCCTTCTCTCTGTTTTTTTCTCTTTGTGAACTTTTTGGTCTTCTCAATTTGTGATTTTTTTTTTCTCTAATGTGTTCCTTTATTTTCTCACCTGTCTTGACATTTTTTATGAATGTGTCCCAGTGAAGTAGATCTTCCTTATTATATTAATGGTTAAGAAACATGAATGCACTGATAAATAAAGGGCTCTGTCTAGAGGCAGGCAGGTCTAAATATGAGGTAGCATTTTTTTTTTTTAATGACACACATGTCTGGGTTTAGGAAAAATTTTCTCTTCCCATCTGGGTTCTAAGGGTGAACAGATGAACAAATTAATATCAGACATACTGGTAAGAGAAAAGGTCAAAATTTAACAACACACATACGGAGAATTTATGTGTTCGTAAATAAAGAATAATGGAACATACCAGAGATATTTATCCTGCATTTAGGGACAAGGGTGTTGAGGAGATAGGTAGGGAAGACTTCACTAACAGAGGAGGAGGGCTGCCTTGTCCTTACTCTGAGAGTAGAGATGAAATTCTCGGATAAAAAGAACATGTTTGCTGATGAAGGACCCTCCTGTCACCAACTACATTCTTTGTTATCAAAAGGGGAAAACCTATACCCCTATTCTTGTATGCATAAATGAAAATAAATCTTTAAAAAAAAAACCAAACTTGGAGGGCCTCCCTGGTGGCTCAGGGGTTAATAAAGACAGCGCTATCAAGCTATTACTAGCCACTGCAGCACAAGTTTGATCCCCAGCCAGCCAGGGAGCAACCCACATAGCACAGCAGCCCTCTGTTGCCTCTCCCACTGCTCCCCTCAGCAGTGTATTCCAGTAGATCTGCCTGTTCTGCTCCCTACTCTGTCTCTGGTGAATCTTCTCATCCCCCGCAACTCTGCCTTATACCCCAGTTCTTGTATGCATAAATAAATAAATATTTTAAAAAATGAAAACAACTTGGAACTTTAGGATTCAGTGAAAAGAATCCCATATTTTAGGAGGTTGGTACTTAGCAGGAATAGGATGCAAAGGAGCCTTCTATTTTGTGTCATGATCTATATTTTGATTTGGGGGTTTCACAGTGTCTACTAAAAATCCATCAAGCACACTTAAGATTTGTATGCTTTACTATAGGTGAGCTATCCCTAAAAAAAATAATTCTTTTGTGCACATAGTGTAGGATATCCATTTAAAATAGTATATTGCTCTGATTTTTAAAGTACTATATATAGAATGTTGAAGAAATGAAAGATAATACAAAGAAGCAAAATCTTGTTAACCTACCACCTATTAATACTATTAGTGTTTTGGTGTCTATCTTTTTTATTTTTTTTTGCTTTATCTATTTTTAACATAAATTCTACAACTTTTTATTTTGTCCCATCATAGTTCCTCCACTTAATGATAGTATCTCATAGTTGAGATTGTGTTTTTAAAGCTATGGTACTGTAATACATGCTTTAGCCTAAAAATGCAAGTAATTAAACAAGGGCAGGGTTAGACATGACCCAACAACATTGGTTTTATCCACATGCTTAATAATGCTTTTTAAGTACTAAATACCCACTGCCTAGGGATAGGAGATAATAAGCCTTTATTCAGAAGAATTACAGCAGAGATTTACTAAAAAGTCAGGAGTCAGAAGAAGGCCTCTCTACATTTCAGCTTGAGGAAGTATAGGCAAAATGAAGATTAAAAATAAAGCCTCCCAATCTTTATTTTGCATGGGGGAGAAAACCTATCTCATGTGACTGTAATTGCACTTGGTTTAGTAAATTAACTTGTATGAGAGTATTTCTGTTGAATCTTGATTTATCCACAGCAATATTTCCTTGTGTGTTTGTTCCAGACCCCTGTAAAAGAACCCAACAGTGAAAATGTAGATATCAGCAGTGGAGGAGGCGTGACAGGCTGGAAGAGCAAATGTTGCTGAGCGTTCTCCCGTTCCATCAGTTGCCATCCACCACCCTGTTTTCTCTTCTTGCTGCAAAATAAACCACTCTGTCCATTTTTAACTCTAAACAGATATTTTTGTTCCTCATCTTAACTCTCCAGTTCATCTTATTTGTTCTTTCATCTGTGACTGCTTGCTGACTTTATAATTTTCTTCAAACAAAAAAATGTAAAGAAAAATCATGTCTGTGACTTCATTTTTAAATGTACTTGCTCAGCTCACCACTGCATTTCAGTTGTATTATAGTCCAATTCTTATCAACATTAAAACCTATAGCAATCATTTCAACTCTATTCTGCAAATTGTATAAGAATAAAAGTTAGAATTAACAATTTTATTTTGTACAACAGTGAAATTTTCTGTCATGGATAATGTGCTTGAGTCCCTATAATCTATAGACATGTGATAGCAAAAGAAACAAACAAAAGCCAGGAAACACTCATTTCGCCTTGAATATGTAAATTGGGTTAATTTTGTCCTGTGCCTTATGTGGAAAGGAACTTCTTTTGGTTTTTCCTTTTATTTGTTTTGGTGGAAGCATGTGCAGGAGACATATCATCCAAACATAAACCATTAAAATGTTTGTGGTTCGCTTGGCTGTAATTTTCAAAGTAGTTAATTGAGGACAAAGGGCAATTGCAGAAATGATAGCTTTGGTTTGCTGATTCTCATTTTAAGTGGCCTTGATATTTGAAACTATTCCTGTCACCGCTTCTTCTCCTTGGCCACTGTTTCCTTGTGTCTTATCTTCCTGCATGCTGCTTTATTTGCTTTTCCTTCCCCCACCACCCAATGGTATGAGTTATTTAAAAACAAAAGGGGCAAACTACTATTAGGTTTGTCAAGTTTAACATAAAGCACTGACTTAACTTGCTTAAGTGAACAGAAAGATAAATTCTAACTGCCTATTACCGAATGTCAGTTAACGGTGTTTACCCTCACCTCATTTTCTCTTTCCCCTAAAACTTCTGTCCCAGATTACTTCATTTGCTGTTTTACGTCATGTTCCTCCTCTTCCCTTTTTGTTCTCTTGGTGTCTATCCATTGAGTTTATGAAATGGAAGAGTTAATTGCATGCACTGTGTTTGGAGGGTGTTGTGGTTTTTCTTTCTAATTTAGGTGTATAGCCTATTCACTTTCCTAGAATACATATCTTAACCTAAATTTGAGTAGTCTCCATTTTGGCAACTCCTCTTAGCAATTTGGTAGCCCAGTAAAGGTGGTTTTACAAAAGGCAGGAAGGAGGAGTGAAATTTATTAACACGTTTGCCAAATGTCTTGAGATTTGGCCTTTGAAGAACACTTTTTCAGTGTTAAGTTGTCCTTACCTTAAGGTTTAGAAGTACTTTAGAACATTCATAATTGTAAGTCCTGTCTTCACATCCTTTTGGAAAATGTCTTATTACCATGGATTTGGATCAAGGGCAAAAAATACTTTTCATATAATGATAAAAACTCCCTTAGCTTATCTCTGACCTTGTCTCTCCCCACCCCCACCCCCACTTCATTTTTCTAGTTTTGCTTCATTGCTTATCATTAGGATAGGGTAAGTTAAGTTTGCTATGCTGCTAGCATCCTAAGATGATACCTTTGTTGAAATAATTGTGAATAGCATGATTCATTTCTAGCAGAGGCTGAGTTTAGGACAGCAGCTTCCATTGAAAAGTCTTTCTGTGTCGTGGGTAGCATTTTAATGCCTCTTGGCTCACATAAACAACACAGGGATGTATCTGTATGAGCATCCATACATTTTTCAGATAGTGCCCTAAAAACAATTTTTTATGCCTCACTGGTGGTTGTTGTTAGGTTTTTTCCGTCACTTGACTTTATCATTGTTTACTAGTAAAAGCAGCATTGCCAAATAATCCCTAATTTTCCACTAAAAATAATAATGAAATGTTAAAAGCTTCTTGAAGTTTTAGGTTAAACCTGTTGTTAGATTAATTTTAATGTTATTGTTGCTTCCCTTTATCTGGAATGTGGCAGTAGCTTTTTTTTAATTTTTAACCCTCTTTAATCCTTACTCGATTCAGTGACTTAAGGTCTGAGAGCTAAACACTGGGATTTTTGGATAACAGACTGACAGTTTTTGCGTTATTATATTCGGCATTGTACATAGAAAGGATGTGGCTACCTTTTGTTAAATCTGCACTTTCTAAATATCAAAAAAAGGGAAATGGAGTATAAATCAATTTTTGTATAACCTGTTTGAAACATGAGTTTTATTTGCTTAATATTAGGGCTTTGCCCCTTTTTCTGTAAGTCTCTTGGGATCCTGTGTAGAAGCTGTTCTCATTAAACACCAAACAGTTAAGTCCATACTCTGGTACTAGCTACAAATTCGGTTTCATATTCTACTTAACAATTTAAATAAACTGAAATATTTCTAGATGGTCTACTTCTGTTCATATAAAAACAAAACTTGATTTCCAACTGTGTGGCTTGGTTTTCATTTATTTACGGAGTTGAAGATTGAGAATTCTGAAAATAATTCAGAATTGCAAACAATATTAAGAGGGACATAAATGGATGGAAAGTAATTTTCTCAACCTAGGGAAAACCGGGGAGACCATTTCAAGAACTGTCTTTGGTAAGAAACTACATAAATAGAATTATCTTTAAGACGCTAAAGCACAATCATTCTTGTGTCAAAAGAAACTGCAATATCCTAGTCACTCCCAGCCAACAGTACTTGAATGTGCCTTAGGCTAACTACACCTGAAGTTAGATGCTTCTCTGGGCACCTTGCTCTAGGCTTGCCACAGTGGAGGAGGAGTCCTTGTTACCAGTGTCTGTCCTCTGACCTGAAAAAGTGTTTTCTACTTTTTTTGTAAACCACAAGTGACAGCTTTGTTTTTTATGTAGTATTGTTTAAAGAAATGTTTGATCCTGTATTAAGGCCTTTATTAGTCAATAAAATAAATATTTGATGACAAGATCACCTCTTCTGGAAGGGTGCTATATAGAAGTTTGATCATATACAGTGTGTATAAGAACAACCTGGAATATTTTTGTTTTCTGTGTCTAGGTTGGGGCCTCTCGCTGTTTTTGGGATTGGTATAGGAAAATAGGGCATGGTTTCTGCCTTTAAATTGCTCTAATTTAGAAAGCAAAAGCAGTTATCTCCTAGGGATGTCCAAGAACCAAATAGTTGTGATCCAGAGTTTGTGTTATATTAGTAGAGAAACAAGTTTAGTTGGTGAGAATAGTTGGGGTGGCTTTTTGAGGGAGAAGATAACATGAATTGCTTCTTAACTACACAGATTTATTAGCTAGGGCAAAGAGAGTTGTATCTTAAGAAGGGTCCACAGCAAATTGCAAGCAAGGTTTTTAGTTAAAGGAAAAACCAGAAGTCAAACTGGACAGTACAGTAGGCCTGGAGAGTACTGATGGGCCAAGAGTGATGAGAGCAGTGTCTGAGGAAAACCAGACTAGATGGGTTGTAAGAGAAGAAACAAGGTTTCTGGAGATGTAATAAGATATTACTGCATTGGGGCCTGAAAACCCCACTAAACTGATGGCAGAGGGGAATGTGAACTTAGGGTTCAGGCAAATACGTTAATTAAGTCTTGCCTACTGGGTTCTAGGTTCTTTGGGTTATGTTGTCAACCTGGTCAAGTTTTACAAAATAAGCTGTCTTAGACTGATGAACCTACTCAAAAGTTGCACAGCAAGTTAGTGCTAGAGTTGGATTTTGAAATCAAGCCCAACACCAACATTCTCTCTTCACCGTGTCAGTTTCTCAGGATAACATCCTGATGTTTGGTTGTGATGATTATAAATGGGGCTAATAAATGTGCCAAAGCATGCTGCATGGCCTTATCTGGTTAATGCAGCCATTATGCCTGGCCTTGGTTCACTCTAATAGAGTAATGTCCTTGAACGTACATAGCTGAGTTTATATTTTTGCTTTAAACATCTCGTACCTCTCACCACCTTGCTAATTTTTTTTTTAATTTTTATTTATTTATTTATACAAGCACTGGGTACAGTCAGAAGCACGGGAGGGTGAGAGAATGCACCAGAGCCAGAGCGGAGAGCAGAGCAGGCAGACTGACGAAATACACTGCTGAGGGGAGCAGCGGGCGGCAGGAGAGGTCTGCGCGCCATGTGGGGCTCTTCTCCAGTGGCCGGGGAGCAGCCGGGGATCGAACCGGCGCTGCAGAAGCTGCGGGCAGCTTCACAGCCCAGCGCTCAACCGCTGCGCCACCGGGGAGGCCCTCAATGGATCTTTTGACTGGAGATAGAGAGTAGTCAAGATTAAAATCTCTCGTGTGAGGTTGAAGTGCAGAGTTTTAGTGTAAATGAGAAAGGTCCATTTGCTTTAGACATCAAGAGTGCAGGTCGCAGGGTTGATAAGACTTTGTAAGTGATAGGACTCAGGGGTGAGGCCCTTTGCGCCTCTTCCTCGGTGCCTGAAGCATGCCCTTAGAGCCGCTTACGTATCACATTGTGGATCACAGGAGGTTTTGAAGGCAGATGTTGGAATGAAGCTACCCAATGCGGTGAAGATGCGGAAGGAGAGGCGCTTCCTCCAGGGAGCTCGCGGATGCAAGTCCGTCCCCATAGCTGAGGCAACACGGACACTTGGACTCGCCACTCATCCCTCCTTTTAACCAACACAGGCTAAGCTGTTTCCCTCCCAACATGCCATTTAACTTACCCAGGAAATAGATTTTTGAAGAGCATTTGAAGAATTCCTGTGATGGGCGCTCATTTAGTTTAAACTCCGGGTGACTCGTGGGAGGTTACATTAATATTCTTTTCTGTGCCTTCTTTCTTTTCTAATCACCAGCTTTGAGGCCTTATCTGCTGATGATTCTTCCCTGCTGTCACCTAGTGCTGTTCCGTGTCCTTCCATCTCCTGTCTCCAAGTCGCACCCTCTGCTCTTGGTCCTTGTACCTCCTAACCCACCACCTGGTGTCTATCTCACTCACCCACCCCCTGTCCATCTTGCATAGATCAGAAGGTGAATCCATTGCCCCTCTCCTGCTCTAGAATCTCCGGTCTCCTCTTGCCCACAGTGAGAACCTGTCAAGGTTCAGTTTTTCACCATCTACTTGTAGGAAAAAGGTGAGGGGACCTAACCCAGCAATGAGGGGCCCTTCGCCAGACCTCGCCTGTTCAGACTCAACTCACCAAAGGGCTACACAGTCCACTCACCTGGCGAGAGGCCCCCAATGGGTCAGGCAGCACCATCATGCTCCCACCACCCCTTTGCTTTCCTAACTCCCTTCCATGTCAGTTTTGGTTCTTAGCTACAAACAGCAAAATCCAACATTTAAGCAGTAGAGGATATTTATTTAAGGTACCGTTACATGTCTTACATCCACCAACTGCACGGAGTAGCCTAAGGCAGAAACAGAAGTCTGGTCTCTTCTGAGAAGGCTGCAGGGTTTACCACCACTGTTGACGAAGCGTCGCTGGCGCAGCAGCAGCAAGTGTCTCAAGATCTTCACAGAGCTGTTTAGATCAGCAAAGCGTAGCGTCGCCCACACTGAACACACTTGGGTTGCAGGTCAAGCCTCTTGGGTTTTAATATTTTAAAAGCCCATCACGTGAACACCGTAGACATAAATCCGGATGTCTTCATCAGGACTAGGAGTTTAGGTAAGATGAGCTAGAAGGGTTCCTAGAGACGATATTTGTCTTAGTCCCCACTACCGTGTCCTCGTCCCCTTGACCGCCAGGTCTGCTAGGCCCCAGACACTGCGCTAAGAAATCTCCGAGATTACATCCAGCAAAAACCTCGTACAACTTCTGTGCTTCTAGAATATGATCCCAGGGTTCCCCTTGTCTATAGTTCTAAGCTGCTTTGCTCGCTAATGATAAGCCCTAGGAGCCAGAGTTCCATGGAGGCCTGATACCCAATTTCAACAAACCCAGTGACTCAAAACAGCTTCAAACTACCAACGACTTTGTCCAAAACAAGCTTTCAAAACTTGGATTTGAAGTCGTAACAAGACTGTACATAGCACAGGTACCCAGCGAAGCCCCAAATCCAAACAGGCGGGGCCACACTGCTGACAGAAGCATGAGCTGCATAATAGCAACAGGCCATCAGCTGGATGTAGAAAATCCAAAATAACCATGGACACTTGAAGGCTCTGGGAGTCAACTTGATTTGCAGTGGCTGCAACTCAAAGAATCTACACCTTCCTAGTGCCAGTGCGTGCGGGGATTCACTCGGCTCAATGAAAACCAGCAGCATGGGCCATAAGAAAGGCCCTTTCTGCTGAAAGAAACCAGGGTTTCTTGAAGAAATGGTAGATTCCACATTTTGGGTGGAACTAGCAGTATCAGAGAAATTCTCAAAATCTAAGAAATTAAGAAACGCTCAATTTCCATAGGTCTTGGGGGCCAACTTGAAGGGACCACGGAGGGCAGGTGAGGGCAGCTGAACACATCAAATATGGTGAAATCCCCAAGTTTCTAGTGCCACACACCCAAACACACCCCTCCTTGGCCACTGAGGATGTCTGAAACCTCATTCTCCCTCCCCTGCCCTCTCGCTGGCAAATTGAAAAATCAAGAATGTATCTGGTCTTCTCCATGCAGACTATATACCACAGGGGAACTCAAAAGTTTAGTGGCTTCTCTCGGGAATAAAAGTCATTATGAGCTGGAGGCATTTGAGTTCCTGAAATCTCTTAGCCCAAAACTAGAACCTTCTAAAAGAACCCAAGGAGATATTCTAAACTCTTCTTGGGGAGATTTGTGTATCATCCAGACACAATGACACAAAATTATCTTCTATCTAAAGGTCCATTTATCTTGCAAAAAAAGTCTTCTAAGTGCCCTTTCTCTCCCCCTCCCATGAGCAAGAGAAAAGCGGATTTATAGTCACTAAATATCTGGCAGTTCACAAAAGAACATGCTCCCTAAAATTTGGGGCATATGTAGCCTCTTAATAGGGGATGAGGAAGCGCAGAGAGACATTTCTGAGAGAATGACATCTTAGCATGTCCCCAAACCTACACCTAATGGGAGAGAAAGTCTTTTTTCCTCACCAACAATAGTAAATGAGGTGAGGTTTATAGAGGAGTATTTCAACATATAAACGAAAATGATAGAACTTGACTATTTTGCAATGCCTGATGAATTCGTGCATCCAGGATTGGTCAGTGACCACCAGCATCGCCAAGCGAGATTCAAGAAACTAGGGCTTTCCAGATAGTTATGTGCCTCCTGATCACAATACTCCTATTATGCCACCTGCAAAGAAAAAAAAAAATCAAACCACAGTGAGGTCAAACCTCTGGTCTAGATCCAGCTACCAATTTCCAGGAAGTCTGAGCACAGAGGACCATGTTAATCAGCAAAACATACACCAGCAAATGCAGGCTGGTCAGTTGATCCAGTCTCCTCTTCAGCAACAGGAGGGGGAGAGGAAGATTGTGAACTAACAAAAGATCGGAAGGAAAAGAATAAGACAAAACTAAACCATAATGCGAAGTAATGTGCAAAAAATATAGTTAAGGAAATGATTATTGAGGATATTCTTCACGGAGGGAGGAGTTATAGGGGCACCTGGTGAATTTCGGGGGTAGCAAAACCCGCTCCGCTGGCTTGGATGTTGTTCACGGGGGTCACAGTTCATTACTCAGCACTTTTGTTTCATGTGGCTTTTTTCCTTCGAATTTTTTTGTTAATCAAAAAGAGCTTCATTTTTTATTTAGCTTTGTGCCTTCAACACTGTCACAACCATCTTCGGTTCCTCGAGAAGGAGCACACGCCCGCTCCTGTCACGGGCACGCTTAGCACGCGTGGAGGCCCTGCACACGGGCCTTTCTGTTTAGGCGCCTCGGAAGAACTTTAGGTCTCACAACACCGGCTCCTCGAAGTCTGGGCCTGGACACCCGCCATGTGCGGATCTGGGCGCCTCTCCCAACCTCCTTGGTATAAAGGTAAACAGTTCTTTTACCCAGGGTTTGGGCAGTTCAGAGGTCAGATGTATCCCTGGGGGTTTTTAATTTGTATTATATTTAACCATAAAGGGTTGTTTGCGTTTAGACATAGCGGGTGGCTCAGGAGCTCCAGGACCACAGAAGCTGTTTCAGAAGCTGCACAGCTGAGGCTCTGAATCTGGCTCAGCAGAACCCGTTTGCTGCAACCCTGCTGCTGAGCGTCACGGCCCAAGATCGTCCCTGCTGCCGCTGGAGATGATGTGCTGCCCCCGGTGCCCACGTTCTCGCCCAGGTCTGTACTGTGTGGCCTCTGCTGTTTGGTTCCAGAGCTTCTACTGTAACATCTGGGATGGTGGGGTGGGGTGGCAAAGCCTGGACAGTATGCGGGTGCCCCAGATGCCAGGGAAGTAGAATAAAGGGAGTCTCTCTTGTCTTAAGCTTCAATAGTGGTGGATTCTGATGGTCAGATGTTCAGCTCGGGTGGTGCTCAGCACCAGTGGTGCTCAAACTTAGCTGCCAAGGGCGTTTTAAAAACCAGTGCCAAGTTTGTACGCAGCCCAATTGAAACAGAATCTCTCGGATGAGACTGGGGTGAGCTTTCTTTGTTTTTGACTTCCTCTGTGATTCCCAGTGCAGCCAGGTTCACGAACCAGTGCCTGCACCCTTGCTGCTCAAGCGTGGTCTTCTCATCAGCCACATTGGAGCCACCTGGCGACTTGCTAGCACTGTAGAATCGCTTTCTCGCGCTCACAGACACCCTAGTGAATGAGAAGCTGCAGCTAAACAAGAACCTCAGGTGATGCTTATATACATCCCAAATTGAGAAGGGCTGATACTGTTCTTCCAAGGCCAGCCCCGATGCCATCGGCAAGGATTCCTGAATGGAAGGGACCGCTTCTCCATGCTGAGAAGAGCACTTTTGACGCTTCCATTGGGAATCCTTGGTTGTGGTAAATTTTCTCTGTTGGCGCCTCTCCTCACCAGATGTCGGCTCTCGTGGCCAAGGACCCTCCTATCCCCTTTGGGTCTTCACACCATTTAGTGCACTGCTGGCCCCGCAGCTGGAGCCCAGGCTATGTGAGCAGGTTACTTTCCCTTCCGCTTTCTCACCACAATCTGCAGGGCCTACGCTGGCCTCCTTGTTCCCATCCCCACTTATATTCCAATTTAAAGGCAGCTCAAATATAACTTCAAAAGCTATTCCCACCGACTGCTTATAGATACTATAGGATAAATTAGTCGACACCCATGAATCTCCCTTGTCTGTGAAAGAAAAAGGACCAGAAATCTCCTGGAGGCTCAGTCCAGGGTAAATAGTCTACAATTCGGTGGTTTCCCTTTGCTGCATTAACCATGTGCTCTGCTCCTGTGGGCTGGCAGGGCTGTGGAGAAGCTACAGATATAGAGTCACTGAGCCCCCGTGTGACCGTTCCTGGGAATTGCATTGTGTATATAAGAAACTTCCGAGCCCATCACTGAGATCCCGTCAAGTATTTTTTTTTTTTTTTAAATAGAGGCATGTTTTATTTATTTATTTGTTTGTTTGTTTGTTTGTTTATACATGCACTGGGTACAGTCAGAAGCGCGGGAGGGTGAGAGAACTCACCAGAGCCAGAGCGGGGAGCAGAGCAGGCAGAAGGACCGAAGTACACTGCTGAGGGGAGCAGCGGGCGGCAGGAGAGGTCTGCGCACCATGTGGGACCCTCCTCCGGTGGCCAGGGAGCAGCCGGGGATCGAACCGGCACCGCAGAGGCTGCGGGCAGCTTCGCAACCCAGCGCTCAACCGCTGCGCCACCGGGGAGGCCCCCGTCAAGTATTTATAGTGAACAAGATGAAGTTCTTTGTCCTGACCCCAATATAATGGCAATTAGGAAGTTAAAAAGCATAAGCTACATAAACAAAAAGAGGCATCTATGATAAGTAAACTTTTAATTTATTCAAATATACCTTTTATAATGGGCCAAAGAGTCAACTGTTACAGAGCATAAGGTGCAACCTAAATGTTTTCAAAGTGGAATGCCAACAAAAAAAGCACATTAGCCCTCAATGTTGAGTTCTAGGATTTAGAGACTCCAGGTACCCTGGGGAAGTCAGGCAACAGTTAAAAAGTGGGTGGGTAGAAAGCCTGTAAGAAATAATGGGATCTGGCCCCCTGGTGGTGCAAGGGGTTAAGCTTCAGCATTATGAAGCTCTCCCCAGCTAGTGCAGCACCAGTTCAATTCCCGGCCAGGGAGGTGACCCACATGGCACAGCAGACCTCTCCTGGCTCGCCCGCTTCTCCCCTCAGCAGTGTATTTCAATCAATCCACCTGTTCTGCTCTGGTGAACACACACACACACACACACACATACACACTACCCCCCCATCCCCTCCCGGCCTGCATCCCAGCTCTTGTATGCATAAATAAATATTTAAAAAAAGACATATGGGATCTCCAGGTGTCCCTTCCCACCCCTCCTAGAAACTATTATCTGCAGAAATAAAATGACAAAGCCTCCAGATATGAGGACACAAGTATAGCGAAAGGTGGAAATGAGTCTTTGGGTCAAAAACAAGTGCAGTAAGCAGCTGCATCTGGAATGATGGGCTCCTTAGACTCTTCCCTGCCTTCCACACCTGCTTCCCAAGACTTTGGTGGCCAGATGTGTGTGCTCAGGCATAAGACAAGGACAGTCGTCGCTGGGAAACCTGGCCTGAGAGATTCACAAATAATTTCACTTGGAAGAAGTAAAATTATCTCTGTTCACAGAAAACATGATCTTATACATTAAAAAAAATACTCTAACACTTTTACATATGTACACATAAAACAAAACTGTTAGAACTAATAAAATTTCTCCAAGGATATACAAATGGTCAATAAAAACATGGAAAGGTGCTCAGTATCACTCATCTAGGAAATGCAAATCAAAAGCACCGTGCACTATCACTGCACACCCCTTGGGTGGCCTCTCAAAAAAAAAAAAGTAAAAAGTGTTAATGAGGATGTGGAGAAATTGGGATTCTTGCACACTGTGGGTGGAATTGTAAGATGGTGCAGCCGCTATGAAAACTGTGAAGTTGCCACAAAAAAATCTCCTCTGTGACCCAGCAGTCCTACTACTGGATTTACCCCCCGAAGAATTGAAAACTGGATCTTGAAGAGCTCTTAGTATAAATTTTAATGTAGTCCAACTTACCAGTTTTTTTCTTCTATGAATCATGCTTTTGGTACTGTAGCTAGAAAGTCATTGCCTAATCCAAGTTTACTTAGATTTTCACTTATGTTATTTTCTGTGAGTTATCGGGGTTTTACATTTTACGTTCAGTGCTATGATTCATTTTGAATTTATGTCCAGGTTCACTTTTTTTGGGAGAAGGTTTGGGGCTGGAGGGAGTTGTTGCCTGTGGATGTCCTGTTGTTCCAGCACCATTTGTTGGAGACTTTTTTCTCCATTGAGTTG
Organism: Talpa europaea; assembly: GCF_964194135.1. Taxonomy (NCBI): domain Eukaryota; kingdom Metazoa; phylum Chordata; class Mammalia; order Eulipotyphla; family Talpidae; genus Talpa; species Talpa europaea. Next base: position 13,766,483 of record NC_140072.1, read on the forward strand.
CCTTTGCTCCTTTGTCAAAGATCAGCTGCCTGTATTTGAGTGTGTCCATTTCTGGGCTCTATTGTCTTCTGCTGATTAATTTGTCTTATTCCTTTCATAAGAATTTCAGTGGCGTTATTGGAAATCTGTCCCAGTATACAAAGCAAGACTGTTAGATCCTCAGCTAATTCATTTACTTGATTGACACCAAATACGTTGGATAATTTTCTATGGTTTTGCTTTATCATTTGCTGTCACTTGGGAGCAGACGACACCAATCGTGTCAGGTGTTCATGCAGGCAAGTGTGGATCTGAATAGCATGAAAGACAACTAATACAAAATCTCTTTTGGAAGAGAATTTGAATAAAATTATTTTTACAGGATTCTGAAACTTGTCATGTTGTGAAAATAAACACCACCATTTAAAAGCAAGTGATGCAATGCATAATGAAGCTTCAGTTTAAAAACATCTTAGTGATTGTGAAGCTTAATTGGAAGAAATTTTACAAAGTGAAAAATATGAAATAATGAAACATTTTCATTGTTAATGACTTTTCTTAAGCTTAAACTACGGAGTCAAAACACTGTTTTGAATAAACATGCATTACTTACTTCAAAATAAAATATATCTATTAAAGGTGCCGAACTTATAAGACACATAATTTGACTTGCTATGTTCGGCACTATTACAAAAACTTAAAATTCCAGATTCTGGAAACATTTCATGAGTTACTTATTTTTAAGAAGGAGCATTTCAGGAGCGACCTACAGATAAAGACTGGATCTCACTTCCTTTTAATCTTTCCCTGTAACATTCTCTTTTTCATGATGAAATATAAACATGCCAAAAACAAAACAAAACCCTTGAATAGATTGACATTTTCTTGCATAGTGTAGGTAAATTAGAAACTGCAGTAGGTAAATTAGAAATGTCAGTCAAATTGCATTTCTTTTCTACTTCGTAGCTTCCTAAGACATAATTCACACCACAGAAATAGGAACATCCTCGATGAACTGTTCTTAATTGTAAAAGACTTATGAAAAGGGACAAAGGCAATGTCCTGACTTTAATGAGAGCTGAAGTCAACAAATTGAATTCACTTTATAATGTCCTCATGAATATCCCGCTCTGTATAAGAACACCCCATGACAGTATCCATATGTTGCTCTGAAGTAAGAAAGACTTCCACACTGTCCTCTGGGCCCAGCCTGCTAGCGGAGAGGGCGGTGACTGTGGTGTTCTGTCCGCAGGGATCTGCAGCAAGCGGACAGGATTGGACACACATTTCTCTCAGACACAACACGAATTTCTTGCCTGTTTTCCACTCTGACAGGCATCTATCACCTGACTCACAGATGGTGCTGCCTGGAGCACAGTTCACAAACCACTAAAAAGGAGCAGAAGTACTTGGGGGGAAATGTCTGATTCCTGTGCTGGGATAGTGCACAATGTCCCTGGAACAATCCTGTTGTTCCAGAATGAAAGGAAAAATGCAAAGGATTAAGGGACCATGTCAATGGGTCACAGAAACTAGCTGGAAGTGCTCCCACTGGCCAAACATAGGGCAGTTTGAGCCTTAAAATAATTTAAAACATGGATATGAAATAAGGTGAGAGCAACCTCCTCTTTACTAATATTTTGAAAATGATAGAAAATCACCATTTTTGCAGCCATCACAGTAATTGACTCCAGCAAGAATAAGCATTGGATGCTAAATTGGATGAAGGTGTGTCTGGCAGCAGGGTGCTTACACAGTCACAAGCATCTTCTCCTGAATCTTTACTAACCACAAAGGAAGAAAAGGTGCCTTTATAGTGGAGACACCTGGCAGAGCCCACCTTAGCCTAATGAGAGGCAAGTTAACAATACAAAAAAAATGAGGCAAATTGATATCATGTGTCTCCTAATAGGATGGCTGAGTATTTCTGACAGTGACGCATCAGCCAGAACAGATCCTTCTACAGACAGATGGCCTGTGTTCTTCAGAAATATCAGTATCTTCAAAGACAAGACATGGTTGAAAAGCTGTTCTAGATTAAACTAGAGATGTGACAACTACATATAATGCATCTTCCTACATTAAATCTTGGTAAGAGATGTTATCATGGACAATAGTGAGATACAAAAAATTGAATATGGACTGAATTGAAAATGAAGTATCAATATTAAATTTCCTGAACTTAGCAGAGCTCTTGCTGTGTAAGAGAAGGTTCTTGTTCTTTGGAAATGTGTAGTATTGTAGGGTAAGGAAAAAATGTCATGTTTTTCTGCCCTCCCGCCATCAGGATAGATGATGGATCCTTGCGGTCCTGAATGTATGCCTGATGGCGGGCACCTGGAGTAGGGTGTGGGCATAGGTAGATGGGATTCACCTGGGCTAAGACTGGGCTCTTAAGGGCGGCGTCGCGGGGACGCCAGCAGAAGCCTAAAGAGAAGCCGAGAGAGAAGCAAGAGAAGCAGAAGCCGAGAGAAGGCCGGAGAGCCCAGAGTGAAGACCTGCTGGAGGCTGGGAGGCCTGCTAGCCTGCCTTGTACCTGGTAATCCCAATAATAACCTGCAAAACCACTGAGGTCTCTGACTCCTCCTTTACCCGGTCTTCTGGATCAGAACACCTGCACTGTGGCCAGTTCTGGCCTTACAAGTATTTATGAGCAAAGGGGCCTGATGTCTGTCTGCTTTTAAATGGTTCAGAATAAAGTAATATATGTTATATTGGGACTCTGGGTGAAGGAATATGGGATTTGGGGGGCAATATTCTTTTCTCTTTCAATATGTTTAAAATAAACATTTGTTCAAAATAAAATATTTAAATAAAAAGTGATAGCGGGGCTTTTGTACTTCTGGTAACGGCCTGGAAATGGCTAAAGGAAGTCCCACAGTCTGGAAGGAAACTTGGATCCAGATGGAAATGTGGATCATCACAGAAGAATAAAGAGCACCAGTAATGGTAAATATGTAGGGAAATAAAAAGGACTATTTCCCCCTCTTCGTTATGATATGATGACTCTTTAAAGGAAAATGTACAACATTGTCTTGTGGAGTTACTGAAATACATGTGCATGCAACACATGTACCACTGGAGTATGTTAGAGAGGAGAAAAATGGGTCTACCTGTGAAAAGTTTCCTATATTTGACAGGAAACAGTTCAACGTGAACTGCTTAGAGCAACCACCTCAGGAACCACCAAACGGAAAAAAATCGTGGAAAGAAGTATCTCTAAAAGGTCAATGAAAAAATTAAAATTAATTTATTAAAAAGGTAGACAAGGAAATCTGGTTAGAGCAACATAAAATGCAGAAACTAACAGAAAACAGTAAAATAGCCAGAATAGAAGGGAAATTCCTAAGTCTGATAAAAGTCATCTACAAAAACCTGTAAGTAACATCATATTCAGTTGTGAAAGAACAAAAACTCAGGAATAAGGCAAGGAATTCCTCTTTTATCCTTCCTGTTCAGTATGGCACCGGAGGTCTCAGCAGGGCACAAAAGCAAAAATAAAAGGCATACAGATTTGAGAGGATCAAATAAAGGTATCTTAATTTGTAGACAACATGATCATGTGCACAGAAAATTCCAAGGAATCTATACAAATTATGAAAATGATAGGCAAATCTAAGAAAACTGAAGACCCATATATAAAATTGACTGCATTTCTATACAATAGTAGTGAGCAATTAGAAAAAAAAAATAACTACACTTATAATGGCATCAGGAAAATAGGAACAAATTTAGCGGAAGATACATAAGACTTTAAACTAAAAACTGCAAAACATTGCTGAAGGAAATCTGCCAATCTACCTTAAGTTGATTTATAGATTTAATGCAGTCTCGGTCAACATCATAGCAGGATTTTAAAAAGAAATTGACATGCTGACTAAAATGTCTGTGAAAAGTTCAGATGAGCAAAACTTTGTGTTTCCTTTAGCGTTTTTAAATGTACATATTCAATCATACTGTTTGATTTCTAGTTTTTTTCAATTTTAAGCCATATATCTATTTTTTTTTTTATTAAACAAAGAGCCCCAAGCATGCTAAAAGAAATTTATTTCTTAAGCATTTCATGACGACTTCGGCCAGAAAATAGATTATCCTAGAGGAAAAGAATTAGGTTCTTAAAAATGACTATATAACTTCTTTCCATGTTGGCAAAGTATATTATTTTTACCAAATGGTATAATTTCTCACTACATCCAAGGGTAAATATTTTAAAAAAATGCCATTGTCAATTAAGATTTTACAGAATTATCACAGCAAGAGAATATAATTTTAGTCTAGGATTCATTTATCTTCCTATTTTATAAGCACTAGATAAGAAATCTAACAAGTTATCAAACAACACAATCCCAAGAAATAACTTGATTTTTAACTTAATGTAATTTCATTTTTTTTTAATTTTTTAAAGATTTATTTATTTGTTTATTTATTTATACAAGCACTGGGTACAGTCAGAAGCGCGGGAGGGTGAGAGAATTCACCAGAGCCAGAGCGGAGAGCAGAACAGGCAGACTGACGAAACACACTGGTGAGGGGAGCAGCGGGCGGCAGGAGAGGTCTGCGTGCCATGTGGGACCCTCCTCCAGTGGCCGGGGAGCAGCCAGGAATCGAACCGGTGCTGCAGAGCTTTGCAACCCAGCGCTCAACCGCTGCGCCACCGGGGAGGCCCTGTAATTTCATTTTTTAATGTAATGTTCATTTTTTAGAGTAGGGCTTAAACTCAGATTTACTGCCTCTAATGTAATTTTAAACAACTGCCTACTATCATTAGATGAATGTATTACAACCACTTTACTGTTGATAAGTCATTGAATAAAAATTTTGAGTGAATTTATAGTTATATACTTGGGACAAAGTCTTGATTTTAGGAGGAGGGTCCAGGGTGAAGTCCATTGGCGTAGTCCTTAATGCTGTTCAAGATTTCCTGTTCTCCTTCCTGGCACATGGTAGGATCGAACTTCCCTCCTCCCTCAGAATCCCAGGCATGGCCACATCTGCTTCATAATGTTCTAGATCACGGCTCTGACAGAGACCCTGGTGACTCGCATGAGTACATAGTGTAAATGAAAAATAAAACTTGATTTAAGCCATTGTGATTTTGTTATTTGCCCTTCCACTATCACCTAACCCATTCAAACTCATACACATTCTAAAGGTTGCTGACGCACATGGTCACATGGCTTGATAGGGAATAAACATTCTGGGGTGAACTCTGAAATATCACTGGTATCAATGAGAACCACATCGCCAGTTAACGTGTCGTCCACATTCCGCTCCTTAGGAAACTGGAACCGACTTGTTGGCAGTCGAGGCGGTGGCTTGCCAGGAGCCATGAGCTGCCAGCCTCTGAGGACAGTCAGTTCTGAGTCTGTCTGATGAATTACCAGAGTTGCTTACTGGGCAACACAGTTACTGTATTATTTAAATCATATACCCCCTGGGATGTCTGGTCCTTAATATTGCAAAAAGCAAGAAGGAGCCCAGTGAACACAGCTAGAACGAAATGCTGCAACTCTATCCATGGACATTGCTTAGGCTGGTGAGTGTAATGACAACAACCCAAAGGTTGAGTATGTTTAGTGCAAGCAATAAATTTAGTGCAAATGCCTAAAGTTGAAATGAAGAGCTAGTGAAAAAATTTCCTTCATCAAGGAAACAGGTTGAATGAAGGAGGACCTGCTATACCCACCAGCCCTCTTCTGTACCCCTCTCCCTGGGGCACCAGGTCTCACGCCCAAAGGAACCAACTTCGCTGTGAGGCCCGTCTGCTCCCTCTGGTGGCACAAAATGCCTACGTGGACAAAGTACGAACACCAGAATGCTGGAGCTGGACAGGCCTTGGATCCCATCCAGGTCCATTCCCTCAGTTGTAAAGTTTAAGCCAACTTTTAATGCTCTAATTAATAAATGCCTCTTCACTCTGGACAACATTTAAAAAATAAAGAAAGATGCTTTTGTTTTTTAAGATTTATTTATGCATACAAGAGCTGGGGTGCAGGTCAGAGGTGTGTGGGGTGGGGTGGTGAGAGGATTCACCAGAGACAGAGTGGGGAGCAGAAAAGGCAGATTGACTGAGCTACACTGCTGAAGGGAGCAGCGGGCGAGACAGGAGAGGTCTGCTGCACCATGTGGGTTGCTCCCTGGCCGGGGATTGAACTCGTGCTGCAGTGGCTTCGGTTAGCTTCATAGGTTGTGTCTTAAACCCTTGCGCCACCAGGGAGGCCCCTCTGGATACTATTTTTATCCCTCTCCAGAATTAAACAGAAATGCTGATTCACAGCATTTACCAATTTCTAGGGTGTAAATATTCCCACCACAGTTGATTTCAAGTTATCAACCTGGCATCAATGAATACAGAGGTGGGATGAGATAATCAGCAGCACACAGGACATAGTTTTTCCACCAGAGAGATACAGTGGAGATAAATAACCTCAAGAGCATGGTGAAATGTAATAAAATAATTAGAAAGTGATGAATTTTAAGTATTATGATTTAATAGACTACTTATAATTTATCATTTAATTTTTAATAATATCTGTGTCTCAGGCAGTAGTCTTTCTGTCACCTGTGACTATGCAGGTACTTCCTTTCACCAACTCGTCCCTCTGCAGGGCAGCAGCCTTCCTGCCTGCTGGTGACCTGTGCCATGCTGGGACTTCTCACTGACCTCCCTTGGCAGAGGCAGCTCTCCTCAAGGCCGCTTTCCTGTGCCCATGCAGGCCTCTCTCAGCAAACCTGTCCCCTTCGGGGCAGCTCTTTCTGCCCACTTGTGTCTATGCAAGTGTCTTTTATTCTTCTGTCCCTTTCTCTAATAAACCTGCTCTTTAAACATAAAAAAAAAAAATCTGTGTTTCTTAACTCACAGAAATTTCTGAAATTTTGACAATTGCTCTTTCCAGCTCTGGAAAGAGGTTCAGTAACTTGCATATTCAAATGTCATCCCTCCAGCGCTCTGACCATTGTCTTATCTACTGATGCCTGCCGTAACCAAGAGAGCATGTCAGTTCTTCTGGAGAATCAAATATAACCAGATACAGTGGGGGACATGAAAGAAAGGAAATGACTATGGTACAGTGTAATAAGTGCTGTTCTTTATGCAGTGTAGTGCGTCCACTGTGGCACTGAGGAAAGAGGAGTCAGCCCTATCTTAGTAAGGTGACACTTAGGCATTCATCAACAGTGGCTGCCAACATCACAAGAGTCCCCCTAGAGCCTCCCTGATGGTGCAAGGGGTTAAGTCTCAGCGCTATGAAGCTATCTGCAGCCACTGAAGCATGAGTTCAACCCCAGGCCAGGGAGGTGACCCACATGGCACAGCAGACATCTCCTGTCTCACCCGCTGCTCCCCTCAGCAGTGTATTTCAGTCAATCTGCCTGAATCCTCTCACTCTGTCTCTGGTGAATCCTCTCCCCTCCCCACACCTATGGGCTGTACCCCAGTTCTTATATGCATAAATAAATATTAAAAAAAAGTCACCCTGACATTAGGTGACTCCTGATGGCAGAACTACCACCTCCTATAAAATAGGTGTGTCAGCATGCAATTTGCAGCAACATGGATGGCGCTGGAAGGGATCATGCTCAGCGAAATAAGCCAAAAAGAAAAAGAAAAATACCGGATGGTCTCACTCATGGCAGGAATCTAGAAAACTTAAATAAGGGATCAGGAAAAAGAATAACTATAAGAAAGTGAAAATCAAAATCAACAAAAAACTATGAACCAGAGACACTTTTTGGGGGGTGGGGGCCGGGAGGGGAGGGATTGGGGTCAGAATGGGGCATGTGCAGTTGTATGGGGGAATATAAAAATAAAATTTATTATTTAATAAAAAAAATAAAAATAAAAAAAAATAAAATAGGTGTGTCAAAAACAAAATTCGATCACCTGTATTTGATTTATTACCTACATTGGATTATAAATTTAGAGAAAACCAGAAGACAAAGTACCATCTTAAACTACCCAAAGGGACTGAATCAACAAAATCCAGACTGAGAAAAATGCTATAGGACAAATGATCCAAATAAATTGCAAGGGAAAAAATGTATGAAATGAATCTTACTAAGACTGTCATTCAAATAAATTGTAAATAAACTTCCCAACAAGACAGTTAGGTAAATATGAAAGCTGACTAAATATTATATGATATTAAGAAAATATTGTTAGTTTTTAGTTATATAATATTATTGTAACTATATTTTATGAAAAACAAAATTTCCTATCTTTATTACTGAAATGCTTAGAGGAGAGATGGTATGATAGCTATGACCTGTTTCAAAGTTTTATGAGGACTTTTTTTTTTTAGATTTATTTATTTATTTATACAAGCACTGGGTCTGTAAACTCAGAAGCGCAGGAGGGTGAGAGGATTCACCAGAGTCAGAGCGGGGAGCAGAGCAGGCAGAAGGACCGAAGTACACTGCTGAGGGGAACAGGGAGGGAGCTGAGGGGAGATTTGTCAATAAATGGCCTTGGGACACCTGGATACCCACATGCAAAAGAATGCAGTTGGAATCCTACCTCACTCCATATACAAAATTAACTCTTAAGTGAATTTTAGGCCTTTTAATTTTAATAGAGTTAAAGCTACAACATTCTTAGAAGAAAACATAGGAGTAAGTCTCTATAACCTTGAGTTAGACAATGATTTCTTAGATTGACACCAAAAACACAAGTAATAAAAGGTAAATTGGACTTCTTTTTTTTTTTTTAAAGATTCATTTATTTATACAAGCACTGGGTACAGTCAGAAGCGCGGGAGGGTGAGAGAATTCACCAGAGCCAGAGGGGACAGCAGAGCAGGCAGACTGATGAAGTACACTGCTGAGGGGAGCAGCGGGCTCAGGAGAGGTCTGCGCGCCATGCGGGACCCTCCTCTGGTGGCCGGGGATCAAACCGGCTCTGCAGAGGCTGCGGGCAGCTTCGCAACCCAGCGCTCAACCACTGCGCCACCGGGGAGGCCCTGGACTTCATTTTTAAAAAAAGTGCTGCAAACTACCAAAAAATTCATACTGCAAAAAATCCACAGAATGAAAAAAAAGTATTTTAAAATCATATCTCTGGTAAATTGTATAAAGAACTTTTGCAACACAACAAAAAGATAGATAACCAAATTTTGAAATGAAGGATTGAATAGGTATTTCTCCAGAGTTAATATATAAATGTCTACTAAGCACATGAAAAGATACAGCACCATTATTTATTAGGGAAAATGTATATCAAAACCACAATGAGATACCACTTTATACCCATTAGGATGGCTACAATTAAAAAGACAGACAACAGGTGTTGGCAAGGCTGTGGAGATACTGGGATTGGGAATGTTAGATGTTGCAGTCATTGTGGAAAACAATTTGGCAGTTCCTCTAAAAGTTAAAAGTACGGGCCTCCCTGGTGGCGCAAGGGGTTTAGACACAGCCTATGAAGCCATCCGCAGCCTTTGCAGCACAACTTCGATCCCCAGTCAGGGAGCTACCCACACGGCGCAGCAGACCTCTCCTGACTCTCCCACTGCTCCCCTCATCTGTACTTCAGTCGATCTGCCTGTTCTGTTCCCCACTCTGTCTCTGGTGAATCCTCTCACCCCCACACCTCTGGCCTGTACCCCAGTTCTTGTATGCATAAATAAATAAATCTTTAAAAAAATTAAAAAAAAGGTAAAAGTAGAGTTAACATATGACCTGGAAACTTTACCACTAGGGAAATGAAAACATGTTCTCACAAAAACTTGCACACAAATGTTCACAGCAGCATTGTTTATGATGCAAAAAAAAAAAAAAAAAAAGGAAACAGCCCAATGTCAACTTATGAATGGATAAACCAAATGTCCATACAGTGGAATATTATTCAGCCATGTGGGTTAGGCCCCTGGCTGGGGGTGGAACTCCTGCTGCAGTGGCTGCTGATAGCTTCATGGTGAGGCCCCTTGCGCCACCAGTGAGGCCCCCAAGTTGGGTCACTTTTCATCCACTTGCTCCTTTTGGGGTTCTCATCCTGCCCTCCCTTCCTTCCTTAGACTCCTATATTTTCACGTTTCCTATTTTCTTCCCTTCCACCATGTTCTCTTCCCACTCCACAGGGAAGAACCCACACCCACAGACCCAAAAAAAGCTCTGTCCATCTGGGGACCCCAAATTGCACCTCTGTGGTGTTTGAAGGAAGGAAAAGCCTGAGGGGAAGCTCCTCACTCTCCCTGGTCTCCCGCGTGGGGCTGCCCCTGCGGGCCTGAGGCAGGAGGCCTGCCTTCCCTCAGGCACGGGTTGCTTCCTGCTGTGTGGCCCCGGAGCACAGCATTTCTGCTCTTGGAGTTCCTGTTTCTTTCCTCTGCAAAAGATGGAGAGTGAGCACGTGATCAGAGGCGTCTCGTCCCTCTGAGAAGTTGGGTCCATTTTCTCTGATGCCATTTCTCTCAGGGGTTCAGGTCATAGGACGGGCAGTACCTGTCACCTTGGGAAGAAACGGTTTTGTGTATGTGTGTGTGTCCTCTTAGGGCCCGGGACTGAGGAGCAGAGGCCGTGGAGCCCCCAACGAGTCAGCCCCCCAGGGCTCACGCCCGCTTCTGGGTGCCCGCGCCCAGCCCTGGGGTTACCTGGCCCTCGCCAGGCCTGCGCCGCCGCCGCCCACCTGCAGGAGGCGCTGCGGACACACGGCGAGGGGGGCGGCTCCCGGGAAGGGCTCCGGGAAGGCGCTCGGAAGCCAGCGCGGGGAGGGCTGCAGGGGGAGGCGAGGAGAGCTGAGGAGAGCAGACCAGGGAAAGGGACTTAAGAAGGGCCGGGAGCCCGGGAGCGCGGACGCCCCCCCAGCACATGCTCGCCCTCGGCGTCCTCGCCTCTCGGGGCGCGCCACGGAGGAGCCGCTGTGCCGGGCGCCCGGCTCCGGGCGTGGGGAGCCCCGCACGAGGGCGCGGGGAGCTTGGAGGCTGCCCGAGGTGGGGCCGTCGGGGCGGAGTCGGGCGGCCGCAGCGGCAGGCAGTAGGATCCGTGGCCGCAGCCGGGGCCGGGACACCCCCTGCCATCTGCGCTCGCGCGCAGCCTGCACCTCGGTGACGGGGCTGGCCCGCTGGAGGTGAGGAGCGTCCCACAGGCGGCGGCCTCGGGGGGACCCGCCGCGGTGGATCCGGCCGGCGCTTTGGGCAGCGGAGCGGGGCCCGGCTCGGGGTGGGGGGCGAATCCCGGGGGCGAGGGCCCGCGTCGCCCCGGGGAAGGGCCCAGACGCCCTCTGCGGGGCGGGAGGACGAGCCCCAAGAGCCGGCCCCGCAGATGCCCCCTCGGGTCTTCGACTCGCCTCGGCGGCCCCCGCGCCCCGGGCCCGCGCGGTCACCTGTGCGCCCCGGAGGGCGGGCGGGGCGGCCGGGCCGGGAGGCGGGACTTGGCGCGGCGGGCGCGGGCCGGGGGTGGGGCGAGGGCCGGGGGCGGGGGCCGGCGCCCCGCGGGGAGCCCGGCCACGTGACGCCGCATCCCGGCCGGGCCGCAGGCGGGGAGCCGCGAGCTGGCGGCGGGAGCCCGCGCGGCGCAGGACCGGCCGTCGGGGCCGCAGGACGCCGGCCCGGGCGCCCATGCCATGGAGAAGCTGGCGGCCGGGCTGGCGGGCCTGCGCTGGAGCATGGGCGCCTTCCCGCTCGACCTCATCGTCAGCCGCTGCCACCTGCCCACGCTCGCCTGCCTCGGGCCAGGTACCGGGGTGCAGGGAGGGCTGCGGGGGCTCCGCGGGGACCCTCCCGGCAGGTGCTAGCGGGGTCGTGGAGAGGCTGCTCCCCCTCTCCTGGGCCCGGCGGGGGCCCGGCTCGCCCCCGGCGCGCCTTCCCGGGAAGCCGAGGGTCCTCGAGCCGGGGGTCCGCTCTGCCCGGGCCCGCCGATGGCACCGGACACCACCCGGGTCCGCGGCCGGGCCCTGCGGAGTCCCACGGCCAGGCTGCCGCCCGGAGCTTGACGAGCCCCGCGCCCGCCCCGTCGGTGCACCTCCTGGCCCCGCCGCTCGCCGGACCCCGGCCCGGGCCGCGCCCCCCTGCGTCTCTTTGTCTCCGGCCTCTCACCTCCATCCTCCGCATCTCGGGGTCCGGGCGCTGCCTTCCCACGCCGCCACCCCCAGCCCGCTCCGCCTCCGCCCGGCCCGCGCTCGCCCCGCCCGGCGCGTCCGAGGAGCGGCCCCGGGTCCTGGGGGCGGGCGGGCCCCTCCGGGGAGCCCGCGTGAGGGGGTCGGCCCGCCGGCGTGACGTCCGGCCCCCGCCCTCCCCCCCCAGGTCGCCCCACTTCCCCCGGGGCCCAGCGCCCCGGCTGCTCTGCCGACGGGGCCGGCGCGGCCGGGAGGGGCCGCCCGGGGCGAGGGGCCGCTGGGGACGGGGGCTGCGCGGCGGGGGGAGGGGCGGGCGCCGGGGCTGGCAGCCAGGCCGGGGGTTTTGTGTGCGAGAAGAATAGGGGTTTGGCCCGCGTTGGCACGCTCGCTTCCCTGAATGCTAATGGGCCCCGGCCCCCGGCTCCCCTCCCGGGCGCGCAGCCCCGCCTCGCCCGGGCGCCGCGCTCTGGGCACCGTCGGCCGCAGCTCGTGGCGGCGTTGGGCGCCGTGGCACGTCCAGGCCCCCCGGCGGGGAAGGGTGCCCGCAGCCGGCGTCTTTCTCGCCCCACGGTCTCGGGATCGCCAGCTTGGGGTGCCCAGCAGCCGTGTCAGCGGCGAGGCCGCGCGCCTGCGGGGCCTGCGGGGCCTGCGGGGCCTGCGGGTGCTCGGCTCTGGGGCCCGCCGGGCGCTTCCCGCACCTCCGCGTGCCAGCCCTCCCCGGGTCCCTGCGGAGGTGCCCAGCCTGGGCCGGGCCCTGTGGGTTCCTTCACACCTGTAGCGCCCACGTTGTCTCCCGCATCGCACCCCGTGAGAGCAGGTAGTTTGTTCTTCCCACTGGGCTGCAGCCCCCTGGGGAAGGGCCTCCTCCTTCACGGAGCACAGCTGGCAGAGCAGGGCAGTGAGTGTGCAGCCCGTGTGCGCCCGGCCGCCTGTGCCAGCCGGACTGTGGTCCCGTGTGTGTGATCAAAGTGTGTCTTCCAGTCTCCAAGCTTCCCGTGCGCCTGTGCATGCCGGAGGGCCCCTGCTGGGACCGTGGGGCCGAGCTGTGTCACTGGGGTGACAGGCGAGTGGCTGTGCTGACTCCACTCTTGGTGACCGTGACCCATGGTTGTGGGTGCGCGCCCTGTGGAAGGATGGGCTGGGGGGTGTCAAGAGGACACTGTCCTGCAGGGCAGGACGGCTGCCTCTGCCCCAGAAGGTGAGGCGTTGAAGAGGACGTCTCCGTTCCCCCCACCAACACACACATGCGCACACACACGCACACACACATGCACACACACATGCACACACACAGTGGGTGCCAGGCCCTCAGTAAAGGTCCTGAACACTTTTCCTCCCCACCCCTATACCCACTTGTACAGTCTTCATGGACACCCCAGCTTTCAGAGTAACTCTTTTCCCATCTGTTGGTGGGGTGTGGGGAGGGGAGAAGTTTAAAAACTTGTGTCTTGGAGGGGCCTGGAAGCAGCATTCCCCACCCCCACCCTGCCCACCAGCTGCAGCCAGGAGACAGCTCCGCTGGCCTCCTGGAAGCTGGGCCAGCCTTGCCTGCTCGCCTGCTTCCCTGGAAACCGTTGCTGGGTTTGGAGCCTCCCGGCCCAGACCCCTCCTAACACCTCTGCCCCAGCTCAGCTTTCGCTAGGTCTAGACCCCCACCCCCTCCTTAAGTCTACCTCCCCAGGCATCATCACTTTGTTCCCCCAAGCCTGGGAGAATGAAGGCTGTGGGAGAGACAAGCCAAGAAGCAACTCTTCTGAGATGGGGCTGGGGGCATCTGAGACTCACCCCCTGTTTGAAGATGAGGTTCCCCTGAATGCAGAGACCGCCTGTGGCAGTGGGTGAAAAGGAACAGCGATGACAGAGCCAGGAACCAGCTCCTCTAAGCCCTGCCATTCTCCTGACCTAGGCGATAGATGACTCTGGGGGAGCCCTCGCAGCCAGGACCCACACCCGCAGCCCCTTCTCAGCCAACTCCGTTCACCCAACAGGGTCCTCGTGGCCTGGCCTAGGCAGTGACTGGGGCTAAGAATCCTGCTGAATGAACTCAGGTGGTGCTGAGGCCCATCTCAAGGGTGTCCTGCTCAGAGTCTCCCTCACCCCCACCCCCACCCCCACCCCGAGTTTGCTGCTCTCAGTGAGAGCCCAGCACCTGCCACTACTGCCTCAGACGTGGCCTGTATTCTGAGTTCATGTCTCCTCCCACCTCCCCATGGGTCTAAGGGTTCCTGGAGGGCAGGGCTGGGCTCGTGCCCCGGGAGCTCCTGCCCCCAGCACAGGGCCTGGGACAGCAGGCACTCGGACTGAATGATGAATGAAGGATGGCGGCCTGGCTGTTTGCTGGGGTGCCATCAGGAACCAGAGCCCCAAGAGGCAGGGCCTGATTTAACTGCCCCGAGGCCGCAGCCGGCAGCCTGCTGTCCCTCCGGCATGGCTGACCTGGGCGGGGATCCTGGGGAGCTGTCCTCAGACACGGTCTTGGTGAGGAGGCGCAGAGGTTACCCTGCCTATTCTTTCTGCCCCTCCTGATGTTTTTCCTTCCCTTTGGCTTCTATCCTCCCTTTCCCTTCCCAGGAGAGTATGCCGAGGGCGTCAGTGAGCGAGACATCCTGCTTATTCACTCCTGCCGGCAGTGGACCACAGTAACAGCCCACACCCTGGAGGAGGGCCACTATGTCATCGGACCCAAGATTGACATCCCCCTGCAGTACCCAGGTGTGCCCAGCCAGGGACAGATGGCATAAAGCTTATGGGGGGGAGTGTGGGCAGGAGGGGGGGGGCTGGGGAAGGGGGAGGGGTTGGTGACCTGCTTCCCTGAAGCCGCAGGCCTGAGCTAGAGCAGGGTGGACAGGGTAGTGGCAACGTGGTGGCCCTGCTGAGTGAGGGCCCAGTGGTTTGCATGTGCTCCTGGAGCCCTGGGTTTCTGGAGAGGTGACTCCCAGGATTGCAAACCTGGATTCACATTTTATGTCAAATAGATTTTAAACTAGTGATTAAAAAATATACCTTAAAAAAACTACACATCAAGCCTTCGCCCTAATTGGAGAGCTTCAGTGTATACCTTGAGCTGCCTTTTAGCCTTTTTTTGAACACACCCTCCAGGAGAAGGTCTCCTGCCAGCATCTTCTCAGCGTTGTGCAACCAAAAAACTTTAGAAACAAAGAGAGGCTCAGGTTGATTATCCGGCTGCATCAACTCTGATCCTATTTGTCCCATTTTTTGTGTGAAACTCATTGTGTTCATTGATTGACTTTAAAACTGAATGTTAACATCTCAGAGTTTGAAAGATTATGCTCATGAGCTTCAACTTTGATCAGTTTTATGCATGATGTTAATTTTCTAAAAAAGATTGTATCTGAGGAAAAGATTCTGCTGCTAGAAAAACCAAGTGTAGCCCTTTCATTTTGCACCTGATGAAAAGGGTCTAAGAAGGAAGTGACTTGTCCAGGGTCACAAGCTAGAAAGTCAGAAGCCAGGTGTCCTGAACTGAGCTGGTGTACTCTGTCTGGCACCAGGTGTGCAGGATTACTGCCCTCTGAGGGAAGGTGGGGCCACCAGTCTCCCAGCCTGAGCCCAGGACACCCCAGCTCCTGCCTATTAATACGAGCTGCATTCCAGACACTGGGCCAAGCATTGCCTTCATTTCATCCTCTCGGCAAACCCGTGAGAAAGTCTGATCAACTTCATTTAACACACATGGAAACTGAGGCTCAGAAGCCTCAGTGCACCTTCTGTCCTATGTTTTTCATTACAACCCCGCCCCCCCAATGGTTGGGAATCCCCTGAGCTGGAGAGACTCCCAGTCCCATCCTCACAGGTACACTTTCCCCTTCTGGCCCTGCCTGAGTCTCCCCTGAGCCGGTAAATAAGGTCCAAGCCTCTGACACAGCTTCAGCTTTTTTTTTTTTTTTTTTTTTAAGAATTATTTATTTATTTCTACAAGCACTGGGTACAGTCAGAAGCACGGGAGGGTGAGAGAATTCACCAGAGCCAGAGCAGGGAGCAGAGCAGGCAGAAGGACCGAAGACACTGCTGAGGGGAGCAGCGGGCGGCAGGAGAGGTCTGCGCGCCATGTGGGACCCTCCTCGGGTGGCCGGGGAGCAGCCGGGGATCGAACCGGCGCCGCAGAAGCTGCGGGCAGCCTCGCAACCCAGCGCTCAACCGCTGCGCCACCGGGGAGGCCCAGCTTCTGCTCTTTATAACAACCTCGTGCAGCTGGCACCCCCATGTAGCCCCCAGACCCCTTAAAACAGTGAGGAAACTATCTTAACAGCTTTTCTGACCTGGTTCTGTCCTGGCCTGGGCGCCTCTAGCAAGAACTGTCCAAGCTGGATGTTTCCCGCCCTGGTATCAGGCCGTGGCCCCGGGAGAAGTCTCAGCTCATCTTCTTGGGCTGAAAAGTGCCGGTTGGGAGAGTCGCTGCTGACCGAGGCGCGACGGGCCGGCGGCCGCTTCACTCGGGATCCGGGGAACCTGCGCGGAGCCCCGGGTGTCCAGGGCCCAAGGCCCCCAGCCCTTCCTGCCGCTCCCACTGGTGCCCCCTCCACTGCGTGTCCGTTTGGGGGGTGACAGCTGCCTGCAGGGGCCTCGCGGCCAGTCCTTCTTTGCGGTGGGCTTGGGGGAGGGGAGGCCGAGGCCCCGGGGGGCCGGGAGGGGCTGGGGGGGGCGAGTTAACGCTGCGAGCCTGGGGCGGGCGCGGATTCCGCCTAATGAATTAACAATGACACGGGAGCCGCCGTGGGGGCGGGGGAGGGGAGGGGAGCGGAGGGCGATGGCGCCCCGGGCCACCCGGGCTCCCCCCAGGCAGCCCCCCACGGGCCCAGCCCGATGGCCCGACGGCCCCCTGCGGTGCGGGGCGCCCCTGGGTGTTGCGCGCCCCCCGCCGTTCTGCCCCGGGAAAACTGGAGCCCAGAGGTTCTTTTGCCCTCGGGCACCGGCTTTTGGTAGCAGAATTGGGGTTCGGCCCCTCGCCCGTCTTCGGAGCCCCTGGGTCCGCCCGTCATTCTTCGCGGGGCGCTGCCGCGGACGCGCGCGGGCGGGAGGGGGCTCGAGGCTCCGCGTCCGAAAGGCCCCCCTGGCGGTGGGGCAGCTCCGACGCGCCCGGCGGGCCAGGGGAGAGCAGGCCCCCAAATGCGGGGACCTCGTTAAGGGGTGCAGGAAGGAAGCTGCCCCCGTGGGCCGCAGCGGGAGGAAGAGGCTTCCAGGGGCGGCGGCCCCCCGGGAGCTCCCCCTTCCTCGCTCCCGGCCGCGATGACCCGGGCTGCGCGCAGGGGCGGCGCTGCTGCCATGGTTACATCGATCTCCCGGCCGCATCCTCCCCGGCTCCGGCCCCACTCGGCTCCAGCACTCCCCACAGGGGCAGCGGCGTTTCTCCCGGCCTGGCTGGGGGCGGGGGAGTCGGGGGAGGGGGTGTGGGGGGGTGGGGTGGGTGTGTGTGTGTGTGTGTGTGTGTGGAGCTGGTGGAGGAGGGGCTGGGAATACTCGCTGTTGGGTGATGGGGGACCCTGCCTCCTGCCACTGGACCCCTGCTCCTGCCCAGGCCCCTCCCCAGGTTCACCCCTGCTGCCCTCGGGGCTGTGGCACACCCTAGACCCCTTCCTGAGGGTCTCAGAGTGGCTAAGGCAGGAGGAGGGGGCTCCCTCCGGCTTTCTCCTGTGCATCTTCTCTTTCTTGGATCATTTCTCTTCCTCTTCTAGGTGTCGCTGCAGCAGGCGAGATGCCCTGGGCCTCTGCTTTCACACTCTGCACTAAGGGGTCTTAATCTGGGCTTCTGACAGGATTTGGGGGCTCCAGGACCTGTCGCGCCAGATGTGAAGGGCTGTGTGTGTGTTCACGCTAGGATCGGGCCCAGGCATGTTTCCGGGAGGAGAGCCCCGGAGTGTGAGGACCCTCGGCCCTTCAGTCCCCTGGGCTGGCTTGCCTGCCGGCAGCTGATGCCTCCTGTGGCCTGGTGTCCTCAGTCTGCACTTCTGACCAGGGCTCCAGGCCCTGCACCCACACGCTCACTATCCTGGGGCACCACCTAGAGGCAGGCCTGCCCGGCAACATGTTTCCAGTTGGGGTTAACAGCTCTGCCCTCTCTGTTCCAGGCTGGTGGACTAAGCACACCACCCTTGGCCCTTCCTCCCCTGCCACCCCCTCACCTGTCACTCAGTCTGATGAGGTCCCCTTGAAGTATTTTTTTTAAGATTTACTTATTTATGCATATAAGAACTGGGGTGTAGGATGGAGGTGCGGGGGGTGTGGGGGGGTGAGAGGATTCACCAGAGACAGAGTGGGGAGCAGAACAGGCAGACTGACTGAAACACACTGCTGAGGGGAGCAGTGGGTGAGACGAGAGAGGTCTGCGCCATGTGGATAGCTTCCTGGCCGGGGATCGAACTCGTGCTGCAGTGGTCGTGGACATCTTAACCCCTTGTGCCACCAGGGAGGCCCCCCTTTAAGTATCTTTTGGTCTGCTTGTTTCTTGCCCTTCCCTCTGCCTTTGCCCTGCTCTTCTCTAGAATCCAGTACTGGTCACTTCCCTGAATGGTCTCCCAGTTATCTTTGTAAAGTTTCAACTTTGAGCTCTGTGTTTCCTTGCTCAGAACACAGCAATGGGTCTCATTTCTTACCGAATAAAGTCCTTCTGTCTTAGCCTGGCATTCAAAACCTCTCACACCCGGTTGCTGTCTCTTTACCTCATGTCACCTCCCTCCTGGAGTCCTGCCCGCCAGGCACTCACCATCTTAGGCCGCAGCCTGCTTTCCTATGTCTGTCTTTGCTCATGTGATTTCTTTCATGTGGACTGTCCATTCTCTAAATCTCTTTTCATTCTCAGGGTGCAGCTCAGTGGCCCCTCAGACTCTGCCAGGAAGGCTTACCCCAACTTAGCCGTCCTCTACCTCTTTTTTTCACGAGTCTGTTGCAGCACGTGACATCATCCCGCCATCACTGGGGCTCACAGTCACACCCACCGTATGTGATTTCCTTGAGAGCAGACTGTATTTTATCCAGATTAGCACCCACTGTCAGGCCTAGCACAGTGTCTGGCACACAGTGGGTGTTCTGTAAATGTTTGTAGAGTGAATACGTGACAGAAGCCACCAACAGGAAAACTGCAGAAGCTAGGGTCACCTTGTCTTCTCTCAGCTGCTGTCTCCGCTTCTGTACAGGACTCATCCTACTGAGTAAGGCCTGAGAAGAGGTCATCCATTTAGGTGCCAGGGCAGTTGGCAGCCAGTGTTTGTGCTCATGTAGCTGGACACATAAAAGGTGTGCAGCTGGTTAGGGGAGACATGGTTTACACAGGATGTCAGCTGCATGGGTTATCATCATCCTTTAAAATATGTGTCTCATGACAGTATCTACTGGATCAGCGAAACAGTCCTAGATGCAGGTTGAGGAGGCCTCACCCAAGGGAGGCAGCTTTGCTGGGCATGGAATAGAGGCTTCTGGGACAGGGAGGCTGGATGTTGGTTTAGGACAGGGTTCTGGGACAGAGCTAGGGTCTGAGTGGCTCTCCTGGGGCCTCCAAGGCCTGGGGCTGGGCCGCTGGCCTGCTCAGTACTTTGGTGTAGATAAGCAATCCAAGGAGCCAGCCCCAGGGAGGGCCTGTGATCATCTGCTCCAAAACCCTCATGTGAGGACCCAGATGGGAATGGACTTGCACAGGGGTGCAGTAAATCAGGGGGTAGGGACCAAGCCAGGAGCCAGCATCCTCAATGCCACACCGATGTTTGGTTAGAGACAACTGTGTTCAAGTGTCTGGGTACAGGCAGCTCTAGGGCTCATAGCTCTGGGCAGGCAGCTCCTGGCCTCACTGTATACTCGCAAGCGCTTCACAGGTGTGGGTTGGGCTCTAGTTGCTAAGATCTGTGCTCACCTCCCACAGAGGCGTGAGCCAGATGACCAGCCCCTTCCATCCCATGCTGGCTAAAATCTGCTTTTCTGTCCACCTGAGTTTCAGAGCGCCTGGCTGAGATGAGGGTAGCAAGAAGCAGGGACTGTGCAGGCCAGGTTCTCAGCAAGCATGGAGTCCCTGCACAGCCTGTGTTTCCTCCTGCACAGGGAAGTTCAAGCTCCTAGAGCAGGCCCGGGACGTGCGGGAGCCGGTGAGGTACTTCAGCAGCGTGGAAGAGGTGGCCAGTGTCTTCCCCGACCGCATCTTTGTGATGGAAGCCATCACCTTCAGTGTCAAGGTCAGTCTTTCCCGGACCAGGCGTGCTGCTCCCACCTTCCCCCTTCCCTTAGGGGTGACCTGGACCCTAGCCGGAGGGGTGCCAGTAGGGTCCAGGAGACAAGCTCTCATAGTGTGGCCACTGGTTGTCCCTAAAGGGCTTTGGCACAGTTGGGATTGTCACAGCGCTGGATATCCGTGCACTGGATGGAGAAACTTCCTGCAAAAGGTGGTGGAACAGGAGGCAGTGTGTGTGGAGGCTCATGGCCTTTTGGGGCTGCCTGCCTTAGCATTTGCCAGGAGCTGTGGTAGTTGTACTAGGTGCAAATGTATGCAGGTAGCTCTTTACTGTGTGCAAACCCCTTTCACATCGGTCACCCCCTATCTCTCACAGTCACCTTGTTGAATGGATAGGGCATGTCCAAGTTGTAAAGATGTTAGGAAAAGCCATTTATTGACTAATTTCCAAGTATACATAGTCTACATAATTTCACTGTGTACACAGTCTATTTAATGCTTATAGCAACTGTCCCAAGGAAATTATTTCATGACATAATTAAGGCCCTGGAGGTAACTCATCTGAGGCCAGGGCGAGGGGGGATTGGGGGGGGGCTCTTCAGGGTGGAAAGTGGTTCTCCTGACCCCTCACACCCCCTCATCCCTTGCGCTCCATCTGGGCTCAGTCAGTCCTGGGAAGGCTCCAAGAGGAGGCGGCCCTCCTGGGTCCCGGAGGACCTGGCACGGCTGGCTTGCCCTAGGGCCCTGGCTGAGGCCTGCCCTGTCTCTGGGGTCCCCAGGTGGTGTCGGGTGAGTTCAGCGAGGACAGCGAGGTGTACAACTTCACGCTGCACGCGGGCGACGAGCTCACGCTCATGGGCCAGGCGGAGATCCTGTGCGCCAAGACCACCAAGGAGCGCTCGCGCTTCACCACGCTGCTGCGCAAGCTGGGCCGGGCCGGGGCGCTGGCCGGGGTGGGTGGCGGCGGCGGCCCGGGGAGCACGGGGGCTGGGGCCGGCGGCGGGGGCGCCAGGCCCCTCAAAGGCAAGATGCCCTGCCTCATCTGCATGAACCACCGCACCAACGAGAGCCTGAGCCTGCCCTTCCAGTGCCAGGGCCGCTTCAGCACGCGCAGCCCGCTGGAGCTGCAGATGCAGGAGGGCGAGCACACGGTGCGCGCCATCATCGAGCGCGTGCGCCTCCCGGTGAACGTGCTGGTGCCCAGCCGGCCGCCGCGCAACCCCTACGACCTGCACCCGGTGCGCGAGGGCCACTGCTACAAGCTGGTGAGCATCATCTCCAAGACCGTGGTGCTGGGGCTGGCGCTGCGCCGCGAGGGCCCCGCGCCGCTGCACTTCCTGCTGCTCACGGACACGCCGCGCTTCGCGCTGCCGCAGGGCCTGCTGGCCGGGGACCCGCGCGTCGAGCGCCTGGTGCGCGACAGCGCCTCCTACTGCCGCGAGCGCTTCGACCCCGACGAGTACTCCACCGCCGTGCGCGAGGCGCCCGCCGAGCTCGCCGACGACTGCGCCAGCCCGCGCCGCGCGCGCCTCTGCCTGCCCGCGCCCCCGCGCGCCCCCGCGCCCCCGCGCGCCCCCGCGCCGCCCGGCGACGGCGACCAGGAGTACGTGAGCCCCGAGTGGGCCGGCGCGCCCGAGCCCGCCGCGCCGCCCCCCGAGATCCCCTACGAGGAGCTGTGGACGCACCAGGCCGCCGAGGGCCTCGCCGAGGGCCACGCGCGGCCGCCCCCGGGGCCCGACCTCATCTCGTTCGGGGCCTCCGGCTCGCCCCGCCAGGAGCCCGAGGCGCCGCCGCCTCCCGTGCCCCCCAAGTCCGAGGCGGTGAGTAGCGCGCAGAGCGGGGCTCGTGGGAGCCTCTCTCCTGCAGGAGGTGGCGGCCCGGGCTGGGGGCGCGCATGTTTGGGCCTAGATGCAAAGTGGGGGCCCCTTGCTGTCCCAGCCGCCAGCCCCGGGGAGGGTTTGTGCCGACGGTGCCAGGAAGGCGGCATTGGGAGGCGGGGGGACAGGACGCCAGCGCGTCCTCAGCCACAGATAATTGGAGGTGAGTCTAGAGCGGTGTTACTATCCAGAAACTTCTGTGCAGCGGGACTCGTAAATCTGTAGAATTAAAGAAGGTTCCACGACGCAGTAGGCTTCGAAAAGGGTCGCTGCCCTCCCCGCCGGCGCCCCGGCGGGGTGTAGTAAAGGCTCTGACAAGTCCTGCACCACCCGCGCTTAGCTGCCTCTCCCCAGGGCGCTGCTCCACAGACCGCGGGCACCTCCCAGCCTCCCGCGAGTCGGCTCCGGGTACTTGAGCTGCAAGGAAGGATCCAGACGGCAGACGCTTCCTTTCCTTTCTCCCTCTGCCGGGTTAAATTTTTCTTTTTTTTAAAGATTTATTTATTTATACAAGCACTGGGCACAGTCAGAAGCACGGGAGGGTGAGAGAATTCACCAGAGCCAGAGCAGGGAGCAGAGCAGGCAGAAGGACCGAAGTACACTGCTGAGGGGAGCAGCGGGCGGCAGGAGAGGTCTGCGCGCCATGTGGGACCCTCCTCCTGTGGCCGGGGAGCAGCCGGGGATGGAACCAGCGCCGCAGAGGCCGCGGGCAGCTTCGCAACCCAGCGCTCAACCGCTGCGCCACCGGGAAGGCCCTGCCGGGTTATTTTTGATCTACTTCCACGCTCCTACACTCAGGGTGGCTTTCCAAGGCGATAGGAGGCGCTGTCTGTGTCGTGCTCCCTGCATGAGAGAAACGGGCTGCAGAGCCCGGAAGGGGGGAGGGGCGGGGGAGCAGTTGAGGTGTCAGGTAAGGTAGCCTCTGCCCAGTGGGTGAGGTGTCAGTCCCCGACACCCCGGGGACAGCGGGACAGCTCCTGAGGACGGGGGTGGAGTCCTGGCCCTCTGCTTGCAGGTGAAGGAGGAGTGCCGCCTGCTCAACGCCCCGCCTGTGCCTCCCCGGGGTGGCAATGGCAGCAGCCGGCTCTCGGGCAGCCCCCCGGTGCCCCCACGCTTCCCCAAGCTGCAGCCTGTCCACTCACCCAGCTCCAGCCTCTCCTACTACTCCTCCGGCCTCCAGGATGGGTGAGCCCCTTCCTTTTCTTGGCGGTGGGTCCTCCTAAGGCCGATGGAGGCACGGGAGGGCTGAGGGAACCGGTGCCGAGGAAGAGGATGACTAAAGGGAGGGGTGGGAGGCTGTCTTGGGGGTTCTTCGGAGGGCGCAGGTGCCTGAGCACTAGCTGAGGAAGAGGGCGCTGCTGTCTCGGGCCTGGGAGTCGGGCCCAGTCAGTCCCTGGGGCTGCCACCTTCCTGCTCAGTTCGCTTCCTGAATGCTGAGGATCGGGTGGGCGCGTTTGTTCTGGTGTCCTCCAGTCTGCGACTCTGCCACAGGGCGGGCTGCGCCTCGCTGTTTAAAAAATTGTGTCCTTCGGTTTAGTTTGTCTTTCCTGGGGGTCTCAGGCCTGGAGGCTGGGGTGCAGGTCAGTGTTGCTGAGATCGCGTGGTGGCCCGCGTGGTGGCCGCTGTGCCCTGGCAGAGGGTAGCTTGCTGCGTGTGTGACTGTGACGCCGTTGGCTCTCCTTGCTCCGCCTCACCTTCCCGCATCCGTCTGTCTCTGCCCACAGGGTGGGCTCCCGCAGTGGCAGTGGCTCTCCGTCGCCGGATGCCTACTCCCTCTATTGCTACCCTTGCACCTGGGGAGACTGCAAGGTGGGCGAGTCCTCTAGCCGCCCACCCCCGGGACCCCTGCCCTCGACCACGCAGCCCAGCCAGGCCTCCTGGGTCCTCGCAGAGCCCCTGAGCAGTCGAGCTGCCTCCCTCTTGGGGACTGAGAGCCCTGTCAAGACCTACCACAGCTGCCCGCCTCTGTTCAAGTCTGCTCACCCCCAGAAACGCTTTGCTCCTTTTGGAGCTCTCAACCCCTTTTCCGGGCCTGCCTACCCCTCAGGCCCTGCGGCGGCCTCCTCTTCTGGGCCCACAGCCACCTCGGGGCCCCTGGCTACCTCCAGCCCTGCTTATTCCCCAGGCCCAGGCTCTCCAGGCCAGACTTATGCAGCTGCTCCCACCTCCTCCTGCCCTACCTCCTCCTCCTCTTCCTCTGAGTGGCAGGAACCAGTCCTGGAGTCCTTGGATCCCTTTGAGCTGGGGCAGGGCAGCTCTCCAGAGCCCGAGCTGCTGCGCTGTCAGGAGCCCAGAGCTGCGGGGGCATCTGGGCCTGGACCCTGTCTTTCACCACTTGGCCCTCCCAAGGCCTTTGAGGCTGAAGGTTTGGTGCTACGGCAGGCCCCTGCCCCACTGTCACCAGCGGCCCTGCAGGGGCCGGAGGCAGGCGGAACTCGACTCCTTCTCACCCAAGGGCGCCTGGAAGGGCCTCCTGCCAGTCCTCGGGATGGTGCTGCAGGCTGGGGAGGCCGGGATGCATCCTCCTGGCAGCCCCCCGCTGACCTGTCTGCACTCTCCCTGGAGGAAGTCTCTCGAAGTCTGCGTTTCATCGGGCTCTCAGAGGATGTGGTGAGCTTCTTCGCCCGAGAACGCATTGATGGCAGCATCTTTGTCCAGCTCAGTGAGGACATCCTGGCTGACGACTTCCACCTCACCAAGCTGCAGGTCAAGAAGATCATGCAGTTCATCAAAGGCTGGCGGCCCAAGATCTGACCTTCCCCATGGGCAGCTGCACAACTTGGCAGGCTGGCCAAGAGGCCCTGGGGCCAGCCGCGGCTGCAGGGGCAGCACTCCCGGAGCTGGGGAGAAGGGATGCCAAGACTGAGGCTGCTAGGCTGCCAGAGTGACTCCAGGGAGACACACTTGGAAATGGGGTCCTCTGGGGCCAGGCCCCTGCGTGGAACGTCTTGCCTTCGAGGGGGGAAGGACTGGAGGCACCACTGCCATGTGGGCCTGGTGACTCTTGCCATGATTCCCAGGCAGGAGGGTGAAAGCTGGCCTTCATGGTGCCCTCACCCCTTCGCAACCCCTGCTGCGGAGCTTCAGACATCTTGCACTTCTTGAACTTGTAGGTTCAGGTTAGAGACAGGGAGGAGGGTCCGTAACCTAAGCACAAATTCCCCAAGTGTCTTCTCCTTTGCGCTCTGTGGGCATTTGGTGGACGCTGCCTGAGTCAGAGTGGTGATTCCTGATCTCTGGGGTGCCCTTCCTTCCCCCTGCTGCTCCACCACGACGCAGGGCCAGACCCTGAGCACAGAAATGTCAAGTGCAAGCCTGTGCCCCCGCACTGCTGAGGCTCTGCCTCTGGGTTCTGGCTCGTGGAAGGGCACAGCTCTGCTGTTGACCTACCGATCTCCTTAGGGAGGCAGATGCACCCCCACGCGCTGTGCCTCTAGCACCCTCACTTCAGCCCTGAGCTCCAGCCAACTGGCCCTCCATCCTGCCAGGGTGGGTCCCGTCCGGGATGATTGTGCCACCATGGAAGAGCAGATTGTGGGCAGCTGCTCCTTGATTCGAGAGACAGGTGGCCTCGGTCATTCCAGTCTCCTGTCCCCGTCACCCGACTGTGGCAAACACGATGTCTTTCCCTGGTTTTCTGTCACTGCCACAGGAGGGTATAGATGGGAAAGCATGTGGCGTGGGGAAATGGACCCTTTCCTTTCCCTGTGGAACTCAGTCCTGGGCTTAGCCACATGCTTCAAAGCAGGCCTGCATGCCCTGGAATGGGGCTCTGCTGGGCACCCAGCATGCTGCCATTGTGTACAACCACCCCCGACCGTGCCCGCCCGCTCCCCTACCCAGAGCCATAGAGTGTCCTCATGACCACGGTGTCAGGCCCAGAGGGACAGCGTTTTCTGCCTTACCTAGCCTGTCTAGATATTTATTTCCTCTACTTTTCTGTCTTAAGAGTAGCGAAGCCACACTGGTGCTCATGCCCCAAGCAGGCTGCCTCAGCTCTGAGGCCAGGGGAGCAGAAACTGATGCCAAGGCATCTGCTTTTCTAGCTGGTCACATCCTGAATCCTCAATGACTAGAGAAATAAACTCAAGCCACTGAAGCATAGTGCAAGTGGAGCCCTGGGTGTCACCGCTTGCTTCTTTTGGAGACCGTGGGGATGACAGGCTGCTGTACACGCGCGGGCAGGAGAGGACTCTGGAATGGGGGGGTGGGTATTCCGTTCGTCTGTTCCCTGGAGGCAGCTGCTAGCGCTAGCCCTTGTGCCTTTCTGAATGCCCCTCACCAGCCCCAGCCTTAAGAGAATCTTCCAACTCCCACGAATGTTTCACAATTCACACTTACCTCGTGCCACTGAACGGAAGTCCAGACTTAAAGATGAGTGCCGCTAGCCAGGGCCCAAATTTACTGTCCCACCTAAGAGGCCTGTTAATGGCCTTGCACAGAGGACCAGTTCTCTATCTTCCAAAGGCTGTCTGGTAACCACCACTGAGAGATGACTTGACATTAGAGTCTGGCTCCCTTGCAACCAATGTCAGTGTGTAGTAGCACCAGGGCGAGGCTCCTGGCCTGCTATCCTGGGGCCGGGAGCAGAGACAGGAGTCATCACTGGTCTCATCACATCATGGGACCTGAGTTGATTCCACACACACTCAGTGTGCATCCTTCTGCTGACCCAGTCAGGAGCCCAATGCTGCTCACCAGACCACTGCTGTGCCGGGGGGGGGGGGGGGAGCGGCGGAGGTGCAAGTAGCAGGAGGGAGGTGGTGGGGTGGACGGGCGTTGGGGTACCGCTCACCTGCGCCACCGGATCACTATGTGAGCACCGTCTAGGCCCTGGAGCAGTCAAGACATATGGGTGTACTCGACAGGAAGTTGTCTCTTCAACTGCCTAACTCCAGTTTTCCCACAAACACCCTGGGGAACACACAGGAATGAGTGACCTCAGAAAAAAGCTGGGTAAAAGCGGGCACAAGGAAACGCAATTTGGGGAAGAGCCTCATATTCTACTCCTGCGGCTCTGCTGCACTAGGGCCGCCTCCCTGCTGTAAGCAGGCGCCCGGCCCAAGCTCTTCAGTGCAGTCAGGTTTGGTGGCTTTAGGGTCACTGAGTCCCACATCCTCTCATCAGTCTCTTGTAAGCTGCTGCCTAGAACCTTCCCAACATTCTCACCCCAAAAGCACAGGAATTCATTCCAGCCACTCCTTGAGGGACAGTTTAAATCAGAAGGGCAAAGATAAAAGAAAAAGGAACAGGGGGGCAGAGAGGCTGATGAAGAGTCTGGGTTTTATTGATATGCGTTTGGCTGGGTGCAGAAATGCTCTCACCACCACTGCTCACCACTGGCCTCTGGGGAGGAACCAGGCTCCAGAGACGCTGCCGCTTTGGGCCTTGGGGCCCAGGAATTCATGGGCATAGTGGGCTCCACCTTCCAGCATGAAGTTTAAACTAATTCACAGCCAGACTTCACCAGGAGGAAGACGGTTAGAGCTGAAGGCACTTCAATCAAGGTGCACACCCAACGCCAGAGTTTGCTTTCCCTCTGGCTACTCTGATAAATCTAGTCACTCAGTTGGAGAACCAGCATGGGGGTTAGTGTGTAGGAATCAGGCCCATCGGCCTGCTCACTGGTAAAACTTCTTGTTAGGGCTGTTAGCGTGGTCAAGGAGCAGCTGGCACGGGGTGAACTGCTTTCCGTAGGCAGCCTCGTACTTCCTGAGCCGGTCTACTATCTTCTGGGCACCATACAGATCCACAAAGCGGAAAGGTCCTAAATAGAGAAACAGGGCTTTGCTGAAGGAGAGCAACAAGGACTCTGGGATAAAGCGAGTTACCTTCCCAACTTGCAGCACCAACCTCCAAGGCAGGGGGGGAAGCCAAGCCCAAAGACGGCCCCGATGTCTCCCTCCGCAGGAGTGGCCAAGATCCCTTCCTGCAGGCACAGGGCTGCCTCATTCACGAATCGGGTCACCAGGCGGTACTGGACGTCTTCATCAGAGGCGCTGCCGACAGGGAGACATTCATGCAGAGAGTAAAGGAAGAGCAAGGCAGGACGTGCAGGTGCAGAACGTGAATGAGGGCTGGGGCTGGTGGGCCGCAGGCAGCGGAGAACTCCTTGCCCTAATTAACCTGAAATCGAGCTCCCTCTCAAGGGTGTGCTGCAGCCCCTACCCTTACGCTTGGCAGAGAACCAGGTGGCACGTGAAGGGCAGAGTATAAGGCCCTGTGCCTCATCAGGCACGGTGGCTGTGACAGAGAGGATGGAAGGCAGCGGGGCGGCTGTGGGCTGAGGAGAACAGGTCTGCATGGCATGGGTCAAGTTAACTTACACCTCAGGCTTAGCAGGCACCTTCAGACCTGCCAAAATACCATCCATGTCGGAATTCAAACTCTTATTCTTCACACCTTCCTGGTAGATGTAAAAACCCTTCCCAGACTTGCGACCTAAAAGCAGCAAAAAAAAAAAAAAGAGTTCTCACTCCTGGCTTGAGAATCCTCATCTCTACTATTCCTTAGAAAATAGTCTCTCATCTGTATTCCTGAATTTGTATACCTAACCCCAGAAATTTAGTTTGGTAGAGAAGGAAGAAATATCTTGTTTCTTGGAGCTTGGTAATCTGTCTATCTGGATGAGAAAGGCCACTTGGGTGGGTTTTAAACGTCCAGACACAGAACACCAGACCTTAGGATGCCAAGGGTCTATTGTGGATTTTGCTTTTACTTTGCCAAGAGAGGAAGCCACCTCTCTGGTGGGCCTTGACGATACACTCTTAGACTCAGAGATTTTACTTGCTCCACCCAGGTGGCCAGACACCATGGTGCTGCCTGCAAGCAGAGCTTGCTCACAGCGTCACAGATGCCAGAGAGGCTTGAACTGGATAAAAATCCCAGCTATATGGCACAAATTGGCAGGTAACAGCAAAGCCTCAGAAGGTCAGAGTTCTGCCTTTCCCCCATAAACTGCAGGCCCAGCCTAAGAAGTTTTCACGAAATCATTTTTGAAATTCCCTGCAATAGTGCGCTCTATGTTTAGGAACTACTCTTCCACATGGGCTTCTAGACTCTTTGTGACTGATGGTGCTAATTATATTTTCTTGAGATTACTCACCCAGGAAGCCTTTGGACACCATCTGTTTCAGCAGTTCTAAGCTTCCACCTTCAAATCGCTCCCCAAAGGCTTTGCCTAGATCTTCTGCTACGTGCTTCGCCACATCCACACCAACTTCATCCACCAATGTGGCAGCACCCACAGGAAAGCCGAAGCTTGTGGTTAGGGCGTCCAGCTTCTTAGGGTCAACACCCTCCTGAACAGGAGGAAAAGTGGGGATGTCAGGGGAAGGCCATCCCTGATCTGGCACAAAGGCTCCCTGTGCTGGTCTCAGTCACAGTCTCGTGCAATACCCACTTCACTTCTGGGTGCCCCCTGGTCAGGCCCAGGGCTGGGGCTGTGTCTTTAAGGGAGGCACAGGATAAAGCCCGAGCCTTCCCTAACCTGTAACACTTCAAGGAGGTCTAG
This sequence comes from Talpa europaea, assembly GCF_964194135.1. NCBI lineage: Eukaryota > Metazoa > Chordata > Mammalia > Eulipotyphla > Talpidae > Talpa > Talpa europaea. The sequence goes on from NC_140072.1 coordinate 13,796,071, forward strand.
AGACCAGCAAATTATTCATGCCCTTCTTGTTTGTAACTCTGATTCTCAGTGGCAAGATTCCATAGCAGACAGGGCTAAGTTTCCCAGGACGGAGGGATGTCACCAAGCAGCTGTGCAGCAGAGCCCCACGATCCCTGTGTCTGGGTCAGTGCCCAGTGAGAGGTAATTTGTATCTGGATGGGAAAGGCTACTTGGGTGAGTTTTAAATGTCCAGACACGCAACACCAGTTCTTAGAATGCCAAAGGCCTAGCCTGGATTTTGGTTCTAGTTTGTTACAAGACAAAGCCACCTGTCTGGTGGGCCTTGATGGTACACTCTTAGAATCACAGGTTTTACTTGTTCCACCCACGTGGCCTCCTTTTCTGCTAGTGATGGACTGTACAGCCACTGAAAGGGTCTGTGTGCAGCAGAAACAGATTCAGCACCAGTCAGACCAAGTGGGCCCCAGTTCTGCATAGTCCTTACCTCAAAGGGATGTTGAAAAGGCACCTAACAGTATGTTGGGAGGCCTTTGACCTAGTGGAGCATGGGGGAAGCGAAGGAGCAGTGCTAAATTCTGTCCAAGTGTTACAACTCTTTTAGAATTTATCTAGCAGGTTTTCTGATCCTTACTGGGAAACCCTCTTCCCCCCAAAAAAATTCAGTCCATTTTAGTGCAGCATAAGCCCACCACTGGCTACACTGGATACAAAGAGAAGGCACAAAGGGCCTTCTTAGAGAAGAGTCAGGACTTAGTAGATTAACAGGAAACTTGTTCCTCATTGTGATATCAGTTTGGAGGACTAGTTTAAGAAAAAGATGCGAGAGCGATACCAACCTGGAGAATTCTGATGACTTCTGACATCATGGGCGCAAGACACCTGGTGGTATAGAAGCCAGGTCCATCCTGCCAAGGAAGAGAACGTGAGCTCACTGGCCTCTCTCTTGTGGTTACTATCTGAGTTTGAAAGCAGTCTCAAAATTCATTTCAACATTCAAGGTGATTTAAAATCTCAATCAGAATCCTTAAAAGTAAAATGCAGGCAAAACCACAGCCAGGTACAGTCTGGTTTGAATCCAAAAGCACAGCAAAGAGTTTCACGGTCACCTGAAAGGCCTGGAGTGGCTGAGAGAACCTAAGACATTCCAGACACTCCCCCTCCGACCCTGACTTAGGAGTCCAGTCAACACCACTGTCCATGCTATAGGTGACCACGGGAAGTCAGGGAAGCCAGTGTATCTGTGCCAGAATTACAAACCCGGAGGTGTACGGCGTCCGAACAGAACCTCTCTAACTCCACCTGTCACACAGATCCTCACCTTAACCACGATGATGACCTTCCCCTGCTTGAGACCAACCGCGACAGCAGAAGCAGTTGTGTCTTTTGAAGTTTTGTCAGTTGTGATGATCTCCAGCAGCTGCATCTTGTCCACAGGAGAGAAGTAGTGCATGCCAATCACCTGGCCGGGGGGACAGAGAGATTTAAGAAAGCTGGGGGAGCCTCAGAGCTTTCCTTTCTGCTGGGAAATTGAGGCTGTTGAGATACAGAAACACCACATGATACCATCCAGTGGCTTGGTTCCATGGTTCTGTGGTAAAACGTTTAGTATATTCAGGGAGAGGTTACTGGAACCCCCTCTTCTACTTGCTACCAGGGGTGCATAATGCTATCAACAATTAGTGCCACAGTCACAGCTAAAGGTCAATTAGATTTACTGAGATGAATGAAGGTTCCACCTGTATTAATGATGATGATGAGTCACTTTGTGGGAAGAGGGGGGAATTAGTATGCTGGTTTGTTAGAGAGATGTATCTGGATTTTACACAGACAGGTCTTATCACCAGGAGACAGGGTTTAAATAACATTTCTCAACACTCAAATGCATGTGAAGGCTCACTAAACTAATGAGTGTCAAAATGAAGTTCTTGGGCCAGCAGCATTAGCACCACCTAGGACTGTTAGAACTGCAAATTCTCAGGCCCTCCCTAGACCTACTGAACAAGAAACTCTAGGGGCAGTGTGCAGATCTATGTTCAGAAAGCCTTCTAGGTGATTCTGATACATGCTCACATTTGAGAACCACCTCATTAAACTAACAATTACAGTCTTCACAACTGTATTGTCTATTCATCAATTTATTGTTTGCTCCCCTCCCCATGTCAGCTATCATTAATATCGCCATTTATTGACTGCTTACTACCCACTGTTCTTTAATGATACATTTATCACTTATTCCTTATATTTAACTCACTACTCTGTGAACTAGTAGGTCTCTTTCTCTAGATGAGGAATAAAGACATTGGAGGTTAAAATCAACAGCTTAGACTCAGAAAGTGGCAGAATGGGGTTCCAACACAGGTCAAACTATCCCCGAGGCTGCCCACTTAGCATTTTCTAACACACAGGTCACGTAAATGTTACATAAACTTAGTAATCCAAAAATTGCTTCTAACCTGTAATATTTAAAATCTGATTCAGATTCAGTATCCTGAGAAAAAGGGAAGTAGTCTTTATTAACAAATTTACACACAATAAACACACAGATCTTGAAGTGACCAATTTTGGGGAAAACATTACCACCTCTCTCCATGTCTCTCTGAGGTTCTAAGCCTTCCTCAGTGAGCCTAGAGCAGTAAAACAGTTTGGGTTTCCCCTGTCCAGAATTTACCTTCTCAGGTCTTTTGCTGACAGAAGCAATTCCATTGATAGGGAGAGCAGATGTGTTACTGGCAAAGATACAGTGATCTGGAATCACCTGCAGGGGAACAACATTTAAGAATGTGTCATGTAGGCCCAGGAGATGAGCAGAAAGCAAAGCGAAGCTAGTATGTGACGCCTGGGCCCGGCCCAGCCTCTCAGTTGCTCAGACAGTAGCTAACATTCCGACACTCACGATCACCGAGGGCTTTGTCCCTGGCATTGCTGCCCTCTTCTCTTTCCTATTCACTTGTCTTCTTCTCACCCATCAAACGGTTGTCTAGTCCTAGCCTGGAGACTACCTCTTAGGAGTTAGGTAAATACAAGAACTTAGAGAAACACTTAAAAGATGGCCTTGAATCAGGCCAGAGGTAGAGTCTGTTTTCCATCCCTCTGAGTCTGGGCTGGCCTGTGACTCATTTTTACCAATAGAAAGCAGCAGAAGTGGCTCTGTCAACTGCAGGCCTAGCCTTAAGAAATCTGGCAGCTTCTGCATTTGCTCTCAGAAGCCAGCAGCATGCTGTAGAGAAGTTCTGGCTAGACGACTAAGGGAGGGCAGGCCAGGGGTAAAGGGAGGCCATGTGCAGAAGCATTGGCCCAGCCAAGCTTTCAGCTGAGTATAGTCCCATGAGTGAGCCCATAAAGAAACCACAAGGAATTAAGAACCAGCTGCCTCTGCAGAGCCCAGCCCAAACTGCAGAACTGTGAATAGGCAGTTATTTTTGCAATTATTTGTCACAGGTCAATAGAACACTGAGACATGATGAAGATGTTAATGGGGACAACCAAGACAGGGGAGGTCTAGAGACAAGATTTCAGGAAGAATGTCAAAGGAGTGAGTTTAGTTAGTTCTTTGGAGAAGAAGAGAAAATTAGTCTTTTTTTTAAAGATTTATTTATTTATTATTTATACAAGCACTGGATACAGTCAGAAGCGCGGGAGGGTGAGAGAATTCACCAGAGCCAGAGCAGGGAGCAGAGCAGGCAGAAGGACCGAAGTACACTGCTGAGGGGAGCAGCGGGCGGCAGGAGAGGTCTGTGCGCCATGTGGGACCCTCCTCTGGTGGCCGGGGAGCAGCCGGGGATCGAACCGGCGCTGCAGAGGCTCCGGGCAGCTTCGCAAGCCAGTGCTCAACCGCTGCGCCACCGGGGAGGCCCAGAAAATTAGTCTTAAATCCATGAAGAACTACCATATAGATTCAGACTTAAAATTTCTTTTTTTTTTTTTTTTTTTAAGATTGATTCATTTATGCATACAAGAGCTGGGATACAGGCCAGAAGTGTGGGCGGGTGAGAAGATTCACCAGAGACAAAGTGGGGAACAGAACAGGCAGATTGACTGAAATACACTGCTGAGGGGACCAGTGGGCAAGGCAGGAGAGGTCTGCTGCGCCATGTGGGTTGCTCCCTGGCCAGCCGGGAATCGAACTCGTGCTGCAAAGGCTGCGGATTGCTTCATAGGTTGTTTCTTAACCCCTTGCATCACCAGGGAGGCCTCACAGCTTTAAAATTTCTTAACAGCAATGGACTTGATGCCTTCTTAAAGGTCTTTCACCAAAATCTTTGATTCTCTAGATGCAGATTTGTTATGGATCTCATTTTAAAAAAATTCTGAGTATTCTTTCTGAGTCTCTTATTTTAGGTGATTTCAGTAGCTCTAAAAATATAAAGGCATCTGATATATAAATAACTATAAAATATATAATACTTTGGGTTTTACCTGCAGTAATAATCTTTCGACCTAAAGCTGGCGCTTTGTTTCTTAATATCTGCAAAGATTAGTGGTCTCCTGCGTATCTTCCCTTTTCCATCTCTGTTTGCTCATTTGCGGCTAGTCCTTGCTCTCTGTAAACTGCACGATCACGTAAAAGCGCTTTTCTTTCCCTTTCCCTTCTGGGTCTATCCCATCTCTTTCTCCCTTAACTTTTATGTTTCTCTTGGGTCTACTATATCAATTTATTCAAAGTCTGCTTGTCTCTTGGTCTGGTCTCTCTTCCTTCCCTTTTCCTTGACCACTGGCTTCCTAACTGCTTAAAATGAACAAAGTTTTCTTGATTCTGGTACTCCCAAACTCCAATTTTCCAAAAGGAAACACTATCACCCAGTCAGCTGGTCATGCTCTTCTCTACCCCCTGGCTGTGTCTGCTCCTGCTGCTCCTCAGGATCTATCAGTAGTCTCAGCATGCCCTCAAAGCCCTGAGGACACTGTCTACACGGCTAAGCTGAAATGCCATCTAGCACAGATGGAACACACACCTTCTAGCTTTTCTGGATTTTCCCCTCTAAGTTGAATGCGCATTACGCCTTGCCTAAGGGAAAGATTTTTGGAACCTGTGTCTTATAAGTGAATCTGTTCTCATCACTGAACCTCCCTAGGTTCATTCTTCAGTAGAGCAGAGACTGCCCTCCCATGGAAGGGCATCTCAGGAATACTGCTGGATTTATCGTGGCCCAGTGCCAAAGACAACTGGACTATCGACAAATCAGCCATTTCATTCGCTAACCCACACTCTGTTTGCTAACTATAGGCTAGTCTAGGCCCTTGGTCTATCTTATACCTGGATGACTGCCATTTCTTCTTTTCCAGGCACTTTCTTTATACTATCCACATCAAGTATGTTTTCTGTCCATTTCATTTCATCTAAAGAATTGTTACTTTAGTAGAAGAACTGGGATATAGGCCAGAGGTGCAGGGGATGAGAGGATTCACCAGAGACAGAGTGAGGAGCTGAACAGATGGATTTACTGAAATGTACTGCAAAGGGGAGCAGCAAGCGAGAGAGGAGGGATCTGCTGAGCCATGTGGGTCAGCTCTCTGGCCACGGATCAAACTCAGGCTGTAGTGGTGATAGCAGTGAGATGTAATGTAGGCCACTAAGGAGGTCGTCAAGAATTGTTTATGTAGAGTGTTTGGGATCAAGACCAAAGTAGAATTCTCACCAAATAAGCATCCAAATCCTGTCTGGACAAAGTGTTTCTTCCCTGTTTCTTTTGCTGTCTAGACTGAAGTATTTTACTTATGGCTTGAGTCAAACACAATTCTCAAGTCATCTGGCTGTACTCTATATGGTTATCTGTATATTTGAATCTCCACATAAGGATACTGAGCCCTGTGCTTAGGTTAATAAGCTACTTGATTTTCTTCTCTTAGGACTTAGATTTCACCTTTTATGATGTACAGAGTGTGCATGATTGTAAAAAGGGCTGTGAAAAGAACCATGAGTTTCCCAGAGTGCCTTTAAAACCCCCCATCTCAGTGTCCAGTCACTGAGGTAATTTACTTACCGCTTCAACCTCCTTCAGCACTTTGTGTTTAAGATTAAGGTCCTCAAAAACAGCTTCAATCACCATGTCAGTCTTTTCAAAACCCTTGTAATCAAGCTGCCCAGTCAAGTTGCTGAAGATGGAGTCCCTTTCAAATGACGTTAGGGCTTTCTTCCTCACTTTATCATTCAACCTAGGAAAAACACATTTTTAGTGGAAGTGTCCATGGGCCAAACAGTTCTGAGTTTTTGCTAATTCTGTGAAGGAGCTATTAGTCCTTCCATTTTGAGGGAGCTGAGTTGCTCAAAGAGGCTCAGAGGTACTGGTGATCAAACAGCTAGTTAAGGGAGGATACTAGAATTCAAGTACAGGTGTATCTTCAAGACCACATTCTTTCTACTATAAGATCCGCTAAATGCTGAATTTATATAAGTGATAACACTCATAAAACAGTTTGAGTTGTCAAGAGGAATAAATATAAACACCAGAGAGAAGCCACAGAGAAGCTCTGGTTACTCTCTACCTACAATAGAGAAAACAGCCAACATGTCCTAGACCACATGGATTTATACCTGCTTACCTCTCATTTATTGTTATTCTGGAATTATAAATGTCCAGAGGACAGAGACCAAGTATTATTTCTTGTAATTCTTAATCCACTTCCCAGTCAGCACCTAGCAGCACATTGTATCAATTATATGAAATGTTAACTCAAGATTTTTCTTTCCCCCAGAGAGCTAAAAAGGATTCTTGCTTCTCAGACATTTAACTGAACAGGCTTTCTTAGATTTTAATCTGACCACATTTTCAGAATAAATGACTTAGTGTTTTCCTCTGAATGAAGTTAAACCTCATTTTCTAATTTCCTTAACCAAAAGAAAAATTAAAGCCACAAGGTAAACTGAAAAGAGTATTCAATTAAAGTCTAAAAGGTATGAGTTTAAACTTCCTGGTTTTTGACAATCATGTCAGCAGTCAGCAGATAAGATTCTTATTAGCATTCAAAACATTATTAGTTGTTAGTTGCTCTAATTCTAATGCCTGATGAAACTACGTCTAAGAGAGGACAGAAAACATGTATGTCCCAAGTCAGCACACCAGCACCTGATGAGGTGCCACTGCTGGCTCCAAAAGAGATGGAAGGGAGGAAGCTATTTCAGAGCAGCATTTCTCATATCAGGAAGTGTCCGAAAGACTACCTGGGGATGCTTGCATACTAGTTTTGGAGTGATGTCCTCTAGTGTATGCCACTTTTTGTACAACTCCTTGCTCTTTTACCTTATCTTAGTTGGCAACATGATTGAACCTGCCAGGTCCTGGATAGTATTACGGTAGCAATCTGTGAACTTCTCTGAAGAAAAAGGGTAAAAATAGGCTTAAACTACAAAATCCATTTAAGGAACAAACAAATGAGCTCACTTGGATGAAAGTCACGTACCAGGCAGTCTCAGGGCAGCCAGCTTGTCTATGACAGTGAAGCACTGAACTGAGCTCAAACTCATTAATTCCCCATTTGGCTAAGTCGTTACTTAGCATCTGTAAAATGGGCAGTATGTGAGTTGGGGGAGAGTGGGGTCAGCAGGCAGAGGAATATTCACTTTTTATTAATTCAGAGATGAGACAAGAGACACAGTCTGTAAAACCTCAGACACTGTAGAACCAAATCAGCTAACTGCTTCTCTAAGGTAATGCCTATGAAGAAATACAAGGTTCCGAAGTTCTGTGCATAGCCCCACTTTCAACAAGCAGCTATAGTATGTCTCCTCACATCCTAATCTCAGTTCTCTCCAGAGACAAGAGTCATGCTGTTTCAGTCTTTCAAAACCTTATTGCCATTAAATAAGTGATCAAAATTCACAAACATGAGAACTTCTAGTCTGATACCAAAGTGTAATATAAATGGCATTTAAAAATATCTAATAGATATTATTTTCTCCTAAACACCTAAAGACCACATACTCCAATGGATGCTAACTGTTTCTAATATCTGTAACAAAATGCAGAGAAGGAAGAAAGTAGTGTATCTAAAAATCAAAGAAAATGTGGTCTATGAAGCATATTAGTACTCATCATGTTTAGGAGAAAGAACGCGTAGTGGCAAAAAACAAAAACACTGCTAACTCCTGGCGAAGTTGAAGCACGGGTTTATTACCCTTTGAACACTTGTTGCTGTCCTCGGCCCAGCCCGGCCAGTGTAGCATCTTTAAGTATAGTCTTCAGGCCCTTATCCACGGACACCTGGGCGATGCCAGCTCCCATCAGCCCCGCACCAAGAACGGCAAGGTTCCTGAAAGGGAAGGATGAGATATCTTTGGTAAACAACTCAATCATTTAGTACAAGTGGGAGACTGCCCATGTCATCTAATAAATCAACTAAAGCAGGCACAATCAAATATTTACAATAATTTTTAATCTATAAAATTATACCTTTAATAAACGAGTGATTTTCAAAGTCAAATGAAAAAATCCATTAGGTCTAAAATATTGACCTGCTCATGAAGATAGAATACTTATTTTCAATCATACCTAGCAAATAATACAAATATTTAGGTGGTGTTAAGTAACTGAAAAACAATGAGAAAACAGGGTAGAGAAATATATAAGGACTAAAAAAATATCAAAATTAAAATTTTCTGTTTCACATTATGACCCCACAAAATTAAGACAACCAAGTAAAAAGAAGAAATCTGCAACGCATATAGCAGACAAAGGATACTACTTGGGAAATACAAAGATCATGCATATGTCAATTAAAAAAGACAACCCAATCAAATGGGCAAGGGATAGAAGCAATTCACAAAAGAAAAGAAGTTGCCAATTAAGATGCTTAACTTCCCCAATAAAGTGTCAAGTGCAAATTAAAATGTTTTTTTTTTCCCATTAGATTGATAAAAATTTAAACAGTAGGGCCTCCCCGGTGGCGCAGCGGTTGAGCGCTGGGTTGCGAAGCTGCCCGCAGCCTCTGCGATGCCGGTTCGATCCCCGGCTGCTCCCCGGCCACCGGAGGAGGGTCCCACATGGTGCGCAGACCTCTCCTGCCGCCCGCTGCTCCCCTCAGCAGTGTACTTCAGACCTTCTGCCTGCTCTGCTCCCTGCTCTGACTCTGGTGAATTCTCTCGCCCTCCCGCGCTTCTGACTGTACCCAGTGCATATATGAACAAAACAAACAAACAAACAAACAAACAAATAAATAAATAAATAAACATGCCTCTATAAAAAAAAAAAAATTTAAACAGTATACAGTGATAATGTACAAAAATTAGATCTTTCATGCATGGTTGAAGTAGTATGCTTTGCCCTGGTTGGGAAATAAATTGGGAGAAAAAAGTAACATCATCTTAAAAATGAAGAGTCAGTTATAAGGTACTGAAGGAAGAAGAAGTTAAGCCAAAAATTTAATAAATTACAGTAAGTCCTCATATAAGTCATCAACAGGCTCTTGGAAACTGACTTCAAAGGAAACAACATGAAAACTGAAACAATGTGTAAAGGAAGCAGGTTGTCAAATAACATTTCATTCAATGCAGATTGTCCCCCCCCCCCATTATTCTTACGGAAGTAAAGGAGGGTTAATTATCACATCTGCTTTGGGGGTTATAGGTTTAAATTTCTACAAATGTCTACTTTCACTCTGTCCAGGCTAGGACACTTTTTTCCTCATCAAAGGTCTAACAAAGTAACACTGAATAAAATGTTACTTGAATATTTGTCTACTCTGAGGAAAAGATGTCCTTTCTCCTCTCCTAGTTGCCAGTGACACCTCTACTTCTATCTGTTTCATTCCCCTCCCGTAGATAATTTGAATTCCTTATCTTTACTTTCTCTTATTATAATCTTTTTATACAAAGACTGAATTATTTTCCTTTAAAAAACTATTATAAATAAGGTTAAATACTAGATGATACCCTTTTGTGTTTATAGTTTGAATGTTGTAATATAAATGGGATCTTTCTGTATGAATCCTGTAGTTTGCTTTTTACCCAGTTGTATAACTGGAGACCAATATATCGGAATATATATTGGAAGCTCCTACTGATGGATTGATGGTTATTTCCAATTTTTCATTATTACTTAACACTGCATTACTATTTAGTACGTCATTCTGTGCATAAGTGCATTTTTTCAGAGTAAAGAGAAGTGGCATTATTAGGCCTTAAGAGTATATAGTTTTGGTATTTTGGATTGCAATCTCACTGAAGATAAAGGGATGGGAAGGTAGTAACAGTGTCTACTAAGTCCCTTACAGAAATTCATTTAGAACAAAGTTTCTCAACCTCAGCACTATTGACACTTTGGAGGAGATAATTCTTAGTTGTGTATTACAGGATGTGTAGCAGCACCCCTGGACTCTAGCCACTAGATGCCAGTAGCATCCTTCTGCAGTTACAACTGAAAATATTCCCAGACAATATCCAATGTTTCCGAGGGTGCAGTACTGCCCAGGCTGAGAACCAATGAGCGAGTAGGTGAGTTTAGGAGCATTATTAAATTTAAAATACTGAAGAACTACTTAGGCAGCATAACCCTGAAAGCAGGTAGAATTTCAAATGTTGAAGTTGTAAGCTTAAAAAAAAGGACAAGCCTTCAACAATTAGAATGAAGCTTTACGTTTTTCAGTGAGCAAAGTATGAATTCCCAGAGATGGCATCTTAAGACACAGGAGAGAATAGAATGTAGTTTCAGAAGGGAGGCCTGAAGTCAGCTTTCTAGGAGACATTAATAGCAAGACAAGAAAGTCTCCACGGGGTTCCTCAGCATAGGCAGAACTTTGGAAGTAAAAAAGTTCTTGGTAGGAACAGGGATCCAACGTGCTCAGGACAGAAGCGGCTTATGTCAAGTCTGAAGATAATCTAGTTCTGTAGCTCTTTGAAGACATCAACAAGCCTAACATGTAGTTAAATCCACAAGGGCTTCCTAGGGAGAATTTAACTCACTTAACATCCTTCTGTGGATTTCCAAATTTATTCTTCTTGCACAGCACCTGACCGTGGTAAAGTCCCATCAAGGCCTTTGATTCTTTGGTCATTGCAAGCTCTCCAAATTCCTGAAAAGTAAAAGGCAATGAGAGAGAAGAGGTTGAACTTCACAGCCTCAGTGATGTGGATTCCTCTGCTCAGTTTCTCTACAGAGCAGAGTGATGCAAGCAAAGCCTAAGTGGCTCTGGGGCCTCTGTGGCGCCTGTGCTGCAGAGGCCTGTTTCCCACAGATTTCTTTTCTTTACTGTTTTGAAAAACATTTTGGATAAACTGAACTCTCAGATTCACTACCCCAGACCTGGTTACTTTTTCCACAGTATTAATGAACTAATTTGTTCATTATAAAGATTGGGAAGAGAAGGCCCTGAGAAACCAAGTGACCTTGCTCAAAGCCACACTGTGCTGAAGTGCTAGAAACAGACCCTGAATGCAGGCAGCAGGACTCCCAGCTCTTCCCACTGGAGCAGGCTGCCGCACATGACACCTACCACTTTAACAAGCACTTTAACTCCAGGGAAAACAAGTGTCAGCTTCATGGTTGGGAGCATGAGATTAAAATTATGGGTCTGGGGCCTCCCCGGTGGCACAGCAGTTGAGCACTGGGTTGCGAAGCTGCCTGCAGCCTCTGCGGCGCCGGTTCAATCCCCGGCTGCTCCCCGGCCACCAGAGGAGGGTCCCGCATGGCGCGCAGACCTCTCCTGCCACCCGCTGCTCCCCTCAGCAGTGTACTTCGGTCCTTCTGCCTGCTCTGCCTCCCGCTCTGGCTCTGGTGAATTCTCTCACCCTCCGGCGCTTCTGACTGTACCCAGTGCTTGCATAAATAAATAAATAAGTAAATAAAACTTAAAAAAAAAAAAAAAAAAGTATGGGTCTGACAGAATTGGGTTTGAATCCTGACTTTCATTTCCCACTTTTGAAGCTTCTTTACCCTTAAAATGGGAAAAACAATACCCATTTAAAGTATTGCTGAGGGAATAAGTGAAAACTCTAGTAAAACAACTAGGGTATCAATGTTGTTATCATCACTAGTACCGAACTCATGCCACAGGGACTGGCGCTTGCTTGATAGCGCTAAGACTTTAACCCCTGCGCCACCAGGGAGGCCCCGTGGTTCTCCTTTATATAACTGCAAAAAATGGAAAGGAAATAACTTTACCTGAGATTCACAAAGATAGCCAGCGTCACTCCCTTGCTCTAGTCCTGTCTTTACCACCTAAAAAACATACAGAGAACACTTGTTCTTGGTTGGAGGAGACTGGTGTGATGGGCAGGAACGCTGAATGTCATTGTTAGTCTTAAAGAGTAAGTCAACAGTTTAGAGTAGCCAGAGAAGAGGAGTGAGGTTGCTCAAGACTGCCTTAACTGTCCCTCTTTGAAGCTACTGTAAACAGCATAAAGTGGAAAGAGATAAATAGAAGAAAATCAAAAAGTTAGAATAAAAAACAAAGTGGTCCCATAGTTCACTCTTCCTCTTTATCTGCCTCTGAATCCTGTTATTTTATCAGAGAAAGACTTGTCATCCTTCTTTTCCATGTGTTCAATAACGTATAGAACACCTTTTCCTCTTAATTACCTTCTTTCTGTTTAAATTACTCTCCCAGTTTTTTCCTATTCTCCAAATGCAGACAGTTCCCCAAAGTTCAACTTTCAGCTTTTTTCTCCCTCTAAATTTCCCATTCTTCTTCAGACATATCATCTAGTTTATCACATGAATTGTGAACTCTATGAAATTCAATTTAACATCTGGCATAAACAATATCCTAAGTAGAGAAATAAAAGAAATGAAGAAAAGACCCTGTACTCAATCACCATAATTTATGGGAATGACAAATTTTTAAAACCCCTAATAAACAGACATACATCCTTAATTAACTTCTAACTACTGTTGCTTTATTTCCTGAAATATCTAAACCTCTGCACTTCCGAAACTTAATTCGAAATCTCTCTTTGGCAACGTATCTCAGGGTCTTATTCAAAGTGCAAATGTGAATTACAAAATTAAGTTTTACTCTCAACCATAAAAATGGTTCTCAGGCTGTTAAAAAAAAAAAAAAAAAAAGGTTCTCTATGATCCACATAGGACAAAAGTCAAATTTCTTAATTCACTGACAATCTTTTTAAAACCTTACTTCAATCTGCCTTCTGTAGACATTTCACTACCTCCTACAAAAAAAAAACTGGTATCATTAATGTTCCTTAGAGAGCCTCATGCTTTCCAGTTACTGTAACTTTGCTCAAAATGCCCATTTTGCCTGACATTTTATCTTCAGAGATTCTCTATCCATTCTTCAGGATTCAGGTCAAATTCCATGAGGCTCTTCCTGATCTCTGGCTCAGAGTACTTCTCCAAGTACTTTGCAACTTTCACAACTCTGTCCAATTACCTGGCATTAATCCTATGTTGCCTTATAATGTCCCTTATACTGTTATCTGCCTTACCATGTATGTTTAATTTCCTCAGCCCAGGCTGAGAAAAATGGAGGTAGGAAATCACATTTCAGATTTTATGTGTCTTGGTGTCTTTTGCTGAAAGTATATTTGTTGAGGGATTCACTTTCCAATTCTGAACTCTCTGATTTACATGCGCTCTTAATTTTGGACTGGACTGAAGAGTTCTAAGTTTTAAAGTATATCATTAGACAGAAGTTTCTTCAACCTGTGATCATTTCAATTATTCTCCTTGATCTTTTTCAGACTACTCTAAATCATTACCTCCTTTTAAAAATTATGGCAATGGGGAAGTCCATTAGACACTTTGGACAGTAACAGTGGTTTTGACTAAGGATAGAACACAACAGATCCTTGAATAATATCACTTAGTATAACACAGATGCCTGATGTTATTCAAGGACCTGCTTTCACTGTTAGTGCACCTAAAGACACTGCTTCCCAGAACTACTGACATTTAATGAAGATTTATTGTACAGTGATCAATTTTGTTTCAATGACTCCCTAATAAATAGTTTACTGACCTTGTTATACTGATATAGTAATAATATTAATCATATAGGTTCCTTTCCTGGTTTTTGTTAATTTTAAATTCACCAACTACGCAGTATAATTCTCACTAGTTATCCCCAAATGTATCAATTTATATGAGTCCTTATATACCCTTTCCTCACTATTGGTAAGTACTTTAACAGCAGAATTAAGAAGTTTAGTATGGGCACACATGGTCCAAAATGGTAACAGAGTGCTGCTCTATGCAAAGAGAGGTAATATGAGGAATGCAGAGTGTAAAGACTCCAGAGGATAGAGAGTCAAGACTCACATCAATTATTTTCAGAGGTGCAGGATAAAGGCCTTTGGTCTGCTTTCGTACTGTTTCTTCCACTTTTTTATAAATTTGTTGCCTGACAAATGGAATATTCATGGCGTACGATGTCAATTCTGCAAGGTAAAATGCTTTTAGATACTAATTGGAAAAGCCTAGCCACCTGTTTGTTTGTTCTGTAAACTCCATTAAAATGCAGTAGTTCTACTTATCCAAAAGAACTGCTTTTTATTCTGACATGCAAAATTTCTAAATTTTAACCTAAGCACTTCTTTAAACATGGTTTCATTACTTGATAAATGCTAAAGCAAGGCATTGGATACTACTCTTGTATTAATGTTTAAATCTTACAAAATTCAACAATTTGTTAAAACAGGGTTAGTTATAGGACTTAACCACAGAACAGAACTGTTGTACCCCTTTTAAGGTTAACTTTACACACAAATGATACATTTACTTCTTCCTCACCTAAAATTTATACCAATAAAACTTAATTCCCTGGAAAAAAGCTTTGCCTGTGGTGGGGTTTTTTTTGTGTGTGTTTGGAGAGGTTTAAGTATTTTTGGTGCAAGAGTGATTTTTCTTTATCAGAGTGAAGGAAGTATTCTCTCTCCCCAGGTACTTAGATCAATCAGCAATAAAATGTTTGCAGTATAATCCAAAATGTGCCCTTGGGCCTCCCTGGTGGCGCAGCAGGTTGAGCGCAGCGCTGTGAGGCTGTCCGCAGCCTCTGCAGCATGGCTTTGATTCCTGCCTGGCCAGGGAGATAGCCACATGGCGCTGCAGACCTCTTCTATCTCACCCGCTGCTCCCCTCAGCAGTGTGTTTTGGTCAATCTGCCTGTTCTGTTCCCCACTCTGTTTCTGGTGAATTCTCTCACCCTCCCTCACCTCTTGTATAAATAAAAAATAAAATCTTTAAAAAAAAAAAAGCGTCCTGGGAAGGACTCAGAAGGGTGCGTGCTGGCTGCGAGTGCACTTGTGCCAGAGGCATAGAGTGCACATGTGCCAGCGGTATGAACCTAACTTTGAAACGAAATGCCTGTGCTTTGAAATGAAAAGGATGCAGGACAGAGAACCAGGATCACAGTGGTTTGCATCTCTTATTTCTTTTTCATCATTGTCACTTTCTGAATTACTAGGCTTGTGGATGATAGCTAACACTGCCCACTGTATATATGTTATTTAAGTTTTGTAATTAAGAAGAAAATGGGAGTCTGCTGGGTCTCCTTATATATAATGTTGATTTAATCTGTTTCATTTCTATTTTGTTAATTGTAAACTGATCAGTGATATTTGAATTCTTGCCTTTGTGCTTTAATAATGACACTCACTTTCTATCAATCCCTTGTCTCTCTTTGGAGAGATTTTCTTATCAGCTAGTCCTTTGGCAAAAGTAACTGCAACTTCTTCTAGGTATTCAACTGTCCGTTCGTCTGAAGGTTTTAATCCTGGTCCTGTAAAAAAACACAATGGAATGTAAATCAGGTTTAGATCAATCTCAGGTAGGAAAAAACCTAGGTATGCCAAAGCCAAAGGCTCTATGCCCACTCTGCACAGTTTTTCATTTCAGACTGGAGACTGGGATGTGGAAAGTCACTAACTATGGACATAAGAAGAGGAGTAATATTGAACACCTAAACGTGCTCTCTAGGTTAAAAAAAAGGACTTAACTGTGTCTCAGTCTGGCTTCCACTTCTTAGTAGGAGACAGTATGTCTCATGAGCCTATATTCTTGCTGTAAAAAGTGGGAAAAAGTTGCAAAAACACATTTGTAAAGACAATAGAGAGCTGTGGAAGCAACAAGGACAATGTGAATTAAAATTCCAGACAGGGAAGAGCCTGCTGGAGGTGACCTGATGATTGCTGGACATTTCCTTTCCTAGGGGTGTATGATGCTTTTGGCCACATGCTTTTGGACCTAGATCAAGCAGAAGGATGAGAGTGGAGGAAAATGAAATGACCAGTCTTTGATGGTCACATACAATAGATCAAAAGCTAGAGGAAACGAATGCAAAGTTATCCCCATGGAGCATTTGTGGAGTTCTAAGGGTGCAGGAGGCTGGAGGGGCTAGGTGAGAAAAGTGGAGGGAAATCTCTTTTAGTGTCATAATGTTTAATATACAAAGTACTTCTATGGAAATAAGGATATGCCAAAAATATGCAACTGATTTCCTATTCAAGATATCTGCCAGATATTGAGACGCTTAGGGCAGGAGACTTAAGAGCAAGACTCAAAAATTCAAAGAATAAATTTATAATGCTGTGAAAACAGACACCTACCAGGCTCTTAATCAGAAGCCTGGAGGAGCCACACCAGAGGAAGTGGTGGCTGGGATTGAAAAGGCAATCTTGTGCAGTCTGGTGACACTTAGGGAAAAAATTCTGATGGAGGAAGGAGCTTACAACTAATATGCAACCAACCTCCACTTTAAGACATCGACCCTATTTTGAACCTACATAGGGGAGAAAGAAAAAGAATTAAGCCCAAATCTTCTGAATGACAATAGTGCATAGGGTCCATGAAAAGTCCTACTGCAGTCTGCAGGTAGGTCATGGCGACTGGAATTTGTGGACTAGAATATTAGAGAGCAGTCCCTATACAAAAGGGAAGCCCTACATATCTATAAAATGGCCCCTCAAAACTCTAGTGTAATTTTGCACATGCTGAGAGGCCAGGGGGAAAACCATGATAAAGGCATTCAAAGAATCAAGAAACAGATGCCTATTGCCAGGAGCAAATTGTCTGACAGAAACAGATGAAGAAATGAAAAGACAGAATTGGCAAACACAATGTCCGAAAGGCTATACTGTGAATTCATGCCAAATATACAGCATTCATGCCAAATGGACACATAAAGAGAAATTGAAGACATGAAAGGGAATGTTATTTCTCAAAACAAAATCAAAAACCTGAAACAAAAAACACACAGGACTGGATTAACAGCAGATTGCACACTGAAGGGCAGGAAACTTAAATTCATGGCAGAAGAAAATATATAGAACTTATATCACAGTTTTTAATTTACAGGGTATCAAAAGGAGAAGAGTGAATTTCACGAAGGACTTTGCATCATCTTCAGAGCATTTTCAGTTGTATGTAGAACAGTTAATTATGTTAGGTGGAAGTAAGATTTTATTGTCTTTATTTGGAGATTTAGTATGGTATAACGATATATGCAGTGTTAAGGTGACAAAAGGTGGGGTGTGATGGTCTTTTTTTAAAAAAAATATTTATGAATACAAGAACTGGGGTACAGGCCAAAGGTGTGGGGAGTGAGAGGATTCACCAGAGACAGAGTGGTGAACAGACCAGGCGGATTGACTGAAATACACTGCTGAGGGGAGAAGTAGGTGAGACAGGAGATATGATGGTCTTTTGATGTGTCAATCTGACTAGGCTATAGTCCTTAGTAATCCAATAAACACCACTTTAGTTGTTATTGGGAAGCTATTTTGTAGATAGCTACATCATCAGATGACTAAGGAAGATCACCCTAAATAATGTGGGTCATCTTAATTTAATCAGTTGAAAGACATTAAGCACAGAGCTGAGATTAGTGCACTTTCAATAACTGACAGGACCAGTAACCCACAGGGATATAGAAGATTTAAATAACTTTATCAACTGCTTGACCTAAAATCTAAAAACAGTCCATCCAACAACAGTAAAATATATTCAAGTGCATTGGGAACATTTGCCAAAGCAGATCACCATCTTGGCTATAAAACGACTTAATAAACTTTAAAATTATTAAAATCATACAAGCAAGGATACCTGATTTTTATTATTCACAGTAGTTATGTTTTACAAAGTCACCACAAAAATGAATTAAACCATACTGAACTATTTTATCAGTAGATGCAATTGTTATTATTCTCAGGTTAGTTTTTCATATTTTACATTATTTAAAAAACCACAAAAATTGAAGAAGTGTTCTTATGGATAATGTTACAAGTTAAGAACCAAATACATGACTTGAGTGAATTTTGTTCTCTTGATGTCCAAATTATAAAGTAAAATAGAAATTAAGGTAATGTCGGAAGTGATTTTATTATTAGGAAATTTCACTCTTATATAATGATGATTTGTTATTTAAGAGTGTGTTTCCTTTTAATCAATATTCAACAGAATAACTTTAAAAAAATAACTTCATAAGGCCCAACTCGAAGGCATGCTAATACTTACCCAGGGGGTCCACCAATTGGTCAACTAACCCCATTTTTTTTGCTCTATCTGCACGAATGTTTCTACCAGTCAGCATCATGTCAAAAGCAGCAGGCACACCCACCTAATGTGCAAGTAAGGATCAGAGGACAGGAGAAAAAAGTATCAGTGACCATTATACTTCACAAATCACTCAAGTGAACAAAATAAATATTAAAATAAGAAAAGTCAAACCACATTTCTATGCTATTTATCAATCAGTTAAATTTTATATACCAATACTCATTTCAGTAACTTTTGGGATTATAAACCTCTAGCTAAAGTAAAAATGTCTTTAGTTCTCTTAATTCAGTTTGTAGAATTTCTGTCTTGTGGACTTGATAAGGTGGAGAAATAATTTCAGGCTTCTTAAAATTGATCACTTATGTCATTCTAAGTTTCATTTCTATCACTTATATAATATTTAAAAATTTTACATTAGAACCAGTAGAGACTCTGAGAAACGTGGCAGGTTTGACAATGCCTTAGAAAGAATTATAGGTCTAGCAAAAATAGAACTCAACTTGGGTATTTTATCAAGAAAAATGGCATCTAGAAACATTCAAATGCCAACTATAAAACAAGAAATTCAGTAAATATTTTTATATACATTTATACTTATTCATTCTTTAAAAAAATCATCTGGCCAATCCCCATGAAGGAAAGCACATTATTATCAGAAAACTGACACTGAGTTTCTTTTTTTTCTGTGCCCACTTTATATCAACTCTTCTCCAAAGAGGAGAGCTGCTGATTTGTAATTCCACCGAGGAATCCAGAATTATGAGATTTAGTGGGCCCTCAACTTTGATATTAACATTGTTCTGCAGCCTTCATTTCTGACTATTTCCCCACTCCTTAAGAATCCAAATAGCTGAGGGACCTCCTTTGGCTTTACAGAATTCTGCAAAGAGATGGTCTAAATCAGATAATGAGGGGAAAGGTCTGTCTCTTATATTTATTAGGAAATATCATCCAAGGATTTGATAAACTGATTAGATGGTACCAAGCAGAGAAGGAACAAATTAAATTATGAGCTCTGGGAAAGCAAGACAATTATCTTATTTATCTTTATCCTTCTTCAGGGACTGACAAACGTCTTTGATTAAGGAATTGAAAAAAAAAAAAGTAGAAATGAAAAAATAAGCACATGGGAATAGAAATTTGTCATTTATCTTATGTAATCATATTTTATTTTGTTTCTAAATTCCACAAGGAATAACTATATATTTTATATAAAAGGAAACAGATCTAAAGGAGCATATAGGTACTGAGGTTCTCAAGTTCACAGGGGTCTTAAACTCACCATTTTGGGCAGCCTTTGTGTGCCTCCTGCTCCTGGCAAGATCCCCAGCAAGACTTCAGGGGCACCTAATACTGTTTTTTTATCTTTTGTTGCTATTCTGTACTGGCATGAAATGGCAAGCTTCAAAAAAATGAAAGAAAATTACAATATTATGAAATGCAACTTTATAAGATCTTAGGATCTTTGAGAAGTATACCCACAGAATAAACTACAATTCCTTAGGTTGGCATTCAATGCTTTCTACAATTTACCTTCCCATTCATATATATATATTTATTTATATAAATAAAATTTATTTATTTATGCATACAAGAGCTGGGGTACAGGCCAGAGATGCAGGGGGTGAGAGGATTCACCAGAGACAGAGTGGGGAACAGAACAGGCAGATTGACCGAAGTACACTTCTGAGGGGAGCAGCGGGCGAGACAGGAGAGGTCTGCGCCATGTGAGTTGCTCCCTGGCAGGCTGGGGATTGAACTCGTGCTGCAGAGGCTTTGGATTGCTTCATAGTGCGGTGTTTAAACCCTTGCACCGGGCGAGGAGACACTGCGAGTAAGATCTCCCATTAAAAAAAGTTAATAGGGAGGAAAAGCGGCAGGTCCCAGTGAGAACTGGGACACGGAAGATAAACGGTCGACTCCATCAAACTGCCCGAAGAAGAAAGTTGCCATAAAAGAGGGCGAGAAGGGAGGGAAGCGCAGAACCCTGCTCCCCTCCCCCGCCCACAGAGGCGGCACTCTCCGACCGGCAGAGACGAGGGAAACAACAAACCAAAACGCCCAACAAGAAAAACGGATGCAGCAAGCGGGACTGTGAGTGGAAAGGAACTATTTCAGCCACCACACCCCGTGAACGGGAGCTGAGGCGAACCCTGCAGGATCCGCCGCGGAGGTGAGCTCTACGCGCCATTAAAGAGAGCCCCGCCCACCAGGAGGAGACCAGCACCAGCACACAGCCCCGGCCGCCCGGTAAGCTTGCACGAAAGCGGCGCTCGGATTGCAGCTGCCCAGGGCCCTGCGCCTGCGACCTAGGCTTGCGGGGAGACGGCGGAGGCCCTCCCTGAGTGAGCAGGAAAAGGTGCCCAGGCAGGGGAGCGGGATTCAAAAGGCGCCATTCCCGCGCCACTGATCTGGGCTACAGCCCGCATCCTGGAACTGAGGGCTTTGGAACTGAGACCCAGGCGGAGGCCCTCCCTGAGTGAGCAGGAACAAGGCGCCCAGGCAGGGGAGCGGGATTCAAAAGGCGCCATTCCTGCGCCACTGATCTGGGCTACAGCCCGCGTCCTGGAACTGAGGGCTTTGGAACTGAGACCCGGGGCACGAAATTAGGGGCGTGGGTTCCCCACGACGGTGGGGCACAAGGCAGACACAGCACCCCAAAGCCGTTGAGGTGTACCCTACCATCCCCGCTCTGCTCCCTGTCCCACGGGGTGGAAAATCAGCTCCCCAAGGGCTCTAGGAGAGATCTCTGGTGCCACCTAGCGACTTGACCCCAGCACAGGCTACTGAAGGAGCTAGTGGCCAGCTGGGGAGTTAGCTCACACCGGGCCCCTTCTGAACAAGTAGTCTGAGCCCACAGGGAGAGCGAGCACCCACAGCCGGGGCAGACCAGGCGCGCAGAAGAGTGTGCCTGAGACCAGAAGCGCAGGGAGTGTGTCCCACATCACCATTTTAGAACAGGGACATTTCTTCAGTAAAGACTACCTGCAGAAGGCTTCCTCAGGAGCCAGAGGTGAGCGGGGGAAGTTCGCCCACGCCAGACCCCCTCTGGCCTGCAGTCCAAGCCCAGAGGGGAGCAGGAACCCACCGCCGGGGCAGACCAGGCGCACAGGGGAGTGTGTCCCCACATCGGCATTTTAGAACAGGGACCTTTCTCCAGTAAAGGCTGCTTGAAACTGACAGATGACTCCTGGAAGAACCAGAGGGGAACAGAGAAGCCCACCCAAGATGCCGGCAAGTCCCAACAACACAGTGTCCCAACGCATACGGCAAATTAGAAAACAGACAGTAGGGAGGAGAAGAACCACACGCAACCCAGCAACTCTCCAGAGAAAAAGCACACCACAAAAAGAAAGCCAGCCCCCAGATTGCAACGACAATAACTTGGAAGAATTTCTGAGCCTTCCAGAAAGAGAATTTAAAATTGCCGTGATTAAAAAACTGACAGAAGTCATAAAGGAAAACAATGATAAGGGAAAAATAATCAACGATCAGAAGAATGCAATTGAGTCCCTAGAGAGGGAAAACAATGGTCAGAAGAAAGAAATTGAGTCCCTAAAGAGGGAAGTAAAAGAAATGCAGGAGATCAAAGAATTAATGGAAGAACTAAAGAATTCTGGGAAAAGCAATGAAAGCAGAATAGATGAAATGGAAGAACGAATAAGTAATCTTGAAGACACAGAAATAAAAAGAACCAAAACAGAAAAGGAAAGAGAAGTACGAAGGAAAAAGAACGAAGAAAGACTTCGGGAACTATCTGACTCCATGAGGAAAGGAAATATAAGAGTTATAGGAATACCAGAAGGAGAGGAGAGAGATGTAGGAACAGAGAAAATATTCAAAGAGATAATTGAAGAGAACTTCCCAAATGTGAAGAAGGAGCTGAAAATTGATATACAAGAAGCAAGAAGAACACCAAACTTCCACGACGAAAGGAAAAATACAGCAAGACACATAATAGTAAAGCTCCCAAGAATCCAGGACAAGGAAAAAATAATGAAGCTGGCAAGAGGGAAGAAACAGATAACATTCAAAGGAAAACCAATCAGGCTGACATCAGACTTCTCCGAAGAAACACTACGGGCAAGGAGAGAGTGGAGGGACATAGTCAACAGACTCCAAGAAAACAGATGCCAACCAAGAATACTCTATCCCGCAAAGCTCTCCTTCCTCTTTGAAGAAAGAATATGGACCTTCCCAGACAAACAGAAACTCCGGAATTTCATTGCAACTAAACCCCCACTCCAAAAAATACTACAAGGAGTCCTAAAGCCAGAACCTCAGAGGGACGAATAACAATGAAAGAAGGCCAAAAAAAAAAAAGTTATTAAAAGAATAAATAAAATCAAAGGAAAGACAAACACAATGGCAAATACAGATGCTAACATATCAATATTAACTCTAAATGTAAATGGACTAAACTCTTCAATAAAAAGACACAGAGTTGCAGCCTGGATTAAGAAACAAAACCCAACCTTTTGCTGTCTCCAGGAAACACATTTAGCTACAAAAGATAAAAATAGGCTCAAAGTTAAAGGATGGAAAACAATCCTACAAGCAAATGGCCCAAAAAAGAAAGCAGGAACAGCTATACTTATATCAGATAAAACAGATTTCAAACTCAAAAAGATAAAAAGAGACCCCAATGGTCACTACATTATGATCAAGGGGACAATACTTCAAGAAGAAATAACACTCATTAACATATACTCACCAAACGAAGGAGCACCAAAATATATCAGACAACTGTTGTCCTCTCTGAAAACAGACATCAGTGAAAACACATACGTAGTGGGAGACTTCAACACACCACTATCAACAATGGATAGATCAACAAGACAAAAAATAAGTAAAGAAACCAAAGCTCTAAATAAAGACCTAGAGCAATTGGGCTTAACAGACATCTATAGAACACTAAACCCCCAAAAAATGGAGTACACATTTTTCTCAAGCGCACACGGATCATTCTCCAGGATCGATCACATACTGGGGCACAAGACAAACATCAACAGATACACCAAGATTGAAATCATATCAACCATCTTTTCTGACCATGAAGGCATCAAACTAGAAATAAACCATAAAAAGAAGGCAAGGAACTTTCCTACCTCATGGAGATTAAAAACCACACTACTGGAAGACCATTGGACTAATGAGGAGATCAAAGAAGAAATTAAAAAATTTTTTGAATTGAACGACAAGGAGGACACCAATATCCTAAATGTATGGGATGCAGCAAAAGCAGTAATAAGAGGAAAATATATAGCAATAGAAGCTCACATCAAGAAACAAGAAAGAATGCAAAGAAACAACCTAATCTCGAAGCTCAAAGATCTAGAAAAAGAACAACAAAAAAACCCCAAAACCAGTAGAAGAAAAGAAATAATAAAAACCAAAGCAGAAATAAATGAAATTGAAACTAAAAAAACAATCCAAAAGATCAATGAAACCAAGAGCTGGTTCTTTGAAAAAATCAATAAAATAGACAAACCCCTAGCCAGGCTCACAAAGGAAAAAAGGGAGAAAGCACAAATAAACAGGATCATCAATGAAAGAGGAGAAATCACAACGGACACAGCAGAAATCAAAAGAATAATCAGTAACTACTATGAACAGTTATATGGAAACAAGTTTAACAATCTAGAGGAGATGGACAAATTCCTACAACTCTACAATCACCCAAAGCTAGATAAAGAAGAAATAGAACACCTAAACAGACCAATTACAATTAGCGAAATTGAAATGGTAATCAAAAACCTCCCCAAAAACAAAAGCCCAGGACCTGATGGATTTACAAATGAATTCTACCAAACATTCAGAGACGAATTAGTGCCTATCCTTCACAAACTCTTCCAAAAAATTGAGAAGGAAGGGACAATACCAAACACGTTCTATGAAGCCAACATTACACTAATACCAAAACCGAACAAGGACAACACAAAAAAGGAAAACTACAGGCCAATCTCCCTAATGAACACTGATGCAAAAATCCTCAATAAAATTTTAGCTATCAGAATCCAACAATGTATCCATAAGATAATTCACCACGACCAAGTAGGTTTCATTCCAGGGACACAAGGATGGTTTAACATCCGAAAATCAATCAACGTTATCCAACACATCAACAAAAAGAAATATAAAAACCATATGATAATATCAATAGATGCTGAGAAAGCTTTCGACAAAGTGCAACACCCATTCATGATAAAAGCCCTTGAAATTCTTGGGATACAAGGAACATACCTCAACATCATAAAGGCCATCTATGACAAGCCAACAGCCAGTATCATTCTCAATGGTGAAAAGCTGAAAGCAATTCCATTAAGATCTGGAACAAGACAAGGATGTCCACTCTCACCATTGCTTTTCAATATAATACTGGAAGTCCTAGCCAGGGCAATAAGACAAGAGAAAGACATCCAAGGAATCCAAATAGGAAAAGAAGAAGTCAAACTATCACTATTTGCAGACGATATGATATTATACATAGAGAACCCCAAAAACTCCACAGAAAAGCTAATTCAACTCATCAATCAGTTCAGTAAAGTGGCAGGATACAAAATCAACACGCAAAAGTCAGTAGCCTTCCTATACACAAACAATAAATCTGAAGAAGAAGAAATCAAAAAGACCATCCCTTTTGTTATTGAAACAAAAAAAATCAAATATTTGGGAATAAATCTAACAAAAGAGGTAAAGGACCTATACAAAGAAAACTATAAAACACTGTTAAAAGAAATAGAAGAAGACACAAAGAAATGGAGAGACATCCCCTGCTCATGGATTGGAAGAATAAACATTATTAAAATGGCCATCCTTCCAAAAGCAATATACAGATTCAATGCTATTCCAATCAAAATTTCAATGTCATTCTTCAAAGAAATAGAACAATTATTGATGAAATTCATATGGAATCACAAAAAACCCCGAATAGCCAAAGCTCTCCTGAAAAAAAAAGAAGGGAATGGAGGCATCAGACTCCCAGACTTCAAACTATACTACAAAGCCATAATCATCAAAACCGCATGGTATTGGAACAAGAACAGACATACAGACCAATGGAATCGAATAGAAAATCCAGAAATAAACCCACAGGTTTATGGTCAACTAATCTTTGACAAAGGAGCAAAGACTATGCATTGGAGCAAAGAAAGTTTGTTCAATAAATGGTGCTGGGAAAACTGGGTCGCTACATGCAAAAGAATGAAGCTTGACCACCACCTCACACCATACACAAAAATCAACTCAAAATGGATTAAAGAACTAGACATAAGACCTGAAACCATAAAATATATAGAAGGAAATATAGGCGAAACACTACGTGATTTGCACATCAAAGACATCTTTACAGACACATCACCCAAAGCAGTGATAGTGAAGGCAAAGATAAACAGCTGGGACTATATCAAATTAAAGAGCTTTTGCACAGCAAAAGAGACAATAACAAAAACAAAGAGAAACCCCACCAACTGGGAGAACATTTTTGCACCCAACACTAATGATAAAGGACTGATCACAAAAATCTGCAAAGAGCTGATGAGTCTCAACAACAACAAAGAAAATAATCCAGTCAAAAAATGGGCAGAAGAGCTTAAAAGAAACTTCTCTGAAGAGGAAATGCAAATGGCCAACAGGCATATGAAAAAATGTTCAACATCACTTGTCATCAGGGAAATGCAAATCAAAACTACCATGAGATACCATCTTACACCAGTGAGAATGGCACATATTAAAAAAACTAGCAATAACAAATGTTGGCGAGGGTGTGGAGAAAAAGGAACTCTTCTGCACTGTTGGTGGGAGTGCAAACTGGTCCAACCACTGTGGAAAGCTGTGTGGAGATTTCTGGACCTACTAAACATAGAGCTTCCATATGACCCAGCAATTCCACTCCTAGGTATTTACCCAAAGGACACAGAAACATCAATTCCAAAGAGCACCTGCACCCCTATGTTTATAGCAGCACTGTTTACAATAGCTAAGCTTTGGAAACAACCCAAATGCCCAAAAATAGATGACTGGATCAAGAAGATGTGGTACATATATACCATGGAATATTACTCAGCATTCAAAAAAGATAAACACATGCAATTTGCTGCAACATGGATGGCGCTGGAAGGGATCATGCTCAGCGAAATAAGCCAAAAAGAAAAAGAAAAATACCGGATGGTCTCACTCATAGCAGGAATCTAGAAAACTTAAATAAGGGACCAGGAAAATGAATAACTATAAGAAAGTGAAAATCAAAATCAACAAAAAACTATGAACCAGAGACACTTTTAGGGGGGCGGGGGCGGGAGGGGAGGGATTGGGGTCAGAATGGGGGGCTGCAATTGTATGGGGAATATAACAATAAAATTTATAAAAAAAAAAAAAATAAAAAAAAAAAATAAACCCTTGCACCACCAGGGCGGCCCAACCCATTCATATTTTTCCCTTGGTTTATTACAGATTTCCTTAAAATCTGTTGAAAGTTATGGAAGCTCTTGTTAGAAAAATGCACAACTGTACCTCAGGCTACATTGTACCCTACAGACTCTTCTTTCCAATCAAGCAGGCCCACTTATGGTATGCTAATAAGTGTTGCTTATCCTCCTTTTTGCTCACACCACGTGAATGCCCTCCCCTTCCCTCCTACCACTTGCTAGCTAATCCCATCTTTCAGGACCAGGCACAAGATTCCTTAATTAATATATATGAAAGTGTCTAGCATAGAGCCCAGTATGTGATAAATGCTCAATAAATGTTAATTTTCTTTTATCCTGCCTTTTTCCTATATGTTCCAGACTAGAAGACCTCTCTTCTCTAAATCTCAGATTACTTACCACTTTTGCTACTCACAAGGCACTTAAATGTATATTATACTTTGTGTTTCTCAACTAGACTTACGCAGGTTAAGAGCATGGATCATACTTCTGAATCTTTGCCCTGCAAACTTGAACCAGGACTTGAAAGGGACTGTAGAAATGTAATTTAAATCTTAACTTAGAAATGAACACATCACATTTTGGTTCATTTGCTCTGTGCCATGTAGGGAAAGGATTAAAACCTAGCCAGAAGTTTGATAACAAAAAAGAAAGCTAATTCTGTTTCAAGAGAAACTATTCACAAAACCTAAAGGTAACCTAAAGGTTTATAGCTGGTGAATCCCATCAAAGTGTTAGTGTCTCAATGACTTTGGAGTAATTCTATACCTCAAGTCCTCCTCCCAAGCAGGAGCCATTGATGGCAGCCACAATAGGCTTTGTGGATTTCTCAAGTTTCTCAAACATTTTCTGTCCTTCTCGTGATACTTGTGCTACTTCTTGAGCATTCTTGCAAGCAGCTAACATGCTGAAGTATCCATGAAAACAGAGAAGTGGGAAAAAAGCAAAGATGAAACTATAACCTCCTTTGTTTAATACCTCATCCATTATATCCTTATTCTGTCATATATCAATATTTGGTAGTGAGTCTTCACTTCAGAAGTTAAAGAATGGTCTTCCCTTTAATAGCACTAACATCAGCAACATCATCTCTTTTTACAAAAAGTGTTGACTTCTGGAGTCACAGACATGAAGCAAAACATTTGCATAATTTACTTTTGTTTCTATAACAAAAATTAGATCACAGAGCTTTGTACATGAGAAAATAACCTTGTGATAAATACTATCACTATCAGGTATCTTATATGTTAAAAAGGTATCTTATATGTTAAAAATAGCAGGTATCTTATATGTTAAAAAGCATTCTGTAACTTGCTCTTTTTAAAAACTTGACATGTTTTTGAGCTCTAAAAATATACTGTGGATCTAATTAACTCCTTTGTTTCACAGTATTTTATCATGTGGCTGTCTCACACTTCATTTATCTATTACCCTATTGATTGAAATTGAGTTTGTTTCAAATTGTTTATTATTCTAATTATATAGGACTGAACATCCTTGTATATGGATCCTTATAAACAAAGGGTAGAATTCCTCTAGCATATATACCTAGAAGAGAGGTATTGCTGGACCATACGATATATTACGTGCATTTTCAATTTATGAAATGCTGCCAAATTGTTTCTAACGTGGCGAAACCAATTGGCATTCCTATAAATATATTTCTCATTTCCCCAAGTCCTTGGCAACATGATATTTTCAAATTTTTTAATGTTTGTTGGTTTGATGGGCCAAAAATAGGCATCTCGTAGTTGGCTTAATTTTATAATATTTTAAAAATTCTAATCAAATTCTTCCTTGAACCGTGTTCAACTTCTTTAAGGAAATGCTGTATTTAGTCTTACATGGCTTAAGAAACAAGCACTTCTACTTTTATCAATTTCCTCATACTCCTGTAAATTAAAAAAAAAAAAAAAAAAACTTCCGAGAATTTAACTAGGTCTAAGAAAAATACTATTAGTCAAGATAAAAAATGACTTCAAATGTTGGAAAACTTACTTGATATCTGCACCTGCAATGAAGCATCCTGGCTTTGATGAGATAAGCACAGCACTTCTGATTTGATCACTAGACCAGATTTCATTCATTACTTCTACAAACTCTGACTGCAGTTCTTTATTCAGAGTATTTACCTGCCAAAGGGAAATACATATATACATCCATATATATCTCTGAGGGTTTAAATTTGAAGTAGCAGGTGTAGTACAATGTGTGATTGTAGGAAATATGTTTATCCAGCAGAAATACACTCTTAGAAGAAAGGGGGGTAGAGGAAAAAAATCCAACTCCATGAGCGTTCTGTTCAGGCAGCTTGGTCAACTGTAAGCACACCTCTTTTTAAAAATAGTTCTACTGAAAGGAGGAACTCAGGGTCACATTCCTCAGAGTCTGAAGCATATGCAAGCTATAAATAAGTCTACAAACATTTATTGGCATGGGGAAAATCTGTATAACATTAGTTATAAACAAAGATTGTATTTTGGTTCTCATCTAATACATTACCTCCTCATTCTACACTGTAACAAAACGCTAATGTTATTAACCCTTGATATTAATCTGACAACTAAGGTTAACAAGGACCTCTGCTTCAGAAAACTGGCTTCCTTGGGCAATTTGTCAAACTCCATCAAAATAATAAGGTCATATAATAAAATTATTGGCAGGTTGGTGAACTTATTTATTATTTGGACTGGATTCAAGAGTGTAGTTAGTAGAAATAAACTGCACATTAAATTATGTACCTTTGAATTGGGTGAGTTAATTCGAACAACTGCCACATCCCCTTTGACTGCATAGTTAATATGGGTTCTAGCTAAAAAGAAAAGAAACATTTATTTGTAAACATATTTATTGCTAGGTAAATCTAAAAAGCAATGTGCAAGCATGTCAATGAAAAACTAAACTTACCCCGCAAAGCAGAGGATCCTATAAAGCTGCGGCAAATGTAACCTGTAAGAAAAAGGTATTTCAAAATTATTTTACAAAATAAGAATCTCTGCAGTACCTATTATATATAACAGAGCTGAAACTGGTATAAACAAACAACAACAAAAAAAATAGAGCAATGTATTCTAGGTCATTGAGACTACTACCCTATCTTTTTCATTTCAATTATTGGGTCATCTGATTATCTGAATACTAGATACTAGACAGAAGAATGGCGTCCCACAAATATCACGTTCTCAGCAACTATGTCAGGTTATATGGCAAAAGGGAATTAAGGTTGCAAGTGGGAATGTTTTCTTCACCTTTCTTTCTACCCTTTCTACCCAATTCTTTAAGGAAGGGTCAGAAAAAGGCACAGAAAATAGCAGTTTTATACTGGTTTGAAAGTCTAAGCAACATATTACTGTAAAAAGAACACTGTAAATGGCATCAAAACCAGAGCTGAGTGCTCTCTGTTTCTGTCTGTATTTCTTTTTCAGGCAATCCTAACCACTTATCTTCGAGCAAAGGGCCTGAGAGTCAAGACTTGGGTTCTGCCATCAAGTTTATCATTTACTAGTTCTATGACCAGGAGCAAGTCTCTTAGTGCATTTCAGTGTTCTTTAAAGACAGAAATAAAAGTGATGTAATGATTATAAAAGTACTTGTAAGCCAAAGTGCTACACCAAGGTAAATTACCATAGAAGGCCTCAATCCCACTGCCTCTACTTCACTAATGAGAGACTTCCCTTCTCTGCTTTTCCATCATCTTTAATCTGTCATCTGTACTCACCACTCTTCCTCCCTTTTATCTGTATCATGTCCCCAGTGGTTCCCCCAGTATCATCTTGAGATTGCATCCACAACGCTCTTTCCCATCTCTGCTCAAATTTTGATCTTTTATTGTTACTGTTTTGTTTTCTAATCATTCTAGCATCTGTAACAGATGTTTTCCCTGACTAAATTGTAATCTCTTCTAATATCATCTTATGGTCATTCATTCAATAGACCTTAATTGTGGCCTCCAATTGCCATGCGCTGTTCTAGGTACTAGGAGTACATCTGGGTACTTGGTATGAACAGAAAGACAAAAATCCCTTTGTGTGCTTATATCCTAAGGTAGTAGGGGCTATGCTATCTGGGAAGAATCAGTTTCTGCTCAGTAGTAATAAATGAAAAGGTAAAAACAGGCTTGTAATAAAAAGGAGTTTGCCTATAAAGTAGAAACTCCAGTTGGGAGGGAGCCAGGGAATAGATAATTCTAGCTAGAACAGAATAAAGTGGATCAGAGTGGGAATGGACTGACTGGGAATGCAGGGTAGAGGGGATGGGGTGAAAAGACAATTACAACCCAAGAAACCTAAGTATGTAAATAAGTATGTTAGAAGATAAATACCAAAGCATAAATGAGCAAAAGCTGAGGGGAGGGCATTTGGGCATGCACTGCAATTTTTTTTTTTTTTAAAAAAGATTTATTTTATTTATACAAGAACCGGGGTACAGGCCAGATGTGCAGAAGGGTGAGAGGATTCACCAGAGACAGAGCAGGGTACAGAACAGGCAGATGGACGAGATACACTGCTGAGGGGAGCAGTGGGTGAGACAGGAGAGGTCTGCTCGCCATGTGGGTTGCTCCAAGGCTGGCGGGGATTGAACCGGCACTGCAGAGGCTGTGGACAGCTTCACAGCGCTGCACTCAACTGCCTGAGCCACCAGGGAGGCCCCCGCATGCACTGCAATTTTAAAAACCAAATATCTGAGACAAGTTGGCACTCATTAGCTTACAGTTTAAGTCATTTGAAACTCTTATCCATTAACCTACCTCTTCTATACACAGACATAAAAGCTCTCCTTTAAATCAACAAAACAAATAACAAAGAGAAAAATCAGTAAATGTACAATATATTTGAAAAAAAAAATTCCAAAACAATGTAAACGAAATCAAGTTGGAGTATAAAGTAGCTGTGCTTTTGGATTCTAGCCTTGCTGCTACTCAGGAGAGCTTACTTTAGAGCTGTTGGATGAACTTTAGCCTATATTTACTGTGCCAGCAAGAGAGAGACCTTTTTCCCACTTTTTAGTCATTTTTAACAATTTAACTCTTGAAAATAACTTTCAAGACCCATGGAGGGGGAGGATAGAAAGAGATTATACTGACACAAATTCAAATATGAAATGTTACTCTGGTTTTAACAACCAACAGCTTTTCTCAAAATTCAACTCTGTGGAAAGGGATAGAAATAGGAAATGAGAGTCAAATTTAAATATACATCATCTACTAAGGTATTTGCCTCTAATTCATTCCCCATGAAATAATTTTACTACTTAATTAGGAATTTAAATTTAAAAGAGTGTAAATTAAACAAGATATTTGATCAATGTATCATTTTCACTTGACGGTATTCAGAATTATAGCAGTCTCAGAACATGAATGGATTAAAAACTTCAAGAATTACAAATCAGTTTCAAGAGATTTTAACACACCTAGCAATAAATGTCATGATCTCATGTAATGCTGGGCAATGCCTTAGACAGGGTAAAGATAAACGCCTTTCAGGGTAAAGGACTAATCTGTTGAGTCTAAATGTCAATTCAGATGTGCAGGTAATTTTAAATTCATTGTCTAGACATTTTTTTTTATTAAAGGGGACAATAATCATAATGAGCCACATATTCTTACTGATGAAAACAATGCAGTGTATATATTTACATGTATATGTTTCTATATAAAAAAAGGAAAACTGGGCCTCCCCGGTGGAGTGGCGGTTGAGCGCTGGGTTGCGAAGCTGCCCGCAGTCTCTGCAGCGCCAGTTCAATCCCCGGCTGCTCCCCTGCCACCAGAGGCGGGTCCCACATGGCGCGCAGACCTCTCCTGCCGCCCGCTGCTCCCCTCAGCAGTGTACTTCGGTCCTTCTGCCTGCTCTGCTCCCCACTCTGGCTCTGGTGAATTCTCTCACCCTCCGGCGCTTCTGACTGTACCCAGTGTTTGTGTAAATAAATAAATAATAAATAAATAAACACAGAACTTATTTTAAATAAATAAATAAATAAATAAAGCTGCCAGGAAAAACACACTGCCCCAGAGGTTCAGGAGGAGAAAGGCATATTAATTTCTGATTAAGCAACCGGCGCTAAGTACAACATACAATAAAAAAGTCTCCATTTCACCTTACAGATGAAATGGAAAAACATCCTTGATTTTCTACCATCACCCACCTTAATTAACACTTTGCCAATTTGAAAAGGGAAAAAGAAAAAGCCAGTGTAAATTGACCGCGCGTATCGTCACCAACAAAGATTCGAAATACTTCTTAAAAATATTTTATTCCTTAAGACACAGGGATTTGCCTATTTTTTAAGTCTCTTTTAGCAAGCTGCAGACTCTCCGCGTGAACCTTAACACACCATACATCCACTCCGCGAATACTGAAAGGACAGGAGTTGCTTTTCAATACAAATGTGAAATGATTTAGAGGGGACGGAGTCGGGAGTGGCAGGTTGCAAAGCTGGTTAATTTCATCCTAGAAGCGTGTAAGGCGGCTGCTGCGGGCCCGGCACTGGGGAGCCGCGAACACCTGACAGCCAGGTCAGCCTCGGTCCTCAGGGCCTCCCGACCAGGAGGCCGGGCCCGAGGCGCTCCCCCAAGACAGCGCGAGGGCGTCAGTCCAGAGGAGCCCCGGAGACTGGACCGGGCTCCGACTCGCGAACTAACCCGCCGCCGGGCCGGGGTGGAGGGAGCCGGAGTCCAGCCCCCGCGCCGGGGCGCAGCAGCCTCCGCCCGGGAGCAGCACCCGCCGCGGTCGGGGCTGGGTCCCCGCGAGGGGCGGGGAGGCCGCGGGGCCGGGACACGCGCGGTCGAGGCCCCTCGGCTCTCCTCAGGCGTCCTGCCCGGGGATCGGGGCGCCCTCAGCCCGGCCTCACCTCGGCAGCGAAGCGTCCTGGAAGCAGTGAAGCGGCCGAGACTGCCGATTGCCCGCGAGGCCACCATCTTGAGCGGGAGGACGAAAGTGGTGAGCGCCGCCAGCGGGGGCGGCCGGGCCGAGGGCTTTTCTTCTTCTGCGCCGGCCCCGCACAGGCGGCCACCTACCGCCTGACTGAAATTCCCGGGCGGCGTCGCCGCGGGCCCCGGCGCGTCCGGGTCGCGGCCGGGAGACTCCGGCCCCCGGGGAGGGCCGAGGCCCGCCGAGGCGGGTGGGGAGCTGGGACTTCCAGTCAGGCGGCCGGCGGGCAGCCCGGGACTCCGCGGCCGGGCCTGAGGGGACCTTCCCCGGCAGGACCCGCCCCCGAGGCCCAACGAGTCTTGTCACTTGGACCCCAACTTTGTCGGCAGCCGCAGCCGCGAGGACGGGACCTGAGGTGAGGCCGGGAGGCTTTCCTCCCCCCGGGCGGCGCCCGCACGCCCTCCCCACCCGCTGCGGCGGTGCCGGCGGCCGCGCCCGGGCCCGCCGGGTTCCAGGACCGGAAGGACGCTCCGGGATGGGTCCCGCGAGCCGGGCGAGCGGGGCGGTCGCGTCGCGCTGTCCCTCGGATCAGCGGCGTCCCCTGTCTGGGGCTGTCACCCCGGCTGTTGGCCCGTGTGGGTGTTGGCTTAGCCTGGCTCGCGTTGTGGCGTTTGCTGTTGTTTTACCTGTAGCCAGGTCAGCGACCGCAGGGCCGGAGGGTTACCCCATTCCTGCTGCCCAGGGTGGGCCTTGGCCCTGCGGCCGTTGGGGACTGGGGTGTAGGAGGGGCTGGCACGTCCTCCGTCCTGCTCGGAGAGCCCGTTTCTTCCAGAGGATTTTCTAGTCCTAAAGGGACCTGGGCGATCATCTCGTCAGTCCTTCTCTTCATTTGCTGGGTGAAGCCCGTGAGTCAGAGAGCGTGAGTTCACCCACGGCCACAGGTGGGAGAAGCGGTACTAGAGCCCACGGTCCTGATTTCTAGTCAGGATCTCTGCACTCAACCATAACTGTTTTGGGGCAGGAAGGATGCTGTTGAGTTCTCGAATAAGGGAATTGATTGCAAAAGGAAGTAATGTTGAGAGCCCTCTAGGCATTTTCAGTCCATCTCACCGAATTACCACCATGTCAAAATTATTTGCATTTTCTAGATGAGGTTTGGGAGATGGGGAGAGCTTATGCAGGTTTTCTCGGAAGGGGCAAAGCCGGGATTCGGAGCTAAATCTGAGTCTATACACCAGTGTTTGACTTCAGAAAGAGAGGCAGCAGGAAGGGGGA
This sequence comes from Talpa europaea, assembly GCF_964194135.1. Classification (NCBI taxonomy): domain Eukaryota; kingdom Metazoa; phylum Chordata; class Mammalia; order Eulipotyphla; family Talpidae; genus Talpa; species Talpa europaea. The sequence continues at coordinate 13,831,060 of NC_140072.1, forward strand.
GAAGTTGGCACTGTAATGAGGAGATGAAAAGAGAGAGGCTTCTTTCTGTTTAAAGTTCAAGTCAAATAGTGAGTCCTCCGTCATTGTGAGCACTCTAAGCAGAAACTAGATGACTAATGATCTATTAATTTGTGAAAAGGATTCTTGATGCCATACAAAGGCCCTCCAAATCAGGGCCTCCCCAGTGGCGCAGCGGTTGAGCGCTGGGTTGCGAAGCTGCCCAGCTGCCCGCAACCTCTGCAGCGCCGGTTCGATCCCCGGCTGCTCCCCGGCCACCGGAGGAGGGTCCCACATGGCGCGCAGACCTCTCCTGCCGCCCGCTGCTCCCCTCAGCAGTGTACTTCGGTCCTTCTGCCTGTTCTGCTCCCTGCTCTGGCTCTGGTGAATCCTCTCACCCTCCCGCGCTTCTGACTGTACCCAGTGCTTGTATAAATAAATAAATAAATAAATAAATAAATAAATAAAATACGTGCCTCTTTAAAAAAAATAAATTAATTAAAAATAAATTTTAAAAAAATAAAAAAAAAATCATAAGATTTTTACAGTTTAGAGCTTGCTGCCTGCCCACAACGTGCTTTCCCGGGCACCTACTTTGTGCATTCAGGGTGGCAAGCTTTTTCTCTAAATGACCAGATAAATAGTTCAGGCTTTGTAAACCCACTTTGATCTTTGTCATTTATTCTTTGCTTTGCCCTACACCTCTTTAAAAATGTAATAGCTATTGTTAGGTAGAGGCCCAAGGATTGTAGTTTGCTAACCCTTAACTTAGATCATTTGCTAACCCTTAATTTAGATCATCCTTTTGGCTCTTCACCTTTTCCTTCCCTGTACACTCAACTGAATTGTAAATTCCATCAAGACAGGACAACTGCAATATTTCTTTGATCCTGGACACTTTCGTACTTAAATAGAAGGAAACAAAGTACATTTATACCTGCTATTAATGCAAACACATGTATTATCCTTATGTATCAGGCACTGTTCTGAGTGCTTCACATATATTAATGTAGTTATTCCTCACAACAATCCTTTGAGGTAGGTACTGGAATTAATCTACATTTTATAGATGAGGGTCCAAGAGCAGAGAAAGGTTAAGTCACTTGCTTAAGGTCATGTAACAAGGATAATGTCAGGATTTGGATTTAGGCAGTCTGGCTTTAAAATCTACTCTTTTTTAACCATTACATTGTGTCTTAATGATATTGTAATGAATTTTTAGAACTGTTGCATCTTGCTTAGCCCCTAGCTCCTTCCTCCTTCCCCTTGCTCCTGGGTGCTTGCGATGTCATACATCTTCTAGAGTTCCATACCCTACTCAAGTTTACCCTGCCCTAGAGTCTCCAAGCTTCCAAATCCTTGAGTCAAAATTTCTGTTTCCTAAAACTTAGAGCAAACTCCTTTAGGGTAGTTTGCTTTGTTCTTGTTTTCAAATCTCTCTCTAATTTTCATTAATGATTAATTTTTAAGGAATATATATATAAAATTTTTTCCAGAAACTACAAATAAGTCTAAAAATAAATTTATCTATAGTCTTAGTACCCAGAGATAATTGCTATTAACATTTTGCTATGTATTTTTCTGGACATTGTTGATGCATTTTTATATATTTGTATAAATAAGATATTAATATACATTTTAATAAAACTAGAGTTATAGAATACATAAATAAAATGCTGATTGTAAAAATAATTTAAGAAGGCAGAAGAATATAAAATGAAGACCCCTCTGTATTCCTTCCATGTATAGACTCACTTTATGTTCTTTCCTTGTTTTCTCTCTTTCTGTCATAAAATAGAATCTTATTAACTATACTGTCCTGCACCTTGCTTTTTCATTTAATATAGTGAACATCTTTCTATGCCAGTATATACATGTGTGGCAGTATGTTTTATTTTGTTCCAAATTGCCAAACAGTAATTCATGGTAAGTTTGTGCTATAATTTATTTAACCATTTTCTGTTGATGTGCATTTAGATTAGTTCCTGTTTTCCACAAATGTAACCAAAGCTGCAATGAACATTTTGAGTATTTCTGTAGGCTAGAGATCGATGTATACTACACATACATCTTGAATATTTCTATAGGTTAAAGACCATTAAGAAGAATTGCTGGGCTCAGAAATTCAGAATTTAAATTTTGATAACTAAAAACTGCCTTCCAAAAAGGCCTTAACAGTTGTACTTCTATCCACTGTATATGGAATTGCCTATTTAGTTAGATTTATTCCTATTAGAATTGTATATTAATCACATTTTTAATATTTTCTGATAATCGCAAAATGATACCTTATTTTATTTTTTAAATTGAAGTTGAATATTTAAAATTCTGGTTATTTGACATTTTAATTTCTCATTTGACCTTTTGTTCATGTGTCAGGAAAACCTTTTGGTTTCAAATAATAGAAAATTCTACTCAAATTGACAAAGGAATTTGAGTCTAGAGCTTGGACTCACAGAATGGAAAAGCATAACTAATCTGGGTTTCAGATATGATACAGTCAGGGTTCTAGTTTTTCTGAGATCCTTGTCTAGTCTCTTTTGGCATCAGCTCTATCTTTAGGTGAGCTTTTTTCATGTTTGCAAACTGTTATAGCTGTGCCCAACTTCAGAAGGAAAAAATTTATATTTTAGACTTCCAAGCAGAAGGCTTGTCAGATATACCATCCTTAAATCAGTACCAGTGATCAAGGGAATACCATGCATGGTTGTTCTAGATCTCGTTACCTGAGCCTCTGGTCTTGGCAGAGAATGCAATTGCTCTGGTTGGTTTAAACCCTAAAGTTGGAAGAAAAAAAAAACCAACCCTAAAGTTGTGTTGGATTCAATGCTAGGTAAACCACATATGATAACTACATTAGGGAGCAAATTGAACATTGGGGTGAAAAACAGATTCCATTACAAATTGTTTCTCTTTTTCCTGAAATTTCTAAAAGTTCTTTATGGATTATAGGTATTTACCCTTTGTTTTACGTGTTAGAAATATTTCTATGAATTTATTTGCCTTTTAACTTTATTTTAGTATCATTTGCTGTGTAGATAGTATAAACTTCTAAAAATCAGATCTTTTTGTTATTCTTTTCTGCTATGGCCTTTGGGTTTTGTGCCACATGTTTGGGTTGATGCCTTTCCGCATTTCAAGTTATAGAAATACTCTCTAATAGCTTCTCCTAGTACTTTTATATCTATGTATACACTGTATAGTTCCATCTGGAACTTATTTGCACTTACGGTGCGAGTTATGGATCTAAATTGTTTTCCAAATGGTTAACCATTTCCCCAACAAATCTACTGAATAATTCATCTTTCTTCTGCTTATTTGGAATGTTGTCTTTATTACACACTTAACTCATATGCAGATGTGTATACAAATTCTGAACTTGGTATATCCTGTTCTGTTGATTAGTTTCATTTTTTTTTTTTTTTTGGTACCAGAATTGCACTATTTATTACTGGTGATTTATAGAAATTTTTGATACCTGTTAGAGCAAAGTTTCCTTATCAACATTTTCTTGACTTTTTTTATGAATTTTATTTCAAGATGAACTTAAGGGAATTTGTATCCCAGACTTAGGTTACATATGTAGCCTCTGGAAACAGTGGTGTCCATCTCAAGGCCCAGTTGTGTTTCCCTGACCATATTTCTTTGACTATCCCTGGGCAGGGAGCCTAGAGCTTGGATTCCCTCTCTCTCTCTTTCCAGTCCACTTATTTGGAAAATGTAATTCTTTTTTTTCTTTCTTGAAACTACAAAACATCTTCTTTTTAGCCAATGAAGATGCAAGTTAAGCAAAACTTTCATATTATACATTACTGTATAACAAATTATCCTCAAATTTAGTGGTTTAAAACAGTGTTATCGCATGTAGTTTTTGGGGGTTAGGAATAGCTGACTTAGCTGGGTTGTTCTGACTTAGATTTTTCATGAAGTTGCAGTCAGAATGTTGGCGAGGGCTGCAGACATCTGAAAACTTGCCAGCACTGGAGGCAAGCTTCCAGCTTATCCACTTACAACCTCACTCACGTGGTTGTTGGCTGAAGACGTCAGTTCCTGACCATGTACTGTTGCTTAAGATGTGCTGTCTGGCTTCCCCCAGGGTGAAGGAGAGACCAAGATGGAAGCTGCAGTATCTATTAGAGCCTAATCGTGAAAGTGACATATGAGCACTTCAGACATATTTTTTTGTTTGTTTTTGCAGACCCAACTGTGATACAGTGGGCGAGAGTTTTTACAAGAATATGAATACCAAGAGGTAGAAGTTAATTGGGGCCACCTTGGGTACTGGCTACCACAGCCTTCAGAGGCATGTCTTGCCATGTTATTCTTCTTTATTTTTTTTTTTTAAGTTAAAACATGTTTCAAAATTGAGAAATTGTAAAATATGTACAATGGCAAGTCTTCCTTATTCCCTGATACTTGGTTTCCTTCTGTTCAGCTAATCTTTATTTTTAACATCTTATTTCTGCTTCCAGGGAGAATTTGTACAGATACAAGGAAATTATATATTATTTTTCCATTTTAACCTCAATGATTGCACCTTGCTTTTTTTCACTTTAATAATATGACTTAGAAATGATTCAGTATTGGTGTAACTGCTGCCTTTTATAGCTGTGTATGCCATTGAGTGATTATAGCATGGATTACTTAACCAAGTCTCTATTTATTGGTTGTTTTAATCTTTTGCTATTACAAGCATCAATATCATAGGTTATGTCCTAATATCCATGAAGTAAATTCATGGAATTGGATTTACTGTCTCGAAAGTTAGGTGTAGTTGTAGTTTTGATAGTTAATTGCCAAATTGCCTTCCATAGCGATTACACCAGTTTACCCTCTCAGCATCTGTATATGAGATGCCTGACTCTGCATACTCTGACCTACACAATGTTGATCAAAACTGAATCTTTGACAATTTGACAGGTCAAAATAGAGTCTCTGTATGGTTAGAATGTGCATTTCTTTTATGAATGAGATTGGACATCTCTTCATGTACTTTAGGGCCATTTATATTTCCAAATACATGTGTGTCATAGCCTTTGTCATTATTTTCTTACTGATTTGTAGAAACTCATTGCTTAGTGTGCATTCTCTTCAAATACAAACATTCCACAAGGCAGTCTGCATGATCATAATATAACCTTCAAAATCAGGAAACTAACATTGGTGGCTTCATGACCACACCCAGCAGTCCTACTCCTGTCACCCTAGAGAAGAGCACAAACCCTGGAGCTGTGAGTCAGGCTTCAAATCCCAACTCTGCACCTAGTGGCTTTGGGATGTTGGTCTAGTCTTTCAGTTTTGTTATCCCTTTATATAGGGTGTCATAATCATACCTACTCCATAGGTTATTGTGGGGATTAGATGAGTTAATGGTTAGAACATTGATTTGCACACTCTGAAAGCCATGTCATTGTAGCCATGATAATACTGGAGCAGGATGGGCCTCCCCTGGTGGTGCAGTGGTTGAGCGCTGGGCTGTGAAGCTGCCTGCAGCCTCTGCAGTGCCAGTTTGATCCTCAGCCGCTGGCGAGGGTCCCACATGGCTCGCAGACCTCTCCTGCCGTGCCTGATGCTCCCCTCAGCAGTGTATTTTGTCAGTCTGCCTGTTCTGTTCCCCGCTCTGGCTCTGGTGAATTCTTTCACCCTCCCGTGCTTCTGACTATACCCAGTGCTTATATAAATAAATAAATAAATAAATCTTTAAAAAAAAAACAAACTAGAGCAGGAATAATTGGTAATACACTAAAATTTATAGTGTCTTGTAGTAGCTGTGGATGAAGTTATCAGAGATCATAGATTATAAGTCATGAATTGTTCAAATAACCTAGGACATATTTTTATTCTTTTGTTTTTAGATTTCAGAATGACTTCCATCTTGACTTACACTTTTAAAAGTTTTCCCACTACATCAAAATGGGCCCTGAGATTTTGTAAGTTTAATTTATTCTTTCTTTTTTTTAAAGATTAGATTTGGGTTTGTAAGCATCTTACATAGACTTTGAATTAGATTGATGTTTAAAAACACTTTATTTTGTTTTTCAGCTATAAGACCTCTGAGCTCTTCTTCCCATCTACGAGCTGCCCCAGGTACAGTAATTTGTAAAATAAACCTTTCTAATTTAAATGTTAGATTCTAGATCTGTGAATTCTGAATAAAAACTAAAACTAATTTGCTTTCCCTTTATAAGCAACATGAATATTACCATTGCCTTCAAATTAAAAATATGTAGAGCCAGTTAGTAATGATATCATATGATGTGGGGTTAGGCTCAAGGATGTGGTAAGAGGTTGCTTCTGGCATTTGGAACCTGGGGGAGTCATGGAGTTTCCTGGAGCCTTGCTGGTCAGTTTATTCACCCCAAGGCTGTCAGTCTTGGGGATGATTAGCTTACACTGTGGAGACTATTCTGGAGCCAAGAGTTAACTTTTAAAATGTGTCTCATGCTGTCCTCCAAGTGACTTGTGTTGACACTGATGCCGATGTTGTGCACAAAGACGCATCATAAGACAGAGGACAGCTGATGAGGAGAGGAGGGTGGCATGTGCCTGTTCTGAGCAGGGTTTAGGTGGCAATAACTTTATAACTAATTTCTCTTGAAGTTCATATGACTGTCCTTGCTTGGCAGAGCCTTTTGAACAAAGGAATTAGAACAGAGAGATACAGGATTTCTTGATGTTTTCAGTCAGCTGATGGACTGAAAATATAAGTGCCTGATGGAAATTTTCCATGATTCAAGGGTATTATCTGTATATATATATGCACACATATATTTTATCCTTTTCATGTAGTCTGCAAATCTCCAAGTTTAGTGGTCTTTTTTTCAGTCCTTGTTCTCCGTGAGTATTGAAACTTTTGACCATCATGTTCTCCATGATACTCTACTTTACTGTTCTGTCCTGATTCTCATGCTTCTTTGCTTCAATTCCTAAGACAGAGACTCTGCCTTTGGTATTATTTACCTACTGGTTATCTGTTTATGGTCCAGGGCCATCCTGTACTTGATTATTATTTTGTCTGTTGGTTTCGGGACATGGTATCTCTGCCCTTTAGCAGGGACTGTAAGCATAGCAGCTTCCTTTTGAGGAGGCAGTGGATGGACAGGCATTATAAAATATTTCTCTGCTTTTCTTCTATAATCTAAACTTCAGATATCTCTGTGCTATTCCATCTACACCTCACTTCTCCCCAGAAGTTTAGTTTCCGATCTCTTGCTACCTGTCAGATGCATAGATCCACTTGGATGTCTCTCCACCTTAAAATTAGCTTGTCTAAAAATGAGGTCATCTTTCTTCTGAAACCAGATCTTAATTCTGTGTACAGTGGCTTGGTTTTCTTATCTTAGTCTCTACACTTCCTTTATAACCCTGTTTTCCTTTCTTTCCACATTTGGTCACTAAGTCTTCCATTATAAAATTTTTTGTATTGGTATTGATCCCTTCCTTTCCACTCACACTGAGACTCTCTTTATTCTGACCTTTTTTTTTTTTTTTTAAGATTGATTTATTTTGTAGAAGAACTGGGGTATAGCCCAGAGGTTTGCGGGGGTTGGTGAGAGGATTCACCAGAGACAGAGTGGGGAGCAGAACAGGCGGCTTGACTGAAATACACTGCTGAGGGGAGCAGTAGGTGAGACAAGAGAGGTCTGTTGCACGATGTGGGTAGCTCCCTGGCTGGGGATGGAACTTAGGCCACAGCGGTGATAGCCCTGAGACTTAACCCCTAGACCACCAGGGAGGCCCCCGTTTATTCTGACTTTTAGCACCACATGTTTGAGTTTGCAACAATCTCTTTGTTTATCTCCCTGCTTCCTTCACCAACAAATCTCCAGTAGAGCTGCCAGGATAATCTTTGAACCCCATTTCATCTAGACTCTTAGTTCTGGCTACTATTTCCTTTAAGTTGGTTGTAGATATTTACAACAAATAATTCTCTATGATGTTAGTGGATGGGGTAAAGTGATTATTAAAATTTTATTCCCTTGGGTATCCCCGGTGGTGCAGTGGGTTAAGCACAGTGCTGTGAGGCTGTCTGCAGCCTTTGCAGCACCTGTTTGATTCCTGTCCAGCCAGGGAGATACCCACATGGCACAGCAGACCTCTCCTGTCTTGCCCGCTGCTCCTCTCGGCAGTGTTTCTAGTCCGTCAGCCTGCTCTGCTCTGTCTCTGGTAAATCTTCTCACCCTCCCGCACATCTGGCCTATACCCCAGCTCTTGTATAAATAAATAAAACTTTAAAAAAAAAATTTATTCCCTGCTATTCAGCAATCAAAAAAGATAGACTAATGCCATTCACAGCAACATGGATGGAGCTAGAAGAAATTATGCTCAGTGAAATAAGTCAGAAAGAAAAAGAAAAATATCAGATGGTTTCACTTATAAGAGGAATATAGGGGAACCAAATAATACATCAAGGGAAAAAATAATAGCAATACAAAACACAAGAAAACAAAAACAGACAGACAATTATAAACCAGAGATATGCTGCAGGGGAGGGAGAGGGTTTGGAGGAGGGGAAGGAGGAGTACAGGGGACTGTGGTGATGGTACATGGGTGACTTGGTGGAGGAAATTCTGTGGGGACTATACCTGAGGGGGGGAAGCAAACATTGTTTAAAAATGAATAATGAGGGACTCCCTGGTGGCGCAGGTGGTTGAGCGCAGCGCTGTGAAGCTGTTGGCAGCCTCTGCAGTGCCAGTTCTATCCCTGCCGGTCTCGGAGCAACCCATATGGCGAGCAGACCTCTCCTGTCTACCCGCTGCTCCCCTCAGCAGTGTATTTTGTCAGTCTGCCTGTTCTGTTCCCTGCTCTGTCTCTGGTGAATCCTCTCACCCTCTCACTCATCTAGCCTGTACCCCAGTTCTTATATAAATAAAATAAATCTTTAAAAAAAAATTAAAATGAACAATGATGTAAAAAATATATAAATAAATACATTTTTTAAAAAAGGAAACAATAGGATAGATAGAGGCAGCATTATAATTATTGAACACTGGAGTTCTGAATAAAATAGAATGAGAAATTTTGATTCTATCGTTTTATCATGAAATTTAAAAATTAAGTACCAAAAAAATAAATAAAATTTTATTCCCAACAGTTTAGGATTTTTTTCTATCTGTGATAATGAAGGAGTGATGATAGCAAGTGAATTTCAATATTAACAACAACTGAAAAAGGATGAAATGTATTTAGGTATACCAATACAAAAAGATTTTCAAGCTATATTATTAGGTCAGAAAAGTGTACATAATAAACTAAATTAATAGTTATGTTAAGACGAGCTGAAAAACTAACCCTTGATACTGACTACAGAACTGAGACACACCAAAGGGGGAGGGATTAGGGGAGGGGAAGGGACAGGGTGGGAGTAGGCACAATGGTCTGTGGTGGTGGAAGATGGCGAGAGTTGGTGGTAGATGTACCATGGTGGTAATACCTGATGGGGATACCCCACTGTTACCTCAGTTAATAAATAAATAAATAAATAAGAAAAATGAAAAAAAAAAAGTTATATATAACACACAATTGTATCCTTGTGCATACCTTTAAAAAAGTTTGAATTTATATACCAAATTAATAGTAAAGTACTTTTGGAAAGGAAATAATATAGGGGGTCAGGGCATTAAAAGGTAACTTTAGTTTTTACTCGCCATAGTTTAATATTGTTTACTTTTTATTTTTACATAAGCATATATTTACTTTTTACTTTTTTTAAAATTACATATATATATATTTAAAGATTTATTTTTTCATGCATACAAGAACTGGGGTACATGCCAGAAGTGTGGGTGGTGAGAGGATTCACCAGAGACAGAGTGGGGAGCAGAACAGGCAGATTGACTGAAATACACTGTTGAGGGGAGCAGCGGGCGAGCCAGGAGAGGTCTGCTGCGCCATGTGGGTATCTCCCTGGCTGGGGATCAAACTCGTGCTGCAGTGGCTGCAGATCGCTTCACAGGTTGCATCTCAATCCCTTGCGCCACCAGGGACGCCCGCTTTTTACTTTTTTAATTAAAAGAGTTAGAGAAAGGTTGTTCTTTTGATCTTAGAAAATAGGCAAATTGAGTTAGTCAGGAAGCAGTCTCAGTTTTACAGACTGGCAATAGTCATTAACCAAATGACCTTTATTTTTACACAGAAAGGCAAAAATATTAAATTATGTAAAGAGCAAACATCAGTTACTGCAAGTTCTAATACCAAAGGCAATCTTATGTGGATAATTGGTTAATTTCATTTTGATAGTCAGAAAGTTGAGGAAAACAATTTTGTAAATGACATGAAGACCCACATCATTGAGTCTAAATACTCTCATTGTTAGTTGTAATCTTTGTTTATCTTAAAGGTTATTTGGAAACTTTTTTTTTTAAAGATTTATTTATTTATGCATACAAGAACTGGGGTACAGGCCAGAGGTGTGGTGGGTGAGAGGATTCACCAGAGACAGAGTGGGGAGCAGAACAGGCAGATCGATGGAAATACACTGCTGAGGGTAGCAGCGGGCAAGTCAGGAGAGGTCTGTCGCACTATGTGGGTTGCTCCCTGGCCGGGGTTCCAACTTAGGCTGCAGTGACCATGGACAGCTTCATAGGTTGTGTCTTAACCCCTTGTGCCACCAGGGAAGCCCTATTTGGAAACTTTTAAGTAACAGTTGAAGTTGTTTGGTAAGTGGCAAATGCAACTTGGCACTAAACAATGTAATTCTTAGAATGTTTGTCCTTAAAATGTGACGAGTCACAGTTTATACAGGTGCTTTGGTGTGGTGAGTGTGCTGTGGTGTCTGTAGGGGCTGGGATGTCAGAATCCAGTACCTTACAAAATACTAGCAACAATGGGAGGGACCTCAGTAGTATTTAAAAAAAATAAAACTCGGGCCTCCCCGGTGGCGCAGCGTTTGAGCGCTGGGTTGCGAAGCTGCCCGTGGCCTCTGCGGCGCTGGTTTGATCCCCGGCTGCTCCCCGGCCACCGGAGGAGGGTCCCACATGGCGCGCAGACCTCTCCTGCCGCCCGCTGCTCCCCTCAGCAGTGTACTTCGGTCCTTCTGCCTGCTCTGCTCCCCGCTCTGGCTCTGGTGAATTCTCTCACCCTCCCGCGCTTCTGACTGTACCCAGTGCATGTGTAAACAAAACAAACAAATAAACAAATAAATAAATAAAACATGCCTCTATTAAAAAAAAATAATAAAAAAAATAAAACTCTAATCAGTACTGTTTAAAAAAATATGGAGCCATTGGCTTTACTGTTTTAACTGGTAATTCTTTGTACTTTTTCTTAAAGCTGTCCAGACCAAATCAAAGAAGACCTTAGCCAAACCCAATATAAGGAATATCGTGGTAGTGGAAGGTGTCCGCACTCCATTTTTGCTGTCAGGCACATCGTAAGTATGAAATGATTGTGTTATTTTCTGCCAAATTTCTTGAGGTTTGATTAGCAAAAACTGTCTAGATTGCATGATGTGGTTTTCATTTAAAAGTACACAATGTGGGCCTCCCCGGTGGCGCAGCGGTTGAGCGCTGGGTTGCGAAGCTGCCCGCAGCCTCTGCAGTGCCAGTTCGATCCCCGGCTGCTCCCCGGCCACCGGAGGAGGGTCCCACATGGCGTGCAGACCTCTCCTGCCGCCCGCTGCTCCCCTCAGCAGTGTACCTCAGTCCTTCTGCCTGCTCTGCTCCCCGCTCTGGCTCTGGTGAATTCTCTCACCCTCTCACACTTCTGACTGTACCCAGTGCTTGTATGTATAAATAAATAAATTAATCTTTAAAAAAAAAAATTAAAAAAAAATAAAAGTACACAATGTGATGCTTTTACATGTGTACACATTGTGAAAGGAATGCCACAGTTGGGCTCATTAATGTGTACATCACCCTATAGAGTTCATTCCTTCATTTAAGGCACTTTTAACAGTGATATTTGTAGCTGTAACCCAGTAGGTAATACTATTATTACTGGACTAGTTAACATAGCATTTTCATGAAGTTAATAAGACTAGGCTTTGGGTTTAAATTGTTTGTTTTTGGGGGGCCTCCCTGGTGCCCCAAAGGGTTAAGCACTGCACTACGAAGTATTCCGCAGCCACTGCAGCACGAGTTCGATCCCCGACCGGCCAGGGAGCAACCCATATGGTGCAGCAGACCTCTCCTGACTTGCCCGCTGCTACCCTCAGCAGTGTGCTTCGGTCAATCTGCCTGTTCTGTGCCCCACTCTGTCTCTGGTGAATCCTCTCACCCCCTCCCCCACTTCTGGCCTGTACCCCAGCTCTTGTATGCATAAATAAATAAATCTTGGGCCTCCCTGGTGGCGCAGCGGTTGAGCGCTGGGTTGCGAAGCTGCCCACAGCCTCTGCAGCGCCGGTTCGATCCCCGGCTGCTCCCCGGCCACTGGAGGAGGGTCCCACATGGCGCGCAGACCTCTCCTGCCGCCCGCTGCTCCCCTCAGCAGTGTACTTCGGTCCTTCTGCCTGCTCTGCTCCCCACTCTGGCTTTGGTGAATTCTCTCACCCTCCGGCGCTTCTGACTATACCCAGTGCTTGTATAAATAAATAAATAAATCTTAATAAATAAATAAATAAATCTTTTAAAAATAATAAAAATAAATTATTTGTTTTCTTTCTCCAGATACAAAGACCTGATGCCACATGATGTAGCTAGAGCAGCACTTTTGTAAGTAAATGCAATTTCATTTCAGTTTTTTTAAATGCTGAATTACATTCCTCTGAATATATCATGAAAAGCTCTGTTAGTTGGTTTGGCTTTCCTTTTTTTCATTTAACTTTTATTTATTTTATTGAAGTAACATTGTGTTTTAACATATGTTTTAGGTATATTTGTTGAGAATCAACATGTCTGTATTACACTAAGGTCACCATTAAGAGTCTGTTTTTGCAATTCACCATTATTAACTTAGTAACACTTTTGTCTAGTTTTTACACTTAAAATGGCATGTTTGATAAAATGGCCCAATCTTGGATATATTAATTTTTATGTGATGAGAAAGAAACCACTAACTTTTACAAGATTTATTTATTCATTTTAGCCATATGTGCTACACAAATTCAGGTATCTGGTGAATATCAGGGATCTTTATTTTGTAGACTTGACAGTCTCTTGGCATGGCAGTATTCTTTAATGAGATGGGCTTGCCATAAGTCATAAATCTTATGGGACAAGATTGATCAGCTAAATACAGTACCTATTTTTGATGGTTATCATAGACAGGAACCTAGTTAATGTATAGGGATAGTGAACAGGTTATGCAAATATTTATCTACAAAGGATTTAGAATGACACCTGAAGTTTTACATGCAAAGCAGTAAAAATTAGATGTAGTTACATGATGTTGAACTGGGTGAATAAAATGAGAGTCATAAAACGTGTGGCTGTTTCTGTGGTGAAAAATCATCTCAATGGAAATCAGTCATTTCCATTCCTGATTCGCTTTGTGTCTTTAACCAATCACAGGTTTTTCATAGTTTGAAAAGACACTTCAGTTTTCTTTTCTTCTTATCTGGTTCTGTTTCTTCTTTTTCTGCTGGACTTAAGAATAAATGGGGAAAAAAATAAAAGAAAAAAGACCATAGAAAACAAACAAAAGAATAAATGAAAGTATAATTGCTTTTCTTTTCTTTCTATCCATTTACTCTCCTTAATCTCATAACCACTTTCATTTCTATCTCAAAATATAGTGCTTTGGACGTTTGTTTTAATGACTTTTCTAGGCCCTCGCTGGTGGTTAAGTCTCTTCACTATGAAGCTAAGGCCAGCCGCTGCAGCACCAGTTCGATCTCTGGCCAGGGAGCTGACCCAAATGGTGCCCCAGACCTTTTCTGTCTTGCCCTCTGTTCCCCTCAACAGTGTATTTCAGTAGATCCACCTGTTTGCTCCCCACTCTATCTCTGGTGAATTTCTCACCCCCACTCCGCACCTCTGACCTGTACCCCAGTTCTTCTATGTAAAAATAAATAAAATCTTTTTTTATTTTTAAGACTTTTCTAGGGCGTCCCTGGTGGCCTAGGGGTTAAGTGAGTCTCAGTGCTATCACCACTCTGGCCTGAGTTCCATCCTCTGAGTTTGATCCCTGGCAGGGAGCTAACCCACATGACGCAGCAGAACTCTCCTGTTGTGTCCGCTGCTCCCCTTAGCAATGTATTTCAGTAGATCTGGCTGTTATGTTCCCCACTCCGTCTCTGGTGAATCCTCTCACCCCCTGCACCTCTGGCCTACACCCCAGTTCTTCTATACACACATACATACACACTTTTCTCTAAAACACCAAATGCACTGATCTGTTTTCAGGCCTTAGCCTTTTTGTGTTTTATAGCATTTGATACTATCAGCTCTACTTAAAATTCTCTTTTTTGACTTCTTGATATTAAGCCTTCATGATTTTTCCTTTTATCTCCTGATTGATTCATCTTTACTTTTTTTTTAAAAAGAAGATCTTTCTCTTTTTACAATGTATTTTGTAAGTTTTAGTTCCTAGAGCTTTGTATTTATCTGTATGCATGTTTTTCTTTTAAAAATCTCATCTATTTAATCATTCATTTTTATGAGAACTCCCAAATCTCTAAATTAGAACTTTTTCTTAGATATCTCAAACTCAACATGTCGCAAAATAAAATCTATCTTTTCCTGAAAGCCAGTTTATTTTCCTGTATGTGATAGTGTGTTGCTATTTCTTTTTATTCTCAGACTGGAGTTTTGCAAGTTTTTCTTCAACTTTTTAGTAGATGTCAAGTACTCAGTAAAATTTAAAAAATATTACAGTGAACACCTAAATATCCCCCATCTAGATTTAATAATTGTTGCCCTTCAAGCCATATTTGCTATATCTATATGGTTTGGAGCATTTGGTAATAAATTGCAGACATTGTGATACTTCAATCCCAAATACAACAGATTTTATCTCCTAAGAATAAGTATCTTTTCCACCATCCATTATACCATGGCTAAGATCATAACAAAAATTCTGTGGTGGCTTCTGATTTCCAGTTCATAGTTAAATCCTCAATTGTTCCAAGAATATCTCTTCTTTTAATAGTTTTTCCACACCAGGACCCAGTCAAGGTTCATAGTACAAATGGATATGTCTCTTAATCTCTTCTAATTTAGAAGATCTTTCTTCCTTGCTCATACGCAGTCCTTCCTTATTCTCTGTCCTTTTGTTCCCCCAATGACTCTGAGGTAGGTGTCTTTTTGAAAAGTCCAGGCAGCTGTTCTATATAATTTTTCCCCGCTCTGAATGTTTCTTCATGTTAATATTTAACTTTCCTCTATGAGTAGCCTATAAACTGCAAGTTAGATATAGAGATTTAATTGTATTTAGGTTGAACAGTTTTTTGGTAAGAACGCTTCATGAGAAAAGCACCAGGATATGGCATCATGTCAAGAGGCACCTGATTTGTGATGCTAAATCCAACCACTTGATGATGGTGGTCAGGCTGTCAGATTTTTTATTATAAAGGTATTTTTCCTCTTGCAATTAGTAATCTGTTAAGTGATATCTTAGCACAATGTAAGTATCTTATTCCCCAACAAATTTTCACCAAATATTTTTAACATTCATTGATAATTTTTGTCTGAGTCAGTTATTACATTAGAGATTCCAGATTTGTGATTTTCCTAATCATATTAGGCTGATATTTTTCTGCAGAGAGCAAGGTTTTTTTGTTTTTTTGTTTTTATGTTGAGGTCTTAGGGGTTTTGTTTATTTATTTATAGCCAGTTAGTCATTCTTCCTGAAGTTGACATTATCCCATAATTTATCTGTGAGAGCACCTTCAAGTTGTCTCCTGTGTCCCTTTTTAGAATAAAATCATTTTGGGGGGCCTCCCTCGTGGTGCAAGGGGTTAAGTCTCGGCACTCTGAAGCCACTGTAGCACAAGTTTGATCCGCGGCCAGGGAGCTAACACATTTCTTGCCCACTGCTCCCCTCAGCAGTGTATTTCAGGCAATCTACCTATTCTGCTCCCCACTCTGTTTATGGTGAATCCTCTCCCCCGCCCTCCTCCCCATACCTCTGGATTGCACCCCTGGTCTTGTATGTGTAAATAAACAAAATCTTTTAAAAATTATTTTTTGAATATAATATATATACACAGATTTTCAATATTTAGTTTGATGAGTTTTGACTCATCAATGTATACGTCCATGTTCCTGATTTTGATCTGGTCCCAGGAGTCTTTGAGCGCTTTCTTATTTTTGACGCACAAAAAAGGATAAGTACAAAACTCACTTTGTACTTTTCTTGCTTCAGATTTAGTTTCAGTCACTTTTAAAAAATGACTAACAGAATGGCATTTTGAAATCAAATCTGAGTTTCAGGTATACTCATTCCTACTGGAGAGTTACTGCTTCTGGTCTATCAGTGGGTAGAACTAGAGAAATATATCGTGTTTATATTGGTATATCAAATTTAAATTTAATATACCTTGTGTTTTACTTCTTATTTCGATTTATATTTGTCTCTTTTTTTCTTTTGACTGAAACCTTTGGTTCCAACTATAACTTTACTATGCTTACTACATATCTTTTAGCCTATTTCAAATTATTTTTGGTTCTTCCATCCAACTTTTCATTGCCAATGAGCATTAAATGTTGACTTTTTTTTTTTTTTGGGTATTGTGACATTGAATGGAATACATTTCTTTCCCTTTATTGAAGTAACATTGGTTTACAGCACTTTGTATGATCAAGGGAAGTAGGTTCACACTTCCTCAGATGCATGATACCACCCACCCTAATGTTGACTTTTAAAATCAGTTATTCATTTCTTCTTTGATAAGGTGCACATGCTTGTTAAATTAAGGGAAAGGTGCAATTTCTGACGGTTTGAATTCACAGTTAATCTTTTTTTCAAGTAAGAATAGTGTTTTGTGTGATGATATATGGCACTCCCTTGATGTATGAAATGTTTCTTTTCTTTGTATTTCACTTTCAGGGGGCTATTGCATCGGACCAGTGTCCCAAAAGACATTGTTGATTATATCATCTTTGGCACAGTTATACAGGAGGTGAAAACAAGCAATGTGGCTAGAGAGGTAAGATAAACTTGGTATTTGTTTAAAGAGATTGATGGGAGAATCAACCTAAGTTTCACCTAATAGAATTTACTATTTAAAAACTATTAAAATCCTTTGTTATATTTGACTTAAAATATGATTTTATAACTTGAATAATGAATGTCACTTATATTTAAAAGATTTATACTTTAACTAAAAGGACATACACTAAACTAGATTCATACTATACTACAAATCAAATCAGTTGTTTGAGCTGGTTTAATGTTAATTTGTCTCTCTCTTACATTAGAAACAGGTTAATAGATTGTGGCAAAGTGTGACCAATATAACTTTTAGTAAGTTACAGAGCATGGCTTCTAATTAACTTAAAATTTCAGCATTTTTCAAAGAACTTAATTTGTTACATGGGTTTTATTGGAAGTAACCTTGATTATTCATCTGTTCCCATTGACTAGATGGCATGTAGGGCAGTTTTTTAAAAAGCATTTCACAGGCATTTGCTTTTACCCTAGTTGGCATCGCTCCATGTAGTGTTTATTGGGCAACCAAGATAATAACAGGCCTTCGCCCTTCTGGAACATGTCCTGCAAGTATTTTGTAATCAGTAGTCCAAACACATCTTCTGGGCTTTGTTCCAATTTAAAAGTGATTATCTGGAAAAAGTTGCCTTTATCAAAATACGCATTTCAGTGTGCTAAACATTTTCTTTATTTCATGTCTGTGCTTGTCACATTATTGTGTCAGTATAGTTGTAAGGGTTGTAACTTCCTTTACTGTCAGCCTAGGGGATGGGTAAATGAGCAAGACTGAAAGTATTTGTTCTACCCTACCTTTTTATTGGTCAGTAAATGTTAAAACTGCTGAATGCTTGGCATTACTAAAGTCCACAAAAATCAATTGTATGTTAGGGGAGCAGGAAAGTATTAAGGACAGGAAGAGCTTCTTTACCTCACCTAATTTTTTTTTTTTTTGTTTTCCCTAGACCATCACATTTCCAAATGTACCAGCTATGGCAATTTTATGACTACATCAAGGTGTTCATAGTACATTCTCAACTTAAAAAAAAAAAAAAAGTTTTTTTTTTTTTTTTTGAGATAATCTGTTTTTATTTTTATTTTATTTTTTTTTTATTTTTTTTTTATAAATTTTATTGTTATATTCCCCATACAATTGCAGCCCCCCATTCTGACCCCAATCCCTCCCCTCCCGCCCCCGCCCCCGCCCCCCTAAAAGTGTCTCTGGTTCATAGTTTTTTGTTGATTTTGATTTTCACTTTCTTATAGTTATTCATTTTCCTGGTCCCTTATTTAAGTTTTCTGGATTCCTGCTATGAGTGAGACCATCCGGTATTTTTCTTTTTCTTTTTGGCTTATTTCGCTGAGCATGATCCCTTCCAGCGCCATCCATGTTGCAGCAAATTGCATGTGTTTATCTTTTTTGAATGCTGAGTAATATTCCATGGTATATATGTACCACATCTTCTTGATCCAGTCATCTATTTTTGGGCATTTGGGTTGTTTCCAAAGCTTAGCTATTGTAAACAGTGCTGCTATAAACATAGGGGTGCAGGTGTTCTTTGGAATTGATGTTTCTGTGTCCTTTGGGTAAATACCTAGGAGTGGAATTGCTGGATCATATGGAAGCTCTATGTTTAGTAGGTCCAGAAATCTCCACACAGCTTTCCACAGTGGTTTGACCAGTTTGCACTCCACCAACAGTGCAGAAGAGTTCCTTTTTCTCCACACCCTCGCCAACATTTGTTGTTGCTAGTTTTTTTAATATGTGCCATTCTCACTGGTGTAAGATGGTATCTCATGGTAGTTTTGATTTGCATTTCCCTGATGACAAGTGATGTTGAACATGTTTTCATATGCCTGTTGGCCATTTGCATTTCCTCTTCAGAGAAGTTTCTTTTAAGCTCTTCTGCCCATTTTTTGACTGGATTATTTTCTTTGTTGTTGTTGAGTCTCATCAGCTCTTTGCAGATTTTTGTGATCAGTCCTTTATCATTAGTGTTGGGTGCAAAAATGTTCTCCCAGTTGGTGGGGTTTCTCTTTGTTTTTGTTATTGTCTCTTTTGCTGTGCAAAAGCTCTTTAATTTGATATAGTCCCAGCTGTTTATCTTTGCCTTCACTATCACTGCTTTGGGTGATGTGTCTGTAAAGATGTCTTTGATGTGCAAATCACGTAGTGTTTCACCTATATTTCCTTCTATATATTTTATGGTTTCAGGTCTTATGTCTAGTTCTTTAATCCATTTTGAGTTGATTTTTGTGTATGGTGTGAGGTGGTGGTCAAGCTTCATTCTTTTGCATGTAGCGACCCAGTTTTCCCAGCACCATTTATTGAACAAACTTTCTTTGCTCCAATGCATAGTCTTTGCTCCTTTGTCAAAGATTAGTTGACCATAAATCTGTGGGTTTATTTCTGGATTTTCTATTCGATTCCATTGGTCTGTATGTCTGTTCTTGTTCCAATACCATGCGGTTTTGATGATTATGGCTTTGTAGTATAGTTTGAAGTCTGGGAGTCTGATGCCTCCATTCCCTTCTTTTTTTTTCAGGAGAGCTTTGGCTATTCGGGGTTTTTTGTGATTCCATATGAATTTCATCAATAATTGTTCTATTTCTTTGAAGAATGACATTGAAATTTTGATTGGAATAGCATTGAATCTGTATATTGCTTTTGGAAGGATGGCCATTTTAATAATGTTTATTCTTCCAATCCATGAGCAGGGGATGTCTCTCCATTTCTTTGTGTCTTCTTCTATTTCTTTTAACAGTGTTTTATAGTTTTCTTTGTATAGGTCCTTTACCTCTTTTGTTAGATTTATTCCCAAATATTTGATTTTTTTTGTTTCAATAACAAAAGGGATGGTCTTTTTGATTTCTTCTTCTTCAGATTTATTGTTTGTGTATAGGAAGGCTACTGACTTTTGCGTGTTGATTTTGTATCCTGCCACTTTACTGAACTGATTGATGAGTTGAATTAGCTTTTCTGTGGAGTTTTTGGGGTTCTCTATGTATAATATCATATCGTCTGCAAATAGTGATAGTTTGACTTCTTCTTTTCCTATTTGGATTCCTTGGATGTCTTTCTCTTGTCTTATTGCCCTGGCTAGGACTTCCAGTATTATATTGAAAAGCAATGGTGAGAGTGGACATCCTTGTCTTGTTCCAGATCTTAATGGAATTGCTTTCAGCTTTTCACCATTGAGAATGATACTGGCTGTTGGCTTGTCATAGATGGCCTTTATGATGTTGAGGTATGTTCCTTGTATCCCAAGAATTTCAAGGGCTTTTATCATGAATGGGTGTTGCACTTTGTCGAAAGCTTTCTCAGCATCTATTGATATTATCATATGGTTTTTATATTTCTTTTTGTTGATGTGTTGGATAACGTTGATTGATTTTCGGATGTTAAACCATCCTTGTGCCCCTGGAATGAATCCAACTTGGTCGTGGTGAATTATCTTATGGATACATTGTTGGATTCTGATAGCTAAAATTTTATTGAGGATTTTTACATCAGTGTTCATTAGGGAGATTGGCCTGTAGTTTTCCTTTTTTGTGTTGTCCTTGTTTGGTTTTGGTATTAGTGTAATGTTGGCTTCATAGAACGTGTTTGGTATTGTCCCTTCCTTCTCAATTTTTTGGAAGAGTTTGTGAAGGATAGGCACTAATTCGTCTCTGAATGTTTGGTAGAATTCATTTGTAAATCCATCAGGTCCTGGGCTTTTGTTTTTGGGGAGGTTTTTGATTACCATTTCAATTTCGCTAATTGTAATTGGTCTGTTTAGGTGTTCTATTTCTTCTTTATCTAGCTTTGGGTGATTGTAGAGTTGTAGGAATTTGTCCATCTCCTCTAGATTGTTAAACTTGTTTCCATATAACTGTTCATAGTAGTTACTGATTATTCTTTTGATTTCTGCTGTGTCCGTTGTGATTTCTCCTCTTTCATTGATGATCCTGTTTATTTGTGCTTTCTCCCTTTTTTCCTTTGTGAGCCTGGCTAGGGGTTTGTCTATTTTATTGATTTTTTCAAAGAACCAGCTCTTGGTTTCATTGATCTTTTGGATTGTTTTTTTAGTTTCAATTTCATTTATTTCTGCTTTGGTTTTTATTATTTCTTTTCTTCTACTGGTTTTGGGGTTTTTTTGTTGTTCTAAAAAAAAAAAAAGTTTTTATTGAAGTAATACTACATTATATCATTATATGTTACTGATGTATATCTTTATAAACCAACACCTGTATATGACACATTAAGTTCACTACTAAATGTCCAAATCTATCTTTCATCATGCAGTTCACTCCTTTTACCCTATTTACCCATCCCTTTCTCCTTCTTCTTATGGTAATGATTCCCAATTTTTAAATTCTGGAAAAAAAAGAACAACAAAAAACCAAAGGTTTTTTATAAGAGCATTCTTATAAGAGCACTCAATGTAAATATTAAATCTATTTAAATTTTCTTTATATTTGATTTCTATCTTAACACTAAAATCATAATATTGTTCCCTAAATTTTTTTCTGGAAGTTTCACATCCATATATGAATCTCAGCTATTGGTTGCCATGATGTAGATTACCTTTCCCTGCCCTGTATTAATTCCAGTCGTTCGTGCTCTAGGTGATTTTTATAGTGACTGTGGGTAAGCGTTAAGTTGAGGGAATATTAGAAGAATGTCTCTCTCTAAAAGCTAACATAGCTTTCAGCTAGAAAATTTCTTTAGGACCTATTGACTGTATTAATGTTAATAGGAAGGCTCCAGGCTTCTGGTGCTAAGTGCCCAGGAACCTGACTTTACTGAAAGGCCTCCGCTTACTTTTCTGCTTTCCAACTTAACTAAAAGGCATCTTCTGTCTTTCCTTTCTCCTCAGTGTACTAAGCTTACCTTGAGAGCTGTTCAAACTTTAAATAGAAGCATGCGGACAAAGTTCACTAGCAACCACTTCTATTTAAAACTGTTTTAGTACTGAGTCATATGGGGCCAAGGGTATAACGCTGGGCCTCGTGAGGATCAGGCCTTTATGACCTGAGTGCCCTTTACTCTTGCCCCACTTGGCCCACACAGCTCACCTCCCCTGTCCCCTGAACACTTGCTTTTCTCTTCATTTTGGATTGGTTCACACTGAGAGGTTGTTGTGGCCAGGAGGTAGTTTTCAGCAGTAATGCATGTATATTACTATAACACATTTATATTTCTATATAAATATAATGGTCAGGAGTGTGTAGGTAGTGTAAATATAAAGGATAAAATCAATTAAGAAACACTAAACCTCTGTAATCTAGAATTTGAAAACATTACAGGAGATCTTGTATTCTGAGGATAGTAAATCATTTCAGGAAAAGGCCACTAAAAATGAATTCCCCTAATGGAAATTGGAATTTCATAGTAAGTGGCGGTGGTGATGGGGGGAAAGAGTTTAGAGCTTAATTCTTTTTTTTTAAGATTTTTTTTTTTATACAAGAACTGGGGTACAGGTCAGAGGCAGAGGGTGAGAGAATTCATCAGAGACAGATCGGGGAGCAGAACAGGCAGATGGACCGAGGACATTGCTGAGGGGAGCAGTGGGTGAGGCAGGAGAGGTCTGCCACACCATGTGGAAATCTCTTGGCTGGCCAGGAATCGAAGCGGTGCTGCAGAGGTTGCGGACAACTTCACAGCGCAGCACTCAACCCCTTCTGCCACCGGGAAGGCCCCGAGAGCTTAATTAACATGAACTTTAATATTATAAGTTATGCACCAATGCATTCATTCTTCCTGTAAGCAAAAATGGTTTCAGGCATTTGTTTTGATCAGTATAATACTCCAATAAATAGTATAATAAAATAATAGATATACACATTTCATATTTGATTGACTTTTACTGTGCCATCATAATAGAGGCCATTTCTTGCAAGATTAACGGGGCGGGTTGGTTGTTCTAAAGCGCCCTCAAATTATTCTCTTTTGAAGCATCTGTCCTGGACAGTTTTCTCTTTTCCAGTTCTTAACTGGTCTAACCTATATTTGTCAGAGGTTCATTTATGGCACAGGCAGGTCTCCAAAATTTCTTTCATTGACTTGAACTTCTGCTACATGTTTGTTTTCCACTTTGACTGTATCTTGGAGCTACAGTGTGCCTGTATGAAGAGTCAGGCAGTCGGTGAGAGAGACTGACAAGAGTAGAGATGAGCAGGCAGGGACCAGGGTGAAACTGTTTATGAGTGGTCAAGTCTTTGGAAATTATTATCATGTTTGATGACTTTTGCTTTGCTGTTAAGCCTTTTAACTGCAGGAATACAGATCATGAGGATCCTACCCCTTGATTTATGTTATTTCATTATTTCGTCAACTATATTAACATCAACTGAAATCAAATTATATAATGATACCCTTGAAGGCTCAGAACAAAGCACATTGCTAAAATATTTGATGATGTAGCCTTGTGCACACACCAGAAACTGGATACCAAGAATTTTACATAGTGTTTGTCAATTAATGACTAGGTGAAAAATTAGTAAGCCACTTCTCAGTGGGCTTAATTTTTTTAAATGAAAATCTTTTTTTTTTTTTAAAGATTTATTTTATTTATGCATCCAAGAGCTGGGGTGCAGGCCAGAGGTGCAGGCAGGTGAGAGGATTTACCAGAGACAGAATGGGGAGCAGAACAGGCAGACTGACTGAAACACACTGCTAAGAGGAGCAGCGGACACAACAGGAGAGGTCTGCTGTGCCATGTGGGTTAACTCTCTGGCCAGGGATTAAACTTGTGCTGCAGTGGCCGCTAGTAGCGTCATAGTGCTAAGACAACCCCTTGGTCCACCAGGGAGGCCCTCAGTGGGCTTAATTTTATTTTGAATAATACTTTGAGGAATGTCAAACTCAAGCCCTCTCCTGATTTACCTGAGAAGTAGTCTCAAAACATCATTTACATGTGGCACATCTTTTCATCCTTTGTACATGATCATTTTATTCACTGTATTTCCTGAAGGCTGCCCTTGGAGCTGGCTTTTCTGATAAGACTCCGGCTCACACTGTCACCATGGCTTGCATCTCTGCCAACCAAGCCATGACCACAGGTATGTTTACATGAAAGCAAAAGTTACAAGTTAGCTCTCCTTTGTCTTATGTGATTATTAAAAAGTACTCTGTGTGTGTGTGTGTGTGTGTGTTTTATTTATTTATTTTTATATTCCCCCATACAATTGCAACCCCGATTTTGACCCCAATCCCTCCTAAAAAGTACTCTTAACTGAAGTAAAAGTTTAGCCCAAATCTCTGAATTTGCTTTTTTAAAAATAAAGCAATAAAAATTTTGATGTTTGACAGTTCTTGATCTTTTTTTTTTTTTCCCCCTCAATTCCTGAGGTTCACAATCATTCATGTAGTTTTTCTGTCTGTAATGTGTCTGGCTACAGCAGATATGATCAGCTACAGGTATGTATCTCTGGGAGAAGAGGTAGTACTTCTGAATTTGAGCTATGTGTAGTTTATAACCTAGGTTTTAAACCTGTGTGATTCTGATACTCCCCTGTCCATGAAAATGGTAGCCTTCCTCCCTCTACCATCTCGGTGGTGATAAGTCACTGCTTTAGATGATACAACTCTTTCCTCTACTTCTCCCTGTATCCTTGGCATTTTTTATAATTAGTTACAAATATTCCTAACAAACTTGCACAAAATTGTGGGACATTTTATAGCATTAGCCTTTATTGTGAAAAGATAAAAAGTCTGAAAGATAATAGAAATCGTATGCTCTCTTAGTAACATCAAGGCCAGATTGGTCAGCCTATCTCAAGGGGAGTGGGGAATATAACAAGAGGCATTGATGGGAAGCATTCTCTATTCTGTGACCTGTGCAGCCTGTGACCCCTCCCAGTCAGGAACAAAATACTCACCAATGGTCATAAAGAGAGAGATGCCTTTCATCTCTAAAGCCAGAGTTTCTTGAGCTTGCAGTAGAAGTTGACATACTTTTTATTGGAAAACTTTCTGAAAGCTATGAAGCTGGGAGCATTTAAAATAGGTAGAATATTCTGGTTTAGAACATGATTTGTTTAAGAGTCAATCCAGTGGATAGTTCCAGAGCTTGGTAGCCATATAACTTGAATGAAACCAGTTTTTTTCTCTAGTGTGTGGAATTTATTTTTAGTCATGTATAAAAATTATTTTAACCCCTCTGAAAAAAATATAAAAATCTTAATTACAGATGTTGTACAGTGCTGATACCATACAACTTTTTAATCAAGAAACCTAAATTACCAATGGTCTCTTATTTTCTGCAAAAGATGTTCATGTGCATATAACCTGTGCCATGTAGGTTTTGGCTTGATTGCTGCTGGCCAGTGTGACGTGATCGTGGCAGGTGGTGTAGAATTAATGTCTGACGTCCCTATTCGTCATTCACGGAAAATGAGGAAAATGATGCTTGATCTCAATAAGGCCAAGACTCTCGGTCAGCGACTGTCTTTAATCTCTAAATTCAGATTGAATTTCCTATCTCCTGAGGTAAGATTTGTTAACTTTTATAAAGACTGTTCCTAAAGTATCGCTACTTAGAGATTTAGAATCTGGTAAGACTATGGATCCATTTGTGCTTTGGTAGTTCTGTTACAGGGATGGGGCAATTATTTGGTCAAATGAAAAATATAGTGATTAGAGAATTTAAATTTGTAAACCTCTTTAGGGATGCTGTGCTCACAAGGAATGTCCCTTGCTTGATCTTGATTGATAGATTTTAACTTTCTCGACTAACCCCCGGTGTGTATAAATAGCTATTAACACAGAAGTTAAGAAATTAGTCCAAATCTCTGCATTTATTTTTTTAAAAATAAAGTAACTAAGGACTCCCGACCTGGTGTGTCTCCTCTCCAGCTCCCCGCAGTAGCTGAGTTTTCCACCAATGAGACTATGGGTCACTCCGCAGACCGACTGGCTGCAGCCTTCTCTGTTTCTCGACTGGAGCAGGATGAGTACGCACTGCGCTCTCATAGCCTGGCCAAGAAGGCACAGGATGAAGGGCTCCTTTCCGATATTGTTCCCTTCAAAGTACCAGGTAAAATGTTTTGTTCAACTTTGTAAAGGGGATTGCTTTATGGTATTTGGTAGGCACTTTTGAATTGCTCCTAAAAATAAAAAAATCCAAAAATCCCAAGTAACTTTGGCATGTTTATTCTTGAACTTGGATTCAAGTTTCATTTTATGTTGTAGCAATAAAAGAGTAGTTGTCATTAGAAGAGTCTCCTCTTAGAGCTTCCTGATACATTTTATGTATATGCCTATTTTAAAAATTCTTCATTCATGTGATTTTTGTACTGAATAGCCAAATGTGAATAAATACTTTAAGAAAATAGGGCATTATTTTTAAATTATATCATTTAGATTATTTCCCAAATGTCTCTAGTGTTTAGTTTAAATTTTAGTAACATCTTGATGATTGTTAAAGGCTTTTTTTTAGTGAATAGGTATGATTTACATTTCATTTGTTCTTGTAATTTGTCAAACCTATCTCTCTGGAAAAGATAGGTAAGCTTGTAGTTGCTTGGAGTTAAAAATTTCATGTTTTTATAGGAAAAGATACAGTTACGAAAGATAATGGTATTCGTCCATCCTCCCTGGAGCAGATGGCCAAACTAAAACCTGCATTCGTCAAACCCTATGGCACAGTGACAGCTGCAAATTCTTCTTTTCTGGTAACTATGTATACTATGTGTGTTTACTCTGGTGACTTTCCTATCATGTATTCTCAATAGAAAAGCCTTAGATAGTTCTATTTGTAATGTTCATTGTGTTATGAACAAAGCTTAAAATTTCATCATAACGATAATGTTAAAATAGAATCACAATTTGAAGATCTTTGAAGTGACCTAATCTAGCGACCATTCTGATACGGAAAGCTATTCTCTTCAGGGCCTTAACCAGTCAGAAAGTCTGATTGCTGGTGCTCAGCATGGAGATCAACAGAACAAGATAATGTGATGTTGTGAGAAGTGCTGTGATGGCTGTCAGCCTTAGCTCTTGGAGAAATACACAGGCAGGGTCTCTGACAGGCTTCTCAGAGGAAGTGATACTTGAGCAGGCAGTCTTTTTTTTAAAAAAAGATTTATTTTTATTTATACAAAAGCTGGGGTACAGGCCAGAGTCGTGGGAGGATGAAAGGATTCACCAGAGACAGAGCGGGGAGCAGAACGGGCAGACGGACCGAAGGCACTGCTGAGGGGAGCAGTGGGCGCCACAGGGGAGGTCTGCCTCACCATGTGGGATTCTCCCTGGCTGGCCGGGAAATGAACCAGCGCTGCGGAGGCTGAGGACAGCTTCACAGCGTGGCGCTCAACCCGCTGCGCCACCAGGGAGGCACTTGAGAAGGCAGTCTTGAAGGAAAAGTACGAGTCCATTCAAGACGTATAAAAAATGCTCTCTGGGCCAGGGGAACAGCAAGTGCAAAATCAAGCAAGTATGAGAAAAAGGCTTCCTGGGGAAAGCTTGATTGGAACATAGAATGTGAATGTGGCGCGTCATAGAAAATGTGGGAAGTAGGCAGTCTAGCTCTGATTGTTAGTGATGCTTTATACCGACCCCCAGATTATTTTCCTATAGTCATGGAATTAATCTACCCCCATTTTTGTTGTTGTTTATCGGCATGTACCATCTTAGCCCTCCTTGGTGGTGTGTTTTTTTTTTTTTTTTTCTTGGCTCCTCCTCAACTAAACATCCCATTCTGCTTCTGCTTATATGATGTGGTTTGTTATGGGCTACCAACTTGGCTTTCTGGCTATAGTCCACCTGGTCAGTGTTTCTTTGACAATATAATACCCCTTCCTGGACATGAAGTCTAGAAACAGGCAAATATTTGAAATATTTGACCATGGTGAGTGACTAATTAATCCCTGCTTTTGGGTGAGGGGAAGGATACCTGGAGTAATTCTGATAGGCTGGTGCACCACCCCATTAAGCCCAGGTGGTGAAGGACTGGCTAGATGATCATTTCCAAAACAAGATTGGATCAGAGGACCATGTGGCACTAGCTACATTCTTGCCAGATCTGCACTCCCTTTGATACTCTTCACAAATCAAATACGCAAGTCTTCAAAGGCAACATATTACAGATATGTGGGTTTTTGGAAATGTGTTGAGTTGTGGAAATTGTTCATGTCACATTCAAAGGGATTTTGCACAATGACGCATTGAGCTTATTACTAATGTAATCTCCATAAACTACTAATAATGTGCAGTCACCTTTGTTTCCAGATTTTATGGCCATCCTATTGGTGATGACTGTATTCTCTTCAGTTACTGAGTCCTATATATGGTAGGATGTGGTAGAAGTTATTTTGATTCTGCATACTCTACAGAATTGTTTCCTTTACTTTGGAATTCTTTTTTTTAAGTTTCTTTTGAAGTAATGGTAAATGGTTTATTTTTCAGTGGTACCATTTTGTTCCCCAAATTCTCAATTGTCATTGAAAGAGGGAAGGCTGTGGTTCTGATGTTGTCAGCTGCCTGCCTTTTTCTTCTTCCATTGGCTTACTTATTATAAAGTCTCTATAAGTAGAAGAAAATTGCCTAGAAGTCACTAGTAGGAAGCAACTGAGAAACAATCAAGAATATGTAAAAATAAATAAGTAAATCATTGTTATAAATCATAAAATTCCACATACTGCATTAAAAGCAAAAAAATTTTGGTTTAAGTCTATTTTGACTACCTATTTCTAGAGCTACCTATTTTTTTAATCCATTTTGATAATTATGGTCCTTTTTGAATAGGCTCTTCTTAACCTTGCCCTCCAGAAATAGGTAACTGTGTATGTTTGACTTGAGATTTTTTTTTTAAAAAAAGATTTATCCATTTATGCACACAAGAACTGGGGTACAGGCCAGTGGTGTGTGTGGGGGTGGTGGTGAGAGGATTCACCGGAGACAGAGAGGGGAACAGAACAGGCAGATCGACTGAAATACACTGCTAAGGGGAGTAGCGGGAGAGTCAGGAGAGGTCTGCTGCACCATGTAGGTAGCTCCCCTGCCAGGTGTTGAACTCGTGCTGCAGTGGCTGTGGATTGCTTCATAGGCTGCGTCTTAACCCCAAGGAGGCCCTGACTTGAGACTTAATGATGGATAAAAGGAAAAGGTTTTGTTATATAGAATCACTGTATGAATGTAATTACTTTGTAGAGTAAGGAATAGAACACAGAGGATGTAGAAAGATCTGAGGATAGGCTGAGGAATTTAACATTGTTTGGGTTAACATTTCAGACCGATGGTGCATCTGCAATGCTGATTATGGCAGAAGAAAAAGCTCTGGCCTTGGGTTATAAACCAAAGGCATATTTGAGGTAAAGTGAATGTTCAAATAAGTAGCCTCTGGTTTCTTTATTACTGGAGCTAACATCTCTGTTTTTTACTTAGGGATTTTGTGTATGTGTCCCAGGATCCAAAAGATCAACTTTTACTCGGGTAGGTGGCAGTGTATATCCGTGGACTATATTATCATGTTAGCTACATAGATTTTAAAGTTAGCTACATAGATTTTAAAGTCTGTTAAGCCCTGAAATCATAATTGGTTGTCTGTTGGGTTTTTTTAAATGATAGTAATCTTTTATTTTGGTTTATTATTTTATAGCTTTAGATTCTTTTCCATTTTTCTGTACATTTCTACTTGCAATTATTATATACACACACAGAACTTTGTATTTTTTTTAAGATTTATTTTATTCATTTATGCTTCCAAGAGCTGGGGTGTAGGCCAGAAGTGTAGGGGGTGAGAGGATTCATCAGAGACAGAGTGGGGAACAGAACAGGTGGATTGACTGAAATACACTGCTGAGGGGCATAGCGGGGGAGACAGGAAAGGTCTGCTGTGCCATGTGGGTCATCTCCCTGACCAGGGATTAAACTCGTGCTGCAGTGGCTGCAGATAGCTTCATAGTGCTGAGGCTTAAACCCTTGCACCACCAGGGAGGTCCTCTTTATTAAGATATCATAAACATGTTTTTCATATTGCTGTCATCTATTCATAATAGCCTTTTATTAAAAGCCTCCTAATATATTATTTCCTCTTCCCCGCACACCTCACAAGAGTCTACCTTCGTTGGCCTCCATTTTGTCCTTCAAAGTAGCCGTGTCCTTTCCTATATTTTGCACTTTAACTCTGTGTTCTTCTAGCGCTTTACATTATTAGTTAGTC
Organism: Talpa europaea; assembly: GCF_964194135.1. NCBI lineage: Eukaryota > Metazoa > Chordata > Mammalia > Eulipotyphla > Talpidae > Talpa > Talpa europaea. Next base: position 13,861,230 of record NC_140072.1, read on the forward strand.
CTTCTCTTTTATTGTTTACTTATTTATTATCTGTTTATAACGAGAATATAAACTGCATAAGGGCAGAGGTCATGGCTGTTCAGTTCACTGTTGTATCTCCAGTATTTTACAGTAGAATCAGTGAATGAATGGAGGACTCTGTAATTTCTGTGGAAAACTCAGTTTGGGGGATGTGATAGAGCTCTTAGGTTAAAAATTAAAGTTGTAATGTAATACTTATTTTTTCTTCTCAGACCAACATATGCTACTCCAAAAGTTCTAGAAAAGGCGGGATTAACAATGAATGATATTGATGCTTTTGAATTTCATGAAGCTTTCTCAGTAAGTTTATTTTAAAGGTATATGTGAAAAGACTGTAATAAAAAAAACATAGTCTGAGTATGTAGGAGAGAGCAAGGTGTGGTTTATGCTATGAGTAAAACAGGTGTGGAACTTGACATTTGAAGTACTAACCTTCAGTGCTGGTGGGGTGCGAGGTGTAAAGGGAGGGAATCAAGGGTCACACTTAATGTTGAAAAGCATATCTTTTGAGGCTATCTCTTAATTCCCTTCAAAAGTTCCACATTGTTTCTTTAGGAAATTTTCACCAAAAATTTAAAAAGATTTCCTCAAATTTAAAGTTAGACAAACTCATGCCTAAAGAAAGTCCTTAAGGACAGTAATAGCAAGGTCTTTATTGAATTATTTTCCCTTTTAGGGTCAGATTTTGGCTAATTTTAAAGCCATGGATTCTGATTGGTTTGCACAAAACTGCATGGGTAGAAAAACCAAGGTAAGTTTAAATTTCTGCTTAAAAATATGCTTGAATTTCTAAGTACTTTATTTATTGTTTAAAGATTTATTTATTTATTTATACAAGCACTGGGTACAGTCAGAAGCACGGGAGGGAGAGAGAATTCACCAGAGCCAGAGTGGGGAACAGAACAGGCAGACTGATGAAATATACCTGAGGGGAGCAGCGGGCGCGGCAGGAAAGGTCTGCGCGCCATGTGGGCCCCTTGCTGGCAGCCGAGGATCAAACTGGTGCTGCAGAGGCTGCGGGCAGTTTCGCAATCCAGCGCTCAACCGCTGTGCCAAAAGAGGAGGCCCTGAATTTCTAAGTATTTTAATATTTAAAGCCTAATTACCTATAATAAAATTAATGGGGAAATCAACTTCTTACTAAGAATTTTGTGTTTATTAAATGTATTTCTGAGATGAAATATTTCCACTCTGGAAATTCTTTAGAAAGAATAAAAGCAAAAATTTAGATTGTCTATTAGTCTTTTCATTCTAATGTTAGATGAAAATAAATGCTTTCATTATTGACCTAGAACTTTTTTGTATATTTTTATAGTGAAATAATTTGTGATTCATCTTAAGTTATTTTCCTCCATTGTTATAACTTCCTACTATTCAAATCCTGGCCTGATTCTTACCTTAAGTAAACTCATCTTTACATTTATTTATTTATTTATTTTTTTTGTGGCTGTCAGGTTGGATTGCCTCCGTTGGACAAGTTTAATAACTGGGGTGGATCTCTGTCCTTGGGACACCCATTTGGGGCCACTGGTTGCCGGCTGGTTATGGCAGCTGCTAACAGATTGCGGAGGGATGGAGGCCAGTATGGGTTAGTGGCTGCCTGTGCAGCTGGAGGACAGGTATGTCATAGTAGCTTCTGGAAAGTCATTTTCTCAAAAACAAAAATAAGTTCATTCAACAATGTTTAATTTAGTTTAGTTTGAAAAATTCTTTTTTTTTAAGATTTATTTATTTATCCATACAAGAGTTGGGTTGCAGGCCAGAGATGTAGGAGTGAGAGGTTTCACCAGAGACAGAGTGGGAAGCAGAACAGATGGATCTACTGAAAGACACTGCTGAGAGGAGCTGCGGGCAAGACAGGAGAGTTCTGCTGCACCATGTGGGTCACCTCCCTGTCCTGGGATCTAACATGTCCTGTAGTGGCTGCGGATAGTTTTATAGTGCTGAGACTTAACCCCTTGTACCACAAGGGAGACCCCTTAGTTTGAAAAATTCTTAAAGCAGTATTTCTGATGATTGATAACCAGAAAAACTTTTTAGCGGGAGAGAGGTATTTTAATTTTGATAATACTTTAGAAAGAAGATGCTCTTTAAATCCAAGATATTTTCTTGTCCTAAAGAAGTGTGTACCCTTTTTTTGTTGTAGTTTTTAAAGTAATATATGCTCATTATGGAAAGTACAAAGTATATGAAAAAAATTAGAATCACATATGTATAATTCCCTAACCAGACACCACTGTTATTAACATTTGATATATTTTTTTAAAGATTTATTTTACTTATGCATCCAGGAACTGTGGTATAGGCCAGAGGTTGGGGAGGGGTGAGAGGATTCACCAGAGACAGAGTGGGGAGCAGAACAGGTGAATCTACTGAAAAACACTGCTGAAGGGAACAGCGGGCAAGACAGGAGAGGTCTGCTGTGCCATGTGGGTTATCTCCCTGGCCAGGGATTGAATATGTGCTGCAGTGGCTGCCGATTGTTTCATTGTGCTGAGACTTAACCCCTTGCACCACCAGGGAGGCCTGATATATTTTCTTCTTAAGTAATAAAATCCCAGTCATCTCTCTTGTCACCATGAGACCTTATTTATAAAATCTTTTCAAGAAAAAAACTGTCTTTCTGGAGTACTGAGTTATACTTTCATTGAAGAACTAATTTACCTCTGGGTAACTTACTGCTATTTAGCTGAGGGAAATTGTATTATTCTACAGATTTTTTTCCTATCTGCCGCACTTGTTTTATAGACACAACTTCCTACCTGTTATCACAATTCACTCTGGGAATAAAATCCAAAAGGAAGAGTGGCAGTAATGTTTGATTTTGTCTTAACCCTGATGGAAACAGATTTGGTTTTCCTCCAGAGTACAGAAATTTTCGGTTGCTGGCCAAAATGGTGAAATAAGATATGCAAAAGCATAAATGTCATAAAAAGTCTTTTTATGGTTTCTTCTCAGAGACTTTGAAGAAACATGAGATCAGTTATTTATAGATTGGAACATTTTAGACTTAATGAACAAAACATTTTTGTGTCAGGGTAACTTCATCTACAGGAAACTTAATTAGGACTGGAGCCCTCTGTCTCTTTTCTATGCTAGATTTAAGTGAGGGAGGTAACTCATCCTCAGCACTGCACATAATGCATAATGCACATAAGTTAGTGTCCTTTGCTTTTGAGTATTTGTTTCCTTTTGCTTTTGCTTTTGAGTATTTGTTTCCTAATTTTTATTCTAGCATATAACACCACTGGATATTTATCTGTGGATTTGCAAAAAAAATGCCCGTTACCTTTTTTCTAGAAGTTTACAATATGATGTTAGAATATTGAACTTGGCATTGTTTCATAAGAACCAAGTGTACAAACATGTTTAGGAGATCTGAGGAGGAATCCATCACTGTGGATCTAGAACTAGGTTTCTTAACTCTAAAATGTTAACATTTTAGACTAGATAATTCTTTGTTATGGGGTACTGGGCTGTGTGTTCTAGAATTTTTTTTAAAGATTTATTTATGCATGCATCCAAGAGCTGGGGTGCAGGCCAGAGGTGTGGGGGGGTGAAAGGATTCACCAGAGACAGAGTGGGGAGCAGAACAGGCAGACTGACTGGAATACACTGCTGAGAGGAGCAGCAGGCGAGACAGGAGAGGTCTGCTGCGCCATGTGGGTAACTCCCTGGCCGGGGATCGAACTCGTGCTGCGGTGGCTGCTGATCGATTCATAGGTTGTGTCTTAATCCCCTGTGCACCAGGGAGGCCCGTGTTTTAGAATATTTAGCATTATCTCTACCCACTAGATACCAATAACAGCATACCCCCTCTCCCCCATATGCATTTGGAACAACTAAAAACATTTCCACATATTGCTGAATATCTCCAGGAGGGTGGGGCTAAATCATCCCCAGTTGAGAACCACTGATCTAGAGCAATATAAAAGATTTTGGAACAGGAAAATAACGTTTTAAATAAAAGTGGGGAAGGAATATTTTGCCTAACTCTGGACACTTCTGACAATACCAAGTCAGTCAAAGCACTTGATCCCTGTTCCTTTTTGTTTGCTTCTGTCTTTCTCAAGGTATTTGTTGTAACTTTTTTAAAAAAAGATTTTTTTTTATTTATTTATGCATACAAGAGTTGGGGTGTAGATCACAGGTGCAGGGGTTGAGGAGTCACCAAAGACAGAGTGGGGAGCAGAACAGGCGGATTGACTGAAATATACTGCTGAGGGGAGCAGCGGGCAAGACAGGAGAGGTCTGCTGCACCATGTGGGTCAGCTTCCCTGGCCAGGAATCAAACTGGTGCTGCAGTGGCTGAGGATAGCTTCATAGTGCCTTGTCTTAACCCCTTGTGCTACCAGGGAGGCCCCTATTGTAACTTTTTTGAACTCAGGTATATACTAGATTGAGGATGGACATCATGTAGCAACTTTTTATACCCATACAGTATTCAGCTTAGAGCCTTATAAATAATAGTTGCTTAATATGTGTGAGGTTTGAATTGAACCTAGAAGTAAAGGGATTAGTTAGGCTCTTAAACTGCTTGATGGTTGTCCAAAGGATAGAGTGATCATGATGATCAGGTAGGATTTAGACTAATTAATTCATAAATTTCAATGTGAGATTTATTTTTTTAAAGATTTATTTATGCATACAAGAGCTGGGGTACAGGCCAGAGGTGCAGGGGGTGAGAAGATTCACCAGAGACAGAGTGGGGAGCAGAACAGGCGAATTAACTGAAATACACTGTTGAGGGGATCAGCAGGTGAGACAGAAGAGGTCTGCTGCACCGTGCGGGTCACCTCCCTGGCTGGGGATTGAACTCGGGCTTCAGTAGCTGTGGATAGCTTCACAGTGCTGATGCTTAACCCCTTGCGCCACCCAGGAGGTCCTCTAAGTGAGATTTAAACTGGGAAAATAAGTACATAGCATTGTGCATAGTGCTAGAGAAGAGATTTTGTCCCTTCTTACGTTTTGGGCCCTCAGATCTTCTGAACTTGAATAGAATAGCGTGGAAGAGCCCAGGCTTTGGAATCAACTAGACATGTTTTTAATTCTCACCCTGTTACTTTATAGCTCTGAAGATTTGGATGAATTACTCAACCTTTTTTCAAAGTTCCATTTTCTCATCTAGAAATTTATTTTTGTTGGCATTCACTGTATTATGGTTATTTATGTATATAGATATGTGTTTGTGTGTATATGTATTGCATACTTCTTAATACTTACAAAAATACTATGAAGTAGGCACCACATGTCCCATTGTATAGATGAAGTGAAGTTCAGAATGGCTACTATAACTTCATGCTCACTCAGCAATTGAATGTGAGAGCCAGAGTTCAAACCTCAAAATCCGTACTATTTACTTTGTTCTCTTGACTCTGTATGACTAGTTTCAATTGCTTTTCATTTCATTGTTCTAATTGAGCTTTTTTTCCTTTACAGGGACATGCCATGATAGTGGAAGCTTATCCAAAATAAGAGCAAGAAGGAGGTGACCTGGAATTTGTGTGCAACACTCACAGTAGGCAATGCCATTTCAATGCATTACTGAATGACATCTATAGTTCCCAGCTCCTCTTAGGAAAACAAACTTTGTGGCCTTCTGTAAAATACTTTGCAATTAAACCTTGCCAGTATGTGAGCTTTCCAGTAATCACGGCTTACTGCTCCTTCAGGGATTTCTTAGTCACCAGAGTCTCATCAGTAACACATTTAAGCAATTCTTTTTTTTGTCTCTTCCTTAAGGACTAAATGAATGGTTACAATTTAGAAAAAGAGATTAGCTGAGATTTGGAATCATTTTTGTAATGTTTGCACATTTATACCCATTCTTATTTGTGACCTAAAGATAAAGTGTCTTCTATAAAATGCAAACCAATGTGCCTAATTAACTTAATTATGGAAAGATAATTCAAAGTCTAAACTTCACTGAGAATTTACAGTAAATGTTTAGATACATAAACACCATAATGGTTAACCCCAATAAAGTAGAGATGAGAGAACTGTTGGCTTTATTATTATATTATATTATATTATATTATATTATATTAATTTATTTATTTATTTAAGATTTATTTATTTATTTATATAAGCACTGGGTACAGTCAGAAGCGCAGGAGGGTGAGAGAATTCACCAGAGCCAGAGGGGAGAGCAGAGCAGGCAGATTGACGAAGTACTCTGCCGAGGGGAGCAGCGGCGGCAGGAGAGGTCTGCGCGCCATGTGGGACCCTCGCTGGTGGCCGGGGATCGAATGGGCGCTGCAGAGGCTGCGGGAAGCTTTGCAACCCAGTGCTCAACTGCTGCTCCACCAGGGAGGCCCTGGCTTTATTATTTTATTATCGGGAAAGACTGGTTCTTTCAGCTGGGGGGCAGATTTTGCCTTTGATAACTTAATTGTAATTTCTAACTATTTTAGCCAACTGTGAGCCTGCTAAGAACATAATCCAATAGAAACCAAAATGTAAAATGCTCATTAATCAAGAAAAAACAAATTAAAATCACAATGAGATTTTATATCTGTCAGACTTGCAAGATGAACAAGACTGAGAATCCCAAGTGTTGGTGAGGGGAGAAACTTTTGTACAGTGCTGGTGAGAATGCCAATAGGTGCAACCACTTTGGAAAACCATCTGGCATCATCTTTATATTTGAATATGACTCAATGTCCACAGCCCGGCCTGCTCTTTGCTATATTTCCTGAAATATGCACCCGATTACCAGAAAACATGTGTAGGTATGTTCATGGTAACATTACTCTCAAACTGCAAAATACTGTAAATAATGATTACTCATCTACAGGAAAGCTTCAAAATCAGGGAAAACTAAGTACATTTCTAGGATATCTGCATATCAGGTAAAAATAATTCCTAAAATTTAGAATCAAGGGAATACTCTTACAGCAGAATTCCAAACACTCCGTGTAGATATTCCATGCTCTAGGAGGCTCTAGGAGCCTCCCTCTCCTGCCTTGAGTGGGGGCTAAACTTAGTGACCCAACTCCAGGAAATAGAGTAAGACAAGGAAAAATAAGGAAATGATATAATGGAGAGAAACAGCAAACACTAGCTTGAGCAAATGACTGAATTTAACATCGTTAGTGCTCTCACGTGGATATCATACCTCCTCGTGTGCTGTCGTCAAAGGAGTGCTTCACCTGTAACCCAGTCTAGTCGTGAAAAAACATCAGATAAGTCCAAATTGAAAGATACTCTATAAAATACTTGACTAATGCTCAAGTTGCTAAGGTTAGGAAAAATTAGAGGATACTGAGAAATGGTCACAAACCACAGGAGGCTAAGGAGACATGACAACCTAATGTAATGTGCTGTCCTGGAATAGATTCTGAAACAGAAAAAGGGCTGTTGAAAAACTGACAAAATCTGAATAAAGCATGGAATTTAGTTAGTAGCTTTAAAAAGCCCAGAAATAAACTCTCACGTATGTGGTCAAATGATTTTCTGCAAGGATGCCAAGACCACTAAATGTGGAAAGGACAAATAATGTCGGGAGAGTTGCATACTCACATGCACAAGAATGAAGTTGGACCCTTGCCTTACATCAAATTCAAAAAACTAACTCAAAATGAATAAAAAACTTAAACATAAGAGCTAAAATTACAACACTCTTAGAAGTAAGTGGGGAAAGCTGCATGATACTGGATTTGGCTACAGCTCAAAAACTGAAAGAAAAAAAAATCCCAATTTTAAAATGAGCAAAAAATTCATTAAAAATAATTTTTTAAAGAAAAAACAAAAACCAAATTCCTACCATCATCCATTGTTTACTGAATACCCCCTCCTTTTTAAGATTGATTTTTTTTATGTACACAAGAACTGGGGTACAGACTGGAGGTGTGAGTGGGTGAGAGGATTCACCAGAGACATAGTAGACAGCAGAACAGGTGAATCTACTGAAATAAACTGCTGAGGGGAGCAGCGAGGGAGACAGGAGAGGTCTGCTGCACCATGTGGGTCACCTCCCTGGCCAGGGGTCAAACTGTGCTGCAATGATTGCTGATAGCTTTGTAGTGCTAAGACTTAACCCCTTGCACCGCCGGGAAGGCCCCTTCCTGGATACCCTTGCTCCCACCTCCACCCTCATCAGCTTTGGTAACCTCATTTCGGTTTTCAGTGTCCGCTAGTTTAATTTTTTTTCTCCATTTACCTGTTTAGTTCCCTTATATTGCACGTACAGGTGAAATCATCCACTGTTTGTCATTATCCTTCTAATTTTCATAATCCCCTTGAATTCCTTCTGTTTTCCTACAAATGACAAGGTTTTATATTTACTTATAACCAATAATACTGCATGGTGTGTATATACACCACGTCTTTATTCAGTCATTTTATCAGTGGGCACTTCGGTTGCTTCCATATCTTAGCTGTTATGAATAATGGTGAGATAAATATCATCATGCATATAAGTCTTTGAGCTGATGATTTCATATTCTTTGGATAGATATCCAGAAGTGGGATGCTTCTGAATCATATGGCAGTTTTAGTTTTAGTTTTTTTGAGAAAGGTCCATACTGCTTTCCAAAATGGCTGGCACCAATATACATTCCCACTAACAGTATATGAGTGTTCATCTTTTTCACATTCTGGCTAACACTGTCTTTTTGATGTAAGTTATTCTCACAGGTGTGAAATGATGCATCATTGTGGTTTTGATTTGCATTTCCTTATAAAGTGATGATGAACATTTTCTCATATGTCTTTTCACCATCTGAATGTCCTCTGGAAAAGTGTCTATTTGTATCTTCTGCCTATTTTTTAATTGGGTTGTTTTATTGTTAAATTGGATGAGTTCTATAAAGAACTCATATATACCTTGGATATTAATCCCTTATTGGGTATGTGGTGTGCAGATCTCTTCTCCCATTCAGTGGTTACCTTTTTAGTCTGCTAATTCTTTTGCTGTGCAAAATATTTTTGATTTGATGTAGTTCCAATTGTTTATTTTTGCTTTCATTTCCCTTGCCATCTTTAGGGTACAGTCACCTGTGTTTTTCTTTTGTGTATTTTATGGATTCAGGTCTTTAATCCATTTTGAATTTAATTTTGTGAATGGAGTTAGAGAATGATTGAGCTCCGTTCTTTTATCTGTAGCTGTCAAGTTTTCCCCAACATCATTTGTTAAAGAAATGGGCAAAGAATTTAAACATGAAAATTTAAACATGAAAAACTGTTCCACATTATTGTTAGGGAAATGCAAATCAAGACTGCAGTATGATATTACTTCCTACCCATTGAGATGGCTACTATCATTACCCATGATTACTGAAAAGTTTCTTTAGCTAATGAAATAGTCTGGTAATTTCCTGGTTTTGTACTTTCGGTTCAACAGAAATATTTCAAAGTGCTGCATGACCACTTGATTCAGAGTCTAGGTTTATCTAGAATTAATTCCTTTGCCAAATTCAGGAGTTTCACGCTTGCTATTGGCAAAAGGTAAAGCAAATGGGTCCATAAAAAATGTTGTGACATCGGAGCATTTTCTTGTAGAAGTTCAATCTTATGACAGAGTCAGCAGGAATTGGATTCCAAGGAGGTTTACAGTATCTCCTGCTATACCAGCCATTTCTGGGTGAAAATGCTGGTTTGTTTTTTTTAAAGACTTATTTATTTATGCATGTAAGAGCTAGGGTACAGACCAGAGGTGGGGGGAGGGGTGAGAGGATTCACCAGAGACAGAGTGGGAAACAGAACAAGCGGACTGACTGAAATACACTGTTGAGGGGAGCAGCGGGTGAGTCAGGAGAGGTCTGCTGTGCTATGTGGGCAGCTCCCTGGCCGGGGATTGAACTCGCGCTGCAGTGGCTGCTGATAGCTTTATAGGTTGCGTCTTAACCCCTTGCGCCACCATGGAGGCCTCGGTACCTCTTTTTTTGAGGCTGTAAACATACTGGAATGAACGTCCTTTGAACATCTAACTGTTCACTTATTTCTTTAAGCCTTCTTTTTATAAATGGAGTTTCTACTAAATCTTATTTTCTCATATTTACCTCCAGAGCCTTCTTTTTCAGTCCTTTTTTTTTTTTTTAAATGGTAAGAGACAAGTGAACAAAATCTTAATGTCATTTCATTTACCAAATCTGAAGTGTGTTTTTACCAGCAGAGCATACATTGAGTATGTGCAATCATTTAAGAAAATGAGCACATACGTTTTTATAAAAGCAGATTCAGAAAAAGAATCTCTGCTGCTTCTAAAGTGAAAGAGTATTATTTGAATTTGTAATCAGAAAAGTCTTTCATGTAGCCATGTGTCACTTCACAATGTCTCAGTCAGTGATGGACTGCACATATGTTGGAGGTCCCCAATAGGCTGTCTCTTCTGGTCTAGGCGTGTAGTCTGGACCATCTAGGTTTGGGTAATTATACGCTGTGACACTGGCACAGTGACAAAATTGCTCACTGATATGCTTCTCAGAACTTACCTCTTGTTAAGTGATGCATAACTGTAATTTTAAAAATTAAGACTGTAAATATTAATAAAGTGAAATAGAGACATCGCTATGTTGCTGGGCGAGCCAGCAAGGCAAAGCTTTCACCATTTCAGCATTACCTGCCTCCCATGGAGGCTGGGACCAATACAAGCCGTAGAATGATGCAACTGTCCTGATGAGTTCATGTCTTCTATTTGAAAGAATGATTGCATCCATGCAGAGAAATACTCAAGCAGTCTTATAGGCAATTAAGATATTTACATAGATCGTTAGCAAAAGAATAGTGTTTGTAAGAAAAATGTTTTTATAGCATGTGATAGCATATCCAATTTTATTTAAACCAAAAACTTTCCCTTCCATTTTATAAACATACCCATGAATTTTGTAATTAAGACTTTTTTTGGAGTGTTTTTATTTATCTAGTTTAATTTTTTTTTTCAGAATCCTGTCATGCTATTGTAGGCTCCATGAGTTAATTCTGCTAGTTGTCTTGATGTCCTCTAAAAGCTTTTCTTTAATCTTCCTGCTCTCAATCGAGATTAAGCCAGATCCTGTCACTTTTAAAGGTCAGTATTTGCCATATTTTCTCCTTAATTCTTGCTGAGTCTGTGGTACCTTTCTATATGAAAATTTATAGTACATTCTTACAAATGTGCTCATGTCGCATTTGCGTTTGTCTACGAAGCATACATTTTATATTGATATTGTTAAAGGATAAGGAAGGACATAGTGTCACCTGTTCCTGAACTTTGAAAAGAAACAAACCACATTCTGCCCTTCATCTCTTGTATTCGGAAGATCAGCGTTGCTGTCAGTTAGGTCATCCTTTCTTCATGGCTATAGGGAAGAAATAATCAGAAGTCACTGGATAGTTAAAATCATTTTTAGCAAATATATCTGTAACACAAACTGTTGATTAGTCAAAACTGGTTCAGTCAGTTTTACTTGCAGTTATTTTGAACTTTGATTTTTTTTGGTACAGAAAAAGCAGATTTACTCATTAGGTAGCTTTGGCTAGTTTTCCACACTATTCTTGCTTGGATAATTTAGGGGAGCAGAAAGAGAAATGTGGATGACTAAAGGAGGCATAAACCTGTTTTTCCTGAGTGCTGAACTCTGGGAGCAGGGAAGGTTTAGAGCTCTGGCATGGGGCCAGGCCCCAGCCTGGTGGATTCAAGGACACACCCTCAACTCCCTTAAGGGAACATGGGTGAGTCTGGGGCTCATTCAAAGCTTCTGCCTTCCTGTGAAAGAGCTCATCACTCTCCCCACCCCCCATCACTCTGCAGGCTATCCTCCCCTCTGAACACCAAGCCACCAATGGCAATTCCTGCAAAGCCAGGGCTTTTCAGAATAATTAAAAATATGGCAGCGCAAAAAGGAATTTTTAGAATGAACTGGGTCAAGGGTTGTTGTTGGTAAAAGTTCCTCCAGCTTTTTGGCAATGCAGTAGGAGATGCTAGCCATCTACCCTCTGAGGCCTCACCTTCTCGAGCCCATAGAAATGGCGACTCTGGGAAAGTCTGTTTTCCACCCCTTGGGCTGGAAAGGCATATGAGGAGGAACCCTCTGTCAAGAGCTCTGCCAGGAAGCCCTTTGCTACAATTCCTCTCACTCCACGCTGTTCACTTCATGCCCAAGAAAGTGCCATTCTCACCTGGCATCTTCATTTCTTCCTTCGCTGTGTTCTGGAATGTAGGTTTCATTAGTAGCCTAGAAGAGGGCAAGCCCAGGAGCAGGTGATTATTATTAGTCAACCCTCCTATGATGAGGTGGTTTCCATTTTTGTATTCTCGCCTGCCCTCCTGCTGGGCGGCAGTTATCCTAGGAACTTTGCTCTCAGTGACAGTGACTCCCACCTGTAGCCATCCTACCTCTTCCCTTCAAATAGTAACTGGAGGCAGATTTCTAGGTGGGGTAACCACAGTCAAGAGGGTCACCAGGAATCCCATTGTAATGAGGAACCCAGAGAGACCTGCTCTGACTGGGCTGCTTTTTCCATGGCTGGCAAGCTTGAACCAGAAACATGCTCTTTCTAAAGTACACTCCAAGCCTCTTCTCAGCTTGCAGCTGTGCCCAGCTCCTCCAGAGAAGGCCATAGGATATGTACTTCTGACCTGCTCTTGAGAACAGGTTTGAAGCCAGCAACTCACCCGCGAGATGGTGGAGTTGGGGGGCTCGGTGCAACAGAAGCGTTTGAGTAAAGCCTCTTGTACCTGCAGGAGAAGTAAATGCCCCAGGTATGCCATCACAGTGCCAGCCTTTGCACTGCGAGTCAGACAGGGGTTCTTTGGGCAGACTCACCTTCTTATCCATGAGGCAACCAAAAAGTAAGATGAAGACACCCTGCAAAGAATGATGTGGAGAGACCTTGTCAAGGAAGAAGAAATCCACCAAAAGCAACTCGCTCCCTCCTCTTCCCCTGCTGTCCTCTTGTCAGATTCATGTCCTGAGGCTTTCCATCTCGGCTTTTCTTACTTAAGCACCATTTGGTGCAAAGGATCCTTTTTTAGGTGCCTTTTTTTTTTTTTTTAAATATGCGTTATGGTTAAAAGGGAACACAAAAGGATTAGCTACTGACAACTGCCTGACTTCTCTGGCAAATCCAGGTATTTTACAGATAAGAAAAACAAGACTCAGGTCTGTTCAAAATTGTACAACTAATTAGTGGAGAAACTGGGATCCATACCTAAGCCTTCTCAAATTCCCGAACCTGAGTTCCTTCTGCTTCACCATGATGCCTCCTTGAAAAGGGGCTGACAGTGACTTAAGCCATTTAAAGGGGAGAAAGCGTGATCACCACCTGATCACCCACCCACCTGGAAAGTGTTGAGAACGGTGAAGATGTACTGAGGGACTAGGGAGGCTTCTTCCAGCAGAGTGGCCAGGCCCAGTCCCCAGGTGAGGCCGAAGATGGGTGTGAGAATGAGCAGGGCTTTGACCACTCCCACAAGGGCTTGGCGTGTCTCCACCTGGGGCCCCTCCGACAGCGAAGGTCTCAGCAACTTCAGTATAGCCATGGTGAGTACCAGCCCGTTCACACCCACAATGGCCAGCACTGGCCCCGCGAAGGTGTAGAGTGCCCCACCCTTCCCATTCAACCAGCAGGCCCCCTCCCTCAGGTACTGCCCTTGGGGCAGGTAGAGGCCCAGGGTGACACCTGCAAACCCCATTGGGCACAGGTAGCCAAGGACCACCATCAGGGAGAGTGCCCGGTGCTTGGACAGTTGATGGAAGACAAACAGCAGCTGGTGGGCCAACATCAGGGCCTGGGCCAACATCCAGAAAAAAGTAGCCAGGTAGAGAAAGTGAGTGAGGAAGGCAACAGCCAGGCAGAGTGGGCTTTGGGGCATGGGAGGAAGCAGTGAGGCTCCTAGGAAGCAGGTGTCTGCAGCCAGCAGGGAAAGCGCCACGTGGAGCAGGGCTGTGTGACGTAAATAGGCAACCTTGTTCCGTACCACGACTCTCCACACCAGCCTGTACACGGCCAGGCACACAAGCAGTGCCAAAATGGAGGCCCCCAAGCCCACCTCACTCAGTAGCTTCAGGGTACGGTTTTCTGGAACAGTGTGTCGGGACATGAGGATGGAGAAGGCAGTGAGGTGCCTGCAGATGCACTGGGCAGTGGGGCTGACACCAGCTTCCTGCCCCTGGCACCCTTCATCAGACCAGCCCCCCTCACCCTGGAAGAGAGTGTGATCCCAGAAGACACAGTGGGCGATGCCATCTCTGCCCCCAAAGTCCATGATAACCTCTCCCTGGTGAAAGGTCTGGCCACCTGCCGTGATGGAAATGGAGAGGACCAGGCCAGGTGTGGCATAGAGAGAGCCCCCCAGCCCTTGTCCATAGTTGGAGGGCAGCAGGTGGTCCAGTTTTCGTAGCACCAAGCTAGTAATGCTGACATTGGTTCCATTATGGCCCAGCGGGGCCAGGGAGTGCCTGGGGATCCGAACCTGCAGTGGGGGCTGAGTGGAGAAGGTGATTCTGTAGTCACCAGGAAATGTGGGTCCGAGGAGCTGAGTCTCTAGCTGCACGTTTGGCAAACTGAGGGAGAAGGGGTGATCCTGTGGGTCCAGGCTGCGTGCCAGGGTCTCTGTGGCCAGCAGGAGATTTGAGCTTGCCGAAGGCTTCTGGGCCTGGGCTGGGGTCCACAGAGAGCTGGTGTCCATGTCCAGGACCTGGTCTGTGGTTGTCAGGAAAACCTGTATACCCAACAGAGATGAACCCTGCCTCCAGGACCCCGCAGCACTAAGCCAAGGGCACTGGGAACTTTAGACCCCAAATCCACCCTGGTCCAGTGCAAGACTTAAGGTTGGGGAGAAAACAGGTGTGTGAAGAGACTTTCAAGATGGGAAGAACCAGAGCTGTTCACCCCCTACTAGGGCATCTTCAAGTATGTGATCTCATTCAGCCTCTCACCTGACAACCTTCCCTCCCCTCCATTCCTTGGGGCCACCAAGGAATCCCTTGACCCCTGCAGCTCTGCAAAACTAGTGCCCAGTGGTAGAGGGCACTGTGTCCTGAAGGAATGGCCACAGGCGTGTCTGATACATATTCCCGGACACAAAGGACAAGTGTCATTGCCACAGGCTAGTCTGGCTGCAGCTTATATGTCACCGACCCATGTCTATACTCAGGTAGTTTAGGTGAGTCCAGCAAAGCCACGTATATTTGAGCATCTCCATGCCATTGTCTTGGGGCTAGAGGGGTGGGGGAGGGAGGATTCACGTTACAGCCACACATCTGCAGGTGCACCACTGCCTCTGCGCCTCTTCCTGCCTCCCCCAACCTCATGTGTCTTCCCTTTTTCACAATCCGTGGCCTCGGAGACTGCTGTCCAGGAGGAGAAGTGGACTAGGGGAGCCGACACTTGGCCTCCAGAGAGGTCTGCCGTCTGACAGCTTGTGGTGATGTCAGAGGGACAGCAGTGCCCAGAGGTAGAAGAACTTCCGGCCCCCCATAACTCAGCTGACTCCTGCTGTGGCTCAGAGCACTTACCTCCAGAGCACTGTGGTTAAGCTGCGTTCTCGTGTCTGTCACCACCTTGGCCAGGGATTTCATGGTGCCCAGCAGTACCAATAAGTCAGAGGGTGAGCTCACCACCACCACGTGCTCTAGCAGCTCTGCCAGGATCGGTGGCACCTCCTCAGCAGGCTTGCCCTGGCCTCCCCGTAGCAGCTGGGACAGACAAGACAGCAAGAAGGGGTTGGAGGGAGAGTCCTCTTGAGAGACTCTCCTCTTGCCCAGCTCCTCCCTCCCGATGACAGCACCATCATGGAAGGAACCGATCCAATACTGTTGGGGCAGACATTTGATGGACTAAGGGTTGAGAATAGCACCTTCCCCACCATGCAGGTGCTTTTAAGTCCCCCACATCTACTTCCTCACCTTGCTGGCACCCAGTTTAGGGAAGCTGAATAACCTGCAGGCTGGGCCTCGAGTGCAGAGTGAGGAAAGGGTAGACAGGTCACGAGGATGAGGGTGTGGGCAGCAGGGTCAGAAGCTTTACCCAGGCTCTTTGAAGCAATTCCAGGAGGCCTGTGTCTGTGCAGCTGTTCTGGATGGGCCCCCAAACCCCATCAGGCCCACAAGGCCTCTTCACCATCCCTGTCCTGTCCACAGGACACGGTGCCTGAGCCACATGGCCGGCTTTGGTGACATTCCAGGCAACAACTGAGGAGTCCTCGGGGCAGGTGATATCGCCATCTGAGGAATGATTTCAGGGAAGGCTCAGCCACTGCAGTTGAGCCCGAGCCCTTGGGCAGACCTACACAGACTGTAGTCTGGCCCTGTGGCCCAGCGCAGGGAACGGTCCAGGTGGACAGGTGAGGTTGACCGCGGGGCATGAAACCCCACATACCCTGAATGATGGTGACAGAGACGGGGACCCTGAGAGTGGTGAGTCCCGGGCTCTGCAGGACACAGAAGTACGTGGTGTCAGCTGCAGGGCAGCGCTGAAGAGCCAGCACCAGGCATTGGGAGGCCGACGTGTTGACTAAGGAGGCTGAGGGTGAGGGAGGGAAGGGAACAGTCACTGTGGCAGAAACAGACCTAGAACCCAGCAGGCCCAGAGATGCCCTTCCAGTCTTTCTAGCAATTTCAGAAGTGGCTGAAGCAATGGGGAAGAGCCGAGCGGTATGCGGGCATCAAATTACTGAGGGCAAAGCTTGGTCTCTGATGAAGGGGACCCTAGGGACCTCTAGTTCCAGGACTTGAAGCCACAGGTTCCTCCTTTATAAATGAGGAATCAAATTAACCCCACAGCGTGTTGGTGAGAGTTCATTGAGATTGTGTGGATGGAAGCATTTTGCAAAAAGCGATCTACACCCCAGTAGCTTTTGTTGTACCGATAGAATTGGAGCTGCTCTGGGGGGCCGAGGACAGGACTGGACTTGGACCTGAAACTCCGGGTTGAATTGCAGCCTCTGCTTCCTGGAGCGGGAGAGCCAGCTGCCTGGGGAGACTCGCTGCTCCGGCTCCCTCTCCCCTGCCCCGTACTCCTTGTCCGCAGGCCACTTGCCCTACCTTGGCTGCCCTCGGCGGGGCTCCAGGAAGCCGTGTATTCCTGGTGTGTCCTGGGGATGCAGCAGCTCAGCTGGAAGCCGGGGGAGGTGGCGCAGGAGATAGAGAGCTGGTCTGGAAGCTGAGTCACTTCAGTTGCCTGCAGGGGCAACTTCACCATCTGGTACAGCTCCCACCTGAATCCCTGGGCCTCAAAGCAGCACATGTACTTGCCTGCAGATACACACCTGCTGCACCGCCTGGCTCTGTGCCAGCAAGCTCTGCTGCTCCCCAGGCCACACCCCAGGTCAGCAGTCTCCAGCCTCTGCTGACCACCCAGGGCTTCACCCCAGCCGGGAGGAGCCCTGCCCCCAAACGATTTCCAGGAGGGAGAAGAGATGAGGGGAAGGGGCTCCTGGCCCTTTTTATTAGCCTGTAGCCATGAGCCTCCAGTGTGACCGCCTGTCCTTCCAGGGCACGGCCCGCCTTCCCCTTTTCCTGCCACCTCAACGTCTTGAGAAACTCGCATCCGAGCTCAGCTGACGCAGACCGCCTTTCCAGCATTTTCCCTCAGGCTTCACGTCAGCGAGCCTCAGCCTTATTCCTCAGCGGGAATGAGTGGAAGGGGAAAGAAAAGAGGAAAAAAGAAAGGACGCTGCAGGGAGCAAGGACGGGGTCGAGGGCAGTGGAGAAAAAAGAGAGGGAAGAGAAGGGCGCGGGAGCAGGAGGGAGGGCTAGGCTGGCTACCTGCCCACTTCTGGGAGATGCTGGAGATGCTGAGGACAGCCTGGCGCTGGCTGGAGGTCAGAGACACGCGTGTGCCCTGCTGCAGGGGGATGGGCCTGGGGCTCCCTGGGCGCCACAGGAGCCAGCTCAGGTTGGTGGTCTGGTGGTTTGCAAGGAGGGTCAGGTTCAGTGTGTGACCAGGCGTCTGCAGCCAGGAGTTCAGACTCAGGGTCCCGGGCACTGTGGGGAGGCAGAAGACAGGGGACCCCTGGACCAGGGCCTTGTGGTTCTCAATGCGGCTAAGCCCGCACTCCTCACTTCTCCCCGCCTGGCACCTTTTCTTTTGTCTTGTTCCTGGGAGAGTGTAACCCCTGCAGTCTGGTCAGGAAGACCCCCTCTGTCATCGGGAACCCAACAGGGCCGTTTTGGTCTGATTTCCCCTTCCCCAGGAGAGAATTGTCTCTCCTTGTCCGTGTGTCTCTGGAGCTGTGTCGCTCATCAGTCTGACTACTCAAGTCCCAAGTTCAGGGCCTGTGCTGGCTGGCACCCCAGGGAGCTGCTGGGCACGTGCCTGCTGGCACAAGCACAGGGGTCAGAGAGGAGAGGACCACAGAGAGGGTTTCTTTCACTTGGGGTCATAGGCTTCCAAGTTCCCAGCCCTCCTCACCAGGTGGCAGCAGCTGGCAGTAGCCGGCTTCAGTAGGGCGGAAGATGAGACAGTCGCAAGGCTGGTGTTTGTGGGGCTGTTCGCAGGGCGGGTGTTGGGAGCAGACACTGACATTCCACTGGTACCCAGAGAGGCAGGCACAATGGCGGGATTCCTGGAGGACACGACACTCTGTGACGGGGGAGGGGAATGAGAAGTAAGGGGGCTGTCTGAGAAAGCCAGTGTCAGTCACACGCACCCTCCAGGGCTGGCCCTTCACTAGGGTTCATAGTCACTGAGGTCCCAGTGCTGGACAAGGGTGTAGGGGTGGAGGTAGAGAAATCCCAGGCCCTCTGCAAAGGCTGGAAGCTGGAGGCGGGGGCAGGAAAGGAAGGTGGGGTTTGGTGGGGAGGTGGGGCAGGAGCTGCCTCCAGGGAGCAGAGGCAGGGACTCCAGCCAGACTGTTTGGGAAGCCCATGTTTGCTTCTGCTGAGCCCTCTTCCCACACAAGAAGTGGCGCAGAGACGGGGAGGCCAGTAGAATGTCTCCCCTACCTGTCGTGAGGCTGAGGCCAGTGAGAGATATTGGTGGGGAGGAAGCTGAGGCAGGGGGCAGATTCAGGGTCCTGGAGAGCTCCTTCCTCCAGGTCTCATTTGACAAGCCCAGCAGAGCATAGACTGAGAGCAGCACTGAGTCTACAGGAGCAGAGGATGCAGCTGGAGAGGAGAGGCAGCAAGGCCATGGGTCCTACACCTTTTGCCTCCCACACTTGGCTGGTCACTGCCAGACAGCCTATGAGTCCCACTTCCCATAGGTCACCTGGCCCAGATAGGACTCGGGAAGGTCTTAAGGCCTCATCGCATCACCCTAAGGTGCATTCAGATGCACTGTTTCATGTCACCGCCCCCCACCCAACACCCTCTACTTTATAGAGGACATCCTCTAAGAGGACTGACTTCCCAAGGCCTCCTCGAAGCTGGTGAATGTGGGACCTGCCTGACCAGACTTGCCAGATCCAGTCCTCCCTGTTTGCCTAGTACACCCTTGTTGTGCCTCTTCTAGTCCTTTCTTTCTGCCTTCTCCCGCTCCTCCTTCCACTCCTCCTGCCCATCCACTCACCACCTGCTCCATTCTCTTGGTCCAGTTGCTGCCCAGTTTCCCCTCCAGTCTGACCCTGTCCCTGGAACAGAGCACAGAGGAGAGGCTGCTGAGCAGAGGTTGACCCCAAGTTTCTCCTGGGATACCCTCTTCACTGTGGTTCCAGGGCTAGCTTGGCTCATTGGGCAGGACTCCTCTTGGAAGTGCCTCCTTTTGCCTGAAGTCAAGTGGGCACATCAGAAGAGGAAATCAAGCTTCTGATTCCCTCTTCTGTCAGAAAGGTGTCAGGAAGCAGCCCCAGAGGCCCCACCAGGGCCTGCTCATTCGACCTGAACCCAGGAACCAAACACACCTGGAGAGTCAACATGCTTTGCTTAATTCCTTCCTGAATTTACCTGACCCTGATTTCTAGGGTAATTGAAATAGCTGGATCTGGAGCTCCAAAGGGAGAGGCGGCCATAGCTGCCTGAGACTTGGGGACCTCTAATTCCATCATGGGAATTGCCCCCCCCCCCAGTAAACTATTTCCTCACCAACTCCTTTTCCTCTCAAGCTTGCAGGTACATTTGGATATGGATCTAAAAACAGCTACTGACATAGATAAGGTTGTAGCTAGAGATAAAGATACCCAGTGGGAGAAACAGAGCAGAAAGTACTCATCTAGACTCTGCTTCCTTTCCTCCAGTCTCTCCGGTCCTCTGCGCCACTGGTCCCCAAATCTGGGAAAGTTTTCTTTGCATTTTTAAATTGCCAGCTTGACTGTAAGAGCCCTCATCCAAAGTTCGGCAGGCATCATTGGAATTCACAGGACCCAAGGAAAGAAACAAAAGCTCTCCCCATACCTTGGAAGACTGAACTCTGAGGCTTAAATAAGGTGAACCTATAAAAAATCATCTGTTTTTTATACATTATTTGCTCTTCCTCCAGCCCTTTGCCTCCATACCTCACTCCTCTCATACCTAGGCCCCTAACTTCCCCTCTACAGACCTTCCCTGGGCCTTCCAGGAACCCAGTCTTACTTACAGGTTGGGATGCTTCGGCAGGCGGTGACCCCACCAAGGGGAGAGTCATGGCCAGGAGTAGCACTGGGGCAGCCCCTGAACAGACCATGGCTCAGTGAAGCAGTCCTCAGGAGCCTTCCTGCTGCTGCGTGATGCAAATTTCCTCTGAGAATCCTGGCAGTGCAGTGCACAGGGGTGGGGGGTAGAGTGGCAGGGAGCCAGGACTGAATTTATAGAGGAAGTGCTACAGCCCATGACCAAGTCAAATGGGCATGCAGGTCACTCTGGGTTCCTGGTAGGAATTGGCTGTTTTCCTACTTTTCTACATTTTTCAATTCTATATTCTATAATTGATACTGAGCCATGGGCGTGCTGCTTGGTGCACATTAGGTCAGTATTATGACATTGACATTTTTTAGAAGATTTATTTATTTTTGCATACAAGAACTGGGATACAGACCAGAGGTACGGGGTGGGGGTGAGAGGATTCAGAGACAGAGTGGGGAGCAGAACAGGCAGATCTACTGAAATGCACTGCTGAGGGGAGCAGTGGGTGAGACAGGAGAGGTCTGCTGTACCATGTGGATCAGCTCCCTGGCTGGGGATTGAACTTGTGCTGCAATAGCTGCAGATAGCTTCATAGTGCTGAGCCTTAACCCCTTGCACCACCAGGGAGGCCCCTGACATTGACATTTTGAAAGAAGGAATGGTTTATCTGCAAAATAACTGGCAGAAGACGAGTTAAAATTCAAATTTGCCTTTCCAACAGGCACGTGAAAAAAAATGCTGATCATTACTTATTACCAGGGAAATAGAAATCAAAACCACAATGAGACACCACCTCACACCTATGAGAATGGTCTGTGTCAAAAACACCAGAAACAACAAGTGTTGGAGAAAAGGTGGGGAAAAGGGAACCAAACTATACTGTTGGTGGGAATGTAGGCTGGTCTGGCCTATACTGGACCATCTCCATACTCGAAAACAGTATGGAGGTTTCTAACAATATTATTGCTATTTGATCCAGCATTCCTTCTAAGGATCTATCTGAAGCATGCAAAAACATTAATTTGAAGGGATGCTCTGACTTATGTTCACTGCAGCATTATCTACTAGCCAAGTTACAGAAACAGCTTATGGGCCCAACAACAGATGAGTGAATTAAGATGTGGTATATTTACACAATGGAATACTACTCAACTATAAAAAATGACCAAAATCTTGCCATTTGTGGTAATGTGGATGAAATTGGAGGGAATTAGGGTGAGAGACATAAGTCAGAAGTAGAAAGACAAATAACAGATGATTTTACTCATATGTGAAACATAAAGAAACAAAGGAACTGACAAAACTGAACCAAAACAAACTCTAGGAATTCAACTATAGAATTGAGGTGAAGCGGGGGGTGGGGGGGTCCATGGATTATGGTGAAGGATTATGGGTGCTCTGGTGGTGGACATGGTGTGGTCAGATAACTCTGAAGAGGTGTGAACCCATACTCCCAAATCAGATTCAGTGTTGTAAAACAGCACAGTGTTTTTACTTCAATTAAAAAAAAAAAAATAACCTCTCCCCCAGCCCTAAAATCTGCCTTCCAGCCCAAGAAAGGAAACAGGTTTATATCAATTTGGGGGGAGTAGGGTCCTTTTCCTGGTGCAGATATCATCCGGGTGATTTCCTTTGCTGTCCTTTTGCTTCCATGTTTGTTGTCTCTTGGTTCCCAAAGTGTAGTTTAAGGTTCATTTCTTCCGTGCACGCGGGATGCATGCTCACAGTGGGCATCACATCCTGCTGCTTCTGTAAAAGCTGTGAAAACAAGCTCAACAGATTGTTAACCACACCCAACTGTTTCTGCTGATGGCAGATCAGCCGTTTCACAATGGAAAAAATACTAATAAAAAAATCAAATCTTAAAGTCTCAACTTCTTTCTTAAAGACCAACTGGGTTTAGAGTCTGTCAGTGTTTGCCTCGGTGTCACCAGTTGTCAGGAAGCACCCACTGACTGAATCAGGTGAGGGTGAGGTTCAGACAAACAGGTACGTATTGCTGCCACCTATCCGCTCCCAAGTCCAAGGTGAAACAAGGCTATTGGCCTTTGTCTGTCTATATACATAATGATACTCTGAAACCAATACTTTTTACTCCTGCTGGCAGCTTTGCTGAGCTTCCAGGTTGCACCATGGAACTTCCTTTCCCATTCCTTTGTGCTTTGATCCTAACAGGCCATGTCAGCAGGTCTTTGATAACAAAGGTTTGTGATCCCTGACTTCTCTTATCTGTATCCAAACAGGTATTCTGAAAACTTCCTTTACTCTGGAAACCACTAATAGGTTACTAAACAGTAAAGGTGGCTTAGACCTTTATCCCATGAGTCTTAATTTTTTTTTCTCTTTCCAATTGACATGGCATTAAGTCACTAGAAATAGGAAATGATTGCTAGAATGAGAAAGGACCTTTGTTGAGACATCATCAACTTCAACTCTCACTTTACAGAAAAGGAGAAGGAACCAAGAAGGGAAACTGATTCGCGAAAGATCACACAATCAGTGGGTGCCGGAGCCAAAGCTTACAGCTAGCTTGTCTGACTTTGAACCAGGAACTTAGGGAGAGGGTAATAAGATATGTCAATTTAAATATAGGATAGTAGCATCTTCTGGCTACAAGAATGACTTCAAAATAATATAGTATAGAAATTGGCTCCACAAAGAAGGTGGTTCTTCAGACATCTCAGCTTCTTTTCCTAAGGAGAAGAGGAGGTGAATATAATATAAAAAAGAGGTGGTTACGGAAAGAGCTGAACTCGACATTCACATACAAAAGAATAAACTTGGACCCCTGCTTCAAACTACATATACAAATAGAATTTTATACTATTAGTGTAAGGGATATGCAACATGATACAAAGCATCAAGAAGAAGAAAACAAATTCCAAAAGTTAAAAAATATATATAAAAAATAAAACACAAAGCACCAAGAAGGACATTTAAACTTGTTTTTTCCTGGGAAAATCTTTTGAAGGAATATAATGATCAATGAGTGTGGAGAGGTAGACATGAGTCAGATTGCACAGGGCCATGAAAACCACAATTAAGAGCTGGGAACCACTCATTAGTTAATCTGTGGAGATGTTCCATTCGAGTAGTATAACTCCAATGTAGTAAATCCAAGTATATTTTCAATGCTATTGGAATACCTAAAATTTAAAGGCACTCTTATAGGGAATCCATTCACTCATTTGTTTGTTCGTTCGTTCATTTATTCATTCATTCATCTAGTCGCTAATGAATATTAAACACCATTGCCAGATACTATGCCAGGTCCTAGAGATTCAGTGGTAGTGTGGGCTGAAGGTATCTTGGTGCATTTGCCAAGATAAGATTTGGGCACAGAGATCGTGACAGCTGTTACGGAATGTAGTATCTCTGTTAGTTGCTAACAAGCATTACAGATGGAGGGGATCTGATAGAGCAGTGTGCAGAGAGGAGGGGAAAATGCATAACTGTTTATTCAGTTTGAAACCTTGATGGGGGCCTTCAAGGTGGCGCAAAAGGTTAAGACACAGCACTATGAAGCTATCCGCAGCCACTGCAGCACAAGTTCGATCCCCGGCCAGGGAGCTACCCACATGGTGCAAACCTCTCCTGTCTCGCCTGCTGCTCCCCTCAGCAGTGTATTTTGGTTCATCGGCCTGTTCTGTTCCCCACTCTGTCTCTGGTGAATCCTTTCACCGCCCACCCCCGCCACACACAAACACCTCTGGCCCTTACCCCAGTTCTTCTATGCATAAATAAATAAATACTTTAAAAAAAATTGTGTCCCACCCATAATCATGGGTTTACTATGGAAGTAGACAGTTTGCACATGATTAAGAAAAATTATTCTGGATTATCTGGGTGGGCCCAGTGTAGCCACAGGGCTCTTATAAAAGAGAGACAGCAATGTGAATGAAAAAAAGGAGATCTACAATAGAAGCAGAGCTTAGAGTGATGTGCTTTGAAGATGGAGGAAGAAGCCATGGTCCAAGGAGTGCAGGACCACTGGAAGCTGGAAAAGACAAAGACATGCATTTCCCCCTGGAATCTCTAGAAGAAACCTCACCTTGCTAACATCTTGATTTTCACCCTGTAGGATTCATTTCAGACTTCTGACCCGCAGAAGTGTAAGGTGCCACGTTTGTTTTATTTAGGTCACTAAATTTACAATAATTTTTAAATAGCAGCTATACGAAACAAACTATGCAGTGACAAAAAAAAAATTGGTCATTGTATTTTTCAGTTCTAAAATTTCTCAAAGAAAATGTCTATTTCTTCACTAAGATTTTTTATCTTTTTGTTCATTTCAAGAGTGTTCCTGTTTATGACACTTTTGTAATAGTTGCTTTGGTGTATTTTTCTGCTAATTCAACACCCGAGTCACTGGTGTCTGTTGATAGTTTTTCCCAGGCAACTTGAGTTTTCCTGGTTCTTCATTGGCAAGTGGTTTTGGATTTTATCCTGGATATTTGAGTATGATGAGACTATTTTATTTAAATCCTATGGAGAATGTTGGTAATTTTGTTGCATCTGTTGCAATTGACCCGGTTTGGTTTGGTTCAGGACCCAACTTCTGACCAGCCTAATGTGGATTGTGTTTTTAGCTCTTCCTTCTTTGCAGTGCTATTTAATTTACTGCATATTGTGCCACCCAGTGGCCAGTCTGGGACCTGGGTGATGATCTATCCTTTAATACAGTTCTCAAAGTCTGTGGTATAATGTTTAGGATCAGATCCACCCATTTGTAACTGTCTCTCTCCTCTGCTGTCAGTATATTTTTGGTTGTCAGGAGCCATTTTGTGCTTTTCTTTTTAACGTCAAACTAACAATCCATTTTGCCTTTTATTTTTAAAGGCTTATTTATTTATGCATACAAGAGCTGGGTTACTAAATCAATGGAGATGAAGAGCTTTATAGCACTGTGGCTCAATGCTTTGTTTATTTATCTTTATTCCCTTGCAGTTCAATTTAATTCAACAAAAACTTGGGACTTATGAGTATGATTATGTGTCCCTTAATGATAGGGTAAAGATCTGAAAAATGCATTGTTGAGTGATTTTGTGATGGAGTGATTGTGTGACTATGATGGAGTTTATTTACACAAGCTCGATGGTGTGCTCTACTACCTATCTAGGCTTTACAGAGTCCACTGTCATACATGCGGTCCATTGTTGACTGAAATGTCGTAATCAGGCACAAGACTGTCCTAGGCATCGTGCTAGTTTTAGAGGCAAACATACAGTTCTTACTCGAGGGTAAGAACTATGATCTAAGAAATAGATCTAAGAAAATAGAAAATATCTAAGAAAATAGATCATTTCATAACGTGAGTGGGAAGAAAGTTATGCACAGGATGCTATGGAAACACAGAGGAACAAAATTCACTATAATAAATGGAGGTGGGAGTAAGTTGAGGATTGGGACAAAAAACGGCTTCTTGGAAACTAAAACTTAAGGTGGATCTTGAAATTATGAAAGGAATCTAGCCAGGCATGAACAAAGGAATAGAGACTTTTTTTTTTAAAAAAAGATGTATTTATTTATACAAGCACTGTGTACATTTAGAAGCACGGGAGGGTGAGAGAATTCACCAGAGCCAGAGTGGGGAGCAGAACAGGCAGACTGGGGGGAGCAGCGGATGCGGTAGGAGGGGTCTGTGGAGAGGTCTGCATGCCATGTGGGACCCTCGCTAGGGGCCGGGGATCGAACCAGTGCTGCAGAGGCTGTGGGCAGTTTCGCAGCCCAGGTCTCAACCACTGCGCCACCAGGGGAGGCCCTCAAGGGTCACTCTTACAGTTTGTCTTTGTCTTATCCTTTGTTTGATTTCCCTGTATTCCAAATATAAGTGAAACCACCCGGTATTTATCTTTCTTATTCTGGCTTACTTTGCTTAGAATAATCCCTTCCAGTTTCATCCATGTTGCTGCAAATGGCACGAGTTTTTTTTTTTTTGAGTGCTGAGTAATATTCCATTGTGTATATGTACCACATCCCACCTGCTCTGGGACATTCAGGTGGTTTTCATATCTGGGATATTGCCAAATTTCTTCCTAATGAAATTAATTTACTATCTTGTCTTTTTTTTTTTAAGTTTTTTTTTTTTAAAGACTTGCCCTGATCATAATTTCTTTCTTTCTTTCTTTCTTTTTTTTTAAAGATTTATTTATTTATTATTTATACAAGCACTGGGTACAGTCAGAAGCGCGAGAGAATTCACCAGAGACAGAGCGGGGAGCAGAGCAGGCAGAAGGACCGAAGTACACTGCTGAGGGGAGCAGCGGGCGGCAGGAGAGGTCTGCGCGCCATGCGGGACCCTCCTCTGGTGGCCGGGGAGTAGCCTGGGATCGAACCGGCGCTGCAGAGGCTGCAGGGCAGCTTCGCAGCCCAGCACTCAACCGCTGCGCCACAGGGGAGGCCCTACTATCTTGTCTTGTGGTTATAGCTTGTGAAATGGTAGCTTGTGTGTAAAGATGATTGCAATATTTCCCCCATCCTTTTGTGTAGGTCCCATTGCCAGGAGTCTTTGCCATTCCACCATTAAATAGAGGTGGAATCTATTTCCCTTTCTATGAATCTGGGTTGCCATTTTGATTTGTTTTGTCTGGTAGAATGAGACAGAAGTGACATTGTGTGACTTACTAGACCTTGAAAGGCCTTGCAACTTCCATTTATGTCCTTTTAAAATTATAATAAGACCAGGGCCTCCCTGGTGGCGCAGGTGGTTGAGTGCTGCACTCTGAAGCTGTCCGCAGCTTCATGAACTTGATGTTCATATTCATGAGTAATTATTATAAGAAAAAAACAATCACACATCTTTAAAACAGTACCTACTTTCATGTCTAAGGAGATGGTTTCATAGTTTTCCTTTCATTGAGTCAATTTCCTTTTTAAAGGGAGATTCAGAGGAAAAGTACGATGTGTCAGATACAAATCCTCCTCTGGAGCAAAGAGGAAAGTGACATGTAAGTTTATTGATCATCTATCATGTACCAGGTATAATGAAAAATGCTTTATTTCTCTTACCTTATAACAATCTAATACTTTAGAAGGGGAAGTAAGACATATACAGAAATGATAATATACTAGGCATATATTTTGAGCCCCTAATAAATGTTTTTTGACTGAACCAATCTAAGAAACTTGAGTAAAAACAATTGCTTTTTTTTTTTTAAGATTTATTTATTTCTGCATATAAGAGCTGGGGTACAGGCCAGAGGTGTGGGGGGTGAGAGGATTCACCAGAGACAGAGCAGGGAACAGAATAGGAAAATGGACAGGAATTCACTGCTGAGGGGAGCAGCTGGCAAGCCAGGAGAGGTCTGCTGTACCATGTGGCTGCTGATAGCTTCATAGGTTGCCTCTTAACCCTTGCACCACCAGGGAGGCCCCTGCCCTTGTTTTGAAGACCCAGAGATTGAGAGGTTTCTTTAGGCAGTACCTTTCCATACCAAAGGGCTTATGTCCTGTTGGGTTGGCCATTTCCAAATTGTGCAATTAAGTAATGCTGGCCAGCCTTGTGCCCTAGGGGTTAAGTCTCAGTGCTATCACCACTATGGTGCTCTCAGGGAGCTAACCCACACATGGCACAGCAGACCTCTCCTGTTTCCTCTGCTCTTCCCCTTACAGTGTATGTCAGTAAGTCTGACTGTTCTGCCTCCCACTCTGTCTCTTATGAATCCTCTTACATCTCGCATCTCTGGCCTATGCCCCGGTTCTTCTAGGCAAAAAAAAAAAAAAAAAAAAAAAAAGTCTTTAAAAAAAAAAGTAAAGTTGGGCAGAGTCAATCTGAATTCTGATTTCCTAATTTTTAAAAAAAATATTAAAAAAAATTATTTATGTATACAAGAACTGGGGTACAGGCCAGAGGTGTGAGTGTGTTGGGGAGCAGTGAGAGGATTCACCAGAGACAGAGTGGGGAACAGAACAGGCAGAGATAATGAAATACACTGCTGAGGGGAGCAGTGGGCGAAGACGAGAGGTCTGCT
The DNA here is from genome assembly GCF_964194135.1 of Talpa europaea. Taxonomy (NCBI): domain Eukaryota; kingdom Metazoa; phylum Chordata; class Mammalia; order Eulipotyphla; family Talpidae; genus Talpa; species Talpa europaea. Next base: position 13,889,683 of record NC_140072.1, read on the forward strand.
GCGCCATGTAGGTTGCTCCCTGGCTGGCCCCAGGGGGGGGATCAAACTCGTGCTGCAGTGGCTGCGGGCAGCTTCATAGTCTGCGTCTTAACCTCTTGCGCTGCAGGGAGGCCCTGATTTCCTAAATTGCGGGGAAAATCCCTTCCACCTGAAAGCCTTGTTACAGGCTTGATGATAATCTATGTAAAATTCAACACACAGAGGATGCTCAATAAATAGTAACACCACTACTATTAATTTTATTGTTAGATTGACACACAGTAGCCATTGACCTAGTGTTCTTTCCAGTTTGCTGCAGAAACGCTCTTCCTGCAGATGGGGCGAAGGGCCCCTGGAGCCCGAGCGCTCAGCGCCGTCATCTGGTGGAGACACAGGCAACCCCCCTCTGGAACAGAGTGATAGTGCGGACTGTGGCGCGGCGGTCCAGGAGTCACTAACGATGTTGACTTGAGGGTTTCGCCTTCAACGCCCCTGCAAGCCCCTTCACCGACGACAACGCCTTCCCGGCCTCTCACGGCTTCTCCCCAGGTCACGAGCGGGAGCGGGCGGGGCACAGCCCTTCTCCGTCCCTTCACGCCTGAAGGCAATCACCCCTTGCCCTGGCACCGCCGAGCTAGCAGGCTTCCAACCACCCCCTCCCCAAGACTACAAGAGCACCCCCAAATCGCCACCCGGGTGCCCGCTCCTCACACTCGCGCGCCTTCCCCGGGGACAAGGAGCAACGCCCCCTGGGAAATTGACCTTTCACCCCCCTCCTCCTTACCTCAACTCACCAATTTTGACGCTAGCAAATGAAACGACGAGGAGACCCGGAAGGCGGGACTTGGTGTTGCCTGATCCATGCTGATTGGGCGATGACAGGGGGCTGCCCGCGCGAGCGGGTTGGCGCCCCTCCCTCGGTGGGCGGGGAGAACTGGGGGCGGCGCATGCGCGCAGGGCGGCGGCGGAAGTGGCCTGGTGGCGACGCGTGCGCGGTGGGCGGAGCGCGGCTCTTTACCTCCCTGCCCGGCCAGGTCCGCCCAGCCTCGCCTCCCCGGTGCGCCGCGCGAGCGTCCCTGCCTTGCCGCGGAGAGTCGCAGCCCGGCGGCCGCGTGGTGTTCGGGTCGCCATGGCTGGTTACGAATACGTGAGCTCGGAGCAGCTGGCTGGCTTTGATAAGTACAAGGTAGCGCGAGCCCCGTGGACGCCCCTTTCCCTGCCCGTCCGGCCTCTCCGGGCAGCTGAGGGGCCGGCGCGCCCCGTGTCACCTTGTGCCGCGTGGCCCCGGGCGGGCTGGGGCGCATTTCCCCGGGGTCCTGCCGCGTCTGGGGGGCTGGGGGTCGAGCGTGCCTGGGAGCATCCTAGGCCCGCCGCCGGGATCGGCGCCCCCGCGGGATCGCCTGGTTCTCGGGGGATCGCTCGACGGGAGTGGGGCGAGGGAACCCCGTTCTCTTCACTTGGTCGCCAGCATCGTTGCTGCTGAGAGGAGGTGCAGCGCCCTGCCGTGGGGTCTTAATTGTCAGCTTTTAATGAAGTTTTCACCCGCCTCTTTTGCATACAACTTCAGAGATGGAGAAATAAGATCGTTGGGCAGATGAGGCCCAGGGAGGGGGGAGACTAGAGCCCCCTCCGGCTGGGGCGCCCCACTTCGCTGCCATTAAGGAGGCTTCCTCGACAGTAGCTGGTGCCACTTGGGCTGCCAGATGTAAATGGACACAGGAAGGAACTGCGTAGTGGAAAGAGCGCCGCCGGCTCTGGAGTACTTAAAAACTTGATACCAAAATCTAATTTTCTCTTTTTGGCTTTCAGCCAAGTGATAGTCTACTGTGCAAAATGATTATCAGAATTTGAGAAGCTCCTCGCACGTTAGGGCCTCTCCAGTAAATGCTGGTTAACTTTCTTCAAAATCTGGTTCTCCTGCATTGTTCCCTTATGACTCCGCCGACCGTCCAGTGTCCAGGCATGAGAATGTGGACAGTAACCTTTCATCTTTGTTACCCGTGTCACTTTTATTTCTGATTTTCCTACCCACCCACTAGCCAGTGAATCAGCAGGTGCTGTCCTGTGTGTTCTGTCATTTGTAGCCTCTGCAGAAGAGTGGTTCTGTTATCACTACCCCTGCAGACACTTTAAAATAATCTTTTACTTCAAAATAGTTTCAGAATATCTTACAGTAGCTTGACAGAATCTGGAGGGGTGATAGAACAGAGTTCCCAGGGACTCCATACCTAATTACCCCTATTTTTAACATCTTACAATTAATAAATCAATATTTACGCATTATTACTAACTGAAGTACATACTTTATTCAGATTTCCTTAGTTTTACCTAATGCTCTTTCTTTTGGTTACAGGATCCTATCTGAGACACCACATTACTTTAGTCACTATCTCCTTAGGCTCTTCTTGGCGAGGAAAATTTGTCATACTTTCTTTGCTTTTGTTAAACTTGACAGTTTTGAGGCGGTTCTGGTTGGGTAGTTTGCAGAATGTCTGACATTGGGATTTGTCTGGTATCTTTTGCATGAGTAGACAAGGGTTATGGGTGTTTGGGAGGAAGATCACGGAGATAAAGTGCCAGTCTCACTGCATGCTATGAAGAGTACATGCTGTGACCATGACTTACCTCTGTTGGTGCTGACTTTGATCACCAGACTGAGATAGCCTTTGTCAAGTTTCTCTCTGTAAATTGACTCTTGTAGGAAGGCAGTCACAATGCACAGCCTGCACTTAAGGAGTGGAGAAGTAGCCTCCTTGAGGGCAAAGTATCGATATAATTTATTTGGGGTTCTGTCTTTTCTTTACAGTGTATGTTTTCATGGATATAAAATCAGTATGTATTTATGGATATTTGCTTATACTTTGGGTTGTGATCCCATATTAAATTTTATTGCTTACCCACATCTGATTTTGCCCTTTCCAGTTCTTTCTGGAACTGGAATCCATGAATTTCATAGTGATCTGTTCACATCACTTCTTTGCCTAAAACCTTCCACTGTCGTATTGTTGGAATGAGGTCCAAAAATCTATCACACGATCCAATCTTTATCTGTGTCATCAGCTTCATGTCATCATGCCACTTGCTGAGCTTCTCCCCCACCCCTGCCTTTTTTCCACATTGTCAAGAATTGTTATGTATGCCAAGGGTGTAGCGCCCCTCCCATTTATGTTTATAGTCACATCTTAAACTTAGAGAGGGTGACTAATACCCTAGTTCCCCACTAGTCCCCTTTCCCTTTATTGTAAGGTGGTGCTCCTTTGTGGAATTAGTTCTTCAGTGTCTCCCCACTAGAATATAATGCCCAGGTGCTTAGACTTGTCTTATGCACCTCCATGGCCTGAGCCCTGTGCTGCTGTGCTAGGCATACTAGTTCCTCTGTAGACACTTGGGGGGTGAATGAATAACTTAAGAAAATCAATGTATTTTGTCTAAGGTCACATGGTACAGTCTTCTACTTTTAAGCAATATTGTGCATACCGCTTTGAACTGAGGTGCTGTCTTGTCGTAAAATTCTAAGTGGGAACAAATTCCAGACTTTCCTAGTAACCAGGCCAGGGTTGAACAACTTTTATCAAAGACTGTTAACCCCCATATCTCTTGTTTTGCCTTAAACTCTACCCCCTTTCTGTTCTGTATAGTAAATATTGACATGAAACTTTTGCTTCTCTACTAGGATCTGACTTCCTGGGTAAGTGCCAATAGTATAAATGTTCATTTGCAGCAGTGTCACTGGTAGGGAATCTTCTTTTTCTTATGAGCAAGCATCCCTAGATTAAAATTTTCAACTAGATAGGTGTCCTAATTTACAGGAAATTTTAGTGTGACTTTCTGATCCTATCTTTTCCCCGCTTCTGTTATCTGACTCAGTTCCTGTGTCTGACAGCAGATTTCCTGTGATCCTGGAAAACAAAGATCAATTTAGCAAGTGTCCAGTGTTCACTGAAATACAGTTCGTTGATACTACTTTAGTTGTAGTGAGGTTTTTTTTTAAGGGGAGGGCCACAAGTTTGTGATGTACACTAGTTCTAGTAGAGGGTTCTTTAGTCACTATTGTGTTCTTATTAAAATATATGAATCCAAAGGTCTAAAGGAAAAATATGAATGATTTGTTTTACTGGCTTGAGTTGCACCTAGAGACCTTTTTCTTTTTGGATCACGCATTCCCACCATGTGGTCTTTGGCATTAGGTGCTTTATGAATGCTTGCTGAATGAGAGCAGTGTTTGAAGAAGATCATCCTGTAAGAGGGTAAAGATGTAAGAGACTTAAAAGAAGTTTGTTCCCGGGCCTCCCCGGTGGGGTGGCGCAGCGGTTGAGCGCTGGGTTGCGAAGCTGCCCGCAGCCTCTGCAGCGCCGGTTCGATCCCCGGCTGCTCCCCGGCCACTGGAGGAGGGTCCCACATGGCGCGCAGAACTCTCCTGCCGCCCGCTGCTCCCCTCAGCAGTGTACTTCAGTCCTTCTGCCTGCTCTGCTCCCCTCTCTGGCTCTGGTGAATTCTCTCATCCTCCCGCGCTTCTGACTGTACCCAGTGCATGTATAAACAAAACAAACAAACAAACAAACAAACAAACAAACAAATAAATAAATAAAATAAAACATGCCTCTATTAAAAAAAAAATTAAAAAAAAAAACACACACAAAAAAAGAAGTTTGTTCCCTAGGTGGCCCCGCTTATTAGAGCAAAGAGATAAAGAGAAAAGTTGCGACTACAAAAGTAGTGGTTAGAAAAATTACTTTTGAACCACTTTAATTTCTTTATGTTCCCTAGAGGTACATCTGAGAGCTACAGTTGGAAAGCTGACAATTATTCAGAATAACAGCTGGAGGGGTTCACGCATAGAGGGGTGATTAGGTTCTCTGGAGTAAGAAACTGTGAGAATTGATTTGCAGTATGGAAGAAAGCATGGGTTGGCTTCTGTGTTATATGCTGTCTCAACACTCGTGTTCTCTGTTGTGTTATCACAATTACATTAAACAGTTAGAATAGTTAGTTGATTGTCTGCCTCTTTTGTTACCTTGTGAGCTCAGAGGTAGGGGGCTATATAGCTGTCTTGTTCAACTTGACCAAAGACTAGCACAGGAACAGAGTAGGCACTTAACAAACATTTATTGCAGGAATGAAAGTGTAAAGAATATAAACCATTGTGGAAGCATGGTAAAAGGGGGCTGTGCAGCTTCTGGGTATGGGAAGGATACTTGTGCATTTTGAATGTGAAAATGGCAGGGGTTTAACCACCGTTCTCTGTTGCTTATTAATCTAGCTTCAGACAATTGTGTCTGAAGGGATCTTACTCATGAAGCTTATCTATCATTTGTTCCCTATGCCTGGCCTTTCTTTGGTCAGGTTGTTGGATTTGTAGGATTTTCCAGTTTATCTAAGAGTGAAACTTCTGTTGCTTCCTCACCTAATGTTCCAAGGAAGGCATAGTCCTGACAGTGTAGCAGTTAGTTTCAAATTGTATCATTTACTTCAGAGCGAAAGTGTTCTGTGAAACATCTTGTTTGGTTTCAAGAATATAATTTTATAATGAATTGGTTTCTGCTATTATGGTAATTAACTCAATTGTCAACAACAGTCTAATTATAAGAATTGTGATAATTGTGAATTCATTAGTATCACAATAAAGAGGTTGGAAAGAGACTGGGTGCATCTTGATGGTAAATGCTGAAATACTAGAATCTGGCCTTCACCTACACTTACTCATACAGTTTAATTTTACTTGATACTATTTAAGATTTTCTCGAGGGCCCACTCTGTATGAGGCATAGCATTGAGGCTGCAAAATTAAGCTGGGCTAAAATTTCTGCCTTCAAGGAACCCAGTTTGGTGGCTTTTAGACAAGTAAATAAATAGTTATAAATAGTTAATAAATGTGCTTGGGTTAGTGCTGTGTGCTGTGGGAGAGGAGAAGGAAGCAGCTTCCAGGGTGTGAGCATTAGAGCCCAGAAGACTTCAGAGAAGGGATGGAGGGAAAAGAGGGAAACTGAGTTAGGCCCCCACTGTTACAGGTGAAGGGGGACATCCGCATTACAGAATAAAGAACAGTGGAATGCTGAGGGGTGGGGACCCAAGATGGTATTTCTGGCAACCACAAGAAGAGGTGTTTAGGCATAATGGTTGGAGTGACAGAGGCGACTGGAGAGGGAGGTGGGGCCCTGTCGGAGGGACTAATTTGATGGAAAGGACTTTTGGTTTTTACCCTGTAGATCAGTGTTTCTGTGGTTATGGGCTGTTGGCATCAGAGTCACCTGGGGAAAGTGTCAAAATAGCAGCATCTTAGGTCCATTTTGGGAGATTCAGGTTGGCCAGATTGCTGTTAGTATTATGTTAAATACCTCAGGTGGCCCTTAGGTACAGTGTAGTGGAACCACTTAATTTTAAATGGGACCAAGGTTTAATTTTAGAAAGCTAGCACTGGCAGTTTGAGAAAATGAATGGATTGAGGTTTGGGTCATCTGGAGACCTTTTAGGATTAGTTCTGGATAAAAGTAGATTTGAACTAGGAGTTCAAAACTTGCCCGCTTGGTTTAGCCAACAAATTTGTTTCATTTGGCACACACCTATTTTGTTTTAAAAACTAGTCTCTTTCCTATGAAAGTCCAGATTTCTGAATTCTCTTGAAAAACTAGAATATTGGACAACATTGTCCAGACCTTCTTGACAAGAATCCTCTGAAGCGGAATTGTGCCCCTTTTAAAAGGAGTATTTGTCCTGAAACAGACAGTGTAGTAAGCCAATGTTACCTCATTGTTAAAAAGGACTAGGGTGGGGGGACATTTGCTTTCTCATTTGCCTTTTCCCTGCCATTCTCTGTGCTTCCTGCAGATCTGCCTTTTTCACTTTACCCTCTTTTTTACTGTGGACATGTGAGTTTGTGATCCCTGACTTAAGATTTAAAATTGACAGAATATGGGAGTGACTAGCTGGAGGGCTTGGGGAGGATACTGTGAAAGATGGAATCTGGGATTACTCAGGTTCCCCTAGGGTGACTGCATAGAGGAGGCAGTCACTGAGGAGGGGGTTTTGTGAAACATTAACTCCAAAAGGTTCTTTGGTAACGATAGCACCTAACATTTGTTGAATCTAAGATTTACTCCTCATGATAGCCCGTGAGGAGGTATTGTTAGTATGGTATCTCAGGATATCCAAGCTGAAGAGAGACTGACTGATCCTTAGAGAACACTAAGCACAGTTATAATTTAGATGAGAAATGATGCTGAATCTGCAGGGTAACAGTAATCTTTGTGCAGGACACTTCTAAAGGTGAAGGTGTACTTTGTGGACTTGGAAAAACAGAAAACTATATTTTTAAGAAATGTCATTTGTGGATGAATTGTACTTCATTAGAGGAATAGTCACATAATGATTTCGAAGATTAGAATACTTTCCCTTGGAGCCACAATAGGAAAGAAGAATTTTTTTTTAAAGATTTATATATTTATGCATATAGAAGCTGGGGTGTAGACCAGAGGTTGCAGGGGGACAGATCTACTGAAACATACTGCTGAGGGGAGCAGCAGGTGAGACAGGAGAGGTCTGCTGTGCCATGTGGGTCAGCTCCCTGGCTGGGGATCAAACTCAGATAGGATAGCTTGATAGTGAAGTGACTTTACCCCTTGTGCCATCATGGAGAAGAAATTCTTGATCTTCTCACTTTCATTTATGACTGCAACTCTGAGTACAGCATGTTACCTAAGGCATCATCTAGATAGATAATATTGCATGTTGATTCAAGCATAGCTTATCATTTGTTGTGCTTTAGTCTCCTTGAGTAGATTTGGGGAACTGCCCTCTCCCACCTATAGTTACCTTATTAAGGCTTGAAAAACATCGTAGTGGTCTCATACAGATTTTATTGATATTGTTATAGGACAGGGTAGAGCATTAGACTCTTAATCTCAGGGTCGTGGGTTCGAGCCCCACGTTGGGCACCAAATCTGTTATAGGACAGGGAGAGGGGCAGCCCAGACCCCGCAAACCTGCCTATTCTAAATGGGTTCTGACATCCGCCGCATCAACACAAAACATATGACACTTTAATGGGAAGGAACTTTAATAAAAACTAGGAAACAATACAGGTAAGGCAAAAAGTCTAGTTTCTAAATCAAGCACCCAAAGTTACCCGTCCCCTCGTGGGTAAAACTCCATCCATATGGGATCGGCCCAGAGCAAGGCCCCAAAGCCTGCCACAAGTCTAAAGCATCTTCCAGTGGGGACCCACAGAAAAGAGTCAGAAACTACCAGACAAGCCCGGAAGGAAAAGAGCAAAATCAACATCAAGATAAAAGCTGCCATTGTTACCTCCCCATGGGTCTCACCCACATCTGTGTCACCCCGTCCACGACCAAAAGACAAGCGCAGCTTCTTCACGTGTCTCTAGGCTCCATGTGCCTCCTCCAGGTCTCCTGGCTCCTTCCTGCTTCCTTCCTCAGTCTCTTCTTCTGCTTCTCCTCTTCCTGCTCAGCTCCACCCTCCCTTGGGTGGGGCAGGGAACCTCCCCCTTTCCTGGGGACCACCCTGTTACAATATCTCTTTTATTGATATTGATAGAATTATTTTTGCAGTTGGCGGAGACAGAGGAGTCTTTCAGAAGGACTGAAAGTAGCGATGGATGGGAAATTCTGCAGAGTAAGAGAAATTAAGTAGAGGGGGAAAGGTTACTACATCTTAAGGACTATCTAGAGGAAACATCCTCAAATGGGTTTTTTTTCTGTTTTCTGAGATTTTGGTTAGCTGAGGATGACTTATTTTTCTGGCTGCTGTAATCTTAAATGTTAAGAATGTCTTTGCTGACTAGGAATTTGCCCAATGCATAAGGAAGAGTTGGGGAAAGATGTTCCTGTCAGAGAGACTGATGGGAAACCAAGACATAGACCAGAAAGATCATGGGGATTTAGAGGCACAAGAAAGTGGGATGTGTGTGAGGACCACCGGCCCACTCATCATAGGAAAGTTGCAATGGCAAGAGCAATATCACTGAAAATACTGAATCATCATCGTCATCAGTATTAAAAATGATTCTGATAGCACACATTTATGCAGCATTTACTATATGCCAAGATATTGCTTTAAGTTCTTTATGCTTATTTTCTCATTTAACTTTCCCAATTGCCTTGTGAGGTAGGGGTATTATTGGGTTGTTGGAAAAGTCATGATGGATTTTTGATTGAAAAACATAGAAAAAATACATTATAGCTTTTCCAACAACACAATATTATTTGCTCCCACTTTACTGGAACACAGTTTAAGTACAACTGATATTTGGCTCTAAACAGTGTGGGTTTTGAGTCCATTGTTCTTTTTGCTATACCGCCTCTCAAATCTAAGAATGAAATATAAACTCTGCCTTGTAGTTACTGGGTTTCGTGGTTCAAACATTAGAATAAAGACCTTCGCTGACATACTTAATTGGGTTTGTGTTTAATGTTAACAGGTGAAATGCACAGGGAAAAGGATGGAACTGATTTTGTTTTCTGTTGTTCCCCTAGTTTTAAATTATTAGTAGGGGTAGGTGGATGATTATATTTAGTAGTCTTACCTTTGGTTGAATGTCAAGAACATTTCATTCACTATTAAATCTAATTGAGATAAAACACTTGATTAAATAATTCACTTTGGGACTAATACTAAATAAAAAAGAACCCACATACTAGCTGTGTGATCTTGAGCAGGTAACTTAATCTCTTTAACCAGGCTTCTTCATCTGTGAAATGGAGTAATATGTACCTCATAGGGTCATTATCAAAATTAAATGAGTTAATATTTGTAATATGCCTGGCTCGGAGTACTTACATTAGTGCTAAATAAATAATAAGAAAAATCAAAACTTGACATTTTGTGCCTCCCTGCTTGTGAACATTAGCTAGCGTGTAACATATACCCGCACCTTGGAAGTGATATTAAGAGAAAGTATACTTTAGGAGAGGAAGTTAAACCAACTTAATGGACAAATGGAAAGAATAACAGAGAGGTCTGTCTAGCTTGGTTCCCAGGAAAGTCTTTCACTTTCGATTTCTTCCTTTATTTAATCACATATAGTCATACAACAGCAGAGTAAGTGTTCGCAAATACCACTCTGCTACTTAAGAATTTGCATTAGCTTTCTTTTCATGTGTTGCGTATTCAGATTCTTCAGCAAGAATTTCAGGTTCCATCGCTGAAAAACTCCCGCCTGTTGTCTCCTCATCTCTTGTTGGAGCTTATTATAGATTAAGTCTCACAAGCAAACCTGTTTGCCTTAATGGCTTGCTGGTTCTTGTCCAGTCTTCTCTCATCACCCTGTTCTCTCTGACATGTTAGCACATAGAAATGATAATAATCACTGAAATGAGATCTTATTACCCACTGAATCTGTGTTTTCTGTGGGTGTAGTTCCTAAAGTCCTGTATTGATAAAAAGTACTTTAAGAAACTTTAAATTTATGACCCAGGGTTAATAGGACCCATTTGTGTGTGTGTGTTTTGTGTGTATGTTAAGTTTAGATTTGGTGTTTATAATTTAATATTTTGGAGCTGGGTACAGTGTGCTTTATTGATGGTGGTCATGACTAGGTAAGGCTCCCTAAACTCTTCCTCTTCTTCAGGGGAATCTGTGACAGGACAGGAGATTCTTTGTGTTGGATGAGTGGGGGATGGACTTCCCAGAAGCTGAGCACCTCTCTTCCTCTTATGCTCTCCCTGGTCCTAATGGTCAAGGGGCATCTTACTCGTTGGAGGCTGTGTGGACCAGAAGGTTCCCCTCCCTGTTGCTTTATTCATTATCATACCAGGAAATGAGCTTGACAGTGTGGTCATTGATGTCAGTACTGGCCCCAGCATCAAAGGTGGAGGAGTGAGTATCACTTAAAAATCACATGAGACAACCTGATCCTCACTGTAGCCCAGGATGCCCTTGAGAGGGGGCCTTGTGACCCCTGCTTCACCACCACCTTGATGTCGTCATATTTGACAGTTTTCTCCAGGGGGGCATGTCACATCCACAATCTTCTCCAAGGTAGTGAAGACACCAGTGGGTCCACATGATGTTCAGCACCAGCATCACCCCATTTGATGTTGTTCAGCTCTTGTTTCTGAAAGGTGGAGATGGGCTTTCCATTGATAACAAGCTGCCCATCCTCAGCCTTGGCTGTGCGTTGAACTTGCCATGGGTGGAATCATACTGGGCCATGTACACCAGGTAGTTGAGACCAATGAAGGGGTCTTTGATGGTGATGACATCCACTTTGCCAGAGTTAAAAGCATTCCTGGTGGTCAGGCACTCAATCTGGCCAAATCATTCACTCCTACCTTCACCATGGCATCTCAGGGATGCTGGCACTGCATGAGAAGAGATGATGTCTTTCGAATGGGGAGGAACTAAGAGCCTGCATATGGTGTTTTTATTGACATTCCCTGTTGTGAGCACAATTAATATATGTTGAATTTTATTACATATGTCTGTTGCTTTAAGTGCACTATTTGAAATCAGCTTAAGAAGGTATAGGTGTTGGGCCTCCCCTGGTGGCATAGTGGTTGAGCGCTGGCCTGCAAGTCTGTCTGCAGCCTCTACAGCGCCAGTTCGATCCCTGGCCACCGGGCGAGGGTCCCACATGGCGTGCAGACCTCTCCTGCTGTGCCCACGGTTTCCCTCAGCAGTGTATTTCGTCACTCTGCCTGTTCTGTTTCCCACTCTGGCTCTGCTTGTATAAAATAAATAAAATTTAAAAAAAAGAGAGAGAGGGGAAAAAAAAAAGCTCCTAATCTCGAAATAGGGACACATTAAGAAGGTATAGGTGTTGGGCCTCCCTGGTGGTGCAGTGGTTGAGCTCTGGACTGCAAAGCTGCCCACAGCCTCTGCAGCGCCGGTTGGATCCCCAGCTGCTGGTGAAGGTCCCACATGGCGTGCAGACCTCTCTTGCCGCGCCCGCTGCTCCCCTCAGCAGTGTATTTCATCAGTCTGCCTGTTCTGTTCTCTGCTCTGGCTCTGGTGAATTCTCTCACCCTCCCGCACTTCTGACTGTACCCAGTGTTTGTATAAATAAATAGATAAATCTTTAAAAAAAAAAAAAGAAGGTATAGGTGTTGACCTATACACATTGCTGGTGTGGCTGATCTTTCAGCTGAGGAGTTGTAAAAGTGTTGTTAACATTAGGTGACTGTGTTTTGAGCATCACCTCATCTAAGAGTTATTTCATTATATTTCAACTTGAAGAACAGTTAATAAAACCAAGAAAAGAAAGTAAAGGAATAATGTTTATATGTGTGCATTCAAGCATCAGATAGTCTTGGTTTTGTGGATGGTTTAATGTTTTCAGGATTGTGTATTGGTTTCCTTTTCTGTTGTAAAGATTTATTTATTTATTTATTTATTTATTTATTTATTTATGAACTAGGGTGTAGGCCAGAGGTGCAGAGGGCGGGGGGTGGTGGTGAGAGGATTTACCAGAGAGAGTGAGGGGCGAAACAGGTGGATTTATTGAAATACACTGCTAAGGGGAGCAGTGGGTGAGACAGAAGAAGTGGGTTAGCTTCCTGGCCAGGGATTGAACTCAGGCAGCAGCACCGGTGATAGCGTGATAGTGCTAAGACTGAACCCTGTGCCACCAGGGATACCCCCTATATTGGTTTTCCATTGCTGGGTGAGAAATAACTGTGGCCTTGGGGGCATAAAACAGCACACCTTTGTTATCTCACAATGTCTGTGAGTCTAGGAGCCTGGGCTCCAGTTAGCCGGCTCCTCTCTCTGTGAAGCTCTTGCCAACTGCAATGAAGGTGTCAGTAGAACTGCATTGTCATTGGAGCTTGGGGTCCTCATCCAGGCTCATGGTTGTTGGTAGAATTCAGTTCTTGCCCGTTGTAGAGCTGAGGCTCTCGGCTCTTACCCCAGCTACTAGGCCTTGCATAGGCAAGTCATGCCATTGCTGTCTTTGTTAAGTCAGCAGGAGACTGTTCTCCGAACTACTAAGAACAACTCTTGCATAATGAAATGTATCCTGCAAGTGCCATCTCAACACCTTTGCTACAGAATGTGTACTAATTAAGACTGCCACAGGTTCCACTCTCAAGGAGGGAAGGAGCTATCAAGGGCAGGGGATTGATTATACAAGGATATGACTTGTTGAAGATCACCTTAGGCTGTGTCTGCCACACATTTGGAAGACAGAAAAATGTATTTTTGAGTATATTTTGGGAATATTGATTTCAATACGTTGGATCTAGGTAGCTGCTTACTGTGTTTGAGCCGGACATTACGGCTCAGAAAAATCTTGTAATTTAGACCTACCTGTTAATATTAATTGTTAATTTCTAAATTTTATAGTTTCTTCATCTGAAAAATGGGGAGGAATATTCTACTTTATCTCTCTTATAGTATTAAATAAAAGAACAGATATAATTGTGCTTTGGAAACTATAAAACATACAGATGTAAAACATACAAATGTAAACCTGATATTAATAGAGTATGAATGACTAACTTTCCCTCATGAGTAACAAGTTGCTGTGGTTTAGTTCCTCAGGGGAAGCAGATGTGGAGAAGGGAGTAGTCATCACTCATCACTGGTAGGTCAGTGCTTAAATCCACATACAGAGTAGTTTGTGCATTTATTTATTTATATGTGCAAACATTTAAATATATTTATTGAGCTCCTGCTGTGTGCCTGAGCAGAAAGGATCAGGTTGGGAAGTTTTCTCACTTTTTTGACACTTTCTTTATAGGCCATTGCTCACTGAATTCCACATTTGTGTGTGAAAGTCAGCTGTTTTGACTGATACTCAAGTGCATAACAGTTTTTGAAATCCCTGCTTTATGTTTTGTGCTTAAGTGCCTCACCTGGAGGCTTGGAATGTCATTGCCAAACAGCTCTGCTTGGGGAGTGGGGAGGTAGTGTTGGCCAGGATGGGTTCTGCCCCTCTAAAGACCTGAAACAACTGAGTCATGTGACCTGTCCTAGAGGACTGACTTAGTACCTTCAGGCACTCAGTGTCATAGTGCAGGGGGAGCAAAGAGAGAGAACTGGCATTTCTTTTTTGTTTTCTGAGTTCTTAAGAGAGGTTGATAATGTGTTTATTTCATTTTAGTGATGTCTGGAAAGTTGGTATGAGCAATAAATACTGTAGTTTCATACAGTGGACCCCATTGTGAATTGGTTCTTTTTGGCTATCTTGCTTTCTACTCCTAAAAATGCAGCTATCTTTGAACTCAAGAATTTTGTAAACAATTTAAAAAATCACAAATATCATTTTGAATTTGCTTACATCTGAAGCAATCACATCTGCAGTTTATGAACTATTACTAGCTTGTACCACAGCATATTTCATGTATTTCCACAGTTAACTAAAATATGTTTTTTTGTTTTTTTGTTTTTAAATTAGGAGGTTTTTTTTTTTTAATATTTATTTATTTATTTATACAAGTACTGGATACAGTCAGAAGCGCGGGAGGGTGAGAGAATTCACCAGAGCCAGAGCGGGGAGCAGAGCAGGCAGAAGGACCGAAGTACACTGCTGAGGGGAGCAGCGGGCGGCAGGAGAGGTCTGCGCACCATGTGGGACCCTCCTCTGGTGGCCGGGGAGCAGCTGGGGATCGAACCGGCGCCGCAGAGGCCGCGGGCAGCTTCGCAAGCCAGCGCTCAACCGCTGCGCCACCGGGGAGGCCCTAAAATATGTTTTACAAGTATTAAAGGTTATATTTCAGATGGGTAAAGACAAGCCTTGTGTTAAAAATCATTTGACAGTAAGATTCTTATTCTCCTTGTATTGATTAGAAAACAAGCAAGGCAAGTGTGCTGCTGCTGACAGCTAGTAGAACGTTCCTTTGGGCAGTAACCTCTGTCTAATACGTTGTCCAAAGCTCAGTGTTTACTGTGAGGGTGTGTTAGTTCATAACAGTACATGAAAGCTTTGAAATACAGCACCTGCATAGAGGAAATACTTGCAGGGCCAGGGAGGTGGTTCCACAGTCTTCCTTTCATTAGAGCTGTTTTCCTGTTTCAGTCAAAAGGAGACTCAACATTCAAATGACCTTTTCCAAAAAATGGTAATTTACAGCATATTTTGGAATTAATTTAGAAGTTACTGTACTCTTCCTAGTCTAACCCATGATCATTTTTCATCTGAGGTACTATGATAGTCCCATTTGCACTTTTGTCCCGCTCATGTCCAGTTTGTTACATTGTTGTAATCAGTGTTATCCTTTATTTTTTTTTTTAATTTTTTAAAGATTTATTTATTTATGCATACAAGAACTGGTGTGTAGGCCAGAGGTGTATGTGTGGGGGTGATTTACCAGAGACAGAGTGGGGAGCAGAACAGGCAGATCCACTGAAATACACTGCTGAGGGGAGCAGTGGGCGAGTCAGGCGAGGTCTGCTGTACCGTGTGGGTTGCTCCCGGGCCGGGGATTGAACTCATGCTGCAGTGGCTGCAGATTGCTTCACAGGTTGCATCTTAACCCCTTGCGCCACCAGGGAGGCCCATCAGTGTTATCCCTTAAAAATATAAATTAGGACATGCATTGGGCTTAGACTAAAATCAGACTTTCTCTGGTCCTGCCGGGGTGGTATCTGCCCACATCTTGTAATCTCATTTCATACACTTTTCCTTGCTTACTAAGCTCTAGCTACGTTGACCTTCCTCCAGTGTTTCAAGTAGTTCTAGCTTTGTGGTCTTTGCACATGGACTCCCCTCCCTCCAGCACCTGTATCCACACACTGCCTACTTATGTTGCTTATTTTCTCTCCCATTTTTTTTTTAGGTATAAATGATACATAATTGCATAGACTTTTAAGTGTGTAACTGAGTAGTTACATAGGTATAGAAGCATGTAACCACATCCAGGTCGACATAATTATTTCTAGCACCTTAAAATTCCCTGATTCAATCACCTAATTACTGGGATGACATCTTTTGCCATATCGTGTCTGTTTCTGAACGTCACATAAATGGAATCTATTGCAGCATGTTCCCTTTAGTGCCTCCTTTCTTTGACTCGGCGCTGCCTCTCACATATGCTTTACCTGATGGTCCTCTCATCTTCTAGGACTCAGTGGAAGGGTCCTGTCCTTAGAGAACCTTTCTCCGACTGCTACAATGAGGCTCTCTCACTGCCTCCTTGTCCTCTTACACAACAACCTTCTTATTTTTGCCACAGAATTATCATAGCTTGTGGTTATTTCTTGTTTTCTTAACTTACCACCCATCTCACATTAGATGGTTGACCTGGTGAACACAGGAAACGTTTGGTCTCATTTGGCATTCTCTACCCGGCTTCTTTGACCAGCATAATTTTCTAGTAAAATCATAGGCACTCAATCATAAATGTTTGTTGAATGAAGAATGAACTCTCTTGTACTAGAGTGAGGGAAAAAAAAAAAGGTTTGAAAATTTCTGAGAAAGTCGGGAAAAGTATTATCTAAGGTGATTCTGGATTTCGCGGAGACTTTAATGAAAATCTTTTCTCGTAGGCAAGAGCAACTGATTGCCAAAGATGTAACAATACAGAATTCTATACTGAAATGAAAATTATTAAGTGTACTAATATCATTCTTGCTAGTATATTCAGAAATTCTTCCTTGATCAATGATTTACAAAGACTCAGGTGAAGGTATTGGCATGGCAGATTTATATGCTGAGAGTTTGGAGAGGCATGGCTATCACCTTGGGTAACTAAATCTGAATCTGAAGAGATATGGAGGGGATGGGAAGGTGAGTTGACTTGTGCAAAATGAAATGTTAAGATGGTGAATGAAGAGTCTGACATTTGGGTTCCAACGACTAGCCTCATATTAGCACGTTAGCTGTCCATGTAAGAAAGGCTTGAAGGATTTAGATGACTGTGAGGTTGTGTGAAATCTGCAGTGTGATTTTGTCACAGGAAATTAATAATAGGCTAAGTATCAGAGAAATTAGTTGCTGAGGAAGGGTTTACCTTTCTACTGATGCTTCACTTGAAATTTCCTTGTGTAGATATTAACAACAAATTGCAGCACAGGTTATCAAACAAAACTCCCAGGTTACCTGCTGTGTTAGGGAGAGACCGTATGGCCTGCAAAACCCCAAGTATTTACTGTTGAGCTTTTTCCAGAAGAAACTTGTCACCTTCTGGTCTAGACCTAGGTGATGACAGGGACTGACACATCTCTGACAGCAAAAGGGACATGGGGTGGTTGACTAGCTGAAGAGAAGATTTGGTTGTCATAGAACTGTCCTCAAATATTTGAAGAACTATTGTTTGGAAGAAAAATTAGACCTTTGTGTAATTTGTTAGGCAAAAGAAGACAGGATAGAAAACATGGGGCAAGGAAAGATTTTGTTTAGAAAAGATGTTTTAAGATTGGATTGGATTGCTTTTGGAAGTAATGAGCTTTTTTTTTTTTTTAAACCAGAATCAAATGAGGCCAGATAATTATTTACCTGTCCTCATGGACGAGGCTCAGGCATGGGAGAATCAAGGCATCCTCTGAGTTCTCTTGTGATTCTGAGATTTTGCCTTAGACTGTTCAGGCTGTGGTGCTCAAGCATTTCTTCAGCTGCTATTTTAGCCTGGCCAGCAGATTATACAGCCAACCAAGCCATAGGAGGCTGTGACAGTGTGTTATGGATATCTACCTGGTTAGATATTCTGGTTTATTCTAGAACAACATTCCAGTGGAAAATAAAGATGTATTTAGCAAGCATCAGCAAATAAACTAAATGTAGTGTAACACCTTTCAAAGTTTATATTTTATTTTTTTCATGCATGTGAAAGGTTTGAATCATTCTGCTCTTCTCCTATTGATTCACAGGACAGTTTCAAGTTTCTTTGTTTATTCCATGTGAAATGTAACCTAGAAAAAGACTCAGGTGTGTAAGGCTAGAGGACAGAGTGTTCTTTAGGTTTATTGTTTGCTGTCTTTTGTAATCTCCTATTAAATTTTCTTGCTATACATGAGCTCATCAACTGTTATTCAATGTAAAAAATCCAGTTAGGCAAACTTGACCTTCTTTTATTTTGTTGTATAGTCCAATCATTTCTCTGGTCTCCTGAAGTTGAGATTTAGATATAAAACCTCAGAATTTTAAAATAGAAGCTTTTAAAATAAAAATGGTATCAGTTAAGGACCTTTCAGATCTAAGTTCAAAGTGTGAAAACCTATGGTATGAAACTCACTTAGCAAACATTTGAATAAGATGTTAAGACTATTGTAATTTGCATATTGCATTACAAATACATTATGTATGTATTCATGTGGTATCTTAAATTATTTTCTTCTGAATTTGGACTTCTTACAACCTTTGCACTGGGAGTAGAGGATGGACTTGAAACGTGTGGTTTTCCAGTTTGTATGACCTGCTGCTATATCACACGTTTCTGGGTGGGCTTTAGTGAAGTGGAAGAGACCAGGGCACTCCCACCTTGTCATTGGCAGCCATTAGGGCTTTTTATCAGTCCCAGGTCTGAAGACTTAAATTCAGGCAATTCCTGTCTCCTTCATTCTGCAAAAGTTCACATGTAGCGGCATCTATTGTACGGAAAACCTTTGTAAACTCGAGTAAAAGTTGATTTTAGTAAGAACAGTGATCCTCATTTAAGTAAACCTCAGCAGTGAGCGTCTGGATGCAGCTGCATAGCTCTAACTCCAGCCTGCAGAGGTGATTTTCTGTCACCATTTTCTAACTACACCCCAAGATTTAAGTAAGTCATCCCTTTTCAGTCAGAATTGGTTGGAGAATTGGAGTATGTTGAATCAGCATTTGCCTTATTAGTTGACTCTCTTTGCTACCAGTACGTTCAGTTTGGTTTTTTGTTCATCACATCTTTAAGTCTTGAAGCACTTTAAGTATTGAGAAGATAGGTTCTGGTGAATTCTTTCACCCTCCCGCGCTTCTGACTGTACCCAGTGCTTGTATAAATAAATAAATAAAAATAAATATTAAAAAAAAAAGTATTGAAGATACTGCATATTCATAAAACATTCAGGAAGAAAATCTAATTTAATCATGATTTAAAAAACTATAATAGATATCCAAATACTTATTTTTATACACAAAACAGTCAAAACTTTTAAAATATTTGACTAGCATAATGTCGCTTAAATGTCACTTGGATGAATTAGGTAACCATCCCAATCCTTGAGAAGGGAGTTGTCCCTTATCAGTTTTGTATCCCTCCTTCCCCATACGTAGTGGAGTGCTTTCTACGTGACAGGTACGCCAGTGGGTGTGTGTCTGATGAATAACTTTTGATGTGATTCTTAACGTTGTACATATTTATATACTGATCTTTGTTAAAATTTTCTTTAAATTTTTTCTAAATAGCTCAGTCATTGGAGAATGAACTTGACTATATTACATAATACTTTTTTTTTTATGCAATCCATTTTGCTGTAAAGGGATCTGTCATTATCTTGACTCTCAAAACACATTTACTAATAATATCTAATGCTTGTTGTAAAGGAAAATTTCTTCCTTCTGTGTTTCTTCTCTGTGAGTCTCCTGTATTACACAAAACACTTCACTTGATCACCAAATATGGAGATGTTTTTCCCCTTAAAAGACAATTCTCTGGGACACCAGCTGGGCATCCTGCATTTATCTTCCTGAAGATAGTGGCAGACCCCAGGCTTGATCCTGCAGGACTGCTCCCTGCTGCACATGCACTTAAGGTGCAGGTCACAAGCTGAAGTTCTCACCTTGGGTTCCATTAATCTGCTGGAGCATCTCACAGGACTCGAACAGTAACATTGACCAGGTTATTAAAGGATATGATAAAGGACACAGGTGAACAGCCAGCTGAAGAGGCACATGGAGGTCTGGTAGGGTCCCAAGGCAGGAAAATCTGTTTCTGTGGAGTAAGGGTTTTAGGAGTCCTGTGTCAGGGATGGCAACAAAACATATTATTAGAACAAGAGAATGCATTTACCACTTAGCAAGTTACAAGAAGGAGCTCTGTGCCAGGAACTGGGGCAGAGACACTATTTCCTGTTATATCACCCTTACTTAGCACTTACTGGTGTTGGCCTAAGCACTTCATGTATACTATGAACTTAGCTAATTCTTACAGCAGTCCTTTGAGGTAAAGGTTATCACCTCATTTTATAGTTGAAACAAAGGCCTTGAGGATAAGTAATTCACCCAAGGTGACGCAGTTAGTAAGTACATTAGGGATGGTCTCAGGGGCTCTAACAACTAGATTCCCATTAGCTGAAGGAGGTTGAGAAAATCAGGATGGTCAGTGTTTGAATGCACACAGTGTGTTCGTTACTGATGTTTCATTGTAAAGTAGAACTTTCATGCAATATAAATTTTTCTATTGAAGTATTATAATATTATAAAAGTTGATTTAAAAAATCTGGCTACGTTTGTCCTTGCCCATTTATATTGCTCTTTCAGTTATTCAGTTGGCATCATATAAACACACATTCTCCAAGTTATTCTGTGCTACCTTCATTTGAGAAATATTGTTGTACTTGCTAGTATGCAAGGATTAACTATGAATGTTTCATTTCTTAACAGTACAGCGCAGTGGATACCAACCCACTCTCCCTGTATGTCATGCATCCATTTTGGAACACTATAGTCAAGGTAAGGTGATTTAATAGGCATGAACTTAAGTTTTAGTAAGTTTTAAATATTTAAACTACTTTGTGGAGTGTTGCAGATGTATCAGTTCGATAGTGTATCTAGAGGAGCTACCCCTCCCACCTTCCTTTCCTTTGGTCACTTATTTTTTTGTCTCATTGTTGAAATCTAAGTTTATACTCTGGAATTTATCATTTTTGTAAAATGCCTTTAAAATTTTTCTAAAATAAAAGAAAACACTATGATTATAAAAGTATGTTGATTGTAGAATTATTTAAAATATAGAAAACAGAAAGGAAAATAAATCTGTATTTCTATCAGCTATATTGTGGTTTACATTTTAATGTATATAACACTGTATAAGATTTTTCAAATTTATATTTTTTATTATGATTTAAGCTTGCATGTTGTGGTATGTAATGGACAGAGAAAGTCTTCTCTACTTTAATTATTTTCTAATTATTTTGGAAAAAAAATAGGTATTTCCTACATGGCTGGCTCCAAATCTGATAACCTTTTCTGGCTTTCTGCTGGTTGTATTCAATTTCGTACTTATGGCATACTTTGATCCTGACTTTTATGCTTCAGGTAGGATTTTTACTTTAATATAAAATTTTAAATGTCTAGAGAAAAATGAGATAAGATTATTTTTGGTTCTTTTAAGATGCTTGTGTTTGTGAAAAGTTTCAAATATTTTAAGGGCATATAAAATGTTGAATTGGATACGAAATCTAAATTGTTTTCACAATTTATTGTTATGAGGAGTTTTGAAAGATCGAGGTGGATAAGTATTTTTTACATTCTAAGTTAGAGAATATATTTTCCAATAAGAATACTTATAAATGATGTAGTCAGGAATTTTAGTATTATAATTCACCTATGTTGTGCAGTCAGCAGACTTTTATGGACTGACTTGGAGAAAGGAACAGTCGTTGACGACATTGTTTTTGTAGGAAAATTTGGAGTTGCAAACCCTTATGATTTTTGATATTTATAGAAATTCTGACTGTCGAAACTATGCATGTGCCTACCTTTATTAACTGAAATTTGTAGCCATAGCTTCTTTACATGTAAAAAAAAATTGAAGATTATAAGGTTCCACATGAATGAGTAAGATTAAACTTTATTAAGCATGATTTTGATAGTAAGTGTATTTAATTTGTACTTTAATCTCAGGACATCCTCAAAAGTTTATCTTTATAACTAGAAATATTACTTTCTCTGACTAAGATTATTTATGTAGAGAACTAAAAATATGTAAATATTAAGAGAACTAAAGAGAAGTAAAAATATATAAATATCACATATATATCTAATACAACTGGAAGAACCAGATGTACCATCTATTTCGAGCATATTTGGGAAATGGAATACTACATACTCCAGAGCCAGCACCAGAACCCAGACCTGATTGTTAGTTGTTCTATTTTAAGGGGGACAAGTGAGGTCCCGGTATTTCAGAATGATTCTGATGCTAAAATCATCCAGATGCTAAAATCATCCTGATGAGGCAATCAGAAGGTTTTTTTGTTTAGCTGATTAGTGATATAATGTAAGGCTATAACTTGAAGGCTCAGTGCATGTTTGCAGTGTAATCATAAACAGCATGGATCAGGTTAAGCATTTGTTAAAGTCCCAAAATGTTATTTTTTTCATTCTAGGCACATAAATAAATTTCAAGTAGAGATAAGCAACCTTGTGTTATGACTAAAGCTCAAGATAAGTGCCTATTTGTTATGAGAGGTTAGAGTGATACTTCTTTGGTTTTTGTCAGTTTGCTGATATATTTTAATATTGATCTAGTTCTGCCTTCAAAATCTATCGTAAGGTACTTTCACTTCTATTTAACAAGTAGGGACATTTCTCATTAGCAGTATGTTCTGTGGTAAGAATGACGAACTTAAACTGTATTAAAATCTGAGGTGCTTTCCTTTGCAGCACCAGGTCACAAGCACGTCCCTGACTGGGTTTGGATTGTGGTGGGCATCCTCAACTTCATAGCCTACACACTCGGTAAGAAATTAGCAGTTATCATTTTGGTCAAAGCCTGGTGAGTCTCAGCAAGGATTGCCATCTACTAAATTAGCATTTTCTCCTAAACTTAATTTAACTACAGCTTGTTAAATATCCTGTTGAGTTTAATATACATGTTTTTGAGTTTCTCTGAAAAATATTGTCATTCATTGGTTGGGATTCAAAAAAGATAGGAGTTGAAAAGCTACCACTGGGGCCCAAATCTGGCCCGTTGCCTAGTTTGGGTTAGTAAAATTTTATTGGAATACAGCTGTGCTCATTCCTTTACACGTGATCTGTGGCTGCTTTCCTGCAACAAAGTCAGGTCAGTAATTGCATCGGAGACTTACATGGCACAAATACCTGAACTTTACCAACTGCCTCTTTATAAAAAGTATTTGCCACCCCCTGGAATGAGACATCATTTTTGCCTTGTTTGAGAATATTGACATATCAAACAATCGCAAATACTGAGAGAGAGGTTATAATAGAGTGCAGTGGGAGAACAAATAAGGAATTGAGTAATTCTGATTTGTGAGGCAGTGAACTTCAGGGCATCTGTGCTAGGCTGAGCTGTGTGTTCTGCCAGCAGTGTTTTTGGGGGGATTACTTACCTGCTTTGTTCTGCATTCTCCTTTTCTCCTGTCCTTTTATCTTTCTCCATAACACTTAAGCCACATGACCCCTTATGTATTACTTATTTACTTATTGTCTGTCTGCTCTGAAATCTAAGTTCTTAGGCAGCGAGTAGTCTGTTTTGTTCACTTGTGCAGCATCTCGAATAGTGCATAACATGAGAGGTAGGTAGTGCGCAGTTTTTAAGTGAAGGTGAAATAACAGACCCTGACTGAAAGGCGCACGGATCTCTTCAGATGAAAATGACTTACATTCATAAAACCAGTATAATCCAGCACACGAGTAAATGCTGACATGGCAGATGTGTAGAACTGCAGGAGTTTGGGGAAGAGAGAGAGTAAAGTTTAGAAGAATTAGGGAGAAGCTTAGTATAAAGTTACATATTTGGGTAAAGCCTTTTGTGCCGTTGTTATGAAAAATAAGCAGCTTTTAAAATCCTGTTACAGGATTTGGTTGCCAAGAACTGCGGGAGGAATAGAGAAAAGGTGAGGGGGTCCTGGAACACTGACTTCAGGCAGCAAGGCCGGAGAACCTTCTGCTGATGTGACTATTCTTACATTTTGCTGCACAAATGTTAATGTGCTTGATTATAGGTGCCCCGCTAGGCCCTTCTGGAGTGCTGAGAATATTTAGAATATGCCTTGAGTTCCCTTTCTGAAAATTCTTTTTCTGAAAACTTACTGAGACCCGAGACTTGTACAGCTAGAAGGGGTTCAGTGAGAACATGTACAAAAATTAATGAGTAATTCATGAATTCAGTATCTGTAATAACTGTTGTCCTGAAAGTAGTCAATTAAGCTAGCTATAGTGAGAGAAAGACTTTTATTTATTTATTTATTTTTTAAAATAATAAATTTTATTGTTATATTCCCCATACAATTGCAGCCCCCCCATTCTGACCCCAATCCCTCCCCTCCCGCCCCCGCCCCCCTAAAAGTGTCTCTGGTTCATAGTTTTTTGTTGATTTTGATTTTCACTTTCTTATAGTTATTCATTTTCCTGGTCCCTTATTTAAGTTTTCTAGATTCCTGCTATGAGTGAGACCATCCGGTATTTTTCTTTTTCTTTCTGGCTTATTTCGCTGAGCATGATCCCTTCCAGCGCCATCCATGTTGTTGCAAATTGCATGTGCTTATCTTTTTTGAGTGCTGAGTAATATTCCATGGTGTATATGTACCACATCTTCTTGATCCAGTCATCTATTTTTGGGCATTTGGGTTGTTTCCAAAGCTTAGCTATTGTAAACAGTGCTGCTATAAACATAGGGGTGCAGGTGCTCTTTGGAATTGATGTTTCTGTGTCCTTTGGGTAAATACCTAGGAGTGGAATTGCTGGATCCTATGGAAGCTCTATGTTTAGTAGGTCCAGAAATCTCCACACAGCTGAGAGAAAGACTTTTAGGAAATACTTTAGTTACTTAAAGGAAGAAAAGTTTTCAAGCTATATAGCAGACTCTGAAGTATTTGGGCAGGAGTTTGGATTCTTCATTTTGTAATAGTCCTATTTTTAATATATTAATATATATTAGTATATTTAATATACTAATATGCTTTAATAATACTTATATTTTTAAAGGCCCTTTTGGCCACATACTGAGCTTGGCGATAGTACTATAGTGAGCAGGTAAACACAGTAATTATAAGGGGCTTTTAATTCCCATGTCTGAATCTTTATAGTTAACCTAATTTTGATACACCTAGTTAACAAGACTTATGTGTGGAGAAGTTTTTATAATTCAAACTCTGCTTTTTAACTTGGTTTTACTATCTCCCTCCCTCCCTGGCTTCTCTGTTTCTGCCTCTAAATGACGGTGCTGCACTGGACTTTACCCTTAGCTTTTTCCTTCTCCCCATTACCTTGATTTTCTTGATTCTTAACACTATTGAGATGATTTCCGTGTTTATACCTAGCCTTTACTTATCTTCTGAGTTGCCGGTAAGTACCCTTAGTTTATTTGATATTACCATGTGAATATCCTGTCAACACTTCCATTTTAGCTTCTGAAATTATGCTCAGCATATTTTCTGTTTTGCTCCTTCTGACTTTTCCTTTTTCTGTTAGCACCACTACTGGCTTGGTTATGCAGTCTGGAAACTTCAGAGATGACCTTCTTTTTTTTTTTTTTTTTAATGTTATTCCCACCCCCCCCAAGATTTATTTATTGTTATACAAGAGCTGGGGTACAGGCCAGAGGCATGGAAGGGTGAGAGGATTCACCAGAGACAGAGTGGGGAACAGAACAGGCAGATGACCGAAATACACTGCTGAGGGGAGCAGCGGGCGCGACAGGAGAGGTCTGCTGCACCATTTGGGAATCTCCCTGGTGGGCCGGGAATCGAAGCCGCGCTGCAGAGGCTATGGACAGCTTCACAGCTCTGTGCTTAACCCGCTGCGCCACCGTGGAGGCCCCAGAGATGACTTTCTTGTCCCTTGGCTTCACGTCTCATCCTTTGCTGCATTACCATTTTTATTTACTCACTCTCTCATTTGCCTCCACCTTTTCACTCCTGCTGCATTTCCGGCTCAGTCTGACTTCCTCTAATCAGTGTTGCTCCCTACCCCGTCGTCCAGGTGGATCTTCCCGAAGCACTGCCTTGCTTGCACTCCTGTCGTGCCCCACTTAGATACTTTTGGGAGCTGCTCACACTCCCTAAAACTTTTATTAAACTGATTCAAACCTCCCTGTCAGTCTCTTTGTATTGCCCTTGTTAAGCACTAGATTTTAGCAGTTTCATGACTATGGGCCTTCTCTGGACATGCGTGTGCTTTCCCATCTCAGGGTTTCTGCCGATAGTGCTCCCTCCTTGAAATGGCATACCTTTCTCTCTCACCCACTGGACTCCAGTCATGCATTATGACCCTACTTAGATTTCATCTTGTCTGGAAGGCCATGCTAGACTCCTACTCTGAAGAGGATCTGCCCCCTTTCTGTACTCTTCTGTGGTGTCTGAGACATTATAGCCATCATTATCACCTTTTGTCTTCTTTCTTGTAATCTTCACTACAAGAAGAATTATGCAGTGCACTGTTTGAATAACTTTTCATTCTATTTGAATAACTTTTAATTATATTTATGGAATACCTACTATGTGCAAAGCCTTGTCTGAAAACGTCTAAAACTGTAGAGGTGGTAGATCTGTAAAGAAGTGACTATAGCATGAAACAAGATGAAATAGTTGCTATGGTGGCAGTACAGAGTGTTTTTGGATCCCAGACCAAGGAGTGGTTAAATGAACAACTACTGAATATTTTTGTTAATTCACATTCCTGTAACATGAGCTGTTTTCTCCAGTTTATGAAAGGAGACTTTCTCCATACTAGTGCAGATGTTGACCTTTCCTGTGGTGATGTGTTTTTCTTGCAGATGGTGTGGATGGAAAGCAAGCCCGCAGAACGAATTCCAGCACCCCCTTAGGGGAGCTTTTTGACCATGGCCTGGATAGCTGGTCATGTGTGTACTTTGTTGTAACTGTGTATTCCATCTTTGGACGAGGACCGTCTGGTGTCAGTGTTTTTGTTCTTTATATCCTGCTGTGGGTAGTTTTGTTTTCTTTCATCCTATCCCACTGGGAAAAGTATAACACAGGAATTCTTTTCCTGCCATGGGGATATGATATTAGCCAGGTGGTAAGTATATGTTTTGCCTCAAATTTTCAACATTGTCATGAATTTGGGGAGAGTTTTTGTCTGTCTTTATTGCCTTTAATGCTTTTTTGGTTAAAACTGATGTGTGCTTTTAAAATAATTTCTTTTTCTTTTTTTTTTTTTTTACTCATTTATGAAAAAATGTCAAGCACATATAAAAGTAGAGAGAATAGAGTAATGAACCCTTTATGTCCCTATTACTTAGCTTCGGCAATTACCGACGCATGACCTATCTACTTATCGTGTGTGCCTTTGTCACCCACAGCCTCCCCCAATCATTTTAAAGGAAATTCCTGGCATTGTGTGATAAGCATTTTACTGTATAGCTCTACATGGTAAGAGCTCCTTTTAAAAAACACAATCACTATGCCACTATTACACCAATAAAGAAGTTTCTTAATGTTAATAAATGTTCAGTCATTTGAACTATTGATTTTTGTAAGGAAAGGTGTGCACCTATCATTAAATTTTTGGCTTTATTTGTTCTTCATTGGCAATGTTTCAGTGAGTAGAGATTTGCTTTCTTACTTAGACATGCTATTAACTTTCTCTGCTTTTAAATCCCAACTTTTTATGTTGTCTTTTCCCCCATTTGTCTAAGGCCCCAATAAAAATCAGAAATGGGAATGTGGTTGATGATGAAAGTGATTGGGTAGGCAAATTGGATCATCTTAAGACTTTATCAACTTATAAAGTACCTTAAAGTGTTCCAAATGAGGACCAGTTGCTTGCATTGTCTAGAAGTTAGCTGTTTTATGGCATTGTTGGCTGGAAAAAAATATTTTTAAAGGCAGGAAGTCTTGCCTTAATATTAAATTTAAGCATATTGCAAAACTGCTTTTACTAAAACTGTTTGACTAGACTTACACTGCATTATTGACCTTCTGATCTTTCCAACTATTAATGTCTCTGTATGCATTGTCTGCATTTGCCTTCCAGACTATTTCTTTTGTCTACATAGTGACTGCGATTGTGGGAGTTGAGGCCTGGTATGAACCTTTCCTGTTTAATTTCTTATATAGAGACCTATTCACTACAATGATTATTGGTAAGAAGCACCATGTTGAAGACTGTTTTAACAACATTTTTTTATCAAAGCCAGTATTTGATTATGACAAGCAACAGCACCCTTACCCCTTTCCTTGATGCCCATCAGGATTTCAAACAAGCCATTAAGGGACCATAAGATTCCTTTGTTTTGCTCTCGTTGTTCAGTACCAAGCTATTTTGAATGAGAGGGAGATATCAAAATAGATCATATAAAACTGGTAAATGATTCAGATTAGTCCAGCTTGAATCACAGGGTCCACATTTAAGGGGACACTGGATGTAGTAAATTTAATACTTGTCTCAGAGTTGAAGATTGTTAGTTTGTAGGCAATAGAATTGATGAAATGTAGAGATTACTTTATAAATACATCTACCCTGAACATTGTGCCTCTCATCCTCTCAGACCCTTGTAAGCCACTGAGTGCTTGGTAATTTGTTTTTTTTTTTTTTTTTTCCCAAATATTTATTTATTTATTCATACAAGCACTGGGTACAGTCAGAAGCATGGGAGGGTGAGAGAATTCACCAGAGCCAGAGCGGGGAACATA
Organism: Talpa europaea; assembly: GCF_964194135.1. NCBI lineage: Eukaryota > Metazoa > Chordata > Mammalia > Eulipotyphla > Talpidae > Talpa > Talpa europaea. The sequence continues at coordinate 13,918,090 of NC_140072.1, forward strand.
ACAGGCAGACTGATGAAATACACTGCTGAGGGGAGCAGTGGGCGCAGCAGGAGAGGTCTGTCTCACCATGTGGGACTCTCGCAGGTGGCCGGGGATCGATCTGGTGCTACAGAGGCTGCAAGCAGCTTCACAGCCCAGCGCTCAACCGCTGCGCCACCAGGGGAGGCCCAGCTTGGTAATTTTTGATCATGGTAATGTTTCCCTTTTAATTGTATCCAAAGGGCATATCTGCAGGATGATTGACTGAGTAGGGGAGAGTGAGTGCTATAGGAAGAGGCAAAGAAGAGGCACCTGGTGCTGCCCAGTGTCATAAGCATCTTTGTAGAAGGAAAACAGCATACTTTTCGGCTACTGCTCTGTTCCTTTGGCTAACTCTGTCTCTTCTTATTGGTGCACTTAGATTATGGATTGGGAATTAGGTAAGGCCTGGATGCTCTTGAGAAGATGGTGCATTTGGCACTGACTTTCAGAAAAGGAGTATTGTGGGCCTTTTTCTGTGGCTTTAAACCATACATACTCTAGGAACCCCTCTGCCTACCTTTGATTATTTTCTAGTGTTTTCATGTAGTTATTTTTAATATTTTTACATGGCTTTTAATGTTTTGTGAGAGTACTCACCCTACTTCTTTATGCCACTATTATCAGACATCCTTCTCCCTTTGGACTATATTAAGCAAATCCCAGACATATTTCATTTCATATGTAAATACTTCACTATATCTCTATATGATATGAATTCCTGTTTTGAAAATGTATTTATAATACTATTACCACACCAAATAAGGTAACAGTGATTCTTTAATAACCTCAAGTATCTAGTGTTTAGATTTCCATAGTAGTCTCAAATGTTCTTTCATAATCAGTCTGTTATAGGAGTCACCAAGTAGGGCAGATACCTTGTACTTGGTTGATAGGTTTTTTTTTAGTCTTTTTCAATCTTTGTAAGTTTACCCTCTTTTGCTTTGCAATTTATTTGTTGAAGAAAGTGAGTCCTTTGACCAACAGAACTCTTGAATTCTACTTTGTGCTGATTGAGTTCTCGTCATATCACTTAACATGTTCCTATTCCTCTTATTTTTTCTGTGAACTAACAATGGAGGAATAGATTTAGATACAAGTTTGAGAGATACACAGATACACAATGTGTAGCACATTGCATCCTTAGGAGTCACACATTATCTAGTTGTCTCTGGTGATGTTAATGCTGATCAGAGGGTTTAGTATTGCATGTCTGTTCCATCAAGTACAAAGTTCTGCATTAGCTCGTCCCCTAATGGTATTAATTGACATTGATGAACATTGCTTAGGAATCTATTTGGTGAATAGCTAGGTTAATAAAGTTTTTTGATAAAATACCTCATAAATTTATACTAATAATTTGAAACCAAATTCAGTAATACAGAATTTTTACTCAACTTCATTGATCATACATTTGCATGTCCTTTGCAAATCTTTGTTTTCACTGATACAACATAGTTATTTGTTTTATTCCATAAAACAATAGTTGCAGGATACAGTACCACAATTAATAATAGGATTGTTGAAAATAGTTTTAAGATTTTTTTCAGTTCCCATTTGTCTTTGTGGTTTATCCCACTGGAGAAACCGAGTCAGATTTTGATATTTTAAAGTTCTGACTGTGGTTTTCCTATCAACCGTGGATATGTACATTTAAGCTTGTTTCATTTTACTTTTGATTTTTAGGGATTATTTTTTCTTTTAAAGTTTATATTTCCTTTATAAGTATGTAAAATATCTACATGGTTACAAAGTCAAATCTATATATGAAACAAGGTGTTTTGAAAGAAATCTAGCTGCTATCACTTCCCTAATCTTTTTCCTCATAATTATTCTTAGATTTTAAAATCTTTGGTTTATCTTTTTATTGTTTCTTAATATAAGTAAATGTGTGTGTGTGTGTGATTTTATCAAATGGTGGTATACTGTATATACTTTGCAACAGCCCCTTCACCTCCTCTGATAATATATCCTAGAGATCACTGCACAGTGATAGAGAAGGATCTTCCTCATTCCTTTGTAGAGCTGCTTGGTGCTTCATTGTGTGGATATACCACAGTTTATTCAGCCAGCCTCCTACTGGTAGACTTTGGAGTTATTTCCAGTCTTTTGCTATTATAAAAATTGCTGCAGTGATAGTCTTATACATATATATGTTTTTTCATTTTTTTGCCCAGGGCATTTTGGATAAGATCCCTAGAAGTAGAATTGCTGGTAAAGGACAAATTACACAATTTCATTAGACATCCCCATGTTCCCTTTCATCTAGATTATTTGGTTTTTGAATTTCTATCACCCATGTCTGAAAGTGCTCATTTATTTAAAATTTTACCAGCATGGTATATTGTCAAACTTTCAGATTTTTTTCAGTATGATAGGTAAAAAATGATGTATCTGTATAGTTTAATTTGCATTTCTCTTATTACAAATGAGCTTTTATAGTATTTAAGAATCATTTGTATTTTTTCTGCATACTTTTTAAATCTCCAGTCAGTTTTTTCTGTAAGATGCTTACCATTTCCTTTATTTTTAGAAGCTTTTCATATATTAGGTGTATTAATCCTATGTTTTGATGTAAATCAAAATTTCCTCCTTTTGAAGAGGCTAGAACAAAGAACTCTGGCATGCAATTTTTAAGAACTTAGATTTTTTTCTTTTTCCAAATCCAAGCAGTTAGAAAAGAGTTACATATAGTGCCACATGGCAGTTGCTGCTTGGGAATGACAGAACAGCTTTTAAAATATTTATACACATTACAAAACCTATTGGTTATAAATCAGTCTCTTCAGGGGCACCTATGTACCTGGTGAGTGATCACAGTCAGAAGGTCCTAAAAAAAAAAAAAAAAAAATTTCCTCCTTTTTATCTTTTTTTTACTTTTTGTAAAAAAGTACTTTTTGACTTGATGGTTCTAATTGAAGTTTCTATTTAATAAGTAAGCCTGGAAATGTGAGCCAGGTGTTCTACATACTTGCTATATTTAAAATAAAACTATTACCCAATATTTTAAACTGAGAATACTCCTGGTACAGCAATTCTTTTGCAAGTTTCTCTTAATCTGTTGCCAACATCCTAGACCTACAAGTGATTCTGGGCTAATTCATTTGGCCCTGGTTCCTCTCCAATATTCCCCAGTGTTCCCAGCTGCTAAAATTACTGAGAACACCAGCTTATCTTCTCCTTCCTTTTCCTCTAATATCTTCTAACTTTTGGAACTTTGTTCCCATTGGACTTGGAGGTAGCAGAGTAATACATCTTTTGAGATGAGATTTCTATTGGTGGATTCCAGTCTTTTTATCTGTGGCAGAATGTCTTAGAAATTGTTTTGAATTTCTAAATTTGATCCCTAGAATCATAACTGCATTAACACCTCCCATCACCCCAAATGTAGTCAAATGTAGTCTTTGGTGTCTGGAGTGGACAAATTAGGGCTAATATGTTGAATGTTAATGAACTATCCAAATGAAGTTCATAAAGTTCGTATGGGTATTATATTGGCATTTAGATCAGGAATTTACATCTCTGTAGACCATAAAATCAAAGAATTTAACGATGCAAGGGACACTAGAAAATCAGTTCACCCATCCTCATTGTACAACTGTGAAATGAGGCTCAGAGAGATTGTCTGATTTGTCCAAGAGTACATAACCCAATGTTGGAGTCATCTGGAGGAAGTTTGTAGTGAAAACTGTAAAGAAGATTCTCTGAGGGAGCAGAGAAGCAGAGTTGAATGCCTGGTCAGGAATATGCAGTGTAGAGTGTAGAAGCTTTAAGGACACAAAATGTAATGGCTGGATGGCTAGCAGGGACTTTGGAAAAATGGAATCACAAAAGCTGAAGGAGGAAAGAATTTGCTTTTAGTGGTAGTCAGTGGAGTTATCTTACTTAGAAATCAGGGCTGATGGAAGGATATTTAATTTGATGACTAAGAAAGGCTGGTAAATTTAAAGAGTACAATTTCTGCATATTGGGGGCAGAATGAATAGAAGAGTGATGAATGAGGGGGCAGTAGAAAAGTTTGGGAGTGATAGGAGAGTAAGACAGTAGATAGTGAGGGCAGCAGAGGTTATGATAACGTTTCTTGGAATGACTGACCATCCTTGTTTTTAGGTTATAGGGGAAAGAACTAGTGTATGGGTGGGTGGGTAGAAATTGAAATGCTGGAGCAGTAAAAGCAAGTATAAACAGGGTCCATTAATTGTCCCTATTCCAATAACTTACATTTACTATGTCGTTTATTATGTACCAGGTACTGTTCCTGGGGACTTATGTGTAAAAAATTAATTTAATTCTCAAAACCTTGGGCTTAATACTACTTTTATCTCTATTTTATAACAAAGGAAACTGAGGCACCAACAGGTTAACTCCTCTGAAGTCAGATAACCAGTTGGTGGCACAACTGAGATTCAAGCCCAGTCTGGCCCTTTGAGTCTCTGCTCTGAATCACAAACTCTTGTGGTTGTAAATGTTGTTCAGAAATGTACTGAATTTCATTATTGAAGTAAATCTGAACCTGAAAGTTCTTAGGTCTAAAAATATTACATATTTTGTGTGTATTCAGTTATTGTAAAAATCATTTAAATAATAATTCATAATAATTTAAATTTTCTTTCTTTCAGGTTGTGCATTATGTGTGACTCTTCCAATGAGCTTATCAAATTTTTTCAGGTAAGTATTTTATTTTTTAATTGGCCTAGAAATGTGAACATCTGTAGAAGTGGTCATGTTAGAGATATTTTAGGACCTATTTTCCTTTTGAATCTGGACTTTTCAAAAGGTCATGAAACATGTAATGGGAATCTAGAATGAGGTTAGGATAATTTAGGGCGTCTCTGATGGGTTGTGCAGTCATTTTGACCATAGCACAAAGCTACTAGCTCTTTAGTTACAGTTTTGGCCTGGTTGGCCTTCTGATTTTCCATTTTTTGTGAGTAAATCCAATCTCCAGGAGGGAGTATATTCCGTTGTATGTTGACATGTTTATATTTATGTTGACATGTTTTATGAATTGGTCATCAGTAAGTTTAGTAGTAATCATAAAATCCCTGAACTTCTTCAAATAGCAGAGTAGAAATTTCTGCATGCAAGTAGGATGGGGGTGGGGAGGGGAGTTGCTCCGGTTTTTCTCATCTGTACACTTCTCCATCTCTGCAGCCACACTGAATTGACTTATTGTAACCTGAATATATGTGCTTTCCAAACTCAGTAATTTTGCTCTCACCGTTTTTCCTCTACTTGAAATACTTGTTTGTACTTTGCACTTGATCTTTCAGCTCTCAAACCCACTTCAGCCTTCACCTCTCAGATCTTCCCCACTATGGCAACCAGCAATCATTCATAGAAACCCTAGAATTTAAAGCACCTTAGAGATTGGATTGTTTCTTCCTTCTAGATATGAAGTCCTGATTGGGCAGCATCTTGCTCAAGGCAGAGCCAAGACTAATATGGGGCTTTGTGCAGTTGAGCGAACATATTTTGGATTACCCCCGCCCCAGCCACCCTCTCCCCCGCCACCTCATGTGCCTACCCCCCCCACCTCATGTGCCTAGGGTCACTAAGATACACTGTCTACATTCTCACTTCAGAGTGTGCATCTGAGTTTTCTTTTCTCAGTAGTTCTGTGTCAGTTTGTATCATAGTAGCACCGTGAAATACTCTTCTAATACTGTTTTGTGTTCATTTTATTCTCCTGGTTAATATATAATCGGAGAACAAAGACTTGAATTTTATTTATCTTTACATGCCTAACACAATGGTTGCTGGTTTGATTTAAGGGAAAGCAGTGGGATAGGACTTAAGAGCAAGTTCTCACCTGCCACTCTGTAGCAAAATTTAAATACTCATATCCTCATTTAACCTGTCTGGGAAAAAGGTTTCATAATGTTGGTTTCCTCTATACTATAGGATTATTGTGAGTACAAGTGTGAAAGTACTTTGAAAACTACAAACTACAAGTATAATGTATGTTTTATATGTAATAATAATCTTTGTATTGCTTGATTTTTTTTTTTCCAGAAGCTATAAAAATAACACCTTGAAACACAATTCAGTCTATGAAGCTATGGTTCCCCTCTTTTCTCCATGTTTGCTATTCATTTTGTCTACAGTGTGGATCCTCCGGTCACCTTCAGATATTTTAGAGATACATCCTAGAGTGTTCTACTTAATGGTTGGAACAGCCTTTGCCAACAGCACAGTAAGATTTTTCTCTTTTAAAAAAATCATATTATGGATAAGGAGTATGTGACATAAATTGAGGAACTTTGAGTATTGGAGACTCCAGTAGTGTTATGGAACTGTAAGTGATTATGGAACCACTTAAGGCACTTTGGTTTGGCTGCCTGCTGAGGAAGTCATGTAATAATTTGTAGATTGCCGTCAGACTCTAAATATTATTAACAGTGTGGTTGACTGGGCCACAGACCCAATGATTAGTTTAAGGAGCTTCTAGAGGGATTTTTGAGGAGAAAGAAAACACATGCACATGAAACATTTTTAAAAGTCAACTGATTTTTAAGTTAAGAACATGAAATCGGGCCTCCCCTGGTTGCACAGGCGGTTGAGCGCAGTGCTGTGAAGCTGTCCACAGCCTCTACAGTGCCGGTTCCATCCCGGCCGGCGGGTGAGGGTCCCACATGGCGAGCAGACCTCTCCTGTTGCGCCCACTGCTCCCCTCAGCAGTGTATTTCAGTCGTCTGCCTGTTCTGTTCCCCACTCTGTCTCTGGTGGATCCTCTCACCTTCCCGTGCATCTGGCCTGTACCCTGGTTCTTGTAGAAATAAATAAATAAATCTTTAAAAAAAAAAAAAAGAACATGAAATGAACTTAGTAATGAATAAGACATATTTTAAAAAGTCCTTTTCTCTGCTATGACCCAAGAGGCAGCAGACAGGGAGGAGCGGTCAGAAGGAGTTGAAAAGACACCTTGACCGTCTTGACAGCCAGCAAGCCTGTGCTCTGACTCAGGCAGGTCCTTAGTAAGTTTTCATTTTATAACTTAACCACAGTTTATGTTTTCAGGTCTGTACAATGTTTTTAATATCCTTAGTACTACTGATTTCACAGGGTTTAAAGATTTGAAAAACTAATGCATTGTATAAAAAGTCTCTGAAAGAGTAAAACTGTATGTGAGGAAGGGTTTGAAAGTAAAGGAAACTTTCCCAAGGGGTTCTGAGGTGTTATGGTGGCAGTCTGGATGAATTGGAGGTAGCGTCTCCTTACTGCCATGAAGGAATTTGCTTGTGTGGGGTGTGTGAGACTGTTTTGATTTTTCCCCCTCAGATATCAGAGAATCTTAAACTTTCTTTTATTCAAATCATTACCCATCAAACAGTGTTTTCTATACCATCCTTACTAAACTATCTTCTAGCTGCTTCTATGCTCTCTGAGGGTCCATGGTTTTTGAGGTGGGGCCGGCAGTCCTGTGGAGCTTCTGAGCAGTTGAGAATGTTAATAATGTAACGTAAATGGGTTGGCTTAGTATTTGACTGTTTTTTAAACGTTGATGTGACTGGTTTTTGAAGGGCTTTGCTAATTAAATGTTCACTCATTCTTGTTTTTCTTCTTTTTTACTAACTTCAAGTGTCACCTGATTGTTTGTCAAATGAGCAGTACCCGGTGCCCAACTTTGAATTGGCTGCTGCTTCTTCCTCTCTTCTTAGTGGTTATGGTGGTAAATTTTGGAGTAACCGCTTACGTTGAGAGTGTTCTCCTGTACGTGGTAACAACTGTGTTCACTCTGGCTCACATCCATTACGGAGTGCGAGTGGTGAGTATAACCTTGAACAAAACTGATTCCATTTGGTTTTTATAAATAGTAAAATGGAGGGAACATTTCAAAGAAAGTTGCACTTATTATTGTAGCTGGAAAATTTTGGGATAGTCTCTAAATTTTGGATAATACTCAGGTGTGTAATTTCAGATATTATTTCTCTTATGAATGTGTAATTATAAATAATTGGTATGAGAAATTTCTTATTTTTGAATGGGTAGAAATGTGGGCCTCCCCAGTGGCGCAGCGGTTGAGTGCTAAGCTGTGAAGCTGCCCACAGCTTCTGCAGCGCCAATTCGATCCCCGGCCGCCGGCGAGGGTCCCACATGGCTCACAGACCTTTCCTGCCGCGCCCTCTGCTCCCCTCATCAGTGTACTTCGTCAGTCTCCTTGTTCTGCTCCCTGCTCTGGCTCTGGTGAATTCTCTCACCTTCTCGCGCTTCTGACTGTACCCAGTGCTTGCATGCATGCATAAATAAATAAATAAATCTTAAAAAAAAAATTGTAAATGATTTTCTCAGTGAATAGAATTAGAAACTCTTCTTCTTTTAATTATATGGGACCACGTAATCTCATTCCTATACTTCTTTAGCTTTAGGGCCATTTTTATTGCTCATTAACATAATTTGGAAAAGAACTCAGTGGGTTTTGTAGTACTCCTTGCCACCATCTCTCCCTCTGCCCAAGCATTGTGGGAAAGAAAGTTTAAAACTTCAGAGTAAAGAAAGACCTTTGCACTATTTGAGGTTTTTACTTCATCTGTGTTATCCCTAAATTCTCATCAGGAGAAATAGGAAATAAGGAAAATCGAAGAGGATGAATTAAGGAAGTACTTTGTAAACTTTAATATATTTTAAAATAAAAGACTGGTTTTAGAACACATGGACTAAGAGATCAAATCAAAATCATAGTCATGCACTTTTTTTTCATACTTAGCATTCTTATCTAATTATTTTGTGAATTTTAACATGGTCTCATAGTTAATGGTTTTTTTAATTGTTTTATAATATTCCATAGTGGAGAGATTACTTAATTGTTGCATCGGCAGCACTGCACTAATAAAGAAAAGAAACAGGAGTCGTGGTGCAAGCTGTAGGATACAGGACGCTGCTCAAGAGCAAAGTCCTAGACTTTTTATTGACATAGAAAAGGGTGGTCAAACTGAACACTGGATCTAGGCCTATAGGGAGGGTGAGTCTGCTGATATACTCTTGACCCCCACCCATGGCTCCAGTCTTAATAACAAGGCCTTCCACTGATCAGTCCCTGGGGCACAAAGTACATCCTTCAACGCCCCCCTTCCCTGTCATACTTCGTGATTTATACCTATTGCCCCAGGCCTATGAAGAGTCCTGCTCTTGAAAGGAGCTTTATATGCTACACCCACACTTAACAATTGCCAGATTTAGTTCATCATGACCCAGATAGGTTGATCATTTAGGTTGTTTTCAATTTTTCACCATTAGAAATAATGTTGAAGTGAAAAATCTGGAATCTTTTTTTTTTTTAAGATTTATTTATTTTTTTAATGCAAGAGCTGGGGTACAGGCCAGAGCTGTGTGAGGGTGAGAAGATCCACCACAGACAGAGTGGGGAGCAGAACAGGCAGACGACCGAAAAACACTGCTGAGGGGAGCAGCGGGTGCAATAGGAGAGGTCTGCCGCGCCATGTGGGAATCTCCGTGTCCGGCTAGGAACCCACGCTGCAGAGGCTGTGGACAGCTTCACAGCGCTGCGCTCAACCCCGCTGTGCCACGGGGGAGGCCCTACTTTTTTTTTTCTTTTACTGCTTTATTATCTAGGGATAATTTCATAGCAATGCTGTTATGGAAAGGGGTATTCACATTTTAAAAATTCTTTAAATACTTCTATTTGGTATGCTTATTTTGAAAGGAAACCCTGTTGTGATCATTTGATAAATAAGATGTCTTTTATGTTGTTTTCTGTGCTTTTAAAATAGGAGCATCTGTTCTGCTGGTGACAAGCTTATACTTTGCGTATGTTACAGAACTTAGGTTTCTTCCCATGGTGTTCCTCCTCAGAGTACACACATTTGTTGAAACAAAATAGATGAAATTTTTATTTAAAAAAAATAAAACATTTTAAGTATATGAACTGTGACATGATGCATTTGTTGTTATTTGTACAAGTAAAATGCAGATATATGCTTTATAGCAACTGTTAGGCCTTTGTCCTGGTACTTTACCAGTCCTATGCATAAAATAGCAGTTGGCAGCATCTTTCATATTGTTTTAATTTAGTATAATCATTCAGATGCATACCTTTAGAATACTATACATATACCAAATCAAAACATGTTTTTCTGTAATTAAAAGGCATGATATTTTCATTGTTAAACATTTGAAAAATAAATTCAACTTAACTGGAAAAAATTCCAGGATCATTATTTTCCTCTTTGTGCTCTTACCACTTCTACAATTTTTGATCAAAAGGTAAAACTTGGGCCTCCCTGGTGGCGCAGCGGTTGAGCGCTGGGTTGCGAAGCTGCCCGCAACTTCTGCAGCGCTGGTTCGATCCCCGGCTGCTCCCCGGCCACCAGAGGAGGGTCCCACATGGCGTGCAGACCTCTCCTGCCGCCCGCTGCTCCCCTCAGCAGTGTACTTTGGTCCTTCTGCCTGCTCTGCTCCCCGCTCTGGCTCTGGTGAATTCTCTCACCCTCCCGCGCTTCTGACTGTACCCAGTGCATGTATAAACAAAACAAACAAACAAACAAATAAATAAACATGCCTCTATAAAATTTAAAAAAAAAAAAAAAGGTAAAACTTGCTAAGCCACTGAGGAAAAAAAATCACTTGAGGGGCCTCCCTGGTGGCGCAGGGGTTAAAGATTCAAGCTATTCCCAGCCACTGTAGCATGAGTTCCATCCCTGGCCAGGGAGCTAACCCATGTGGCGCAGCAGACCTTTCCTGTCTCGCCCGCTGTTCCCCTCAGCCGGGTATTTCAGTAGATCTGCCTGTTTTGCTCCCACTCTGTCTCTGGTGAATCCTCTCACCCCAAGCACCTCTGTTGGCCTACACCCAACTCTTGTATGCATACTTAAAATAAATCTTTACAAAGAGTTGAATGTTGAGTAACTCTCTCTATATATATTTGATTTATTAGATATTATAAGTCAACTTTACCCTAAATCTTTCAGATTTCATATGTAAATCTGCATGGCCTGGAGGTCTCTGGCCAGACTAGGTTTTGAGTTAGGCAGACCCAGTTTTTTGTTTTTTTTTTTTAAGATTTATTTATGCATACAAAAGCTGGGGTATAGGCCAGAGATGTGGGGGATGACAGGTGGGATGAGAGGATTCACCAGAAACAGGGTGGGAAACAGAACAGGCAGATTGACCAAAGTATACTGCTGAGGGAAGCAGTGGGCGAGTCAGGAGGAGGTCTGCTGCGCCATGTGGGTTGCTCCCTGGCCAGCCGGGGATCGATCTTTTGCTTCAGAGGCTGCAAATTGCTTCATAGTACGGTGCTTAACCCCTTGCGCCATCAGGGAGGCCCGCAGACCCAGTTTTAAGTCCTGACTCTCCTTGCATAGGTCTAGCTAGTGTTCCCTTTTAGCCATCTAGCTCTCCAGCTACCCTAATTCAGAAAAACATCTTTATTATTTCTGATGATTTTTTGCATGCATGTAAATTGTCTCCAGAGAGTGAACTGTGTGCTGTTTTTTTTTTTTTTAAGATGCATATTTATTGTTTTCTCATGTTCTGGTTTTTTACAGGTAAAACAGCTTAGCAACCATTTTCAGATTTACCCCTTCTCATTGAGGAAGCCTAACTCAGATTGACTAGGAATGGAAGAAAAGAATATCGGCATGTAATCTGCAGAAAGAAGTACTGTAAATAAGATGCTTGTAAATATTTCATCCATCACCATTGAACTAAACTGATCTGCTTGACAGACATGGGAACTCAGTGTATGTGGTACTCGGACAGCAAGGATGATACTTTTGATCTGAACTTGGGGAATTTTGGACCTACTAACTCCAGTCTATTTTATTTTAATTTTTATAAGACTTTGTGACATTTTAGTTAAGCATAATGTGGACCAGAAAAAGGTTCTGGTGATTTTAGCTTCATGCGTCCATAATATTTTGGTTCATACAGAGTTAAAGACACCTTGTTTTTATTTTTAAAACCCCAAAATTGGTTTGTGAACGCTGATAACATTTAGAAAACTGCAATAAGTTTTCATATCAGGTACTTAGTAGTAGGTCTTTAGCTGTGGAAGCGCTCTGTAGCCCATATGTAATCTAGGGAAGAGGTAAGAGCAAGTCACCTTCAGCAAGAGATGCCAAATGATCATAGAACAATAAACAGTTGCCAAATACTGGTTTCTCTTTCCCATGGAAATGCCTTTTGTCTTCACATGCTAAGAGAGCTAATATATATATATATATATATTTAGATTCTCTAGTATTCTGGCTCTCTCTGTTATGGAACAGATCTTGATAAATCGTTTAATTTTCTTTTAAAGGAAACATTATATTGAGAATTAGTAGAGAATGGATTGTAATTGTAGCTCACCTATTGGCCTGTTTCATTGTTTTAATGTGGCATTTTTTTTCCCTCTCAGCTGCAAGTTGTTAAGATTTGGTGCCTGTGAACTACGATTATATGAATGCGTGTAATAGTCCCAATTCTTTAATAGTTACTTGTGAAGAATGCAGATAAACCTCCTTAAAGACTAATTCACTTGGGAGTTAGGAATTTCATGAACCTTGTTATGGAATTACTACTGTGAAACTCTCTACAAAATTAGTTTTCTAATTCAGTTTATCCTTCCTTCCTTCCTCCCTTCTCCCCCCTTTATCTCTTTCTGTGGAAGAGGGAATGCTATGTTTTTTATTCTATATAGGACAAAGAAGTAGAGAGAAATTCTCTTTCCCTGGCTTGTCCACTTCCCCACTTTGAAGAACATTTTTGCTACATATGCCTTACTGAGTCTGTACTCCCTTTGATAACTTGGAGTAAAATCTGAGGTTTACTGACAAATACCCCTTTGGCTTTCATGTGATTGTTTTTATACATCTCACCGGATATTTCTATTTCTTTTTTTTCCTTTGTCTCCATTTAGTTTGGTGGTGGTGAAATTTACTTGCGGATTCTCTTTATTTCCCACTGAATGAAGTTTGTGCTTGAATGAAGAGTGTATCTTAAACCCTTTTATTTTGGACAGATTGCACTTGGATAAAATAGGCACCACTGTGTTGATATGTAATTAAATTCATAGCTATTATTTATCTATGAATGTGACAACCGTTAAATTTAATTATAATGTATTTCTTTGTTGAATTTCATTCAGTCTGCTGCTTTGTAAAAATAACTGTAATTGAAACTTCAGTTTTTAAATTTGTAAATTCTAATCATTGTCATTCATGTTACTAGGAATGAGGAATCCAGGAGCTGACTTACGGTTCTATACTCATTTTATAAAGTTGTTTGTATGATTGAGGTATGTTTGGTGACTTTCTCTAAGGCAAAAATAAGCACTGAAAATAGATGAGAAGTTGATATGAGGAAAATATGGGTCATTCCATGTTTGTTAATAAATTACCATCATGGAAGTCAGAGAATGAACCAGCTAAGTCATGGTAACTATTTTTTGTATACCTTGTTCTGCATCACTTGTAAAACTGAACTGGATGAAATGTTAATTTGGGTGGGAGCAAAGTTTTGTTTTAAGATTTCTAAGCTAATTATTTTATTGTTTTGTCAACCTTGTATACAAGAATGAGATTAATTTGTATTATATAAGAAAATAACTGATAAATATTTATAAAATGACAAATTTGGACCACAGGCTTTCTTCACCTTGTACAGTATAGTTAAAAAATACCCTTTTGGGACATACTGTCACATCCTATAATTTTGGGGCTATTTTACCTCAGAGTGTGTTTCTGTTCTCTCTCTGTTGCATCAAGTTTATTTGAAAATTGTTTTGTGCCTATGCTTTGTAACATATTTCCCTATGGTGGTAAAGAATTATGCCATACTCAGTTTTATTGACATCATTAGATGAAACCAGATAAAAGTAAAACTGAGCAATTAACTGTTTTTGAATACTATTGGACTCTGTTAGTGCACTGCCCACTGTTTCCTGGGTTGGCTGCCATCTCAAATGCATCGTGAAAGCCCTCTTTGTTGTGTGGGGAGAAAGCAGCCGAAGCAGGACTTGGTTCCAAGTAGCTCTGTGGGTTCATGTCATGCCACTTACCATAATATTTCCAAAATAAAAAAGGTATTTTAGGCTTATGCATGATGTTTTGGGGTGAGGTCACACCCCAGCCTTTTTCCTTGCATAAACTGAGCTGCATTTTGGGGAGCAGCACACATATTTTCTGTACATTTCAGAATAGCGTGCCTTAATCAGGCCAGAGGTTTGCTTTGTGTTTCTGCTGACCAAAGTTACCTAGACCTGTGAGAAGCTTCTTTTCAGGTTATGGTATGAAAAACGTCCTTTCCTGCTTGTCAGAAAATAATTTCCCTATATTCAAGGGGAGCATGGGATAGAAAACTCTAAAAATACCTGTATAGAGTGTGTTAAATTTTGCCCTTTATGATTCTTTAATAATAATAATTATGTTCTTAGTGCACTGCAGTTTTAAATGATCACAATTAGAATTGTCATTCTTCCGCTGGTGCAGAATAGATGTAGTCTATGGGTTTTAGTTTTCAGGTTAAGACAGTAACTTCCAACTAAAAAACGAGATAGTTTTCGTTGACATTTTAATAATATCATGATTAAAATACTTTTAATTTTAATTTTAAAAAGAAATTAATTGTTGATAATGGTCTAGAATGTTTTAGTACTACTACTGACAAATCATTTAGTGTAATAGTTATGGGGAGGAAGAGTAGATGCCTAGAGTTGCCCACATTCTAAATAGATACCAAAAGAGTATTGATGATGGCCTAGAGCTTGGGCAATGGGGAGTATGCAAAGAAAAAAAAATAGGCATAGTATCCACTTTAAAGGGAAGAGGAACTCCCCTTAGTATTCAGTGTCCTGTGAATTTGAAGGTCTAAGTGTTCATTTTTCAAAGAATTAGTTTATTTCACAGTCAGTCAGAAGTATTTGGAATATACTTTTTCTTTCCAGAGTAAACTTTGATTCTATAACATAAGAATGAAAAGATAACTGGAAGGTATTTGACTTAAAGTCTTCTTTTTCCCTTTATATTTCAACTAGAAGCCTTTTTGTAACTTTTCCTCTTCACCAGGGTTTTCTTTTAACTAGCCGCCACCTAGGACAGAGCTAGCCCCCTAGCTTTGTGGCTCTTAGATATTTCCACGTTTGAATAACCTCAATGGCCTCAGATCTCTTGTCTAGTCCAGGACTGGGAATATGCCAGAGAGAACAAAGGTAAAACTGGGTAGACTAGAATTTCTGACTTTGGGTCCCCACATAAGCCAAAGACAGATAAAGAAACCTTTGTGTTGATTCCTGTGTTGAATGAGAGTAGCCTTTATCTTGACCTCAATTCTAGACTCGACCGAGTACTCTAAGAAATTTGTGAAATCAGTCTAGAGTTTTCTTTGTCCTATGAGGTATCTTTGTAAGGTAGCATGCCCTTTCCTGAACACCCTGTGGGTGAGGAACTTACTGCCAGTACTTGAACCTTCCAGGAAGAATTTAAATTAGTATGCTGCATTTGAAGCACATTAACATGTGCATTTAAAGTGACAGTTTTAACAGTAAAATGGTATTAAGTTCATCATTGTGAATGTTGAAAGTGATGCTCTGTACATTTTAGGAAACAAGTAAATTTCTGATTTTCCTTTATTGATGATGTAATCCATGTGATTTGCATATTTTACTTTTCCTCTTTGACAGTGGTACAAATGGTGGGCAGTTATTTTAGGGTATTGGGAAATCACAGTTGTCTAAGTTTTCCAGAGAAAGGGGCAGTAGGTTTGCTTCTTCCTTACTTGGAGCTATGGGAAGTGGTTTAATTGACTAAGTCATCTCCAGTGTTTCTGGAATATAAAAGAAATGTAACCTTTTAAACTGCATGCTAGTTAATTTGCTTTGCTATTTAATAGAAAATATGCAAGGGATAGTAATCTAACTGAGTTAATATTTAGGGTAGCAGAAGATCTGTTATTTATAGCCCTCTCACAGGTGACCAGAGAGAGGTGGATATAAAACACTTGGTCAAAAAGGCTGGGATCCCAGAACTGGAAAGTGGCTTGACTCTGTAGGAAGGTCCATTTGGACATAGCAGAATCACTGTTTGTTCTTCCACAGGCCATTCATGTTGTCTTTTTTTTTTTTTTAAGATTATTAATGCATATAAGAGCTGGGGTACAGGCCAGTGATGTGGGGGGTGAGGGGGCCCACCAGAGACAGAGTGGGGAACAGTACAGGCAGATGGACTGAAATACACTGTGGAGGGGTACAGCCGGTGAGACAGGAGAGGTCTGCTGCGCCATGTGGGTTGCTCCCTGGCCGGGGATCTAACTTGTGCTGCAGAGGGTGTGGATTGCTTCATAGTGCGGTGCTTAAGCCCTTGCACCACCAGGGAGGCCCCATTCATGTTGTCTTATTTGTAACACTCATTATTTGAGAGCTGGGCTAAGTCAGAGTTGTTTTTAAAGCTGTTTTTAAATGCTGTTTTTAAAGCACATCAAGTGTACTGTACATAGAATCCCTGCAACACTGACATCAGATGGCTTTGGAGACACACTCAGTGCCTTCTGGCTCTTTGTCTAATTTCTTCTCTTGAGCAATTTCTGTGGGTAACAGTCAAAATTAGAATCGATTTTAGTTTTTCATTAAAACATAATTTACCATGAATTCTAGATTCTAATTTTCTTGACAAGCACTTTTTAATCTCTAAGGAGTAAATTCTTGATCAGGAACACACTTAGTCAGTACTTGATCTTACTAAGCAGGTTATGGGAGGAGTCTTTTAATTTTGCAAGATCTGTGAGTGCCGCATTATAAATTTCTTTGAATCACTGATATCATTCAATTATCAGCCTTTGAATTTAATAACTACTAAGGCTACCTGTAATATTAACTTATTTGTATGTGTTTTATTTAGATCCCATTAGAACAGCCATTCAGAAGACAAAGACCCAGCTACATGTAGTGACTTACTCATTCTGAAATGTGCCAAGAAAGCCAAATTCAGTATTAAACCCCAAATTTCAATTTTTTTCAAGCTATTTTTAAAAAATAGTTCTTTCTCTGGGTAAAGGGAAAGGTAGTAAATAATTGCTGGATGTATAAACTCCCTGTGGCCACTTTCTCCCCTCCCCCTCCCATCTAATATAATAGATGAAATTTGTAGCCAGTTGTAGAAAAAGAATTGATTCTTTTCTGAGTGAAGTTTAATGCCCTGAGACTAAATATAGGTGGCAGGAATCATGGCGGATCAGTTATTGGGTTGTTCAGCTTGGCCCTGTTGCAGTTTGCTCGCGCTAGAATTCTGAAACAAAAGGATTTCATCCCTTCTCAGGTATCTAGAAACACCACCACTTGAGCAGCTGGAATACGTTTACTAAAGTAGAATATATTAGAGAGGAAGAAAAAGAGGAGCACAAAAATCTTATTTTCCCTGTCAAGTAGCTTAATTGAACATACTAGTAATTGGGTCTGTCTAGGACTTGCTGAGATCATAGTAAATAATGTATTATTTAATCTGGTTTTGTGTGGTGTGTGTATATATATATATCTTTAATATGTATACATATATACTCTTTGCATATATATGTATGATATATTCATATATACATGCAGTCTACTCTTGATTATCAGCAAAGTGGTAAGGCCTCATTAGACTGTTTCTTCTTATTGACTTAATCTGCATGTAGCCCCTAACTCTGAAACCTCTTCCTCCTCTGGTGCCACTCTCTCTCCTACTTCCAGTTTATCTCAGTCCTGAAGAAATCTGTAACTTTCTATTTCCCTTGTATCAGGGATTGTGTGAGCCAAAAACTAAGCTTTTGAGAAAGATGGCTGCTTCCACCAGGGTTGAGGTTTCTGGGTCTAATGGACGACGGGGCCCATTCTGGCCAGAAGGCAACTCTGAGAGCCCTTGTGTTCCTAGCCTTGTCGGGGCAGAGGAAGCAACCTGACTTGCAGAAACCGGCTTCACAACTTGCTTAAATTCCTTCACTGGGATGTGTCAAGTTGTAGACAGTTTGATGTGCAAATAGAGCACACTATGCATTCCACTGTCCCTTTTTGCCTCGTTGGTATTACTGTTCCCCTTTGCCAACTCAGATAATCAAGACCTGACTGTTTCTTGCCACTGGATTCTGGAAGCCTTGTCCTTTCAACTGGATTTATGTTTATTTCTGCTGCTGTGAAACCCAAAAGTAATACAGTAGGTTTTAATTTAAAATTGTTTAATTCTATTATTGATAAATATTTATTGTAATAAAAGTAAAGAGTAATTTTTAAATCCTTTTAATTGTTTTCAGTTTGTCTTCTTTGTTTTTCCTTGGCAGATGAAAAAGGGGAGGGAGCTATGGGGAGAAAATGACCAGCCGCTTGTCTCAGGGTTGCTGGTTATTTTGGAACAAAACATGAAGAGTTTTTTTTTTTGTTGTTGTTGTTGTTCAGAAGGATCAGCTGCTGGGCCCTAGGTGCTATAACCTGTGACTTATTTCAGAAAGTCCTCGGCAGAGAGAGGACTTTGGCAGGTGTGGTTGTGGTTTTATTCAGAAGTTATTTCCCCATACAAAGAAAGTTAATGTATGGTGTTAATTTTCCAGGCTGATTCCACAAAATCCCAGGAAGCCCATACTTAGACCACCTAAACTATGGTTTACATACGAGCTCTCATTAAAACTCATTGTTTTATCTGTTTCTTACATTTTTCCTTCCTTTCAAAATTTCTCCAGTCTTCCCAAGCTTTTAATGCAATGCTTGTTGCTTAGTCATGTTCATTTGTGCAAGCTTTGACCCAGGATAAGCTGCTTGTTTCTCTAACCCTCAGTTCCCTCATCAGTAAAATGGAATTAATAGTATTACCGCCAGGTACTTGTTCTGTTATGAATAATGCATGTAGAGTACGTTGCACAGGGAGTGGTCGAAGTAGGTGCTCAGTTTCTACGAATACTTTGTTCTATATTTTTTACCTCTAAACTTTTCCTAAGCCACATGACCTGCTCATCCTCCACTCTCCTCTGCTCTTCCCTTGTACTTTTTATAGGCATGAAGGTGATGGTGAGGCTGCTCCAGTGCTAAGTAGAAATGAAATATAAGATTGCCTTCTGAGACTCTTAAGTAGAATTCATCCAAATTAGAAGATGATGGGAGTAAACCAAGAAATTGCCTAAATGTTTGATGGATCTGCACACTTCAGGCCAGGTGATTTGCTGTACCCACTTTGTGGATGTAGAAATGATGTGATTTGACTCAATATGTTAAACCTAATCACTTTGTCATTCTTTTTCTGGAAAAAACTGTAGTTGAAGGTAGATGGCCAGATTGTAGCATAGCAAAGGAAGCCTTATCTAACTAGAAAGTTTGCATTTAACACCCTAACTTTGCCCAGTTACAGGGGTGCCATAACCCAAGGACTCAACTTAGCTAGTTTTTGTGGCAAATTATACCTGATGTGGGCCTCTGGATGCATTATAGTCAATCATACCCCATCTAGAAACTTCCCAATCATAGTTTGATCCTCTTTATAGGTCAGCCACAGAGATGTGCAGGTCACAAGTCATACACATACAAGCCCTGTGTGACAATTGGGGTTTCTACCTAAAATTAGTGTGTTCTCTGCATGCTTCCCTCTTGAGAGTCCATTCGTGTCAGTTCTCAAAAGGCGATCAGCTTACGGAGTACTTCCTACAGCTAAGGACCAGACTCTGGAGACCGGTGGTCATCAAGGTGGACACCTACATCCTTCCCCAGCTCTCTCTCATATGTGACAGCCCTGCTCTTGCCTGCCACCGTCTCTTTCATAGGGTCTCCTAGTACCACTCTTCAAAAAAAAAAAAATAAATAACCTTTTTATTACATCAAAGGTGATTTGTGTGTTTTGTAAACTTTTTTATAGAACAGAGAATAAAAAATCACCCATAGACCCAATCCCCAGAGGTATCCACTGCTGGTGTTCATCCCCTGTTTTTCTTTCTTTCTTTTTTTTTTAAGATTTATTTATGCATACAAGAGCTGGGGTACAGGCCAGAGATGTGGGGGGTGAGAGGATTCACCAGAGACAGAATGGGGAACAGAACAGGCAGACTGATCAAAGCACACTGCTGAGGGGAGCAGCGGGCGAGTCAGGAGAGGTCTGCTGCGCCATGTGGGTTTCTCCATGGCCGGCTGCAGAGGCTGTGGATTGCTTTATAGTACGGTGCTTAATCCCTTGCGCCACCAGGGAGGCCCCCCTGTTTTTCTTGTGAATAATACATACTGCCTATATTTTAGATAAATCTGGGGTCATGCTCTATATTTTGGCTGCATCTTCCTTTCCTCGTGTCGTTTATCTTAGATGATTTTCCACATTACACATTCATTCCTAGTGGCTTCACTAGATCCACTTTTTTAATATTATAAATAACTTAAAAAATATTTGTTGATAAATATCGGGTATTGTGTTTGGCACTTGAAATAAACTGATGAAATTTTGACCCAGAGCTACAGTTTCACAGAGCTACAATCTAGACCTGTTGTCTCTCTCTAGGATAATTCTTTTAAGTAGATTTGTCTAGTCCATGAACATGCTCATTTAAACTATTAATAGATACTGGGAAATCATTGTAAAAAGGTGACTTTCCAGCATTGAGTGAGTTCTTTTTCATGCCTGCGAAAAGATTTATTACTAAGAAACAGAGACTGGTTGTGATGAGACAGGCCAGTGGCTGGAAAATGGCTGGTGAGACCCAGAAAGGAGACTGACTTTGGGCTTTTAGAGTGGCCAGGGATGGGGATGGCATCTGGGATGAGGTACTCTCAGCACATGGTTGGACTCTCCTGCCAGCACCAAAGGACACCGAGCTTTTTTCTTTTCTCTTTTTTTAAGATGCCCAGGTATGGAGCAGAGGCTAAGAACTGTATAAGGCTGAAAAGCTGTGAGCAGCACAGTTAAAAAAGGAGCCATATTCCTTACCACAAACACTGCCCAGAACCATGGTATCTGGGAACAGCATTAGCCCACCTCTTTGATCACCTTTCCTGGATTTTTACGGTCCCTTTGCTCTCCCACCCATCTCTTGTGCAACAGCTGATTCCCACTGACTTCTGGCAGCCTACTCCCAGCCATAGGAGGCACACACTTGTATGCGTTTCTCTTCTCACAATGGCTGGAAATGTGAGCCAGAATCTGGAAGAGTTCGTGGTCAGAACTACACCTTCTCTGATTCCATGTCCCCTAGGGAAGCTTAATGCTTGAGGTTACAACTAAAGGAGAGAGATTTGACAGAGGTCCCTGAAGCCCAGAAGCAAAAGCCCTACCCCCTGTCCAGGCTGGATGGAAGACAAGGATGCAGGCAGCTGTTCTGCTGTTGGTGGTTCCACGATTGTGGCACTCCTAAATTTCAGACTTGGTAAAATGAGTTTGAAAAAACAACTCCATTTGCCTCTGGGTATGTCATATTCATAAGGGGCTTGTCTTTTTTATCCTCACAATTTGCCTGTGATTTGAAATAGCATCACATAACAGCTGAAAAAAAATCATCCTCAAGAAGTTGTGGCTTAACCAAGGTTGCAGGGCAGATCCAGGGCCTGCATTTTCTTACTCCTCCAGTGCCCTGTCCAAGTTTCTCACAGGCCAGTGGGACAAGACCCTGGCAAATGGTCTCCGTGGTTTTTTTTTTGGTTTCTGTTTTTTAAGGGATGTAAGGTGATTCAACATGAACTTTTGTTGTTGTTGTTGTTGTTGACAGATACCAAAAACAAACCAAAAAAATTCAGGAAAGAGATCCTTTTTTTTTTTTAAAAAAAGATTTATTTTATTTATACAAGAGCCAGGGTACAGGCCAGATGCGTGGGAGGGTGAGAGGATTCACCAGAGACAGAGCGGGGAACAGAACAGGCAGAAGGACGGGAATACACTGCTGAGGGGAGCAGCGGGCAAGGCAGGAGAGGTCTGCGCGCCGTGTGGGTTGCTTTCTGGCCGGCTGGGGATTGAACTTGCGCTGCAGGGGCTGCGGACAGCTTCACAGCACTGCGCTCAACCGCCTGCGCCACCAAGGAGGCCCGAAAGAGTTCCTTTTCAAGGCACAGTGTTTCTTTGAGAGTTTGTGCTTCTGTTCTCTTAATTTTCAGGCCTTCCCACTCGCCTGCCTCTTTTTCCTCTGCTCTTCCTTTGCTGTTTCTCTAAGCACTTGTTGCAGGTGGGGGTGGCGGGATTGCCTAGGTTTCTGCTGCAGGCGACAACATCCACCTGCTGGACATAATTCCATCAACAGCGGGGCAGGTTCACTATCAGGACGCATAGGGGCCCGTCCACAGAGTAGGACCTCAAAAATGAGCGAATGACAAATGGAAGCAAAAGCTTTCCAAAGAAGCAACAGGCTCAGAGCGTACCTATCCCGTCCCCTCCAAGAGGGAAGGTCGCGCGCCTGGGGGGAGCTGGTCAGTTACACTTCCTGGGTATCATTTTAAGGACTATTCACTTGCTCAATGAATGATGGATTAATCACCAGGGTCGGAAAGCCAGGAGCCACAACGTGGCGCACTTCTTTCATCTTGGGGCTTCGTGGGGTCCCAGTCCGCGCCCCCCCCCCCCCCCCGTCGGCAGTGCCTGAGGGGGGAGTCGAGCCCAGGCCCGGGGGGCGGGGCCGAGCCTCGCGGCGGCGCCGGCTGCTGGTCAGGTGACCGCTGTTCCCTGGCAACGGCTTGTTGCTAGCAACTGGCCCCAGTCGGGCTGCGGGGTCAGCCTCGGAGCGTCAGGCCTCTGCCATGAATCCGTCGGGGCCCTTGGGCGTCCTGGACGAGAAGCAGGAGGAGCACGTGTCCACCCCCATCCTCGGGCCCTCCATAAACTCCGACAACCCGCAGGAGCGGATCCAGGCCCGGCGCCTCCGCATCGCGGCGCGCCTGGACGCCCGGCGGCGGTGAGCTGGGGCCCCCGGCCCGCGCCTGAGGAGGGGGCGTCGGGGCGGGGCGAGGCGGCTGAGGAGGAGGGTTCCCGAGGGTGACGGTCCCTGCGACCACGGCCAGCGAGCCCCGGTGTGAGGGGGCTGAGGTAGAGAACATTCCTTCCAGAAGTTTCAAGCAAAGTATGGGACCGTGGAACATTCAGCAACAGTAAAGTCAAAGATGGAAATAATCTTTTCGTTTTTATCGAGAAAATGTTTTCCTTCCTCGCTCCCTCCCTCCCTTCTCTCCATTCATTTAGTGGCCTTCAGCTGTCACTTCTGCTGGCCTCAGTGGCCTCTGCAAGGGGCCACTCCAGTGTCCACCATGGTGCCAGGTCTTCCCCACCGTGATGCGGGAGTCTCTCAACTTGCCATATGTTAATCCAGATTCCACTTTCAGGGCCAGACCAGGGTCACTGGCTGAGTCCGTGGACCCAGTGGCCCCCCTGTCAGCAGGCCTGGGCCCCTGCCTGCCCTCCGCTGCTGGGGGAAGGACGTGATGGTCCTCGGTGTCTGGGCATCTCCCCTTCCTCAGCTCCTGAGTCCAGCCCGGGAGCCAGTGACCACAGGCCCCTTGGGAAGGACGGGGTCAGTGAGGCAGCGCATGCACCATGATGTCGCAGGGACCTGCCACCTCGTAAGCCACTTGATTCTGAGTCTGAAAACTGGCTTAGTTCAGGCACTGGGCAAGGGATGGTGGCTTTCTGTCAGAACACCCACTCCCAGGCTGGTGTTTTTCTCTTGCTGTTTTCTCTGGCCAGCGTGTGTGAGTTCTAGGCATGCTGGCTGCGGCTCCACTTTGCCGTGAGCAATGTCATAATCTATTAACCATCTTTGAAAGCCTTTGTGAGTTAAGCCCTTCGGCTGCCCCTCTGACCTTGGCGTTGTGCTGGGGATTTGATGCCAAATAAGACAAAGATTGTCTCTGCCCTCAGGAATCTTCTATTGTAATGAAATAATTGCCTTCTCTGTTAGAGAGTGGTACATATTTTTAAAGTAAAATGATTTGTGGAGTGTTTTGACGCTCTCTCTTGTTCTAATGTCTTGCTTCCTACCTGAGATGTTTGAGAAATTTAAAAACAAGCATTTCTAACACTTCCCAGAGAAAAACTTCAAGGCAATTTATTAAGTGCAAAAAAGAAATATTACTTATGCGCAAGCATATTTTTTAAAAACACCTTGTGTACTGAAGCTGTCTTACATTGTACTATGCCTTTCTGCATGTTCAGTGTAATAGCTTTTATTGTCCACAAGCTTATTGTCCATAAGCTCATACCCCCCAACCCCCCACAGGGTAAATTTTCAGCTCTTATCTTTTAGCTCTTAAAAAAAAAAAAGCAAAACTGAATTAGAACTTGCATCCAGTAAAGTCATCTTTTAGTGTCCAGTCTGTTGGTTGTGTAACCGATCAATATAGAGCAGTTCTATCACCCCATTGCTTCCCCATTGGAGTTTGTCCCTCCCACTGTCCTCAGGCAACTGCTGATGTTTTCAGGCCCTCTTTTTATTTTTAAGTTTATTTTAAAATCCAGAAAAAAAAAAAAAAAGAATGGATAAAGACTATGGTCAAAATGGCACAGCATATTCAAAGGCCTGGAGGTAGAAGGGAGGCTCTTTGCTGTAGGAATGAGACCAGCCCTGTCTGGTGGAGTCCGGTGAGCTGTGCAGAGGATGACGAGAAGCGTGACGCTGCAGACAGTGGCCAGGTTGTTGACAGATGTGCAGTGTCCTGTAGGTGCAATGAGAAAGCGCTATAGGGGCTAGCCTCGGGAGTGACTTGACCTGTTTTGTACCATTTAGTTGAGTCTGGTTGCTCTTTGGGCACTGGTCTGGAGGAGCCAGGGTGACAGTGAGGAGACTAATCAGGAAGCACTTGTATCAGGGAAAGATGCAAGAACTCTCACCTGAGGTGAGAGATGAGGTTGGTTTGGATTAGTCAGTGGTGGATTTGGAGAAAAAGCAGTTGTACTCCAGACAGTTTAGAGTTGAAATTCACTGATTGATGGATATGCTGGTAAAAGGTGGGGAAAACAAGAATGACTTGGACAGCTGGAGAGATGGCAGTGCCTTTTATTGAGATGGTTAAGGCAGTGAGGTGGGCGTAGAGAGGCAAGAGTTGAAAATGAAAAATTTGGTTCTGGGAAAATTAAGTGAAATTGGGTTTTGTAAGACATTAAAATGGAGATGCCCATTAGGCAGCTGGATATGGATCTTAAATTCAGATGAGAATTATGGATTAGAGATATCAGTGTAAAGAGTCAGCAGCATTATGGTTATATTTAAAACCATGGGGATGAATTAAATTACTCTGGGAAAGAGGAAAAGAAGAAATAAGAGAACCCATGACCCACTTTGCACAAAAGACGCAGAAGGTTTGGAGAAAGTAAAGTGGAGGATCTATGGTTTGGGGCCTGCTGGGCAGGCGTGAGACAGTGACACAGTACCTGAAGCAAGGGTGTTCCCTGAACACATGCACACCTGCCGAGTCCCCGGCCCTGGAGTGCTGGCCCTTCCACCTTCACCTTCACACTGCAGGAGACTGGACGAATCTCTGCAGAACCTGCAGAGCCAAAAGAAGACCAGGCATCTGGGTTTGCCCACCACACAATTCAGGGGGATCCCCCTCACAGAAACTCCCAGTTGTTAACCACACCCTTGCATTCATTCACTGCCACCCTCAGCCATTTGCTCTTGTCAGGATTTCTAGCGATCTGAAGACAGTCTTTATCATGAAAGGGAGATGACAGAATGACCAAACAGAAAAAGCAATTTAAGAAGTTGAGACTATGTAGCAAGAAAAGACAACACTAATATAATAAAAAGATTATTAAGATCTTTCGAGCAATAAGAGATACTTCATCCATAAGACAGAAAAGATACTATAAAAAGGAGTGTTTAGAGAACCTAATAGGACTGTTAGCAATTAAAAATATGATAGAAATGATAAACAACAGAAGGGTTGATGGAATCGCCTAGAGGAGAGAAAAGAAAACAATAGAAATTAGGCCAGAAAAGAGTTTGTAAAAATTCAAGGACTAGTCTGGAAGATCCCTTTTCTAGATTCACAAGACACTAAACAAAGGGGCCTCCCTGGTGGCGCAAGGGGTTAAGTCTCAGGACTATGAAGCTCTCCTCAGCCACTGCAGCAGACCCTGGCCAGGGAGCTACCCACATGGTGCAGCAGACTCTCCTGTCTCACCCACTGCTCCCCTGCAGTGTATTTCAGTAGATCCACCTGTTCTGCTCCCCACTCTGTGTCTGGTGAATCCTCTCACCACCCCCTGCACCTCTGGCCTACACCCCAGCTCTTGTATGCATAAATAAATCTTAAAAAAAAAAAAGACAGTAAACAGAAGGGAGGAGGTTGAAGACCATTTCTCAGGACTGAAGATCATGTGTTTCCCGAATGGCGAGGACCACCTGCCTGGAAATGGTCAGCAATGGCCTGAGTGAAGACCCAGTCCCAGAGCACAGAGAGAAGGGTCCTACAAGCTTCCAGATGGGAGCGAGAAACCTGCCCCTCACAAAGATTTAATAAACAGAATGACTTCTGGTTTGCTATTTGTCATTACGCTCATGTCCCTATTCTGCTTGCACCTTCTCTTTGCTTTTATTAAGAAAACAAATTACAACACTGAAAAGTAGAAGCCACATCCTGCGGGAGATGATGGCCCATCTAGAGCTCTCAGCTCACCCAGACAGCCAGACAGAGTCCAAGGTGCCCAATGTTTTAAATCCTAAGAAGACTTTGATGGGTGGGGAGGGGGTTTGGGGAGATGCAGCTCCGCTTGAGGCCCCTGGTGTGGCAGCTGTGGGGAAGCAATTTCTCAAAAGAGGAATTCAGTCAAACCTGAGGAAAGGGGAGTGTGTGTGTGTGTGTGTGTGTGTGTGTGTCTGTCTCCCTTGGGAGAATGTGCTAGGTCAGTGCAGAGTAATGGAAATAATGTGAGCCACATAGGCAGTTTAACATTTTCTAAGAGCCATGTTTAAAAAAAAGTAAAATAAATTTTACAATTTCTTTTGTTGAATCCAGTGTATCAACGGTATTTCAACATGAGACCTATAGAAATCATGTTAATGAGCTGTTTCACATGGGGGGAGTGGCTTGAAGGTCTTTAAAATCCATCTAGCACATATTTTACACTCAGCACATCCCAATTCCAGCCGGGCACATTTGGGTAGTGGCTCTTGTCGAACGGTGCAGGACGAGGCGGTCAAAGATGACAGATGAAAGGCGGCGATGTGATGCAAGCTGAAACGGAAACAATTAGAACCTGCAGCACAGTTATTTTTCCATCTGAAGCGCTGATCTTTGCTCCAGGAAGCAACTAGAAGGGGCTGTTTAGATAAAATTGGTAATTAATTGGGGGGCTCTAGGTGGGCTTAGCAGGTCAGCAGAGGGAGTGCATTGCGGGCAATGATAAACAGCATTAGCTTGGCAACCTCTGAAGACATAGTAGATGGACAATTTGTATTTTTAGTAAAAGCAAAGAGTAAGTGTGAGAAGAACCGGGAAGTGAGCATGACGACTAGAGGAAAGGGCCGGGCTTAGGTAGGGAGTGGGCTGATCACAATTCCAAGTCTCACTCATGGCCGAACACGGTGGCCCCGCTGTGGCCCCGCTGAACTTTGAGCAGAGGGAGTGGGGATGGAGTGCCAGAGAAAGTCTAGAAAGAATGAGATAAAGGGATCTGCTTGTTTCGCTGTGGAGAAAGTCATGAGGTGGGGGGTTTCAGTTTCCCTGAGGCAGCACTGGGAACCCTCAGTCTGTGCCAGAGAGTAGACAGGCCTCCATGATGAGGATGGCAAGTGGGGGGGGGGGGTGTTCATTCCCCAGCGCCTGCTCCGAAGAGGCCCGCCATCTGGAATGTTATAATCCTCTCTGTACTCTTATTTTCTGATTCACACACACACACACACACACACACACACACACACACACTATTTGTAAAATTCATGCGCAACAAAAATGTAGAGAATATCAATCCTCGATGAAGTTTCGTTTCCTTAAATACTATTACCTGTTTGTCATAAATCCATCCCCAAATTTCCTTGTGTGTAGATAAGACTATTTTTAGCAGAAAATTTATATTCTACTTTGCATATTGTTTTACAGCTGCCTCCTTTTACTCAAATATTTTGACATCTTTCTCGCTAGTAGATACCACTTTATTCTTTTCATGGGTTGCAAAATATTTTCTTGTACTGCTACCTTCTGGTTATTTAACAGGCAGCTATTAATATTTGGATAGATTGTTTCCATGTTCTTGCTGGTATAGTTAGTGCTACAGCAATCATTGTTGCACTTTTTTTTTTTTTTTGAGATTATTTGTTTACGCATACAAGAACAGGGGGACAGGACAGAGCTGTAGGGGGTGATGGTGGTGAGAGGATTCACCAGAGACAGAGTGGGGAGCAGACCAGGCAGACTGACTGAAATACACTGCTGAGGGGAGCAGTGGGTAAGGCAGGAGAGGTCTGCTGCCCCACGTGCTCAGCTGCAGAGGCTGCGGATAGCTTCATAGTGCTATGCTTAATCCCTGCACCACCAGGGAGGCCTGTGTTGCACTTATTTCTTTGTGTACTTGTGAAAGCTTTCTGTAGAACATTCCTGAATGTTGGGTAAAAGGAAAGGCACATTTAAGTTGTTGATATATCTTGTCAGGTTTCCTTTCTTACCTCACATTCCCACTGATGGGAGGGTGGGCATGCACACCCTCCACTCACATCTGTTACCAGTTTTTTGTGTCTCTGATAGGAGGGTGATGTTACCTCACAGAGTTTTCAGCTTCATTTCTCAGGTTCTGTGTGAACTTGAATATATTTCCAAATGTCTCTTTGGCATTTTTGTATTTCTTCTGAAAAATGTTCATCCCCTTAGCCAGTTGTTCTGTTTGATATTTTGTTCTTTATTGATTTTTTTAAAGATTATTTATGTATACATACAAGAACTGGGGTACAGGCCAGAGGTGCAGGGGGTGAAAAGATTCACCAGAGACAGAGTGGGGAACAGAACAGGCAGAATGACCGAAGTACACTGCTGAGGGGAGCAGTAGGCGAGTCAGGAGAGGTCTGCTGCACCATGTGGGTTGCTCCCTGGCCGGCCAGGGATCGAACTCGTGCTGCAGTGGCTGTGGATAGCTTCGTAGATTGTGTCTTAACCCCTGCGCCACCAGGGAGGCCCTGTTCTTTATTGATTTTAAAGGAGATTTTTCTGTTTTACAGATAGCAAAATTTTGTCCAAAATCTTTTCCCAGTTTATCCCTTGACTTTCAAGGATAAAATTTTGTGATTTTTGGAAGTAAAATCTTTCAATCTTTTTTACTAATCTTGTTTTTATTCTAAGACAGGCTGTCTCCTGCATTTATTTAGAAGGGTTTAATTAATGTTTTGTAAAAAACGTTTAAATATCTGTCCACATGGAATGTATTTTTTGCCAATGGTGTAAACTACTACAGAATCTTTCAATGTAGCACTTGGCCGCTAGCAGTAACTTCAATTTCTCTGCCTTTTTCCATCACAGGGAAGCACTTGGAGAATATTTAGATGGGAAGAAGGAGAGTGAGGAAGATCAAAGCAAGAGCTACAAACAGAAAGAAGAAAGCAGACTAGTAGGAATGGGGCGCTGTTGGTTCTGTAAGACCAGCAAGCTGGGTCAATGTCATGGTTTTTGTATTTTGTATTTAGACAAGAAGAAACCCGATAGAGATGGAATGTCCTGGGAGATTCCGTGTTCCTGTCTCTAGGTAGAACTGAATGAGACTCTCTCCCAGCTCCTGAGCTCTCTGGGAATAACGAGCTTTCCTGCTATTGTTTCTTACATTGATGCTGTCTCACTTCTGCTCATAATCCTTTTAATGACATTCACCATTCTGGGGATAAAGTGCAAATAGTCTCCCTGCCACTTTCAAATGTGCGTGTGTGCGTGTGCGTGTGTGTGTGCAGTGTCCTGGGGAGCTGTAAGCTTAATGAGAGCGGGAGCCTCTCCGTGTGCCTGTGGAAGCACATAGTTAATGCTCAATAAACATTAAAAAGAAAATCATTGTTCTCCCGCGACAGAGCCCCAGAGTATCTGATAAAGTACTTGGGACGGAGGTGCAGGAGGGCTAAACAGCAGCTCAAAACAACAGCGGGCCCAGGGTGGCAAAGAGCCACATTTTGCTGGATGGATGGCGCAGGGAGCATGCAGGCACTGAGAGAGAAGCTCCCAAACTGGATCAGGGAGGTTATATGGAGAGAGTGGGATTTGAGCTGGAGCTTAGCACACTGAGGTGTGCTTCCTGGGAGAACAAATATTCAAATTAGTGAAATATTATTATAGAGCAGAGCGCTGTGGGGATCATTGAATAGCCTGTTCTGCACGGTGTCAAAGACAAAATATTCCACTGTGGTGGGGGTAGGTGGGGCTGCCGTGGACTTGTGATGCAGATCTGTTGCTTCCTGGGAAGTAGATGAACCACGTCACCCCCGATTTGTACTTAGGTTACCTTTCTAAAGAGTCGATCTTTATGGATAAATGGGATTTTGTATCCCTTTTATATTTTTTGCTTACACAATCTTGAAACTACTGACATAGAGTTCATCCTGAGCACTCTTTAATCGAGAATAAAACCAAAGAAAATGTTTTCATTAGCAGCTTTTAAAGATTCCTTTCACTTAGGACTAAAATCACAAAAAGTCGTGGTATTAAGGGGAAATATACTTTAAACATGCCACTATCTGCAATGTCAAGGGACTAACTACCACTTCTGCCCTGATTATTGGACAGGAGGGGTCCCTGCCCTTTGTCTTACACCTACCAATCATTTTTTACTTAATTTCATGTATTTATAGATATTTTGTGTGTGTAGAAGAACTGGGGTATAGGCCAGAGGGGGTAGGGCAGTGAGAGGATTCACCAGAGACAAGAGTAGGGAGCAGAATGGGTGGATCTACTGAAATCCACTGCTGAGGGGAGCAGCGGGTGAGCCAGGAGAGGTCTGCTGTGCCATGTGGGTAGCTCCCTGGCCAGGAATCGAACTGGTGCTGCAGTGGCTGTGGATAGCTTCACAGCGCTCTGAGACTTAACCCCTTGTGCCTCAGGGAGGCCCATCAATCTTTTTTTTATGGCACTTCTTTTTGTTTCCTGTTTAATCTTGGTCTACTCCAAGTGCCCGGGGGGAAACGGACCTTGGAGGATAACTACCACTATTTCCCTCACCCCTCCCTTCCCTCAGACTAAAACAAAAACTGAGATGCTCAGAAAGGACCCTGGCAGCGCCAGTTGCTGGGGTCTGCTGTCTGCTGGGGGATGGGGTGAGGTGTCTGTGGAAGGCCTGCCAGCACCTGGCCCACTGGCCCCCATTCTGGGAACAAACTAAAGCAGCGCAGGATCTCCTGTGCAGCTCGGCTGTGAACTGCCACACGAGGGGCGATGTGCCAGTGGAGGGAGGCTAAAGGGAAGCTGTGCTTCAGAGATTTAAGGTGTTTTTTTTTTTTTTATTCCTGTTTGGCTGGCTAGGAGAGCTGCAGAGAGCTGTGCAAGATGTTTCTAAGTTTATAAATTCTTCATGAGGTTGTAAATTTATCTCTCCCTCTATTTAAAGATCTATCTGCCTTTCTAAAGATGTATTTATATGGATGTATGTAAAGATAGGCCTCTTTGTAAACAATTTTAGAAATTTATGAACTCTTTACCAAGTCTTCTAACTTCGTAAATTCTTACTTGTTCTCAGAAATTGACGAAGCTGCTGCTCTGTGGCACGGAGCTGGTGACCAATATCCAGGTGGCCACAGACATCAGGGAGATCCACAGGCGGGTGGAGGAGGAGGACATACAGCGACAGAGGTAAGGCACCCCCAAAGCAAAGCCGCGGGCTCAGACCCTCCTCTTTGGGGCCCTCAACTCTCCTCAGTCTTTGGAAAGTAGCCAGGGGAACCCTCTTCTTGCCCCTCCTGAGCCCTTCCCTCCTCCCTCCCTCCCTCGCTGCTGCTCCTTCCTCTCTGCCTGAGGTGCTAAGGTCCTGCCTGTGCCCAGGAGGGTGGAGAGAGGCCTCTGCTGGGCTGTTGACCGTGTAGCCGAGGTAGCCACGGAAACACCCAGCCACGGCCTGTGTGAACAGGCACGTAGGTGGAAAGGGCTGTGGAAGCACACGTGAGCAGGGCTTTCCTTCTCCCTGAGAGACGAGAGCACTCCCCAGTGACATTTGAGTGGGGCTGTGAGGGAGGGTGCATGGAGGAGCTGGGTTTGGGTGGAGACAGCTGGTGCCGAAGCCTGAGATCCCGTGACTTGCGGGCGATGCTGGCAACGATGCGGGCAACGGCGCCATAGTAAGGGCGACTGGGCAGGATGGTTGGTGGTGGAAGCAGAGTGGAGGCTCACAAGGAGGGCTGGGCAGTCCTGGGTCTACGCTAGTGGGAATGACCGCACCCAGAAAGCCTGCAGGGTGAGGTGCAAATGTAGCAGGGAGCAGAGGATAGTCAGGGCTCCGTGCCTGGAAGGCTCCAGGTTTGGAGGAGTGACGGTGTAAGGGCCGGACTGGACACAGTGCAGGTTTTCTGATCCCATGCAGACCGGGTAAAGGAGGAGTCAGAGTCCTCAGTGGTTTTGCAGGTCTTTTATTGGGGTTCACCAGGCATATGGCAGGCAGGGGTGCTGGCTGGGGGGCTGGCAGGCCTCCCAGCCCCCAGCAAGTCTTTACTCTATCTGGGCTCTCTGGCGTTCTCTGCTTCTGCTTCGGCTTCTCCTTCAGGATCTGCTTCTGCTGGCTGGGGCTGCTGGCGTCCCCCCGTGACGCTGCCCTTAAAAGCACAGTCTTAGCTCAGCTGAATCCCATCTACCTATGCCCACACCCTATTCCAGGTGCCCGCCATCAGGCATGCATTCAGGACAAGGATCCATCATCTCTCCTGATGGCGGAAGGGCAGAAAAGCCTGACATTTTCCTTACCCTACAGACGGGAATCCCCCCCAGGCCCCCACTCCAGCCCCCACCACCCAGGCTGCACGCACACCATCCTCCCAGGCCTCAGGCTGCCCAGCGATGGAAAGCTCAATCAGCAGAGCGGCCCAGTTGTTACCAAATGTCAGCCAGGGGCTAGAGACTGTCGTCTTTGCTGCTTTACAGATGAGAAAAGTAGGGCTTGTGGAGGTCAAGCACTGTGTCTAAAATTGGGGGTCAGTAGCAAAGTCAGGATGTGAAGACAGGCTCTGTGACTCCAGTGACCAAGCATTTTGTCCCTGGGTGCCACCGTCATATCCAGAAGTATGTGACAAGCTGTGCGTGAGTGTTGCCCAGTGTCGCCTGTTTGGTCTCAGTTGTGTCTTGTCAGGCTCAGGGCCTGGTTGTCTAGGGTGGGTGCATGCAGCAGTGCTTGGCCCCCGGCCCTGGGCACCTGCCTGCTCTGTTGAAAGGCAGCAGCATGTGGGCTGAGCTGGCCTGGTTGGCATCGTTCTCTTTGCAGAATGGAAAAGCTGGAGAATGAAGTCAAGACCAGCCAGGACAAATTTGATGAGATCTCTATGAAGTGGGAGGAGGGCAAAAAGAAGAGGATCCCGCAGGACCTGTGGGACATGCTCAACGTGCAGCAGGTGCACTGTGCTGGGCTGATTGAAGATAAGAACAAGCTCATCAGTGAGCTGCAGCAGGCAAGGAGCTGGGGTGGCTGCTGGGTGACGGGTTTGCTTTTCCTGAGCGGGAGAAGGGTGGAGGTCTCACTTCCTCACTCAGAGTGCTGCACAAGGCAGGCGATACACTTCTGGCCAGAAGGAAAAGCTGGGTAGTAATTTTAGAGTTTCTGGCTACTTAGTAAGAAGACTTTTCATAGCAAGTGTTTCTGATTTTATGTTTTCAACTTAAGGGCTGGAATCTGGTCCACAGTAGAAATGAGCTCTTGCTGGAACCTGGACCCTCATTGTTTAGCTGGGTTGCCCAAGGCTTTGTGGGTGCTTTCAGGGGATTTGCAGCAGGCACTAGTGTGGGGGCTCACCCCACGTAGCCTGGTCAGAGCTTTGCCCCCAGTGCAGCACACTCTGCTCCACGCCCTGCTTTTTCTTTTTTCTTTCTTTTCTTTTTAAAGATTTATTTATTTTTGTACAAGAGCTGGGGTACAGGCCAGAGGCGCGGAGGATGAGAGGATTCACTAGAGACAGAGCAGGGAGCAGAACAGGCAGACGACAGAAATACACTGCTGAGGGGAGCAGCGGGCGCAACAGGAGAGGTCTGCTGCACTATGTGGGATCAAACCCGCACTGCAGAGGCTGCAGACAGCTTCACAGTAGGGTGCTCAGCCCGCTGTGCCACTGGGGAGGCCCATCCACTTTCTGCTTTTTCTCCTGGGCCTTCCTTCCTGCCTCTGAAGCAGCTTTCCCTTTGTACAGTTAATTCCTAGTGTTTACAGCGCTGATGAGAGGGGCCCAGCTGGTATGTGCCTGGCACCTCTTGTTTCTGTCTCAGCTGGTCACCAGCCTTTTACCTGCTCTTTTGTAGGAGTTAAAAACAAAGGATGACCAGTATGTGAAGGATTTGAAGAAGCAGTCAGATGACATCTGCCTGCTTGTGGAGAGGATGGAAGAACAAGTGAAGATGGCCATGAAGACCTTTCAACAGGAGCTTCATTACATTGAGGTAGAGGGTATAAAAGAGCTGCTTTCTGCCCTTGGGAGCCCCTGGGAGGGGCCAGGCCTGTCCTCGCTGCCTAAAGAGGGTCCCAGATGTCTAGGGCCTTTGATTTCTGACTCTGCACTAGTAAGTTATTTACTCATCTGAAAAATAGTCAACAAGTGTCAGCTGTGAATCAGGTACTGTACCAGGGACCCGGGATACAACCATGAGCAAAACCAAGTCCTCAGTGGTGCCTGTGTTCTTGTAGGAGACAACCAGGTGATAAGTAAATTACTAAATATATAATTTGACAGTGGTGATAAGTGTTTTGGAAGAAAATGAAACAGCAAGGGTAAGGGCTGGGGAGGAGGGAGGTTAGTGCTCCCTGACGTCAGGCATGTGTGAGCCTTTGCCCACACGTGAGTCAGGTAATGTGACTTACTCCTGTAGTCAGGAGGGGGGTGCAAAGTGGGCAGCCAAACAGGATTCAGGAATCAATACTTTGAATTTGAATGAAATTTTAAGGATTGAGGTTGAGATGGGCCTTGACAGAGTAGAAAAGAGCCGAAGGGAGGGGCCCTCCTCTCGGGATCACTGGGGACTCAGGTCTGCATTCCCAGGCCGCCCTCCCGTGCCCCCTGCTGCCTTTGCCTCCTGGGGACCCCACTCATAGCAGTGCCTCAGCTCTGGTCAAGGCTGAAACCCATGCCAGTGTTTGTCCTGGCTGCAAACAAGGGCGGCTCCCTGCCAGCGATAGCGGCTGAGCCACATTTCCCCTCAAAATGTGTGTGAAGCATTGATTTATAACACGGGTTTCCATGCACCTCCTTCCTCTGCCATTTGGTTTCATGAAACTTGGTGAGTCTGCTTTTAGCTTTGACCTTGTCCGTGAGGCTGGCCACTGGGACTTGCCACGAGTTCAATACTGTGGCCTGCTTCATCACACGGACACAAAGACACAAGAGCCTTTTCCTCCTTGCTGTGCAGAAAGCATTTGAGATGGAACGACACGAGCTCCTGAGCAGCAATAAGAAGAAATGGGAGTGGGCACTGCAGGCTCACAATGCCAAGGAGGTAAAGGGGTGGCGGGGGGGGGGGGGGCGGGTAGAGATGTGTGTATGTGTGCAAGCGCGCACACGCATCCTTGTGTACATGTGTGTGTGCATGTGAAGGGTGATTGTGGAGTCTGGGGTGATTTTTTCCCTGGTATTTACCCCAGTCATGGATATTTATTGCCCCAAAAGGTGTTTTAAGGCACATCCTTTAAAGAATGTGAGTTGTCTCTTTATTTCAGAGACAGAAAGTACAAAGAAATAACTGGACCAAGATCCAGTGGAATTTTTTTTGTTTTAAGGATTTAAAACATCTGCCTGCAGGGCCCACGCTTAGGTTCTAACGGGGCATCCTCTGGGAGCTTCTGGAGTGAGGACCCCAGGAAGCAACACATGCCCTGGCCAGGGAGTTCAAACCTTGCGTCCCAGGAGCTTCTGAGGGCCAGCAGCCCCTCCAGGGTCAGCGCAGTCTCAGTCCGTTCACTGTGTCACGCTGGTCAAGCCTCCAGAAGGACCGGGCAGGACCTGACTTGCCCCTTGTCTTCTGGTGCTCTTAGCTGGAGTATGTGATGAACCGCATGAAGAAAGTAGAGGAATACGAGAAGCAGCTGAACAAGCAGCGGATCTGGGACTGGGAAGAGTATAACATGATCAAGATCAAGCTGGAGCAGGAC
This sequence comes from Talpa europaea, assembly GCF_964194135.1. NCBI lineage: Eukaryota > Metazoa > Chordata > Mammalia > Eulipotyphla > Talpidae > Talpa > Talpa europaea. The sequence continues at coordinate 13,954,248 of NC_140072.1, forward strand.
GTGCAGGTGCGACTTGTTCCTCAGAGGGGTGTCGGGGGTGGGGCGCGGCGGGCTCTCCGCCCTTAGCAGCCACCCACAATGTTCCAGCACCAGTCTGTTTGAGGAATATTTGCTAACTGTCTGATTTCTTTTAAATTACTGTATCGGAAGCTCATGCACATGATCTACATGGAGGAAGGTCTTGAATAAACCAGTGGGGAACTGCTAGCTGGTTTCAGTGCTGAAGGGGTCTGGAAACCTTGACATGTGAGGAGTCATTGGGAGGTTGAGAGTCTAGCTGGGAAATATCCCTCAGGAGGGTCAGAGGCCAAAGCTGGGGTGTCACCACGTCGTAGGCGCTCAGCACACGGTGTCTCCAAGTCTCACACGGATGTGAAGGGTGAAACCACCAGCCATATCTTATCTGTCGGGACGCTGAGGTCAGAGGCAAAGCTGCTTAGCTACTTAATGGTGAACCCCGGCGCCACCCCCGTTCTCTCTGGCTCCATCCCCACATCCTTCCTCTTACTCCAAACAGTCCCATCCAGACTGTCAGCCAGATTTTGCAGTAAAGCAGACTTTGATTCACCATTGGAAAGAAGCTTCTGCTAATTAGAACCATTCAATATAAAAAAAAGGTCAAATGAAGAGCCTTTTAGCTTATAAAGCATCAAAGGCTGAGTGACTTGTCTGTCTTCAGTGTGGAAGCAAGACTCCTGCGGTGGGAAAGAGGGCAGCCTTCTGGTTTCCTAAAGTTCTTTCCAAGCCTACAATTTTTTTCAACACCAATTTTTAAAAATATTTTATTTTCTATAATTCTAACATCTTTTTTCATTTTTGTACAATGTATGCATTTTCATTTTGGTTATATTCCCCATGCAATTGCACCTCCCCTTATTTTGACCCTAATCCTTCCTCTCCCCTCTGCCCCCCTGGTTTACAGTTGCTTGTTGATTTTGATTTTTACTTTGTATTAATTAATCTTTTTCCTGGTCCCTTACTTAGGTTTTCTAGATTCCTGCTATGAGTGAGACCATCTGGTATTTTTCTTTTTCTTTCTGGCTTATTTTGCTGAGCATGATCCCTTCTAGCTCCATCCACGTTGCTGCAAACTGCATGTGTTTATCTTTTTGATTGCTGAGTAATATTCCATGGTGTATATGTACCACATCTTCTTGATCCAGTCTTCTATTTTTGGGCATTTGGTTTGTTTCCATAGCTTAGCTATTGTAAATAGTGCCACTATAAACATAGGGGTGCAGGTGCCCTTTGGAATTAACTTTTCTGTGTTATTTGGGTAAATACCTAGGAGTGGAATTGCTGGATCATATGGAAGCTCTATGTTTAGTAGGTCCAGAAATCTCCACACAGCTCTCCATAGTGGTTGGACCAGTTTGCACTCCCACCAGCAGTGCAGGAGAGTTCCTTTTTCTCCACAACCTCGCCAACACTTGTTGTTGCTAGTTTTTTTAGTATGTGCCATTCTCACTGGTGTGAGATGGTATCTCATGGTAGTTTTGATTTTCATTTCCCTGATTGCAAGTGATGTTGAACATTTTTTCATATGCCTGTTGGCCATTTGCATTTCCTCTTTGGAGAAGTTTCTTTTTAGCTCTTCTGCCCATTTTTGACTGGATTATTTTCTTTGTTTTTGTTGAGTCTCATCAGCTCTTTGTAGATTTTTGTGATCAGTCCTTTATCATTAGTGTTGTGTGCAAAAATGTTCTCCCAGTCGGTGGGGTTTCTCTTTGTTTTGGTTATTGTCTCTTTTGCTGTGCAGAAGCTCTTTAGTTTGATGTAGTCCCAGCTGTTTATCTTTGCCTTCACTGTCACTGCTTCAGGTGATGTTCAACTCCAGTTTTTAAAAAATCACCTCTAATTACATTTGTTTTTATTTTTTAAAAGATTTTATTTTTATTTTATTTATTTATGCATACAAGAACTGTGGTATAGGCCAGAGGTAGGGGGAGAGAGGATTTGCCAGAGACAGAGTGGGGAGCAGAACAGGTGGATCTACTGAAATACACTGCTGAGGGGAGCAGCGGGCAAGAAGGGAGGTTTGCTGTACCACGTGGGTTAGCTCCCTGGCCAGGGGTCAAATTCAGGCCACAGTGGCTGGCAATAGCTTGACAGCGCTGAGGTTCAACCCCTGTGCCACCAGGGAGGCCCCTCTAATTACATTTAGATGTAATGTAGTTGCACCTCAATATTCAAGGCAGGTCTATTCATTTCAGCCTCTATCTGGAAAAACGGGTGAGACTGAAGCTTTTCCATGTAGCCTTTGGTAGGATTTCAGTTCTTACTCCTCTGTTGCCTTTATATAATAAGGTTAAATTAAAAACCCCATTAAGTTACAATTATTCTCACCAGTCTTGAACATCTCTCTGGGTCTTTCGCATGTTAATGTCATGGAAATGAGAGACTAAGAACACTGCAAGTCTGTAAGTTGGGCTTGTGGGTGTGTGCATTCCCCTGGGGCTGAGAACAGCTACTATTGAGTCTTCTGAAGTTGTCTTGGTTCTACGATCCTTTCTGTGCCAAAACTACATACCGTGGGTCCCAACAGCAACATAATGGAGCCTCATGTTCTTTTGCTGTTCTTTGGCTTTGTTTTTTCCTTTGGGTGGTCAGGGCACTTAACATCAGATCTACCCTCCTAGCACATTTTTAAGTATATAATACAGCTCTGTCAATCATAGGTCCTGTGTTGTTCAGTAAATTCCAGAACTTACTCATTCTGCATAACCGAGACTGTGTACCCTTTGATCAACACCTCCCCACTTTCCCCACCCCAACTCCTGGCAGTCCCTGGTAGCCAGTTCCACCCTCTGTTTCAATGGCTCTGACTATTTCGGATTCCACAAGTAAGTGAGGACATGTAGCACTTGTCTTTCTGTGTCTGACTTAATTCACTCAGCATGATGTCGTTTAGGTTCATCCATGTTGTTGCAAATGATAGGATTTCTTTCTTTTAAAAGTCTGGATAATACTCCATTGTATGTGTGCACTGCATTTTCCTTATCCACTTGCCCACTGATAGACATTTGGATGGTTTTTCCAAACCTTGGCTTTATGAATGAGGCTGAAATAAACATGGAGTGCAGATTTAGCTTCAAGAGTCAGATTTCTTGGGACAGGAAGTAGTTGTTTTTGTTCAGGCTTTTACATGCTCATTTAAAATTGTAAAAATGGTTTAGTTCAATGGTAGTGACCGTTACCTTTAGAATATCAATCACAAAAATTAAATACAAGTTATTTATTTGACTAATATCATGAGCTTACATTGTGGAAAGCACATAAGTTCCTGCCCTCAAGGAACTTAAAATCTTTTGGGTCAGAAAGAAAACTACATAAAAAACAAAAAAGAGGGCCTCCCTGGTGGCGCAGTGGGTTGAGTGCAACGCCGTGAAGCAGTCTGCAGCCTCTGCAGTGCGGGTTCAATTCCCGGCCGGCCAGGGAGATTCCCACAAGGCGCGGCAGACCTCTCCTGGCTCCCCCGCTGCTCCCCTCAGCAGTGTATTTCATCTGTCTGCCTGTTCTGCTCCCCGCTCTGTCTCTGGTGAATCCTCTCACCTTCCCGGTCCTCTGGCCTGTACCCCAGCTCTTGCATAAAAATAAATAAATCTTAAAAAAAAAAAAACTCTTTAAAAAAATAAAAAATCAAAAAGAGAAGGAAGGAAGGAGGGAAAGGAAGGGAAGAAAGAGGAGAGAGAGAGAGGAATTTATGTAAGTAATATATAAGAGAATAAATGATGGGGTAGAAAGGGGTAGTAAGCTAGAGTGCGGGCTAGATAGGAAATTGCTAGTCTGTGGCTGCAAAATGGAATCCAGGGGTTCCATCCCAGGGTTGAGATTGGTGATAAAGAGGTCCATTGGGATCTCCAGGGTCAGCAGAAGGCCAGAGGGAAAGGTTGTTTCAAATTTCCACTCTGCAGGGGTGTTGATGGCAGCTGGCACAAGCAGCTCCCCCCCAGGGAAAACGGCAGGAAGGTGTGTGAGCAATACCTGCAGCAGCTCTGACAGTGAAGGACAAGAACCAAGCCCTATGTGTTGCCATTAATCTTGGGAACATAAAGTCTATGTTTGGATAGTTGAAGCCTTTAACAAAATCAGTCACAATGTTTTAATCTAAAACAATATATAGTCAATATATGACAACCAAGGACAGCTTTATATTGAGACTAAAACTTGAGATAGAGTTAGTAGTGGAGTCATCAATGCTGGAATTATCCTTAGCATAAGGTGTGGGAGACCAATGAAAAGCTGGTGTAGCTCATGTATCATCTGTGCTAGACTCCGCTGTAACAAGTGTACAACTCCGAGGGGCACAGTGAGCAGAGGCTGGCTCCGGGCAGACCGAGGAGCAGGCAGCTGCCCTGTGGCCTGGTGGAGGCTGTCAGCCCAGGCACTACCATCCGCTCCTCCCTCCACTGTGGCCCCTGAGGCTCACACGCTAGCAAAGAGCAAGAGCGGGCATTTTCCACAGGAGGAAATCAAATCAGCTAACATTCAGCCACAAACACAAGCAGAGAAGTAAATGTAAATGAGAACAATCAGTGACAGTGTTTTTGGCTATGAAATCAGCACAGATTTAAATTCTTTCAGGTCACAGAGAAATAACAATTTAGAGTTTCGTAAACAGAGTTCAGAGTTTTGTAAGCCTTACCAAAAGGTTTTGTCAACTCTAATGTTTAACGTGGTGAGACACTAGGGGTGGTTTGATAAGCTGTTGGGAAAGCAGCTTGTGGAGAGCCTTAGACCTGGAAATTTCACTTCTGAGAACTACTTTAAATAAACAAACTCGCCCCCCTCCTCCAATTTTACATATAATTTTTCCCAGCATTATTTTTTTTAAGATTTTTTTTTTTTACTTATTTATGCATACAAGAGCTGGGGTACAGGCCAGAGGTGTGGGGTTGAGAGGATTCACCAGAGACAGAGTGGGGAACAGAACAGGCAGACTGACTGAAATCCACTGCTGAGGGGAGCAGCGGGTGAGTGAGGAGAGGTCTGCTGCGCCGTGTGGGTAGCTCCCTGCTCGGGGATCAAACTGGTGCTGCAGAGGCTGTGGACAGCCCCATAGGCTGCATCTCAACCCCTTGCGCCACTAGGGAGGCCCCCAGCATTATTTTTATAGTATTGAAAAAACATAGAACTGTACAAATGTGGGGAAATGGTGAAATACTATGTTTTATACATCACACAGTTATTTCAGAGACAATACATGATTCTCTAATACATCAGCACTGTGGGAATCATGTTCATAAAACCTTACTGACGTGGAGAATTTTTAGGCTGTGATTTCAGGGAGTCAAGCAGTGGAAAGCAACATGCCTGGTATGTTCGCAGAACTTGCCTCTGGGAGGTGGCATAACCGTCGTGTACTTTCTGAGCAAATATTACTTTCACCACCAGAAAGTTTTTCTGTGAGGAAATGCATACCAACTAGGGAGAGTAAATACAACTTGCACTAACGCAGAGACCTGGAGAGGAACAATGAGTTACCCTCCCCGTGGCCATGATGACTTTCCTGTGCCCGCAGGTTGAAGAGTTCACGTGGGTTTCTGTTAGGAAGGAGACGTCTGTATACTCGTCCCATAGCAGAGATTGAAAAAAGCTCTGGGACGATGAAACAGAATACTCTGGACTCGTCCCTAGGACAGAGCGTGGGGGTGGCCGGGATTCCACGTGGACCTTGGAAATGACTCTCCTTCCTTTGTTCTCTGGCCGCCAGCCCCGTCTCCTGGAGGATGACTCAGGCAGGGGTGGGGCTGGGGGACGAGATAGATGCCGGGACTCCCCCAGTTGCCTGGAGCCCCTTTCTCTTTGACTCCTGGGCAAGGTCACCAAGGTGGAGGGGACAGGAAGGAGGCTTGGAAAAGTCCTGCATGTTGGGCATCATGTTGCTGTTCTCAAGGTCTGATTACACTTCATTGCATTCTCTGCTCCTGCCTTTCTACCAAGCTTCTACCCAGAAAGGCGGGAGCAAACCTGTCCTTATTTGCCTTACCCAGGGCCTTACCCCTTCCTCATTTTCTCATTGTCTGAGTGATCTCCTTCTACTGCCTGGACTCATCGCCCCACTCCCTCCATGGCCTTCAGGACAAAGCTTTCAGGTCCTGGCCTGTGAGCCCTACTGCTCTGTCAACCTGAACCCCGACCACTCCCTGCCTCACACCTTGAATTGCTGTCCCCAAGCTCCTCACTCCTCTTGCCTCTCCTGGTGCTCACTCCCCACCCCTGAGTAACACCATCTGATTGTCAGGCTCTCAGATAGACATACCGATGCCCTCTTTTTGGGGATGCTGCTCTGGCCCTCAAGTCACAGGAAGTGCTCTCTTCAAGGACCCCATGCACACACACCCCCCTCACCCCGTGCCTTCCCATCCTTATCCCCTGATACTTGGCCATCTGTCCCTCTCCTAGTCAGGGCAAGGCTGTGCCTTTTGCATTCAGTAAATAACTGCTAAATGAATGAATCCAGCTAGTCGAAATTCAGAAAGTAGGGATGGCGTGTCTGTGCTGTAAAATGAATACAGCTTGCTAAACTCCAGCACCACCGACTGACAGGCAAGTGTGGGATGTTGCAAGTCTCCATGGTGATATTAACGCTCATGGTGTGTCAGTGGGGTTTACTTCTACCTCCAAAGGTCTGGAGCAGAGTGCCAGGGGGTGCTGGGCTTGAGTGCTCCAACTCTGTCCTCCCTCCCGAGTCCGCAGGCCTCAGCTTGCCACTGAATGGCTTCTGTTTTTTCTAATTTGCCTCTAATGATTTTCTAAGAATTGAAAATTCTCTGATGTGTCTCCAGAGAGAACTGCCAGGGACCCTGAGGCACCACAAAGCATGGTCAGTTAGTATAATATTTTTATTTTTTAATTAAAAAGTTAAAAAAAATTTTATTGTTGTTCATCTTTGTACAGTATTTGATTTCTCATGTGTAGTACCCATAATTCCCCCACCACTGAGGCACCTGTGACCATCACCATTTGATCCAGCAATTCTATTCCTGGGAATATACCCAAAGGTCACAGAAACACTAACTTGAAGGGAAACCTGCACTTTTGTGCTTATTGAAGCACTATTTGTAATAGCTAAGATATGGAAACAACATAAATGCCCCAAACGGACAAATGGATCAAGAAGATGTGGTATATAAACTCGGTGGAATATTACTCAGCGATCAACAAGAGATTACCTCATGCCATTTGTGGCAACATGGATGAAACTGGACGGGATTATGCCAAGTGAAATAAGTTGGAAGGAAAAGAAAAATATTGGATGATTTCATTTATAGGGGAAATATAGGGAAACCAAAAAAAGGATTTGGAAAAAGACAAAACTTGCAGGCAAAGCATAGATCTGAGGCTTACAGCAAGGGGTAGGGGTTGGGGAGAAGGGTTAAAACAGGGGAGGGAAGAGCATAAATATTATATTTTTAAACTTCAGATTCTTGAGCAACAGCTTCAGCAGATGAAAGCAACTTATCAGCTAAACCAAGAGAAGTTAGAGTATAACTTTCAGGTGCTGAAGAAGAGAGATGAAGAAAGTACAGTGATTAAATCCCAGCAGAAGAGAAAGCTCAATCGGTACGTGAGCAGACATCTTCCTCTTGGCCCTTCTATGCTGAAAGAGGAATTGTTTATATTTACTTGTTTCTCTGGCTCTCTATTTCCTATAAATTGTAAATTGTAACTACAGATTTATGGATTCAGTTGACACATTCTTGGCCAGAAAATATCATAGACCAGGGTGTGTACTTTATATTACTTTGTAATAGAACGTGCATTATATTTATCTGGTTGATCCATTGTTAGTAACATTTGGATTAGCTACGAATTAAGTAACATGTGCACGTGTCATTTTGGTAGTTATGGCCAGATTGCTCTCCTTAAGGATTGTGTTGATCTGAGCATCAGCAACATACACAAGTACCTAATTCCCTACAGCTATGGATTTGTGTCAGTATAAGTGAGAAATAGTGTCTAATGTATTTTTGTTTTGTGTTTTTCTTGTGTAAGAAATAAGCATAGTCTTATACATGTGTGAAAGATTTGGTATTTTCTTGTATAGAAATTGTATATTGTATATTATATAAGAATATACCTTTTCTATTGGGGTTGTTGGTCTTTTTCTCATCAGTTTTTAGGTATTCCTTATATATTAGAAAATATTAGCCTTTTATTATAGAAATTGCAAATATCTTAAATTGGTTTTCTGTTTGACCTTGCTTGTGGATTTTTGCAGATGTTTTAAATTTAAATGTTGTTGAATTTGTCACTGTTCTCCTTTATGGCTTCTGGGTCTTGACTCAGTTTACAAAGGACTTCTACCTTGTTTTCCAGAGATACATTTATAGTTTTATTTTTTGGCACTTAAACTTTTGATCTATTTGAAATTTATCTGAGTGTGCACATATAGTTCAAGGTATGACTCTAACTCTTTAATTTTCCCCAGATGGCTAAATGATTACCCCAGTATTACTCCTTACTGATAAGAGATGACAATCTTATTACTTAAATTTTCTCTGTATTTAGGTCTTTTCTGTTCCATTTGTCATTTCAGGGGCCAATACCACACTGTTTTAATAATTTGGTCACTATAATATGCTTTAATATCTTACAGGATTACTTTTCCCATGTTACTCTCTAAAAATACAACCAACTCTTTTTTTTTTTTTTAAAGATTTATATTTATTTATTTATTTATACAAGCACTGGGTACAGTCAGAAGCGCTGGAGGGTGAGAGAATTCACCAGAGCCAGAGCGGGGAGCAGAGCAGGCAGAAGGACCGAAGTACACTGCTGAGGGGAGCAGCGGGCGGCAGGAGAGGTCTGCGCGCCATGTGGGACCCTCCTCCCAGTGGCCGGGGAGCAGCCGGGGATCGAACCGGTGCTACAGAGGCTGCGGGCAGCTTCGCAACCCAGCGCTCAACCGCTGTGCCACTGGGGGGCCCTACAACCAACTCTTGATTCTTTATGCCAGTGACATACCTTGAACTATATGTACGCTCAAGTAAAGTTCAAATAGATCAAAAACTTCAGAGTAAAACAATGAACCTGTAAAACTGTCACCATCATGTCCTGCATACTGTTTCTGAAACCAGCCTGGCCTCCCTGCCTAGGTTTCCACTCCTCCACCCTCTCCTCTTCATCTCTAACTCCATCAGGACTTCTTGCTGAGTCTACCTTTGTTAAATAATTTTTGCATGTTATTGAGGATAAAAGTATGAATGATGAGTGTGTTTTAGGGTCCTTTTGACTTTCAGAATAATGCTTAAGAGGGAAATTTTTTTTTTGTTTTTAGAAATTTTAAACTTAAAATACCTCTCTATTTCTATGTAAAGAGGATCCTGACATAAGACATCTCTTCAGCAGTTTAAAGTCTGAAGTATGGTCCAGGTCTAAAACCCTGTGCCTGCTAATTTATTTCATAGATGTTTCCAAGCACAGAGCTCCCCTTGCCAGTGAAACAGGAGCTGTGGCATGTCTGAGCCATAGTGCAGTCAGCCAGGTGATAACTGGCTCTCACTGGGCCAGAAACTGCCCAATCCCCTCCCCTGAAAGCAGGGTAAGCACATGCCCCTGGTGCTCTGTGTAAACATCTGTTTGTTTTTTACACTGTGCTGGAATATTTCCACTTTTCATACTGTGCTAATCTGACTAGATGATGAATGCCTTGTATTCAAGCACATCCTTGTGTTTGTCTTTGTATTCAAATGTATTTTTGGTGCAAGAGAGACTTTTTGTGTTTGGTGAGTTAATGAGTGACCGAGTGTATGAATGATTGGATCTGCTGAGAGTATCAGCTCTTTGAGAATGGAGGACCCATGTATTATAGGCTTGTGGTACGCAGTTTTCATTTTCCCCTCTCTCTCTGCCTTGTTTTGAAAGTTGAGGTGGGTGATTTAAATAGGGGACTATTTAACCCTGGAGATGGGCACTGACCTGCGGGGCGCTGAGGAAGATTCAGCCACACTCTCTTGAGCAGGAGCCTCTTCGGCGGGTTGTACACCTGGGCCATTTTAAATGTGTTGCGTTCTGGACGCCCCGTGACCACCGACCCGCCTCTTTCCTGGATGGCACCTAGAGCTCTTTGATACATGTGGCGACTTTCTGTCCTTCCACCTGCTCATCCTGGGTCGTAGAGGAGTGAAGTAGGTGCGAGGAGCATACATCATACCTTTAGCATCAGACCAACGTTTTCTTCTTCTTCACCCCAGCCTACACGATATACTCAACAATTTGAGATTAAAATACGCCAAGCAGGTAAAGATGTTTCAGGAGGAAAACTGGTCACTAACCTCAGACTATAAACGCCTTGTGATGCAGTTCAAGGAGCTCCAGAGAGCCATGAGGTATTTAGGGGCGCGGGTCCCCGAGGCACATGCCCTTGACTAGAGGTTGTGGGTGGAGTTGGGAGCAGCCGTGTCTTCTTTAGATTTTGATGTCACCCACCTTTGGGGGACTAGACCAGGGCACTAGAGAACCCCTTGTGTTGTCATCCTTGTCCCTTTATTTGCATGTCACCTGCCTTGTCTTGAGACTTGTGGGGACAGTTTCTGGTCTCTCCTAGGCAAGGGTCAGTGACCCAGAGATTGGACCAGGATTTACCATGGCTCTGCCTCAATTCTACCCTGGCCAGGCCCTGGGGTCAGTTAATCATGCTCCCTAACTCCGTTTCACAGGCATTTTGCTCTTGTTGATGACAAGCGGTTTCGGGAAATCTGGCTGATGAATGAGGAGGAGGCCAAGGGCTTGATCCAGACAGCCTTTGATGTCGACAGGATCATCCATGTCCAGCACCTGGGGCTCCCCTGGACAGCCCCTGATTTCTGGTTCCTGAACAATGTGGGGCCCATCTCTCAGCAGCAGCAGAAGACGGCCACACAGATACTAGAGGAAGTGCTGATGCAAACAGGTGACTAGACTAGGGTCCCGGAGCCTGAGAGCTGGCAGGGCCCTCTGAGGTCACCTGGATGCCCCCTTCACTTTACAGATAAGGAAACTGAAGCTCAGCAGGGGTAGGAGGGCCGGAGAGCACAGCTGGTTGACCTGGCTTCTAAGCCTCCTCCTTACAGCTTTGCCTCTCAAACTGTTATAAACTGAGAGTTAGATCTAGAAGCTCGATCAGATTCATGTTCAGTTGGATTTTGCAGCCTCTGGTAATCGTAATCTAAGATCCAGTACTTGCATTAGTGATTGCAAAATGGCGGTATTCTAAACTCTGTCATTGTGTCTTCATTTATTTATTATTCTTTTCACACTTCTGAAGTGAGAACCGTCCCTTCATCAGCTATTTGTCACCCTGAGATACGGTTTTAGAGGGAAAAACAGGGCTTATCTTTTTCTACTTACCGCTTTTCAGAGTAGGCGGTTTGGGTGTCTAGTATTTTTCCAGAGGTGACTGATGATATTTTTTGTTTTTTTTTTAAGATTTATTTATTTATGCATACAAGTACTGGGGTACAGGCCAGAGGTGTGGGGGGGTGAGAGGATTCACCAGAGACAGAGTGGGGAACAGAACAGGCAGATGGACGAAATACACTGCTGAGGGGAGCAGCGGGCGAGTCAGGAGAGGTCTGCTGCGCCATGTGGGTAGTTCCCTGGCTGGGGATCGAACTCGTGCTTCAGTGGCTGCGGACAGCTTCATAGGTTGCGTCTTAACCCCTTGCGCCACCAGGGAGGCCCTGATGATGTTTTTTAAACACTGAAACAGACTTGGTGTGTTTGGCTAATTGCCGTTATCTTTGCCGGTGCTCATATTCCGTCTTTGGTCATGTCCCCTTGTGTTGGCTTCTGGGCTCCTGTGACACACCCCAGTAGTCTTTTATAGCTTCCTGGATTTCCAAAATGACCAGATAGCCTAGTCTCACATTAAGCTTTTTCTGCTTCAAGTCTGGAAACAGCCATTTCTCCCCAGAGCCCTGACCCCTACCATGGGGACGGTGTTTTGAATCCGTAGCCTGGGTGTTGGGCACTCATCGCTTCGCCACTCAGAAGACAAGTCGAGGGTGGATTATGTCTTAAAGATAAAATAAATCAGGAGTTCGTCCTAATAATTCCTAATCAACAGGTGCCAGGGTTTCCACCTCACCTCCTATCAAACTGTTTCTTTCTTTCTCCAAGTTGGAAATCTGTTCCTCTCACTGACTCCACAAGTATTACTCATATGTTTTTCCCACCAAAGACGTCTCAGCCCTACCACTGACAGTGATTATAAATAGTTTGAGCATTTTTTGCAGTTCTTTTTTTTCTTCGCACCTGCCCCATGATGGAGGTACAGAAAAGTTAGCATCTTTTAGCCACTTGGAATAGTTTCTGTGTGGTTCGGTCACCGCATTTAGGTCCTGTTTGCTAGTGAGTTGTGGGCACAGATCCTGAGAAGCAGGCCTCGGCTGGAAGAGCGAACGTGTCTGCAGTTTTGCTGGACACAGCTCTGTTGGAGATGACACCATTTTGCAGTCCCACTTGGCAATTTGGTATCTTATACCTTCCAATATCTTTTTTGATATTCTCTCATCTTAGCTTTTGAAGAGCCAGTGAAACGTTGGTAGAGAAATGGTTTTTATTCCTACTGGCAGATGAGGACTGTAGTGTAAACATCTTTAAAATTTTAGGAGAAAACGCTTGGCTCTGGCTGTCCGCCGCCAGTTCTTGTTGGTGATGGCCTCCTGCGAGCAGCTTTTCATTGACTTTCCACCCTTTGGTTGGCTGCTTCTAATCTGCAGCAGGTTTAGAAGCCACACAGCCAGAGTGCTAAATTTAGCCCTAAGATGAGAATAACGAGAGTCCAACTTCCTCCCACTTTCTGGTCACGGCTGGACTTTGGGTGATGTTTCCAGGTAGGTGAAATTCGGAAAAGTCAGGCGATAAGGCTGGCTGAAAATGGTGGAATTCTCCAGGTGGTTTCTTATTCTGACCCTAACCTTTCTTTCCCCCCTCATAGGAGGCTTTGTCCCACATACAGAGACTTCCAGGGGCCTTTTCAGAGGTCTGATTTCCCAGGGAAAGTCGTTTGGCTCTTTCTCAAAGTAAACAAGGCCCAGGAATTATCTTCTTTTTCTTTCCCTCTCTTGCTTCTCTCCCTGACCCATCTGCAGAAGAGGAGGGGACAGAAGAGGGTGTCTCAGAAGCAGAGTCTTACCTGGACCTGCCAAAGCAAGTTTCAGAGAAAACCACCAGAAAGCTACTGATGCTCCTGTGTGACGAGTCGGTGAGGCCCGCCGGGGCTGTGGCAGGGGCTCCTGGTGGCAGCTTCGAGGCTCCCTACCCTTGCTGCCTGATGGTCACGAGGACAGGCCAGCCCCACTGGGCAGGAATGGGCCACCCTCAGGGCAGAGCTGGGGCAGGACCCCTCTGACCCTCTCCCTGGGGTGGGACAGCTCACAGAGAGGTTGTGCCTCAGTGCACTCCCCTTGTGGGAGGGGTGGCTGCTTCCCCTGAGGGCAGCTCTTGCTGAGGGAGATAGCTGGGCGGCTCCCCTCACAGGTGTACTCCAGCCTTCCCTCAGGCGCTTCCCCTGAGTGGCCACCCAGCTCCTCCACCCCGACATCCTGTGCACCCTGTTCTCACTTCATGCCTCCCTTTCCTCTGGCCCAGTGCCTGCTGCTGTGTTCTGTAGAGTTTAAGGGCCAGCACCTGAGTGAAGGGGCACTGGGTGCGCAGGAGCCCGTGTCTGGGCTAGGTCTGGACCTCAGTGGGGAACTCAGGTGTTTACCCACTGGCTTCCAGGTGCGGTGGGTTAGCATCCTTCGGGGGTGGGGGAATTACAGCACGATGAGCGTTGCCTTCATCCCTGGGAATGGCTCTTAGGCACCCCGAGAGGCCTCCCTCGGGCCCTGTGGCTCTACGTCTTATCTGGGGGCTTCTGCTCCTTGGCCATCCTGGCTGGGCACACAGAGCACGGCTGCAGACCAAGGACTCCTCCCTGTCTCCGTCTTCCTGTCCTCAGGGTTTCCTCATAGAGAGCAAGCTGCTGAGCCTTCTCCGCCCCCTGGAGCAGAGCGAGAGCTATCTGCTGCGGCTGGATGCCATTTTCTCTGTGAGTCTCACCGGGCGGAGAGGACAGGCCGGGGAGGGAGGGCCCGCGCCTCCTAAGCCAGCCGCCCGTGTTTCTGCAACATTGCCTCGGCCCCGGGAGTAGATGTGGGCTTCCTGCAGCTTCCCTGGGCGCAGGTCCCTCCGTTATTCACTCAGTGTTAAAGAGTCACCTTTCTACTAGTCTCTCTCTCCTGGCCCCGCTCTCAGATGATAGGTTCCCGCCAAACCCTAAGCTCGGATGTGTGTTCAGCCCCCTCTAGCATTCTCACACCCATCAGGCCTGCAGGCAGGGGTCCTTACTTGCCGGCTTTTCCCAGTGTTGAAGGGTCTGTTCTGGGCCGGGCAGCGGCGGGGGCGTTGAGAGGGCCCAGCCAGGCCTCCCTGAGCCGGTGGACGCCTTCGTGGGAGATTTGAACAATCTTTCTGTTTCTCCCCCAGGCCCTTGGAATTGAAAGTGAGGATGACTTGTATAAGCTGGTGAAATTCTTTCTCAAATACCGAGTCCATCACTCACTGTCCGCCCAGGTAAGGTAAATGCAGTCAAAAGAGCATTTTGAATTCCCTCCCAGAGGGTGTTGCTGTCTTTGAATAATATTTCTGGATAAATAGTGAGGGTTTTATGCCAGAGATCACTAACTTAGCATTTCCCTTGTTACTGCTATTGTGTTTTAGTCAGTGAAGGGAAGAGCAGCCTGGGATGGGTAGCTGTTCTCATGCTGAGGCCCACGGGGTTCTTTCCTCAAATCCAGGTCTCACCGCTAGGGGATCCAGGCCTGCTAATTTTTAAATATTTTGATCTATCACCCCTTCCTGCAAAGCGGGGCCTGTGTATAATACGTCTCGATGGTAATGGGCTGTTCTCAAGATATCATCATGTTAAAAATGTTATAAAAATTTAGTTTAAAAATTTTTTTAATTAAAAAAATGTTTTTAATATTACTAATTCCAGAGTGGTGAGTATCCTGATATGCTTCTAGAAAGAGCCATAAAGGGGAAAGAAAGATAGATTTGATTACATTAAAAAATTCTGTTCAGTGGAAATCCCTATAAGCAAACTTAAGATAAGATGACAAGATCACTTTGGTAGAAATATTTTCCTCTTCCCGACTGTCTTCTACACTTATGCTTGAGTTACCCCTGCGCTGTAGTTACCCAGGTCCTCTCTCCAACCAACCTGAGCCTCTTGTCCCGCCAGGAACAAGGAAGCCTGATATCAGCAGTGGAGCCACCAGAGCAGACTGACCTCAAGAGAGAGGAGGAGGAGCAGGAGCAGGCGCAGGAGGGGGAAGGGCAGGAGGCAGAGGAGGAAGAGGAGGAGGGAGAAAGCCACGTGGGAGTGGAGCCGGGAGAGCAGGAGGCGCCCCCTTCTCCCTGGCTCATCCACCCCAACGATGTCCTCAGGATCCTGGAGGCCTTTGTCATGGGTCTGAGGAAGCCCAGGTGGGCTGTGGTGCTGGGGGGCTGGCCTAGGAATGGGGGATCTGATGGGACGGGAGCTGAGCAGGTGCTGGGGAGAGGAGAAGAGGTGCTGAGCAGGACCTGGGGCAGTGAGGAAAGGCGCACCCAAGGGAGGACTAGAGCATCACGGGACATTGTGCCGAAGGAAATGCAGTGCAGGCCTGATTTGCATTTTCCATTCGTCATTCACTTATTCATTCACTCGGCAGATATTTATCCGAGAGGGCTCTGTGTCTTTCCTGTGGGGAAACGCTTTGCGGTCAGAACAGTGGTCACAGCATCTGTAAGGTGCTCCGAGGAGGGGGCGTCAGCTCCACCTGGCATCTCAGGAGGCTCCAGGGGGAAATGACCCCAGACGTGGGTTTTCCTGGGTGGATCATGGGGAAGGAGCATTTCAGGTCGTCAGGATACGGGGAAAGAATCGCGACAGAGGGGTGGCTGCAGCGTCCAGGTCTGGGAAGGACAGCCAGGCCCGGTCTCGGCCAGTCCTGCCCATGTGCCCACGATGCTCGTCTTTTGTCCAGAGTTGGAGAAGGATCATCAGCAATGGGGGAGCCGTGAGGTGACTTGCATTTTAGGGAGGTCCTGCTGGTGACAGGGGGACGTCATGGGGGATACAAGGAGAGAGTCGTGGTTTGCCCAGGAGGAGGCGGTGAGACGTGGGTGTAGCTGCTGTGAGAGCTGTTTTGCTTGTGCTAGAGACAGAAAAGGGCGTCGTAATGAGACGTAACTGACTGTGAGAAAGGGGGTGACGGAAATGCCAGTGATGCTCTCACAAAGATGACAAGTTGGGGACTTGGGAGATAAGCCCCTGTGCTTCCTGAGGACCCGCCATAAACTGACCCGCTTGTATGGCGGAGTGGGGGCGTCAGGTGGAAAGCAGACAGCCTGTCTGTGCGGGCCAGGCGCTGCGGCCCCCACTGCCCGGAGGCCTGGGTGGTGCCCGGTGGAGAGGATGGTCTGAGTGTCCTTGACCTGCAGGGTCAGGCAGATGCTGGTGAGGTTTTGGAAGGACGAGCGGGATAAGTCGAAGGACTCGGAGTACTGGGAGGCCCTGGCCACGGTCATCCCTCAGTCCACACTGAACCTCTGGGACGCGCTGTACACCGCCTTGGAGAAGTACCAGTGAGTGTGTGCATCCTGGGTGGCAGGAGCAGCCGGGCGTGCAGGTGGGGACGGCCCCCGCTTGGAGTGGCCATACAGCCACGAGCTCTTTGGAGAAGCTTTGGCAGCTCCCGCCGGGAAGTACTATGGGCTGGCGGCCCCTGGCCTACCCTCCCTGTTCTATTCCTGCCAGCCTGGCTCGTTCAGGGCAGACAGGGTGAGGCTGTTCAGGGCCAGAGACACAGACTTCCCAGCCCCTCTTTGGTAGAATTTGGAGGACTCAGTGCCGCTAACTGCCTCTCTGCCCACAGCCAAGTCCTGACCCAGAGGGCCAACCTGCTGATGGAGAACAGTTCTCTGGAGCAGCAGAACACAGAGCTCCAGATGCTGCTGCAACAGTACCTGGAGTCCAAGGTGGGTGATGGGCCCCTCTGAGGAGGCCAGGGGCCGGGGAGGAGGTGGCCCTGGAGCCGGCATTAGGAAATGAGGCAGCCCTTGCCAGACGCAGGGGAGCTCCCAGAGATGACAGCAGAAAACCCAAAGTTGTACCCCCAGTCGAGGCAGTCACTGGGCGAGGGGATGGGCCTCTCTCGAAGACCCTCAGGACCTTGGGCCGTGGTCAGGTTGTTGGTTCCCGCGGTCTGCAGGGGTGGTGGCCAAGCAGAAGCTGTGCCATGGCCGGCAGCAGCTCGGCAGCTCTCGCAGCTCTTCATGCGAGTCTCGCCTTGGTCCTGAGAGCTGCTCGGTGAGGCAGCCGGCAGAAGCCATTCTCCCTCTTCACCAAGAGGAGTCCCCGCACGCAGAGACTGGGATTTGCCCAAAGCCCTGCTCTTCCTACTCTGCCGGCCCAGGTGGTCTGGCCTGTGAGGTGGCCTGGGGCCTCCCTGGGGTGTACTCAGGGTGGCATCCCCAAGGCCTGGCGAGAGGAGAAAGCACAAGTCTCTGCGCCAGAGGGAACATGGGTGCTGGCTCTGCTCCGCCAGGGGGACTCCCGCACCCCATGCTGAGGCTGTGGACAGAGGGTCAGGACACGCGGGGCTGAGCATAGGGCCTCCATCACCAGGGTGTATGGGAGAGGCACCCCACCAGCCACAAGCCCGGGCACTGGGCCATGTGGCCCTGATGTCTTGGGCCCCAGGCCACGCCTGAACAGGGGACATGTGAGCCTGGGAGTCAGGATGGCCTGGGACAGGGCGTGGGCATTTGGGGGCCATGTGGTCCATGCTCCCGCTGGTGCTGCTGTGTACAAGAGGAGGGGGGAGGAGGGCGCATCAGGGGCCAGCGGAGAGGAGGGACGATGTGGGATGCGTCAGGGTGTGGGCTTCGGATGCTTCCAGAGGCTGGAGCAGGAGCCCAAGAGAAGCCCCAGGGCGTCAGTTCTGAAGGAAGGGGGTGATGGGCTTTCCCAGGCACCTGAAAGCATTTGGGGAGGGCGTGTTTTGGAGATTTGGAGGCCTGTGGGAAAACCATCATGTGCACCTGAGCCCGAGGCCCTGGGGAAGCGTAATGAGCTTTTTTCTCTTTCTTTTCCAGATAAACTCTGAACTGCAAGTTCCTCCAACTCAGGTGTTGCGGGTACCCACAAAATAGAGCCAGACCTCAAAAGGCTGCTGTTTGAAGGCCAACACGGGTGTTGATGCCAGGGCTGGCACATATCAGCGGGGCTGCCTGGCCGCCCTCTGCGTCTCAGAGCTGCTCTTACAGGGCCTGTCAAAATAAGGTGACAGGCGTTCCCTGTACCCCTCAGTCATAATTAAAATTTTTAAAAAGTTGTGGCCGAGTCTCTGTGGAATGTCAGCTCCCATGCCATGGGCCCTGCCCCTCCCATGTAGTGAGGGGGCTTTGTCCGGCCTCGGATGTGGTGTGAGAACGGGCGCATCCCCATCTGTCAAGGCCAAGGCCGGTGGCGTGGGCTCTCTTCTTGTTTTGGTTTCTATGGACAGAGGCTGGAATTTTGGGGCTCTTGTGCCATTTTAAGCCTTCAGACTGTCCTTGGGTTTGAAGAATCTGTTAGGTGAACTTTTAGGACCCCAGGCCCATCCATCCCAGTGCGCCCCCTGGTCTGTGGTGTGAGACTTTTCCTGGAGTCAGGGCAGGTGGCCCTGTGCCTTAGGTCCATCTTGACCCCTGCGCCATGAGACCACACAAAGGGCCCCAGGGGGCTTGCCAACCTCAGAGTGTCCTCTGACCCTGCGTCCCACAGTAGTTCCCCCCTTCCTTGACCAAGCAGACTTGTCAGCTTCAGTCTCTGATTTCTTTTATTAAGAGAAAAATAACCACTCAAGAATGGAAAACAGCCAAGAGAAAGGAGCTCGCACAGGTGGGGCGGTTCCCCTGTGCAGACTCCTGCTGTGCTGCCCGGGGGGCTCACCCTCTGCCCTCTGGGCCTGCAGGCACCGCCTGGACAGAGGGAGCTCTGGGACAGGGACGAGGGGTGGGGGATGGCCCGCCTCTGCAGAGCAGATGCTGGTGGTGGTGGCTCTCCTCGCAGGCCCCTTCTGGGAGGGGAGGGCGACACTTTCGCTTGCTTGTTCTTTTTAAAGCTCTGGGCACTGACCTATAACACCAGTCTTGGTTCATTTCATTAGGGCCTTTAACCTGGACTGGAGGGCTTGGGGGAAGGTTTGGGGCACCTTCCTCTGGAGCCAGGGTCTGAAGAAGGTGCCTCAGCAAGGTGGGGCAGACCCCTCACCCCTTCCCACACTTCCCACGCTCAGGCAGGGCCCATAGAGTGGGGCCAGGCCCGCAGGGGGCTGGGCCGGGAAGGTTGGGCAGTGGGGAGTCCGTAGTCCAGCAAGCAGGGGACAGGCTCTTGGGGCCAGAGGCCAGAAGGGTGGACCTAAGGCTCTTCAGACTCCCCAGGGAGATGAGAAAGTCCACACCAAAGGAGGGGTGAACACGCAGGCCTGGGAGAGGAGTGGCAGGGGCCGTGGGGCCCTCACGCCCCTATGAGCTTCTTGACCATGTAGCCAGGGAGGCTGTACAGGAAGAGGGCCAGCATGAGCAGCCCCAGCAAGGCCAGCACGATCTTGATGATGAGCCACTTGTACCGGGTGCAGATGAGGTACTTGATGGACTTGAGGGGGTTGAGGAACCAGACGAAGGCGGTGTCGGGTCGGCTGGGGGTGGGGGAGTGGAGTTAGGTGGTGGCATCTCCCAGGGCACCCTGTTCCCTCAGCCCTTCTACACCCCAAGAGGCCCTGTCATGTCTCCAATCCTAAAAGTAAGGCCGGCTTCCATTGCCTGTCATCTCTGCCGGACTTGCTTGCACTCAGATCTCATCCCAAGACCGGGACAGCCTTTCTGGCATTCAGACAGCACCCTGCTGCTGCCTGGGCACGTGGAGGGCAGGTCCCTGCTGGAAGAGGCAGCCCCTGCCCCTGGCAGTTGGATCATGAGGCAGCACCTCTATTTAGCTATTCACTGTAGCAGCCCAGTGTCGCCCCGTGTTCTTGCTCAGAGGGGTCAGCCTCTTTCCCTCTCCTCTGAGCAAACCCTGTTCCTGCCAGGCCTGCCCACCATCAGGGTGGCCCACCACCCTAGCCCCCACTGAGAAGCGCTTGTCCGCTCTATCTCCCATCATTTCTTTGACAAAGCAGTGGTTTTATAAAATGCCAAGATATAAATTAAAGTTCTGCGATATGCTTTTTCAAACACCTGCCCTTCCAGCTGTGGGGCTGCAAAGTGGTAGTGGAGTCACAGGGTGCTGGGCTTCTGATCCCGGCTGTGAGAGGCAAGTCAGGTACCTCTTTTTTGAGCCTCAGTTTCCTCACTTGCATGATGGGGTACGAGTCCCAGTTCTAATTAGCTGTGGGGACCTTGGATAAATTACTTCACTTCCCTGGCCTAATACTGTGGGAAATACAAATATGGTGGGAAAGCTTGAAAGTAGCTGTGTGTGTGCATGCTTGTGTGTGTGCATGCTTGTGTGTGTGCATGTGTGTGTGCACATGTGTGATCTGCGTGCTGCCCAGCCCTAGAACCCGAGGTCCAGGGGGAGAAGGGCGGAGTACCAGACCCAGGACTCGCTGGGGCTCAGGCCCCCAGGATCTTCTTGACCAGGTAGCCGGGCACAGAGTAGAGGAAAAGGGCGAGGAGCAGGAGCAGCAGTGCGAGCAGCAGCAGTTTGAGGAGCAGCCAGCGGTAGGTGTGCCACAAGAAGTAGCGTGCTGACTTGAGAGGGTTCAAGAACCAGATGAAGCTGGTGTCAGGCCGACTGGAGCAGCGAGAGGAGCAGAGGGAACATGGAGAAAGGACACACGGAGAAAGGATACATGGGATGAGGGCTGGGTGTGGCCAGGAGGGGTGGCCCTGGGCTGAGTGAGTGCAGGCCCCAGCCCTCGGGGCTGCAAAGACACCACTGCAGCTACTGCCTTTGGCAAAACCCAGGAAGAGGATTGAATTCTGCTAAATGGGTCTTCCCAGGGTGAGGTGCCCCATATCAGTCCTGAGAGCCCAGGGCTCTATTTTCGAGGGAGGTGGTGGGTTCTGGGGGGAAGCTGAGCAAGGAGGGTGCTCCCCTGCAATGAGGCTGTGCCCCAGGAAGGGACAGAGTGGAGACAAGATCAGCTGGTTCTGGCCTCTCCTTCCCGTGCCAGTGCCCCAGGGGTCAGCCTGGCAGGGGTGGGAGCAGTGGGCAGGGCACTCACTTGGGTTTCTCCAGGGGGTCAGGCTCATTGCGGGCCAGGCCCACTGGATTCTTCTCTGCCTCCTCTGCCGTTAGTAGATGCAATTCTGCCTCCACCTTGCCCTGCAACGAGGAACAGAGTGGTCCCATGCCCTGCCGATGCGGGGCCCCCGGCACCCCAGCCTGACCCAGCCCTCGCTCTGCCTGCGCAGGGGCAGTGCCCACCGTGAGCTCAAACTCATCATTCTCATTGCGGGCCAGGAGGGGCCACCAGCCTTTGACGCGCTTCTGCTTGAAGATGGACACCAGGGGCACGTCCACCTCCCCTGTGGCCATCTCCATGGTGCACTGCTTGGCCGTCTTTGCGCCTCGTGGGAACCGGTTCAGGTCCAGCTCGATGGCCCCTGTGGCAACCTCAGAGTCAGCTCTGCGGATCATCGGGTAGGATTGACCCCCCACCTTTCGCTGAGCTGCGCCCTCCCGTGCCCCCGTCCCCAGGCCCACACCCAGGAAGTCGTCGGCGGAGAAGTGATCGGCGTCCCAGATCTGCAGGGTGAGCCGCGCGGGGATCTTGTATTCGGTCTCGTCCCAGGAGAACATGGACTCCTTCTTGGAGATGACGATCTTCTCCTCGGCAGCCAGGTAATCGAAGGGGAACAGGTAGCGCCAGTTGAAGTTGCCCTCGCCGGTCAGGGAGTGGTAGTGGACATCCGTGTCCTGCTTGTCCTCCTGCTGGCCCTTCAGCCACCTGCGGGGCGCCACCTGCTCCAGACCGGGGCCAGCAGGGGCACCGCACCTGACCCCTGCTCCCCCTTCCTTCCCTGCCTCCCGGGAAGCTGGGCCCACCCAACCAGCCTCCTCCCAGCCAGGGACCCGCTCACACACCCCCGCACAAAAATGTCACTGGACTTCTCCCCCGTGAAGAAGTCGTCGTCCTCCAGCACCACCTCATCCGTGTTCCACACGATGACCCGCAGCTCGTACCTGTGCGGGGGAGAGGGCTGGGGAGCCGCCTGGCGGTGATGGGGATCCTGGCATCTTGGGCTAGGAGGGGGCAGGGGCTGGAGAGGAGACGACCAAGAGAAGTCTGGACGTGGGGTGAGCCTGGGGCTTGGGCCGGGCTGGGGCTGAGTGTGCAGAGGCAGGGAGAAGCTGATATGGAAAAGTGGGGTCCCTGGGTGGGCGGAGGGGGCGGGGTTGGTGGACATGACGGTTGTGAGGAGAGCCTGGTGGAAGCGCTGGGCCCCAGAGTGCACTCCTGGGCAGGGAGGCTGACTCGGGCAGGCAGGGGTGCGGCTGGCTAAAGCCAGACCCCAAGAGTCATAATAAGTTCCCCTCTCAAGGCCAGAAGCTCTGCTCTGATTCTAACAGAAGTTTATAGTTGAGCCGGGAGCGGCCCCCCGTGGATGCCCATGGAATCTGGCGTCCATAGAATCCAGTAGCCTTTACATTCTTTTTTTTTTTCCTGTGTAGAAGTGGGGTGTAGGCCAGAGATGCAGAGGGTGAGGATTCACCAGACAGTGGGGAACAGAACAGGCAGACTGACTGAAATACACTGCTGAGGGGCGCAGCGGGGAGACAGGAGAGGTCTGCTGCGCCATGTAGGTAGCTCCTTGGTTGGGGATCATACACAGGCTATAGTGTTGACAGCCCTGAGACTTAACCCCAGGCCACCAGGGAGGTCTGCCTTTACTTTCTTGGCCCCAAAGATTTTCTCCACGTGGAAAGATTGTAAATGAGATCATTGCATTTCAACCTTTGGAAGTGCGGTTGAGTCATCCACTACAGACTGACGGGCACGTGGCTGTGGGTGGTGTTCAGTCCCTGGGGGCCCAGACTTGAGTGTCCCTGAGAAGCAGGCCCAGGAACAGCATGCCCAAGGCCTGGCATCTGGAGGCTGTTCCAGGCAGAACCGGCTGCGTAATTTGCAGAGCCAGTGCAAAACGGGAATGCAGAGACCCTTGCTTAAAATTGTAAAGAATTAAAAAAAAAAAAAGTTAGAAATAAACTTGGGGCTCATCTCTGAGTGTGGGGCCAGGGTGACTCCAATGCCCATGCTGTTGGCCCTGATTCCAGGTACTGAGGGTGTCAGAACTGGTAATGACTTGCTTCTGCCACTTTACACATGGGAAAGGAAGGATCTGGGAGGCAAAGGGACCTGGTCAGGGTCCGCTAGGAGAGGCGGGGGCTTGGCTGCAACTCCAGTGCCCTCCCCACTGCAGCCCCTCCGCTCTCCTCAGCACTCCTGCACACCTCAGGGGCATGCGCTTGAGATCAAACTTGGCAGAGCTAAGACAGCCTGGAGTGGGGACTGTCTGAGAGCAGAGCCGGCTGGCAGGGTGTCTGTGTGTGGGGTGTGTGTGTGTTGGTGTGGTTGTGTGTGTGCAAGAATGTACTTGTGAAGCTGAAAGTCCCCTGGAGGACAATGGGTGAGCTCACTGTCCTCATTAATTGCCCAGGATGGAAGTGGGGGTGTAGGGGATCTGGGGGTGTGACCCCTGTCATAGCAAAGGGAACTGCCATGGCAGCCTCCACAACGCTCTTGATGGGTTGATTTGTTTGCCCTATTAGGTCACATCAGGGGTCATTGGGGACACTACTGACCAAGGTGATCTAGGCCATGGGGGAGCAGGGAAGGGCGGGGAGGGGCGGGGAGGGAGTGGTGTCGGCCAAACAGCTCACTTCTTGGGCTTCCGGGGGGAGATATCCAGAGGCGTCCCCGGGGCCGGCATGTCCATGGGGAACATGTCCACCCACAGCTCCAGGCGGCCCTGAGGAAGAGGGAGATGGCAGATCTCCCCACGAACTCCTCCCTGTGCCCAGGAAGGCCAACTCTCTTCTCCCCCCAACCTTTGTCCTGTCAAGGACCCATTTCATCAGTTTTCAGTCGTGGATGCCAGGAATTCCTGACATCACCAGTAGCTAATCACAGCTTCTGAGGGAGACAGCCCAGGCCTCCACCCCAGCTGACTAACTCTTGTTCAGAGCAAGGTCATGCGCATTTGGGGGTCACCCTGAAGGGCCATGCGGGGCAGTGCCTGCCAGGCTTTAGGGGATGCAGCAGATGGCATGAGGATTTGTTTATGGGCCCAGGTTGGGACTCCCTGATGCGAAACACAAAACGCCCTCAGCGCCCGGCCAGGCAAGCGTCACCTGCTCAATGCCCGGCTTGTCAGGGTTGAGCAGCGGCCGCGTCTCCACGTGTTCCGGCACCAGGCGGCAGCCCACCCTGGGGATGTCCTCCCAGTGCCTCAGGGCGCACAGCGCCACGTGCTCCTCCGTGGGCTTCCTCTGACCTGTGGGCGCGGGGTCAGCTGCACGCAGGCTCGCAGAGTGAGAGCCCTGTGCTGGGCCGGGGCAGCGCGCCACCCCGCCTCTTTCTTATTGTTGGGCAAACTGAGCCACAGAGTGAGAAGTGGCTTGTCCTGAGGGCCTGGAGGGATCTGTGTCCTTGGGTGCCTGGGGAGTTTGGCCAGAGAATCCTGCGGGGCTGTAAGGTCGGGTGGGGTGGGGTGGGGTGGGGTGGGGTGGGGGGAGAATCCAGTCTGGTCCCAGCGTCTGAAGGTGGCCAGCACATGTGTCCAGCCAGACCCTGCCGGCGCTCTGGGAAGTGCCAGGATTGGGGAGAGCCTAGGGCTGGAGCTAGACAGGCTGGGGCCCACTCCCTCACTCTGCTCTTAAGGAGCCCAGGACCTTGGGAAGTCAATGAGAGCCTTTGGGTCTTGGTTATGTCCCTTATGGGAATGAGGCAGCCCTCCCTACCCGCAGGGAGATTGGCAGGGAGAGAGAAAGCAGGGAGCTGCTGGGCACTGTGGAGCCTGGGGTGGGAGGGCAGAGACTGGGGAGAAGAGCAGAGGGTCTAAGGAGGCCCAGGTCAGGCCCAAAGATCCCGCCCAGGGAAGTGTGGTCCTTGCAGAGACTCTGATACCCTCTGGCTGCACCCAGCTCCTCATTACCATTCTCATCCTCGATCTCCGAGGGCCCAGTAAAGACCCGATTGGCCACCTTCACTCTCCCGGGGGGCCCAAAGTGGGGGCCGTCCACTTTGCCCTCCTTGCAGAGGCGGGTCAGGATCTGGCTGGGCTTCATGGGATCCCGCCAGATATTGTAGCCGTGTCTGTGGGGGAGGCACACGGGCGTGGTGGGGCTCGGGTGAGGCTGCGGCTCCAGCCAGCTTTCTTAAGCTGGTATTTGCCCTAAGCTGGCAAGTGGCCCCATCCTGGGCTGCTGGAGACTGATCCTCCCTGGGGTCTGGCTTCACAGGCCAACGGCCCCAGCGATGAGCACCAGCCTCGCCGTGTAGCCCCCTCCTCCCTGCACCGTGCCTCTGCCTGGGGACTCGAGACACCCACGAGGAAACTGACAATCAAAGAGGTTAAGGGCGTGACAGGGCTCAGGCTGTTGGTGGCAGAGGGGACCCTAATGGCTGTCCTAGCGTGCAGGGCCGCCTCTGCTTCCAGCCTGCCGCCTCTGTTCTGGGCCCTGGCTCTCTCTGTCTTGGAATCCTGGCCCCTTAGGCTATGCCCACAGTGTGCGGAGGGGACGTCTGGCCTACGAGAGAAGCCATAATACGTCCACCTTCCCCGGCAACACTCTGTGAATCTTGTTTTTAGAGCGAGAGGCAGGGCCCTGCCCGCCCGGCCCACGCACAT
Organism: Talpa europaea; assembly: GCF_964194135.1. Classification (NCBI taxonomy): domain Eukaryota; kingdom Metazoa; phylum Chordata; class Mammalia; order Eulipotyphla; family Talpidae; genus Talpa; species Talpa europaea. Next base: position 13,980,108 of record NC_140072.1, read on the forward strand.
GGAGTAGGTCTGGGCGATGCCACAGGTGGCGTGGTGCTTGCTGTAGAAGCGGTTCTCCAGGTCGATCTTGGTTTCCCCGATGAGATCGTCGGTGCCCACCAGGTCCCAGTCGTACACGGCCACCGTGAGCATGGATTCCATGGGAAAGGAGGCCTCGATGTCAAAGGACCTAGAGGGCAGGGTGAGAAGGGTTGAGGCGGGGTGGGAGGTGGTCCAGGCAGGGACGTGGGGGAGGGGTGGGGAGGGGCACCAGGGCTCTTACTTCCCAAAGACAGGGTTGAGCTGCTTGGAGATATAGTTCTCCTTGTCGCGGATGTCCGTCTTGCCTAGCCGGATGGCAATGTAGGGGTCAGCTTTGCCATTGATGTCTGCAGGGTGCAGGTCTGTGGCCTGGGATGGGGGAGGGGTGCTCCTGAGCCGCTTTCCCACACCCTCCCCATCACTCAGTGCCCCTGCCCACTCTGTGAGGGTCCCGTGATGGGGTCGTTCAGGAGCACTGCCCTGGGAGCACTGCACTGGAATCGGGAGACGTGCTGTGGGGCCTGGGGCAAGTCGCTGACGCTCCCTCCCTGGACCCTAACTTCCTTTTCTCTGAAAGATAGGAACTAGACCAGATGACCAGCCTGGGCCTCTCAGTTGGAGGCTGTTTGCAACTGCTTCAACCCTTCCCGGGCAGAGCACTGGGAGACTGAGGTGGGGCGTGGGGAAGGCTCACCCGGACCACGTAGACGCGGACCAGCACGTTGATGGGGTCATTGCTGGGGATGCCCTGGAACATGCCATAGGTGGGGTCATAACCGGCTTCCCGGGACACGTCTTCTGGGAGTGGCACTTTGTACACACAGAGGGAGCCCTGTGGGTGAGGCAAGCATGGGTCAGGGTGCAGGTTCCCAGAGGCCCTGGCGGGTGGCACTTAGGAGAGCCAAGGCGCCGAGGGCGTGCGCCCTGCTGCAGCTGGGTCTCTGCCTTTTACTGCTGGATGTCAAGGTCCAGCTGTGGCGCTGGCAGTGGTGGGGCAGGGGAGGGGCCTTGGGAGGGACGCAGAGCAGAAGCTCTTTATCAGCCAGCAAGGAAGTATTTCACCAGCACAGCTGATGGTTCCACCTGACTGTGTGCCCGGGATTGGAGTGGCTAGACGAGCTGGCTGAGGGCTCAGGGTTCAGGGGCTTAGGGCCTGGGCCCAGCTCCTTGCCTGACCTTGAACCGGCCCACGATGCGCTCCTCCTCCGTGGAGCCGTCCTCGTCATCCCCCGTCTTGCCCCGCAGAAGGTTGAAAGTGTGCAGCCAGTCCTCAAAGTTGTCGAACTCTGACTCCAGCTCCTTAGGGTACACCTAAACCAGGCCAGGCCATCAGAAGGATGAGGCCTGTCTCCTGGTCTCCATTTTGACCCATCTGTCACCCTCGGCATGGCCCCAGGCTCCCACTGGGGTCTCTTCCCAAACCCATACCTTAAGCTCATCAATCTTGGTTTTCTTCCTCTCGGGGGCCTCAGATGCCTGGCTGGGGCTGAGCCCCTGGACTCTCTTCTTCTTCTCTTCCTTCGTGGCCTTTGCCTTGTCCTTGCCTTTCACCAGCCCCTTCAAAGCTGGCCAGAAACAGAAAAGGAGGCCCTAGTCAGTTTGGGGCAGGGAATGATCTCAGCAGGGAGGCTGGGGTGGAGCCCCAGCTCTGTTGCTGATTTATCTGCTCATCTGTGACATGGATGTCTGGATGTTGGCCTCACACAGGTGCAGGGCACTGGCCAGGGCCTGCTGGAAATGTGTACCAAGGTGTCCTTCAGCAGAGCGGCCACAGAAGGAGCACAGGTCTGGGGCCCGGAGGCCTTTAACTGCAAAGCACTGGACCAGCTCACTTTCTTTCTGGCCCTTTCCGGCCTACGTCTAACTCAGTCTACCTTCTGGATTAAAAGGGTTGTTCAGCAGTTTCCAACCTGCATTCAGTGGAACACTGGGTGTCGGTATACTTGGAATGCTTTTGGAGGAAGGATACTGTGGTCAAATAACACGGGGAAATATGTTCTGCTGTCTGGTCCTTTCAGAGAATTAGAATATTTTTTGCATATTAAAGGCACTAAGAGGTCCTGTGTAACCCATTTGAATACAAAGCCTCTTTCCCCTCCAGAATACCCATTAATACTGTTCCATGGAAGAGACTGGAAAATGCTGGATGGGATGCTCTCATCTTCTGTGCCTCTCAATGTCTGTCCATCACGGCGGTTACAGAACTGGTTAGGGTAGAAGCCACTCTAGACAAGGGTCTGAGCCTGCTCCCCGGCACCCAGGGTGACTGATATCTGCCTTTGGCCCAGGCTGTGGGGGGCGCTGGGAGGGGAAGAGAAGCAGCAGCCTCTGGCAGGCGGGGAGCTGGCCATCCAGGGGTGGGTGTGAGGAGGCGGAGAGCCAGGGGCCCCGGGCTCACCCTCGGTGCTGTCTATCTCCTCCTTCTCTTCCAAGTCAATTCCCGAGACGTCCTGCTGTCGCAGTTGCTGTCAAAAGATGAGTGAGGAGGGCAAGTGGGCTTCCTGGGGAGGGGTTGGTTGCTCCTGCCCTGTGATCTCAGACCAGTCTTAAATGCTTGGAAGCAGAAACACTTTTCTTAGTGGGTTTCAAATCCATGCCATATTTTGCTTAAGTGGGTTTAAAAAAGGATATGGTGTGTAACATGATTATATACTTAGGAATTCATGATTCTTTAAATTGTGTATCATCTAAAAATAGTGACCTCTAATGCTGTTTCTTAGGGTTATTATTATTTTAATGCAGAAAATATAACTGAGAAAATGTGCTTTATTTTCTTACACTTATTGAAAAGTAAATCACCTAGCTGTAACCATGGTGCCTCGGCCACCTGGCGGCAGTCTGTGCAAATGACGGGAGTAGAGATGAGACAAGCAGCTGCCTCTTGGAGCTGCAGCCTGGCCAACTTGAACCCAAGAGGTGATGAGGTAGAAGATACTACTAAGGAAGCCCCGATTATCTGCTCTACTGCAATTTGGAAGTTTTTTTCCCTGGGCACAGAACCACCTAGCTAAAGATTACATTTTCTATTTTTTTCTACCCCTTCTTATGCCCTGGTATTAGGAAGTGTTGGCAGCCATTGTCAACCACAGATACCAGTTACAAGAGGACATGCCTTAGTCCCTGACACCACAGAGTCATTCTACCAGCCTAGCCCCCACCCCCGAGACATTGTGGGAGGAAGAAACTTCTGCCTGTTCCACACCAATCTAACTTGTTCCAGCGGGTCGGTCCATGCTCTGACTAGTATGGGTGGCAAACATTAACACAGCATGGGCTGCAGAAAGGGCTTGGGGAGAGATAGTGGCTGGACCAGCTCGGGTCCTCCTGAGGGAACACCAGGGCAGTCACATGTCCCTCCTGGTCACTGGGTCAGCCGGGGACTGCCCCGAGGTAGGTAGGCAGTGTGGAGAAGAGACAAACACAGAAGAGGAGAAACACACTTTTTGGAACTTGGAATCTGGCTCAGCAGACAGAACCCACGTGCATGCATTAAGGGAAGCACATTTCACAGCAAGTGACCAAGATGTGTGGAATAAAACAGTCTGAAGATAAACAAATGCCACTGAGAAGTTATGGTTCCCTTTTGGCCTCTAAGCACCTGGTCTCCTCTTCCTCAAAGGTCACCTCCCCTGGGAAGCCTTCCCTGGCTCCTGCAGGCATTGATTTGTGCTGTATCTGCTGACAGGCCCATTTTGCCCAGTAAACTGAGGGCTGATATGGCCTAATCTTTTGGCTCCCATAACGCCTAGGACCCATCACATACTCAAGAGATGTTTGTGGAATGAGTGAAAGCGGACTAAAGAAAACCAAGTCAGGACAGGTAGACTGGATGTAGGGTACGGGAATTCATCAGGCTTTTTGCGCCACTAGCCTCTGTGGCCATCACCTACGGCCTTGACGGTGTTGATGCGGAAGGCGCTTGGGAGTGTGGGTGTGGGGCAAGTGTGCCTGATTGTGGACACCTGGAGCGCGGGTGCAAGCATGCGTAAGTGTGTGCACCTGGGCCTAGAGGCCGGGCTAGAAGGGCGTCAATCCCTCAGCGAAAGGATGGCTACAGGAGGATGAGTGGCTAAGGAAGAGGTGAGATCACGAGAGAACGCCAGAGCGAGCCCAGAGAAAGAGTAAAGATTTGCTGGGGCTGGGCGCCGGCTTGCTGCCAGCCTCCCTGCCCCCCAGCCTGCCTGCCCCCCAGCCTGCCTGCCCTGCGCCAGCCTGCCCTGCAAAATGGGACCCTGAGGATATGGTGAGCCCTGAACTAGAGCCCTGTGTGGGAGAAGCCTGCTCCGAGCTCACGCTCGTGGAGTCAAGGAGGCAGCTCTGGTGTGGAGGGGCAAGAAGCTGGAGAGGAGGGGCTGAGGTGGAGCTGAGGTAGAGCTGGGGTCGCCTTCCCTGCTGGCCCAGCCAGGCCGGTGGCCTCACCTCCTTCATGGTGTCAATGGAGGCAAAGTACTTGGACCACCAGTCCAGCATGCTCTCGTCCGGCTCCTCCTCCTCCTGCTCTTCAGAGCTGCCTTTCTTCTTCTTCTTCTTCTTCTTCTCTTTCTCCTCCTCAGCCTGGAGGGTATGCCAGGTCCAGAGTCCCGTGTTCATCCTGAACCTGGACTTTTCCCAGAACCCTGGGCAATCTGGGGTCCCCCCTCCACTCTGACCTCTGCTCCCAGGGAGGCCCTGGGCTGCTTGAGGATCTGGGGCCACCGAGCCGGGGGGGAGCATGACTGGGGAGGGTTGTGACCAGCCAGTGCAGCCTCTGGCCAAGGCAGGGCTGGCACCAGGGCCCTGCTGCCCACTCAGCTTTCTCCCCTGGTGCTGGGCCCCTTGGCCTGACGCCCTGGGGCCACGTAGGGTCCTCTCTCTCCAGAGGCCCGGACGGCCCCTGCACTCACCACATCCACCTTGATGACAGCGTCAGAGGTCTGTAGAGGGGAACCAAGGAGATGGGCAGGATTAGTCACCTGGGGCCTCAGCGGTTGGCAGCAGCCAATAGGGGCAGGGTAGGCAGGAGAAGCTCACACAGGGACCCTTGCTGGGTGCAGTGAGCTCCTGAGCCTGTGAGGCCAACTCTGACTGACGAGCACATTGCCAGTGCCAGGGGACCTGCCCACAGTGGACCTCACAGAAGTTTCTAGCCCGGCTGCATGTTGGAATCATCTAGGCAGCCTTTAAAGGTAATCAACGCCAGGGCCCTGCTGAGCCCACGTAGGGGTGTACCAGGATAGCTGTGAACTCCCCGGTGACTGCAGTGGGGGCAGGGTCATGAAGAAGAGCTGACACAGCATAATCTTGGAGAAATGAGGTCAACTTCAACCCACTGTCCCCCTCACAAGCGCCCTAGAAGCCGAGTAAACACACAGTTGCATAGCTGAAGAGGACTGTGGGATGCCCCACCGGAGCCTGGGGGCTGAGGGACAGTGGGAAGGCTTGGACCAGGGCCGTCCTCCCCGTCTCCAACACGGTGGCCTGAAGTGAGGACACCTGCCCCCCGCAGAATCAGGGTCTTCAGGGAGGAGATCAGAAGGTGGAGCTGAAGGGGAAGAGGGGACGGCTTCTGCCTGTGCCATCCCAGGGCCTGGTCTGCTGCTCTTGCCCGAGAGCCATGCCCACTGCTGACTCAGTCTGCTGGCCGGGGCTCTCCGGGGTCAAGGATTCGGGGCCAAGGGAAGGTCACTTTTGACCAAGCAGTGGCGCCTTCTGGGCCGGCAGACACTGACCCCCGTGACTCACCGCATCCAGCTTCACCATGGTCTCCAGCTTCTTGACGGGCACCTCGGGCTCCATGCTCACCACGACCTCCCCTGTGGGGTGAGAGGAGGGGCCCCCTTTGCACAGCACACGGCAGCCCCGGAGGAGCCTGACTGGTCAGAGAGGGACAGACGGGCAGACACAGAGAGGAGCAGGAGTAACAGTAGAGTCAGAGGTGGCCCGAAGGACCCGAGGCCTAAAACTGATTTTGAAATTGAGGGGAGAGGAATGGACGGGGCAGTAGAGGGAGAAAAGCTGGGCGTGAGAGGCAGAAGGTGAGCCAAAGAGCTGGTGAGCTGCAGGGGAGTCAGGCAGGGGGTGCTGGGCCTGGTCGTCGCCAAAGTGGCCCAAGAAGCGTCTAAGGACATGTCCAGTGCTGGCCCCTTGTGCTCCTGGGCAACCTTGGCCTCAGGCTAGGACCTCCCTGCTGGCCACCCCTACACCCACTTGGGGAGGCCCTTGGGGAGGCAGGCTGGTAATTGTGTGGGCTGGACTGTAAGTTGGGGTCCGTCCATGGCCTGAGTGGAGTCAGGCCTGGACCTTGGGCTGTGGACCTACCTGTGGTGGTCCAGTTGGGAGCCGAGTGGTCCGGGGGCCGGTAGATGAAGCGCCGCAGGGAGCTGACGGCATGGGAGCCCACGAGGGTGTAGCGGCCGAAGGCCCGGCAGTCCACCACGCGGATGTTCAAGGGCGGGTGCAACAGCTCGTTTTCAGGGAGGTCCTAGGGTGTTGGCCAAAGGGAGCCTGTGCTCAGCGAGGGGGGCCGAGGAGCTGGCCATGCGCAACTGCACCAGCCATGCCCAGTTCTGCCCGTTATCCCGGGCCCACACCCACCACTTCAAACCACTTGACGAGTGTGTTGAAGTTGGGGTTCTTCTTATAATTGTGGATCAACGATGACTGCACCCCCTTCCCTGCACACTCGATGTCTACCCGTGGTCGGTCCACTTGGGCCAGGTTCACCCGCTTCAGGTCCCGCAGGCCCCAGAACAGCACCTGTGTGGGAGGGGGGTCTCGTGGTCAAGGGAGCGGCTGTGGGTGGCCGGGCCACCTGGGAAGGACCCGGGCAGTCAAGAGGCAGGCCAGGAGGGCTGACGAGGGCCAGTGTCCTCGAGGGGCTGCAGGGTGAGGGTGGGCATGGGGTGCGGGCAGACGGGGAGGCTGGAGAGGTGCAGCAGCGGGCCTCAGTGCAGCTGGGGGCAGGCCCGCACTGGGGGGGCTGTTTCCAGGGTGACCTCGGGAGTGATCTCCCCTCCAGGACCCTCAGTCTCCTAATCTGAAAAATGAGGCATGGCCTGAGGTGGCCAGGACCCCTGGAGCTTGTTGCCAACTGTGTTACACACTTGTTTGGCCCCTGATGGGGAGGAAGTGAGGACCCAGTGGGGCCTGGCAGGGACGGGTGGTGGCGGGGTGGGGTGGGCAGGGACAGGGGTGGCAGGACGGGGCCCTCACACACCTCGATCCGGTACTTGCTGAGCACGGGCCGGATGCCCACGGGCACGGGCATGATGGGGCCTCGGTCTACATCCACTGGGCCGTTGATGGGCGGCAGGTCGGCCTTCCCTGCCGGCCCAACCTGGGGAGCGGGGGTCACAGTGTCACTCCCAGGGAGAAGGCCTTCCCTCCCCAGGAGTTATGTCATGGGAGCTGGAGAGACAGGGAAGGCTGGGCCTTGGGGAACTGCACCCCAGCTTTGGTCAGAGGGGCCTCCCAGCAGGATGGGAGGGAAGCGGCCCCGGCCCCATTCCCCTGGCCCCACCTGCAGCAGCTCGAAGGCAGCCAGCAGGTCTCCGGCCGTGGCGTTGCCGCGGTAGATCTGGTAGTACTCCAGCTGGGGCGGGAAGCGCGGCGGGCAGTACGCCTCATCGGCCATCTTGACCAGGGGCTTGGCGAAGGTCCGGCCCATGAAGTCAGCTTTGCCCTGACGACAAACAACCAGGGTGGCTGCTCAGCAGCACTTGAGTTCACCAAGCTGCTCTCACTTGGGATCATCATCAGTCTCCCCCAAAGCCCGTGAGTAAAGGGGGCAGGTGTGGTCACCCCTTTCTCACACGGGGAACCTGGGCCACAGGGCCCGGTACAGACTTGCTCGAGACTGTGGCAGAGAAAGGCAGGTGCGACCTAGGACTGAAATGACGTTCTTTTCCCTCTAGGCCAGGGCCCTCTCAGGTACCCCAGGAGCAGAGGTGGACCCCCATCTCTGGAGGGGCCACCCTGATTTCGACTTCCCTACTGCAGCGCTCCCATGGGGAGGCTATTATGGTGGTAGGGTGGGCAGGGGTCCCTGGGGTGGGGGAAACTGGTAGCACATCTGAGGACTCTGGGCCTGGCTGGAGGAGGGGTGCCCTGGCCTATCTCCTCCCCAAGACCCCACAGTATCCGGAGGGTCAAGCTGCAGTCACAGGGCAAGAGACATCTGGGGTCGCCTGGAGGGGCTGGTCAGCAGCTCAGACCCCCAGCTTCCTAAAAGCGCCCTGGCCAAGGAACCGTGGGGCGGGGGGCGGGGTGGGGAGATGGCCATTGATGCAAGGAAGAAGGCGTAGGCCCCCGAGCCAGAGCCCACCCTACCATGGCGTCCTGGTCATAGATTTCGATGACAATGATAGGGGGATCATCCCGCAACTCGTGGGCTTCCCCATACAGCTCCAGGTTGTCGAACACCAGCATCTGGTCCCAGGTGGGGCACAGGGTCTCATTCAGCACCTGCAGCATGCGGTGGGGAGGCAGGTAATATATAGTGGTGAGTGGGCAGATACATCAGCAGAAGTCACCCCCTGTCACTGCGCTTCCCAGAGGACTTGGGGTGCAGGAGCATCCTGTCCCCCGACTCTTCTGAAATCTTGAAGGCTAATATGCGGTTGCTCTGTGGCCCCTGCCATTGCCTTTCCTGTCCTCAGTGTTGACTATAACCATGACGACAGCCTTTACCGGCGTGGCCTGCGACGCTCTGCAGGATCTGGTGCCGGCTGATCTATATGTCCAAGTCCCACAAGCTCACAGGCCCCCCAGTGCTCTCAAACGGAAGCCACTCCCTCCTCCCTGCGACCTCACCTCTGTGCACTGACTCTGGTTGATGAAGAAGACGCGGGCGAAGGGGTCAGAGAGGCCACTGCTGTCGGCAGCAAAGAGGCTTCGAGCCTGGTACATGTGGGCGCGGAGCTGGAAGGCCTGCTTCTCTGCAGGGAAGAGCCGGCTGAGGCTCGGGAACTGGTGGCCCCACCGATGCCCATCCCCCGGGTGACAGCTAGGAGCCGGGCCCACTCGGGCCCAGCAGCCCTCACTCACTGGTGTAGACCAGGCTGATGGGTGGGAAGGAGTGTAGGCCCAGGCCCTGGGCCGCCTTCACCTCCTCGAAGCCGCAGGGCAGGCCACACAGGAAGTCCTTGCGCTGCTTGCTCAGGCCCAGCCACAGGTAGAGCTCCAGCTTGGCCTGCACCGTCCAGCCAGCAGAGCCGAAGCCTCGCTTCCCCGGCAGCTGGGGTGGGCACTGGGTCAGCTGCCAGCCCCATGGGGCCAGGAAGGGGCAGGGCAGTGGAAGTCTTGCTCTGAGATGCCTCTGCCCCTCCATAGCCATCCCACTGGGCTGATGGGGGCAGGGCCGAGAGCGAGAGCGCAAGCGGGCAGAGGGTAATGGGTAGTCTGGGGCCATCCTGTGCCCCTACCCCCTTCTCCTGTGCAGTCCTCTCTGAGCACTGCTGCTTGAGGCTCCGTCCCCTCAGCGCAGGCCAGGCAAGACCAGGGAATGCAAGAGTGGGTGTGGGGCTGGGTGTGAACTGCTTCTTCCAAGGGGCGGCTGACCCCCTATCCTGGCCACCTCCCTCCCCTCCTGGCTCCTCTCCCTTTTGGCACCTTGAGGAAGAGCGTCTTGACCTTGGCGCAGTCCTTGCCCAGCTCCTCCTCCACGATGGAGAAGAGCAGGTCCTTGGAGGGCACCCGCGCGTAGGCGATGCGCTTGTTGTTGCTCATCATCCAGATGAAGACGTCGGGGATGCTGTGCTGGGGCTGGGGTTGGACGGGGAGCCAGTAAGGGAAGGGCCAGCCTCTTGACTGGGGCCCCCGGCACCTGAGTGATCCCCAGAGTCCCCGTTTCAGGCCCAGAGGTCCAGGTCTGGGGCTGCAGAAGGAGGGACCCCAGATCACGGTGGCCCTCCACCTCCACCTCCACCGGTGGAGCGGGAAAAACACAGCAGGATGCAGGCCTTCTCATCCTGTACCCCCATGGCCTCTGGAGCAGGAGGGGCCTCCTCCGTGGCCAGCCCAGCCCCTCCTGTGCCCCACTTTGGTCATCCTGGCTGGGGCCAGGCACCTCCACCCCCACCCCCACCAGCAGGGCAGCACCTCATCTGCCAGGAAGCGCAGCTTCTGCAGGAAGTTCTGGCACAGCCGCAGCTTGTCCCGCACCGTGTGCCGCTTCACCTGAGCCCGCAGGGTCTTCGCCTGCTGCCCCATGCTCTCCTGCGGGGGCGGGGGTGTAATGGGGCTCAGGCGTGACAGAGGGGGCTGGCCCTGGGGGGCTGGGACCTCAGAGGCAGATGTCCCCACCTCAGGTTCCCCTTTGCCCCTCCAGATCCTCCCCCGTCCCCGTGCCGTCCACGCGTCCTCACCAGCTCCCGCATGCAGGACTTGAGGCGCTCCCGGTCCAGCCTGGTGCGGGACGAGTGTGCCTGGTCCTTGTCAGCCAGGGAGAGGAAGCGGCTGGGGGCGGGGGAGCAGGCTTAGGGGACCCACCCCAGCAGAAGGCCCTGCCAGCCCAGAACTGGGTGCCCTTTGTCCAGGCCTCCACTTCCCGCCCTGCCAGCCCTCCCTCTCACTGGCAGCCACAGCTGAGCTCCTCCAGGACACCCCGCAGCCGCCGCTCGGGGTAGGACTTCTCGGTCTTGATCATCTCCTGTACGTCATTCAGGCCTTCTTCCTGGGAACCAGGAGTGGGGGTGCACACTGAGATGCAGCCCTTCCCCTCAGCCTCCCCAAACGTCTTCCCCCATTCATCAGGGGAGTGAGGGGCCAGGCGCCTCGCTTTAGCACCACCCCCAGGGTCCCACCATCACAGGGAAACCACCAACTTCCCAGGTTCTGTTCTCAGAGCCTGGGGCATTCAGGCCCTGCAGAAAGCAGCCACCTCTGGGCTCTGAGTTTTGGTGCTGATGGGGTCAAGGGGCCAGGCAGAACCCAGGGCTAGATGGGGGTGTGTGCGTGCAGCCCCCATGCAGGGCTGGTGGTCACCCCCAGGGAGCCCCAGGACTGGACGCGCCGGGATTCCTGATTATATATATTCATGGTCAACCCTTAGGCCCTCTGCCCACTTCTGGGACCTGGGAACTGGAGGGGAGCAGGGGTCCTTTTGGCCCCTCGCCCGCAGCGCTCTCCCCGCCCCTGCCCCAGCAAGCCACCGGGCCTGCTGCATTGTAGGGAAGGTTCTCAGAGGCACCCCAGTGCCGCCCTTCCCACCCCAGCCGGGCTCTGACCAGCTTGTCCGCGATGTGGTCCATGATGTTGGCGTTGTAGAGGCGGCGGCGCTGGTCGGGCCACCAGCTCTTGATGTAGATGCAGGGCTTGCGGTCCAGGTAGGGCAGGTGGAAGTAGTTCCTGGGGTGGGAGGTTGAGGTCTGGGGCCCAAGAATCTGGGAGGCACAGGGAGGGTCTCCCAGGTTCCTCCGTGCCCCTGGCTCACCTGTCTGTGATCTGGGGCCTCATGGGTGGGGTAGAGGAGACTGAGGCCAGGTCCCCACCCTCTTCGGTCTCATCGTCACTTGAGTTCTGGATCAGATCTACTTCCTCCTCGTCCCCTGGCTCCTTCCGAGGCCGAGGCCGCTGGGGTCGAGACAGGCCATCGACTTCATTCCCATAGTTGCCTGGAGGCAGAAGGGGACACGAGGGGGCCTAGAGTCCTCCCCCTCCCTCCAGTCCAGGTGTTGCCTTAGGCCTGTGGGAGGGTGGAGGGAAGTCAGGGAAGGTGCTGGGTGTCTGTGCTATGATACGACAGTGTACTGGCCAGAGGAGGGGCCGCATGCGCCCACCCCGCTAAGATCTGACCGGGGCCCTGACAGCCGAGGTAGGTCCAGCCCAGGCCATGGCCAACATTCCCTCTCTCTTCCCCAGCCCAGGGCCTCTCTCCCTCCTGCTGGATGCTTCCTTCCTCCCACGCCTCGCACATGCCCAGCTCTGGAGGTGGAACCAGGGTCCACCGCCGTGGGCCTGTCCCTCATGTGCACACTGCGTGCTGCGCGGGTGCCTGAGGACATGCAGAGGAAGTGGGCCCAGCCCCTGCCCCAGGGCCCAACAGGGACTACCCAGCAGCCTCTGGGAACCCCGCACTCACCTATGGTGACCTCAAAGGTGATGGGCTTGTCTCCGTTTTTACGGTCAATCATTGAAGCCTCTAGGAAGGCCCCAAACAGGAAGAATTCTTCCATCTTCCCTGTGCAGCTCTGTGAGGAAGGCGGTTGAGATCATCTCAGACCTGAGGAGGGTTGCTGGGCTTCCTCCTGCCGCCTAACTGATGGGCCCTCCGGGTTGATGGTGAGGGGCAGCCCATCCAGCTGTGGAGTTAGGCAGACAGTCCCTGAAGGACTAGAGGCCTAATTCCCTTTGCCGACCAGCCTGACGTCCTGGAGGAGAAGAGCTGAGGCTCCATCTTGGGACCTTCAGACAGAGTGGGGGGCCTCGGAATCTTGGGGAAGGTGGCCTCACCCTGGGGTCTGGCCCCTGAGACAAACAGGACAGCAGCAGGCAGAGGCCACACCCAGGCTGCCAAGGCAGGAAGGGGGCTGAGCTGGGTGGCCTGGGCCTTACCTCCGAGACGGGCGTGGCCTGCTCCACCTGCACTTCTGTGGAGCTGGTGAGCTCCGGGTTAGAGGTGTCCAGGATCTCCACAGCCAGGCCCAGCATGAGGCGGGCACGGAAGGACACACCCTCACCCAGACCCTCGTTCAGGTCCTGGTGCTCGTCCAGCAGTGTGTAGTTGCGTGTGGAGCCGTACATGTTCACCCAGGCTGGGCCCAGTGTGGGCAGGAAGCCTGTGGCCAAGGGCAGGAGGAGGAAGGGCCTGCGTCACACCCCAGGGCTCACTCAGGGTAGAAGGACCTCTTTGGGGGGGGGTCCTGATTGCTGGGCTGAGGACCCCAGCCCTTGTGGGTGACACATTTGCAGCAGGAGAAGGGTTCTGGGTGGGCTGCAGAGCGTGTAGTCTGCTGTGTGTGGGCAGGTGTGGGTGGCCTTCCGCCGCTGAAACATTCTTTCGGGCCTGCTTATTCTGCAGGGGCTTGAGCTGGTTGTGGGGAAGCAAGGGCATGCTCCCTGCTTCCTGGCACTTGGAGAGGGGGCTGCCTACACTCTGGCTCAAGGATAGATGCCAGCTCCCCCCAACTCCTTAGCGTGCCTTTGGGCCCTTTGCCATCGGTGTAGATGCCCCTCCCACCGCAGACCCTCCTCTCTGCCCTCCCTCTGCCTGTTAAAGCTTCTTTCTCCATGAAGCCTTCCCAGTTCCCTGTCCCAAGTGACTGCTGCTGTGGCTGGGTTGGGCCTCATGTGTAGCTCATATCCAATTCAGCATTATGTGTTTCGTTCTGCTTGTCTTCAAAAAAATTATAGCATTAAAAAAATCGCACTAATCTTCATATCACATAAAACGCTCCATTTTGAAGTGTGACCGTCAGGGGGTGTCAGTGCACTCACTAAGTTGTGCCTCGGGCACCTCGTTGCAGAACTTTCCAGGCCCCCTGAAAGGGGCCCATGCCTGCGAGTAGCCGCACCAATTCCTCTTCCCGCAGCCCCTGCTGCTGCTGCTCTGCCCTGTCTCTAGGGCTTGCCTATTCCCGACGTTTCATGCAAATGGGCTCAGACTGCATGTGGCTTTTTGTGCCTCTGCCTGGGGCGGGAGCATTTGGCAGCACATCTGTCTCCCTGATCCTCCAAGCACTGGGCGCACAGGGCTGGATTTGACTCTCCTCTGCGTCCTTGGCACCCAGCACAGTGCCTGGGTCCTGGAAGGGGTCAGTCCCCAGCGCAAGGTGCTGTGGCTGCAGCACACACGTGGGATATGTATGTGAACCCCCACAAGCATCAAGTCAATATTTCCATTTACAGATGGGAAAATAGGTACAAAGTCCACACAGTTACTCATGGTTGGAACTGGGTTCAAATCCAGGTCGCCTGGCTCAGGCGGGCCCAACCAGCTGTGTGCGGGACCAGAACCGCAGTGGTGGGGCTGCTGACAAGGTCTCGCAATGTCAAGTTGTGTGTGTGGGGGGGGCCCATTGGGTTTCCTGCTGCTGACCTTTGTCTCCATCGTTTGAAATTTTCCGCAGGTCAATGAAGTGGGTGCCAATGGCCACGTCGTTGACTTTGTCTGAGTCCCGGATCTGGACCTTCATGCGCTTGCAGAGTGGGGGGAACAGGTCTGTAAAAACTACTTGCTCATTCCACAGTGGCTCGTAGCTGCTCTTCTGCACTGAGGTCTTGCCCTGGGGGGAGAGAGCGAGGATTTGGTTTGTGGATATGGGGGTGTGTTGTTGTGTGGGCCTGTATGTGTCTGTGAATGTATGTGTACATGTACACACAGGGGCACGTAGTATACATGTACACACATGTGTGAATATACATGCACAGATGTAAGAAGGTGCATGCATATTTATGTGTGCATGTGTGTGTGCACCTGTAGGGGGGGGTGTGTGCATGCATGCATCTGTAGGGTATGTGTGTATGCGTTGTGTGCACCTGAAGGGTGTGTGTATGTATATTTCTCCTCATATGCCTGCCTCTCAGAGGCAGCCTCTCAGACCCGCCTCCCTTCCAGTGCTTCTCCTCAGCATTTGGTCTCTGGGGCCTGGAGGTCGAGGATTCCCTCTGGCCCATCTGCAACTGACCTTACCTCCAGCTGCTCTCAGTTGGCCCTGCCCTCACCTCTCACTCTCCCCACTTCCCTCGTGAATGCACCAAGGCAATCAAAGGCCAGTCCTAGCCTTGAGGCTCCCCATCTTGCCTCATGTCTGCCCCCAGGCTTCTACAGGCATCATTTTTCACCTCTGATGCCCGTCACCCCAACCTCCTGCACTTTGTACCCCAGTACCTTCTGGCCAGCAAAGAAGACTTGCACGTAGGGATCCACCAGGTCCTTGTTCTCACCAATGAAGGCCTTCTTCACATTGGCCATGAGGCTTGTGTTCATACGGGGCAGCCCCTCCGCTCGGTAAATTTTCACATAGAACCGGGCCCACTGGCGCTCCGGAGGTACCCCCTCAGGGAGCAGCAAGTTCCTGCAGGCATGTGCAAGCACAGAGAGCCAGGACTGATGGCCAAGCCTGGCACCCCAACTCCTGCCCTAGCATCTGCCTACCCTGGGAGCTAGGACAAGGCATGAATGATGGCTAAGAAGGCCGTGCTGGGGACTGCTCTCTTGGGGGACTCTAGACAAGTCTCCCCACCTCTCAGAGCCTCGGTTTCCTCTCCTTTAAGTTAAGAGTAAAAATATCCAGCACCCAGGAATATGATAATATTTGAATAGGTTCAAATATGTGAGAGCTTTGTAAATTCTCTACTTTCTTGGCTCCATGACCCCCTCTCTGTCCCGCAGACTAAAGCTCACGAGATGCTGTGGTCTCCCCGGCCTGCTGCTGGGAAGATATGATTCATGGGTCCCAGCACTTTCTCCCACTGAGTCCACACAAGGTCGCAGAATATCTCTGAAGGGCCACTGTCAGCTGCCTGGCATTGGTGCAGGAAGTGAGATCTCTTTCCTCTCCTGGCCTGGACTCAGCGCCCAGTAGTGGAGGCTCCGCTTCCTTCACGTTCCTCACAGGTGGTCTGGATGTCAAAGGGCTGTCTTCTTGACCTCCATCCCCCCGAGCCCCATCCCTGCCACCTCCAAACTTGCTCTCCTGTGAGGAGACCCTGGGCACTGCGGCTGGCCCTTTCCAGGAAGCCCTGGGCTTTCGGCAGGAGGTGGAGGGGGGCAGGAATGGAGCACAGGGAGATGGGAGGTAGGATCTCTGGGCGCAGCCCACTCTCAGGCAGACTTTGGGGGAGGCAGGTATCCAGGGACTGGGGGGAGATGGGAGCCTCACCCCTCAATGTCATCCTCGTCTGTCTCGTTGGCCTTGTGGGGCGTCTTGATGTTGTCTCCCTTGCCCACCACGGCCACGTCGCACTTCACATAGCCCTTCAGCCCAGAGGAGATGTCGTCAGGGTCCGACAGGATGGCCCACTTGTGGTGGAACTGGTGCTCTGTGGTTGGAGGAGGGAGGCCTGAACCTGCCGCCCCCCCCCCCCGCTTCCTGGGGACCCCCACTCCTTGGTCCTTACAGCCCTGGAACCTGGGACGACAGCCCTGCCAGCCTCTGAGCTGGGGGAGATGGGCCTGCCAATGTCATCCCAACCAGTGCCCCCCCACCCCCAGTGTTTGCCTCCTGGGGAGCAGCAGAGCGGGGGTGGGGCTTTCTGCTTCCCTCAGCATGAAGGTCTCCGGGCCACCCCACTAGAGACTGAGCCCACAGCTTGTGCGGGGCAGAGGGAAGGCATGAGCCAGGAGTGTGGAGACCCGGGTTCTGCTCCCAAACTTGGGGCAAATCCCTTCACCACCCTGGGCCTCAGTTTCTCCATCTTGCAGAGATTGGACTAGGTGTTTTTAAGATCTCTTGTGCTTCAAACGGCTTTGTGATTTTTATGTGCGTAGTCTTGGGGCTTGGACTTAGACTTCCTGGCCTGAATCACAGAAGCGGCACCAGTGGAGTCTGTTAGGTTGAACTGCCTCGGACACCCCCATAGTTTAGGGCCACCTCCAAGCCACTTAAAACCTTTGGCCTCATTTATCTCACTGTGAAATGAGAAGGAAGCCTACCTCAATGCCTTGTGAGGGCCAAATGTGACAGTCCGGGCGAAATTGTATTGTTACTGTCGTGAGGCCTAAGGGGGTCATTACTGTACCCGAATAGCAGGTTCACTTCCGGGTCTGGGTGTGCACAGTGGTTCCCGAGCTGGCCCCGCGGTCAGTGGGGGGGTCTGTCAGCCTGAGGCACCCCCTCAGGGGGGATGCCGCATGCCCCGAGGCTCCTGGAACCCACCCATCTGCATACCCAATGGCTGTGTCCTCACAGCCCCAAGGGAGCCCACCGGCCTGGCCAGGCCCAGAGTTGACCGGTGGGGCAGCCACTCACCAGGCTGGGAGTACACAGTTCCCACGTCCATCTTGAAGGAGCCCACCAGGGTGCCGCTGCGCAGCAGGTTCTTGGAGTGAATCACCTTCCGGGCAGAACCCCCAACAGCCAGTCAGGCTGGGAGGGGCTGAGGTTCTGTGGGGCGGGGCCAGGCCCACCCAAGGTGGCACCTTCTTAGTCTTTCTGGGGACCTGGGCTCATAGTTAAGTGGGAGGACTTTTGGCAGTGTCTATGTGTGTGTGTGTGTGGGGGGGCTCACTGAGCATCAGCCCCTCTGGCCTCACTTGTGTTTTGCTGCCTGCCAGGTACGGTGAGTAGGTGGACACTATACAAAGGTACCCGCTGAGGAGGTGAGAAGGCCCCAGAGTCAGCCTGTGCCCTCTTGCCCAGTTTGGGGTCCAGGCACGGTTGTCTTTTTGTGGGTGGCCACACAGAGGGGTGCCTTTCAGATCTGCACAAGGTACAGTTGCAGCTGGTGGCCCTGCCTGGGGGGACTGTCACCGACTCACCGAGATCTTGATGATCTTGTCGAACATGACGTCAGGAGAGACGTGGAAGTCGAAGACGAAGTACTAGAGAGGGGAAGGATGCAGACTTGTCACCTGGCGGTCAGTGTCTGCCAGCCTAGGGCAGTGCTGGGCCCTTCCCTCCCAGCAGTGCCTGTCTGCACCCTGGGCCACTTCCCCTGAACCCCAAATTCTTCAGATGAGCAGCAGAGTCAACCACTGGTCCTCTCTGAGCCCGGGCAGGTGGGAGCTGTGTGACCTTGAGCTGTGTGACCTTGACTGTCTGCCTCCCAGCTTCCTGCGGTGTAAATGGGGAGGAGGGCACCCACTCAGCCTTGATATGGGCCTGATGACCCACAAGGTGTGGGGAGATGCCCCGCAGTGACTCGAGCCACACAGACAATGCCACGAAACCACAGTGCTGCTCAGAGACACGTCCCAACTTCAGAGATGCTGAAATGTGAGATGAGGTCGCCCTTAGGGCTGAGGAAAGACGGGGAGGAAATCTGGAGCCATGGGTGGGAGCTGCCGCATTTCTCGTGGCTTGGTGCGTGGGTGCTTGGTGCGTGGGTGCGGGGCAGAGGGCAGAGAGGGACAGGGAGAGCTCGTGGGCAGGGAGAAGGAAGAAATGGTGCCAGAGTGCTTAGGCAGAATGTCTGAGGAGGCTCTGTCCCCGCGCCTGGAGGCTCACCCTGAGCACTGAGGCGCAAGAGCTGGCCTTAGACCGACAGACGGGCCAGTCCCTTCCTTTCCTGAGCCTCAGTCTGATGTGGGGTAGGGGCCACCATGTTGAACTGCCACAGGGTCACCATGCACAGGGGAATGCCAGGGATGTGAACTTCAGATTGTTCTGGGAGGGCAAAGATCATCACACACAGACAGGCCTGGAGGGAGGAAAGGCCAGGCCTGGAGCTGTGCCAGCTGGCTCAGCTAGACTTCGGAGCTGTCTACGGGTATATTTCTGTGCTTCTGAAGTGTTCTCACCTCCCTTTATTATGATGATGGAGCCTCAGGGAGGTTCTCACCCACTCAGAGAATTAGCCAGAGGCAGTACGCCCAGGGAGGGGGATAGACTTCAAGGAAGAGGAGTAGAGCATGGAGAAAGAAGAAAAGAAAGGGAAAGAAAGCGCTAGCGTTCCTGGGGGCCAGGAGATCATGGGAAGTAAGTTCAGAGGGGTCGCTTAGTGGTGTTTCTCAAGGGGGGGGGGGTCTGATTTTAACCCCTGGGGAACATTTAACCCCTGGCAGCAATGTCTGGAAACATTTTCAGTGCTACAGCTGGGCGGGGCATTGCAGCTGGCATCGAGCATGTAGATCTAGAAGCCAGGGATGCTGCCCACCACCCTACATTGCATAGGACAGTCTCCTCCAGCAAAGAACTTTCTGGATTAACTAGCCAAAAGGCTCAATTTGGAAATTTTGGTTTAGAAGAAACAGAAACTGAACAAATCAATTTGGGATTGTAAAAAAGAACAAAAATGTAACCAGGAACAAATTTAAGATGGCCCAGAGAGAAGTAGAATAAATTATAAATGGAGGTTAGACAGTGGTTTGTAGGCTGGAACCAGGAGACAGCCTGTTAGGCAGACACTGTCACCTTGCAGCCCCTTGTCACCAAGCGTGGTCCTGGTGCTTGGCAGTTGTTTTTTTTGGAGAAGCAGCCCTTCAGCAGAGTACCACCCAGCCCTCCAGCACATGCCAGGCTCTGAGTGGGGCCACAGTAGAGCAGTCTGGAGGCCTCCAGGCTACGAGGGAGGCGACACCCGAAGGATGAACAGCAATTCAGGGACATTATTGTCATGGAGAAAGGAGTGCGCTGATCTCTAACCTAGAGTGCAGGGAAAGCTGCTCAGTGGAAGGATATCTTAGCTGGGTCCCGTAGGGTGGGTAGGAGTTTTCCAGGAATCCAGAGTGGGGAAAGCAGCTCTATTTGCTGGGGAAAGTGGGTGCAATCTGAATGAAACCTGAGGTGCAGGGCCTGGTGCAAGGTGAGTCCTCCTGTCAGCCACTTGTGGCTTTGCCACTATCAGATAACCATGGGAGGCCAAGGGTGCCTGCCTCCGCATGCCTCAGGGGAAAATACATGCTTATCAGAGGCTTTTCCACGCAGGGATGTTTCCTGACTTAACTCAGAGATGCAGAGTCTGAATTTCCTGACTCCCCAGGAGGCTGCCACACAGGGCTGGGTGGGAGTGGGGTGTTCCTGAGTGTCCCAGTCCTGTGAGCTGTGGGGCTAGGGGTGCACCTGGGTTTTCTTCATGGAGGCACACAGCTGCCTCAGAGATGGCCTCCCCCAAGTCGCAGAGGGCACCTCAGCCCTCCCCACTCCTCAGGACAGAGCTGCCCTCCTTGGGTCAACCTGGCAGCCCACACTACCTGGAGCTATGCGGGGAGGCAGACTAGTGAGGTCAGTGACTTCTGGGTTGCTCCAATGTGTGCTCAGACATTTGAGGGAGATAAGTGCTGATAAAGACTGGCTCCCCTCTGGAGCCCAGGGGTCAAGGTGTTGTGTCTGGTGGGGAGGAAGGCATCCAAAAATAGCAGACAGAGCTCTGAGCCGATGTCAGGTGGGCTGGGCCCTGATTCCTCAACCCCTTTGTGATCTGGGGCAAGGCCCTGCCCATGTCATGTCCTCAGTCTCTTCTGCTGTAAGATGGGGAGATAGAACTAAATGGTCCCTGAGGGTCTATGACCTTGTTGTGACCCCAAAAGGCTACAAAGAATGGGGCTATACCAGGCCTTTTCTCTCTCACATCCTGAGAGTCAAGCCAGTGCCCTGGAAGGAGCCCCACAGGACTCCTCCAGCACCCATGACGCAGCTGAGCAGAGAGGGTGAGCACAGAACCCCAGATTCTGACACTTTCCCCAGGAGCGCCATTGTCCCCTTGTGTGTCATGGGTTAATGGTGACAACCCCAATAGTAGTGAGTTGGAAAAGGGGTGCCCCTCAGGCACTTAGAGAGTAACTGGCAGTGGTCAGGGCTCGCTCAGGGGCCGATGCCCTAATGGGCCAGGGCTGGAATGAGGCAGCACTGTGCAGGGACTGCAGGTCCACTCAAGAAACTGGGGGAGGGGGAAGGCTGTCAGGGAGGCTGGTCTTTTTAGATGGATGTCAGGCTGGGCTCTAGACTCGGGCTTCAGAGGATGGAAGTGCATGTCGGTGTGCACGGGGGTGTGACAGCGTGGGCCCAGGTCACCCCTGCTAGTAGCCCTTTGTGCCCCTTCACTCCCTCCTGCTCCTCCTGTTGGGCCTGCGTGGGACTGGGGCCCTGCGTCGTGCCGCATTTTGGGAGGCTCCTTTCCCAATCTCAGACCCCGGGCCACTGACCTCATTGTAATAGGGGCAGTTCGTGGACTCCTTCATGGACGTGTACTTCTTGTCGTCACCCACCTCCACGCACACCACAGGGTCCATGTTCAAGCCCACCAGCTGCCGAGCCTCAATCACTGTGATGCTGACCTGGGGGCAGGAGAGAGGGTGCCAGAGGGAAAACCACGTGAGCCTGGGTCTGGGCCTGCTGGAGTCAGTGGGAACACTGGAAGGTCCCTGGGAGCTGCAGGAGGCCCTGGCTCTTTCCCTGCAGGTGGCCCTGGTCTCATTTCTAAAGGAGGGTCTGGGCTGGATAACCTCTAAGTCAGTGTGAACTAGGCCACACTCCAGAAAACCCCTCCAATTTCAGGGGTGGGGTTGAGCTGTCAGTAATTTTAAAGGCCCCAGAGGCTCTGAACTGTGCCCAGCACGGATGGCTAGGCCCTGTAGAGGGCTGCAAACCCGCTTTCCAGGTATCATGCACTCGGCAATCAAGCTTTTTAAGTCTCTGTTAATGTGCATTTAATTTCCAGCTCTGGCATTTCTCATCTAAACTCTGCAGGCCTCTGATATGTCTGTGTCTATCTGGGGTGTGGTTTCCCTTCCCATAGTCCTGTGCCCTTTTGCTTAATTTTGTTGGTGTTTGAATGTCTGGGTGGCTCTGGTGTCCACCCGGCTCCCTGGGCTTGGTGCCTGTTGTTTGTGGGCTTCTGAGTATTTCCAGAGTCTCCCAGGTCTCCTACTATGCTGGGGAGCCCTTTTTCAGCTGTTCCTTCATTCAACAAATATTTGCATATTTACACAAATACACGCAAATGATTTGAGAGAGGGGTGTGTGTGTGTGTGTGTGTGTGTGTGTGTGTGTGGAGGGGGATGTGGGTGGGTGTGGGAATGTGGGTGTGGGAATGTGGGTGTGTGCACTTTTCCTGAATCCTCATATTTAAGCCATCACCTCTTGCTTTGGATTTGGAGGTGTCAGTCCCCCCTCCAGCAGTCATGATAAAGAGGCCCAGACTTGGGGCTGCTGCCCTGTTCTTGAGCCCCAGACCTGCCACATTCTCAACTGTGACAGCAGATGACCACGTCGGCTCACTGAGCCTCAATTTTCTCAGCTATAGTGGAGACCCCCCCGACACAGGTTTTCTGAGGGGTGAGATAACATGCATGAAAGTGCTTCTTAGAGAACAGCAAGCTCTAAAACATGCGAGCTCTTGTCATGAACGGCTTCTCAGATAGGATAGTTGGTGAGTGGCTCCCCAGCTCTGTGGGGCACGTAAGACGCTCACAATTGTTTCAGCTGACTTGTCAACTTGCATTTTAACAAAACAACCTTCCTAAGCTGGAGTTAGCATTCACCTCAGCACATTCTTCTAATGAAACTGCGTTGTTCTTTATGCTTCTTATCTTGGAGACTGGGTATTTTAATTGCTGGGCTTTGATGCAACTTCTAAGTAGAATTTTACTCGAGAATTATTTTCCCTTTTCATTAAAAAATAACCAATGAAAGTCCATCCACTGTATCCATCAACGACTTATAAATCTTCTGAGGGCCCAGAAAAATCTACACATCAAAAAACTAATGATGTTAAGAAAAGTAGCAACTCTGATGCCAATGAGAATGTTGTAGGGAAAGACAACTAGAGATGGGAAACCAGCACTTCCTAATTGGGGTAACACTGGGACCCTGGCTGTTGCAAGCATCTCTATTTCCAGCTTGAAGCACCAAAGAGAAGAGCTCAGCATCAGGAGGAGAGTAAACAGACACTAAACATCCTTCCAGAATATTCTCTGTGTAGTAGTTTATATATTTTTAACCTCTATGAAATATTTTATATAAAAAAAAATCCATGCTATTTTCCCCACCAATAATCCATACCCTTCTCCAAAATAAAATAAAATAAAATAAAATAAAATAAAATAAAATAAAATAAAATAAAATAAAATAAAGGCTTTCTATAACTCATGATTGGGAAGTAGACCAACATAGCTTTGGTATAATAAGGTTCAGCAGACATGTCATCAGGAAATTAACTTTTTCAATGTGAGCGGTTGGTTGGTTTTTGTCTTCTGTCCAGTGGCCTGACCATGATGATATTATTTTGTTCCAGTTTCTTTTCAGGAACCAAAGTTTCTACTTTCCCTCACCGAGTGGAGCCAGCAATGGCAGACAACCCTGGTTGGAAGCTCTGACACCCAAGAGGTAGGAAGTGGAAAGGGTAGGAGGGCAAAGAGGGATTTGGGTGCGGGAAGAAGCTCCAGAGGGCTCTGTTTGCTGGCTGAGGGGTGACCTCAAGGGGAATCCTGAAAATGCAGGATTGAGGTCACTGCATGGTGTTGCTGGGTGGGGGATGCCATCCCTGCTGCCCCCCACTGCCCCAGGGCTCAATGTGAGAAGTTGTAACAGTTGGATTTGAAATTGAAGTAAATCTGAGGGAGGGGATCAGTCATTCTTTCCTTTCCCTGCACCACCATCAGCGGGGCACTTGGTTTATTCAAGGTGCAAGATGAAGAGGCAAATAGAGCCACAAAGGGACCTACTCGCCAGCAGGTGGGGGAGACAGTTGACTGTTGCACCCTCTCCTTCCAAGATAAAGGACGTCAGGCCAGGAGGCTGTGTGAAAGCCGTTACAGGGAACAACACCAAGGGGAACCCTACACCTCTGTCTTGGAGAACCAAAGAGCAGTGGTGCTTTGTGACCTGCTTCTGAAGGATCTGATCATGTTGCAAGAATGCCAGCTGGGAGCTGGGGTGAGGGTGGTGGGGCTCCAACCCTGCTCTTCTGAAACGTCCTTTGCCTTCCCTCATCTCCAGAGGTGATGTGGCAGAGGTGATGTGGCCATGCTGCACTGTGGGAAGATCCTCAGGGGTGGTGTAGAGGATGGAGTGGAGAGGCAATAAGAGGTCAGGGAGACCAGACAGGAATTGGGTGCAACCCTGAAGTCGAGGTTAGGGGTGCAGGGTCAGTGGAGATGACATGGAGGTGAAAACTGGAGAGATGTCAGAGGTAAAAATGTATTCGTCTTGGTGGCAGAAACAGAGGGCAAGGAACAGACTGAAGACTCCAGAAGCATCTCTGAGCTTGCAGGGGAAACCCCCACAGTCCCAGGGAGGAGACTGTGGCATCTTGTTTTTGAGATGCCAGTATTCAGGAAAGGGTTTACTCATTGCATATGTTCTAAACAGAACACAGAGCTGGGTATGCCTTTGCCTTTCCACTGCTGGACTTTCTCTCAGTACCACCCAACTTTCAGGATGGTTCTGGGCCCTCGGGAGCCCAGAGGTCAGCTAAGTTCCCTCATCTCACCTTCTGAGGTCTTTCTAACTCAGCAAAACCAAGTTCTCCAAGAGAGTCAAGTCCCTTCTGGTAGGCTTTCTTGCATTATCTGTTGCATTTATTGGAAGCAAGAATCACTTCACATTTGCTTCTTCATAGTTCTCACTCAAAGTGTGTTAACACTTGCAGCTGAGATGTGAATGAACGAGTCAGGAAATACTGTGTTATCAGGTTAAGTCCAACAACTTTTTTGGTTCAATTCAAACTGTTTACAAATCTCGGAGGAAAACTGTCTGGTTTACTTAGTAAAAGTCTCTGAGAGGAAACAGTTTTGAAACAGTATTTGGAAACACGCAGCAGGGCGTAAGCTAAAGGTGAATGGGGTCCAGACTGTCTGTAAGGCTTAACTGGAGAGAAATTATTGACTGTGTGCCAGGACAAACTTGGGCTTGAACCCTGGCCTTATCTTTGAATAACTGTGACCAGGGGCAAGCTCCCCCCACCTGGGTGTCAGCTTCTCACCTGTGAGATGCAGTAACTCCTACATTTGGAGGTTGTACTGTCACACTAATAGGAAACACACCTGCTGCTACTCTGAGCAGTGCCCAGCACATAGTGAGCCTTCAACGAACAATAGTCATAGTAACAGCAACAACAATGTCTGTTTTCTGTGACTGGCTGGTGCTCTTGCAGAGGGAACGTATCTGACCGTGGGGTGTTTGTTCGTTAGGGTTTTCCTGTTCTCAGCGCAAGAGCAGAAAGCCCCGAGCCCATCCCCTGCAGTAGGCCTCAGTTAGGACTGTGTCTCAGTTCTGGCAGAGAGGTGAGGGGTGGCATTCCCACACCTCCTAGGAGCCCAACCACCGAGGTTGTCTAAAGCCACGGGCAGGGCCGCTTGACCCCGCCTGGAGCCATTTTTCGAGCATCTGGGAAGATGGCCATGGGCTGAATGAAAACATACTGAACTGAGAATTAAGGGAGACTAGGTGTGTCCTTCAGAAAACATGGCCAGAAATGCCGGATACAAAGAAAGGTGCCATCTAGCTTGTTCTATCACCACCTGAGTGAGGAGAGTGGGGCTATTCTTAAAGAAGGGGTAATGTGCACAGGGCCTGGGAAGTGGGCATCAGAGATAAAGCTGTAACTGGGAGGAGGGCACACTCAGAGTCTGGCAGCCTGGTATTAGTACTTAGGGTAGAGAGTGCAGTGGCCAACAGGTAGGGTCTCCTGGAGGCTTGTCCCCCTGAGCAGTCAACATTCACATTCAGTGCTAGGAAGGCCCAGCAGGTTTTTAATTTAAAACATGTCTCAGCCCCAAGGGAAGTTCTAAAGTAATGGATGGTCTCTGGGTTCTTTCCGCTTCCTGTTTATAAGTAGGTATCAAGTGCTTTGGGCCTGTACATTAGTCTATTATGAGTTGTTTTAGTGTAACTCAGTCTCTCAGGCTCTGATTAGTTCTGGAGAGAAAAGACTGAAGGTGTAGCTTTGCAAAGAAGGATCAGGCCCCCCAAGATGGAAGGGCAGTACTGGGGTACAGTCACCCTGTTTGGCCCTGTCCTAGCAGCAGACAGCTATAAATTTCTATCTCAGACACGTGGTCTCCAATTTTAGAAACGTACAAACAAAAAATTAAGTGTTAGTTAAGGAAGATATGGAGAATCAAAAAAAAAAAACCCCAAAAACCCCACACTCATATTCTCACCATCTGTAGATAACCAGGACTGACCTTAGTTCCAGCATTAAAATAACGCAAAATGATTTTTAAAAAATATACCCAAAAACCCCTTTTTAAAGAGGTTCTTATGTTAAGTGTTGGAACTTTCTCTCTCTCTCTCTCTCTCTCTCTCTCTCTCTCTCTCTCTCTCTCTCTCTTTGTGTTTGTGTGTGTGTTGGTTCTGCTTGGTTTCTTTATGGCTTTTCCAGGCACCTCTTACTTCACGAAGGCCAGGGCTACACAGCCCTGGCTGTGCTCTGGCCAGCACCAGCAATGTTCTCAAACTCTCCTTTGGGTATGTGCATCCCTACGCATGACCTTTTATGAGTGCTTCCCAGGCATAAGCTTACTTTGGGAACTTATACTCAGCTTGTGGTTCTGTATGACCCTTGATCCATGCCCCCACAGAGCTATCATGCACGTCTGACCAGACGCTCCCCACCCCAACTAGAGCAGAGTCTGAAAGGTGTGAGTCTCCAGGTGCCCCACCTACCTGGTAATCCATGGGCCGCCCTGCACTTGGCTCCATCTTAATGTCTGGCTTGGATCTGAGGAGCAGAATGTACTGTCAGGTCTGGTCTAAGCGGACTGCTTGCAGCAGGGAGGAGGTGGGCTTTGCTTAGAACTTGAAGAAGGACAGGAGGACAAAATCACAGTCCTCAAACACTCTAGGCCTACTAGATAGATGGGGATTATTTGTTCTTAGAGGCCCCAACAGAGAGGACTAACCAAAGGCAGAAGTAACAGGAAACAGAGATTAAACCAAGAGGCTCCAGTGCAGCTGGCACTCTGTGAGTCGCCTGGGCCTGGCGATGTTCAGTTACCTAGGGACAGGTCTGCAGCTACTATGCTCTGCCTTTGCAGGAGAGAGGTGAGAGCAAAGGGGCGGCATTAAGAAGAAGCAATCCGTGGGCTCTGATTCTCTCTTTTCAAATTCCAAACATGACAATCTGGGTCCTCCCTGACGGGGTGGAGACACATGGGGCTGTGGGGCTCCCGCCTACTCACCGCTTGTTGGAGACATTGGTGGTGAGAGCTGTGACGGAAGCTAGAGAGACAGAGTCAGGATCCAGCCCATCCACCAGCCGGATGGCCAGCCGGTCAAGGTCCTCCATCTCCAGCACCGCTGGTTCATCTGGGGAAGAAGCAAACCTGGTTAGGTGGACTGCATGGTGGGACAGTGACTGTGTCTCCTTCCTCCTTTGCTTTAGTACCTACATATTGAACTAATTCCAGGTTTACTTGGTAGCATCTCCATAGAATATTATGGCCTGTATATATGCAGTATTTTCTACCTAATATTATCTGTGATTTTCATTGATAGTATATCTGGTATTGCTTTTATATCTTTCATATTTTAATTGAATGTAATGCTTTCATTATCACTACTTTATTAAGCACTGGATATTTTTGTGGAAGAAGGTAGGGAATAAAGAATCCATTCTCATGTACCTCTGGTAACAGTGCTATGGTTTACTGAGGGTCTACTGTGTGCCAGACACCGGTGTCGCAGAACACTCCAGTCTCCTAGGGCCCACCCTCTCCACCAGAGAGAGGGCTCGGGGAAAGGTAGAATGGTGATAGCTGCCCTTGAGCGTTCTCTGGACTCTGGATCCCCCCCAGAAATGGGGAATTGGCCAAACAACAAAAAAGGAATTTTTTTTTTGTTATTCCCTCCACTAATTCAAAAAAGGTACTGTTTTGTATGGAGAAAAAAGATGGCAGGCTGAGCCTTTCAGAAACTGAGCGGGCTCTGCTCAGTTCTGGGACAGACCCTCTCCCAGACCCCACCCCAGACACCGACCCCCACCCCGGATGCCTGCCCAAGGCCCACTGTCACCTGGGCCCCTGCACCAGCCCCTGGGAAGTGAGGCTCCGCCCAGGTGGCCCCGCCCGCCAATCATAGGCGAGCTTTCTGGGCACCGCCCACTGGGGGCGGGGCTTGGTGGCGTCCACGAGGGCCCCCGGGACCGCTGTGGTCAGCGCACACGCCGGTACCTTGTCTCTGGGGCTCCTCCTTGTGGGGCCGGTTCTTGCCGAGCTTCATGGCGGAGAACACGCTCCTCCCGGCTCTGTGCGGGGCACCCGAAACAGGTAGAGGGAGGTGGACACAGAAGACACAGACACAGGGAGGCAGAGCCCGAGAGAAGCGTCAGGGACGCGGGCTCCACCCCAGCCCTCCCCCGCGGGCCTGGGATGCAGCAGGGCCGGCTGAGCATCCCCCACCAGGGCCACAGGGCGAAGGAAACCCCACCTCTCCCTCCCCCAGGCTCAGGGCCCTGAGGAGCAGAGAAGGTTGCCCTCGCTGGAAAGAGCACTTCTGACTGGAAGCCCCCAGGGGCCCTGGGCCGATCCCAGCCCCCCTCAGTCCAGTCTTCTCAGAGCTCCTCGCTCTGCCAGCACCCAAGCTAGTCCTCCCTGCCCCTGGAGCTCAGCTGAGTGGAAAGAAAACCAGACGGAGAGAAAGCATCAGAACACAAGGTCAGGGACAGGACTCAGCGACAGAGACCGAGGAGGGGTGCGAGGTGTGGTTGAAACTAGCTGCCCAGCTCGCAGATGGCCGTGGTGCTCAGAGCCCGCCTTGCCTTGCCCATCCCCTCCTCGCCTTGGCACTCTCCTTGTCCCCAAGGACAAGATAGGTCCTTTCCTACCTGTCTTTGGTCCTGGCTTTGCTCCTTCTACCTGTCCCCTCTCACTGCCAAATCCCCCAGCCTTCAACCCCCAGGAACATATGGCAGACTCCATAGTTCCTACCTCTTCCTCCGGCTTGATGTGGCCTTGTGCCCTCGGGCGAAGGACCTTGCAGTCAGGGGGGCTGAGGGAAGGGGGCAGGGATCCTCCCTCTCCAGTGGTGTCCCGCAGCCGATCCTGTGGTCCCCGGTGCCAGGAGGGACCAGGAGTAGGATCAGCAGGGGTGATGCGTGGTATTCCCTTACCCCATCAATATTGTATGCCTGGATACCTGACTCTCCTCTTCCCATTCTCCCTCCCCCCAGGCGTGGCTCTGTCATCCCGTAGGCCCAGGTGGGATAAGATACAGGTTCCAACTCTGAGCTCACCTTCGGGGAGCCTACACATCGTTGGGTCATGCATTCTCACGGGGAGGCATGAAATGGTTCCCAAGACCCACTGCTCTTTACACTGGGGAGTGTGAGCTTGGGGAAAACCTTTCTGTCACCGTAGAGATGACTCCTCTACTTGGGAGTGTGAACCAAACTCATCCCCCAAGTCTGGCCCTGTCCAAACCCCTGGCCTGTTCTTTACTCTCCATGTGCCTCGTGAGACATGGAGGGGTGTGTCCACAGCCCAGTGAGGGAGCCACCAAGAGGCACCAGTTTAGGAAATACTGGTCATTCATGAGTTCCTAGAAGGCCCTAGGCAGGCGACAGGATGCCCTGCATTAGCCAGCACCATGGGCGAGGGAGCCATGGGACAGGGGGTGCTCTACAAAATAAAAATGGCACCTTTGGAATTACATTTAAAGGGATATAGCCCCCCTTCTAATAAGGGCTATATTGCACACAGCAACCACCAAGAGGATACATGTTATTGAGAAGCATGGGGACCGACGGCTCTCATGCTCTTTGCTCATTTCCTCTTCACAGCAGTCGTGGGAGGGATCATCTGCTTCCCTTTCACCCCTTGAAAGGCTGAGGCTCAGCATGGGACTGAAGCATGAAACATGAGTGTCTGAGGCCAGCGACTCCACTGTGTCCTCCATGCCGGGGCACTGTACTTCTCTGAGTGTGAGCCCCACCCTGGACAGGAATCTCCAGGTAGAAGTGCAGGAATGGGCATGGACCACTCGGTTTGCCAGGGCTGGTGTCCTCTGTGATGAGTCCCATGGACCCAGCCTGTGTTTACTGAGAAGGGGCCCATCCAGAAATAATCTGAGCATCAATGTTCTGGAAGAGACTGCTCTGAGGATGGCAGTACTGTGATGAAACATCGAGCAGGTCAGTGACCCCACGGGACACAGTCGTGTGGGGGTGGAACAGCACCGTCCCGCCTAGCTTACACCTCACCACCCTGTGGGTTCTCTCTCTGCCTGGTAGCCTTAAGGGCAGTGCCATGGGTAACTGGCACCCTGCAACAGGAAGAGGGGCCGGTGTGGGCCTTACTCTGCTCCCTGCCTCAGTCTTTGGATGGCCCTTCTGCAGCCTCTAGCCTCCCTGCAGTGCCCAGGAGTCTCCTGGAAGGCCGTGCTGGACTTGCAGAGTTACCGCTTGGCCACTTCTGGGCAGTGCCATCTTTAGAGTCCCCAGCCCCACTCCATAAATGAACTACATGCTGCACAGGCCCCTCCTCTTGTTTCCCCTGCCCTGGCCTCCCGGACCCTCACCCCAAGTACTCTGAGGTGGCAGGTCCAAGCCATGTGTTGGTTGAAACGCCCTGCCTGGAGAGGCCAGCTGCTGTGTCCCCGAGGCCTGACCTTGCTGCCTGAGGCCCAGACAGGCCTTGGGTCATAAGGAACTGTGACTTTCTGAGGCTGGTCCTGAGGACCCATCCCTGTGAATAAGGGCTGGGGCTCCCCATGGGCTGTTATGATCCTCAAGTTCCAAAGCCACTTTATTCCTTAAAACAAACTTATTTGGAAGTAAAGACATTTGGAAGTAAAGACACCCAACCATTCTCTACCACACCCTGAAGCAATTTGAAGGAGAAACCCTTCTCCTCAAATCCTGAATAGTTTTAAACATGTCAGGGTTCACTGGCGATACCCCTGTGTGCTTGGGGAGATCTCAGAATGATGGTTTCTCTCTTTGGGAAAATGCAAAATGTGTAGGTTGAACGTAATTCCCAGAATTCTTATGATAGACGCTGTGCCTGTTTCTCCCAGACCTGCGTTCAGTCCACCCTAAGGGAGGGCAGCAGAGCGTGGCGTCTCTGCCCTTTGTAATCTGCTGGTGGGCGACACACAGAGGTTCCCTGTAGAAAAAGCCTTTTCTGCCCATCGCAGCACCAGTCCCTGGAAAGCACCAGTCCCTGGAAAGCCTGTGTCTCTCAGCAAAGGGTTACCTAGTCAGGGAATTTTGAAGATTATACACTTGTATTAGAGACTTAGTTTTTTCAAAAAGTAACTTGTTGATTAAGTTATCTATATCCTGAGTTTTTAAATTTAATCTGCATTTGTGCTCATTGGATGCTGCAATTACTAAAGATCGAAGGCAGTGAGAAACAGAGGGGACGAGCCAGAGGCAAGCTGGGTGCAAAACAACTGTGCATCCAAGGGCTCCTTCTCGTGGCTGCATGAGGGCAGGGGACAGAGGGCAGCAGAGGAGGCCTCTCTGCACCTTGGGGGTACAGGGCCACATTCGGGGCCTCCCTGTGAAGCCTCTGAGGGGCAGGTCCATGCCATGTGTCAGAGTGACGCGCACTGCACCTCACACTGCCGCTGGTTTCCAGAGAACAGGCTCTGAAGTTAGTGTGCTCATTGTACGCTCTCTTTTCACTTATGGATCCACCGACTTCCCTGAAGGATGTCATTGTGGTTGGGTGATGGTCCTTGGGGGCTTTGGGAACATTTGCCAAACTGTTTCTCGAGCTGTGTGTTTCACAAATTCAGGTCAATATGTTATTCTGGAGGTTGTGACTTAGAGGTTGCGGCTGGGATGGGCAGAGTTTGGGCAGACCATGTCTGCCTCCATGGCTCCTGAGTTTAGGCCTCAGGGGCTGGGTTGTGGCGTGCCTGCATTCCTTACAATGGCCAAATTGTCAGAACATGGAGCATATTCTTTAGGAGGGCCTATTTCTCTTATTTTCCTTGCCCCAGGTACAGGCAAGTTCTTAATTGCAGCTTACAGTCATCTTCCCAAGTGCATTGAATTTCAGATGGTTGCGAGTGTCTTTCCACATCTGGACAGGACCTGCTGACCCCTCAGACAAGAACCTGGCTCCAAAGGGCTCTGTTTGCACATGCGCCCAGGGGGCTTGGGAAACCCTATGTATTTAGCCCCTGGTTTGCCGGGGATGCTGACTCCTCAGCTCTCCTGGTGGCATAACCCCTTAGAAGGTTAAGCAAAAAGTATCATGGAATTGATTTTCCATCTTCCCAAACCAGCCTGACTCAGAATCTCCCTTGCTCACGGGGAGCACAAGTTCTTTCAAGGCTCGAGCCTTAAGTTTTCTCACTCATCAGCCCCAGGCCTTGAGCCCTTCTAGCCCCTTGTAGCTCACCTGTCCCACCTGGGGTCGCCACCGCCTCTCCTCTCCCAGACAAGGAAGACTTTTGGGGACAGAGAGGTGGTGAGGACTGCCAGAAAGAAGTCCCCGCTCTCTAGCTTTCTGGGGCTTTATGCTCCAGTCACGCTCTCTGGTGGGTCCTCCTGGACTTGTTGGGGAGGCGCCATTGGCTTCTTTTGACTTTGGTCACATCCTCCTTCACTGGGAAGCCTCTGTCCGTGACCACAAGGGTGGGGAGCTGAACAGGGAAGTGGAGGAGAAATCAAGACACTGAAAGGAGGGAGGAGGGAGTGGAAACCAGAGGCCTGGCCACCTGCCGCCCGCATCCTAACACCTCCCTGGCCCTCGCCCCAGGCCGGATGGAGTGACCGCCCTTGCCCTGCCATCCTCCAGTGCTGGCTCCCCCGGACAGCCTGTGCTTACCCCCTGGGACAGACCATTGGCACCCTGTGGGGAGGCGCCTTTGAGCGCGGGCTCTGCCCTGGCCTGGGACACCTACTTGTGTTCGCCATCTCGGCCTCCCTTGGTCTTCTCTCTGCCTTTGCTGAGTGGGGGGAAGAAATGAGGAGACAAGGGGACATGGGTGAGAGGGTGTGGACCAGAGATACTTGCACACTTACCCCTCACCCTGCTGCCCCCACAATCCCTGGGGCCTCCTTGTCCCAGGGACCTCTCACCCCACATCCTATCACTTCAGCACCCCTAAGCCTCCTGGACAGGGATATGCTGACTGGGCTCTGCCTTGGGGCAGGAGGAGAGGGCTTGCAGGAGTGGGGCTGGGTGGCCACGATCCCAATGCCAAGCCCAGGAGAACCTGGCACTGTGGGGCGGAGGGAAGCCTCAGGGTATCAGCTAGTCTCTGTCCCCAGGCCTGGGTCTTGTTATTTCTGAAAGTGGGTTGCAGCTTCCCAGGGAATGCAAGGTTAGGTGAGCCTGGGGCTGGGCCATCTGCTTCTCCCCGCTTTCCAACCCCTCCCACAGAGTGGGGAGCTCCTAGGTTAGAAGGGTCTCTGAGAAGAAAGGGGGCCAGAAGATTCTGGGTGTGTGTCAGTAAGCAAATACCACTCCCGGACTCAGAGCAGGGCAAGAATGGTCCTCTCCTTCTCTAGAGAAGTATCCAGAAAAATCCTCTGGAATATTCTCTCAATGCTTTCCTAATGCTGTGGCAATCAGGATGAAGAAAAGAAAAGGAATTACAATTAGCATTTTTGTCCTTCCTCACACTCTGTCCTGGCACAGACATTGTCCTGGTAGATGAAACTCTAGGCCCAGCAGCACAGGGCCGGAAGGCTGGACAGGCCAAGCTTTGGCCACCTAATCTTTCCGTTAGGCAAGCTGGTCTTTCAGTTCTTTCAAACAAGTGAACATTATTCAGGTCTCTAACAAAATCAGCTGAGACCATTGAGAACAGCTCACTGTAGAGACAGGGAGATGGTCTTAGCAGCCCTGCCCTGCGCCTGGCTGTTCTTGAGGGCAGGCCAGGCCTGGGACCCATTGGAATCCTCTGCCCCTGCACTAGCCCTGCGCCAATGAGGTTTCAAGAACTAAGGGCTGAGTGGGAGGTTTACTGGTCCCATTCTCTGAGTCACCAATCCAGGTTTGGGCGGGAGTTTGTCTGTCTAATCTCTGTCTACGTATGCACGCATGCATCTACCCACCCACCAACCAAAAAGATCTGTGTGACCCTGAAAAGTCTGAGAATTATTGCGATGAAAACCAGAATGGGAAGCGTGTTCCCTGGGAGTAGGCAGGGTAGGGCAGGAGGGTGAAATTTGTGTACTTGAATACTAACAGGAGAGGCTCTTTTCTCCTTCCCTTTGGGCTTTGCTTTGAACTTGCCAGAGGTGTTAGGTGGGCCTGTTGGGGGACTTCTCAGGCACACAGCGGAACAGGGCACAGCAGGTGCCTGCAACCTGGGCACAGCACACCATACACCCCTCTGCGTACGTTCCAGGCCTCTGTGTTCGCAAGGGCCCACACACAGATGCACACTTTGAGCGTGGAAGTGGGCCAGGGAGATGGGAAAAGGACTGTAGAAAATAATACTCTTGTGACTTTGGCTACGAGCACTGTTTTGATGACTACCAACCTTACTAACAACGGCAAGACCCTCTGCTGAGAACTGGCCTCAGCCTGTCATATCTCTGTGTCTCACAGGGTGGATATCATCATTGTCCTACTTTCCAAATGGTGGCGCCAAGGCTCAGCTTCCCTTCAGCCACTCAGCAGCAGGTGGATTGGGGTTTGACTTCTGGGCTCTTCTGGCTCTTAGGGGACCTCCTGTGAAGCCCTGGATGGACTTGATTTCCCTCCCAGCATTCTCTCTCTGTTAGCCCCGCCCTGGGCCTTGGCTTCTCCGCGCATCTTCCTCAAGCTGTCCTCCCATGCCTCCCTGGTGCTGGGAAAAGCAGCCATGTGGTGAGAGGTTCAATATGGTGGCCTGCTGGGACCCTGGCACTTCCCCTGGGCATTCAATGCTGGGGAACTGGTGGGAGGGGACCCCCAACCTCAGGTGAAGTGGCTCGGTTAGGGAAATGTCTCCTGAGTATCACTTTACCCCGAATCCCTGCCCCTGGCTCCTCTGGGCTGCTTGCCCTGGAGCTCAGCCAGGTGAAGGGAGGTGGGGGAGGGACTGGGATTTGATAAAGCAGAACTCTGGGGGCGAAGCTGGGTGTCCTGACCCCATGCACACCTGCCGATGCACAACTCTGGCT
This sequence comes from Talpa europaea, assembly GCF_964194135.1. Classification (NCBI taxonomy): domain Eukaryota; kingdom Metazoa; phylum Chordata; class Mammalia; order Eulipotyphla; family Talpidae; genus Talpa; species Talpa europaea. Next base: position 14,014,719 of record NC_140072.1, read on the forward strand.
CATGCCCTGTGGCACACACTCCACGTACAGCTCTGTGGGAGAGGTACTTGTGCCCTGCTCCCCCTGACCACAGGCATAGGAGGGAGGGCGCTGGCCCCCTGGGTCTCCATGGAATGGAAGATGATACATAGGAGAACAAGAAGAGTGCTCCTCCCACCTTTCCCCAGATGAAACCCAGCAGAGAGGCCCAGCAGGAACCTTTATATTCCCAGGAACACCAGAAAGTGGAGATGGGTAGCAGAAGGAGGTGGGCCCTGAGGACAGGAGGGACAGGCAGGAGGAGAAAATGAGAAGGAGAGAGGGTAGAGGGGGGCAGAATGCAGGGAATACTCAGGAAAACCCCAATCTCTGTAGTGCAGCTGCAGGATTAAAGCTGGGGCTCTTTTGTCCTTTATAAGATGTGCCTCCCCTACAACCGCATGGCAGCAGACCCAGAAACCAGTGGTGTGTGCCACTCGCTGGCATCATGCGCGTGTGAGTGTGTGCACGCACTGGTGTGTGCATGCATGTGCATTCAAGGGCACGGTCTCCTCTCTCTTCAGGGACGGGGTAGATGTATACTGACATGCAAGGGCCCAGAACCCTGATCCTGTGCCCCTAAGAACAAAACACCACTGGGGTTAGTGATTCACCCCTTCTCTAAGGGGAGGCTGAGCTGAGGTGCACCCTGGGCTTCCTGAGGCCAAATTGCACATGCTGTGCCCTACCAGGCCTGAAGTCCCGAGAAGACGGGCCCCAGGGTGGCCTGGCGATGCTGCCCGTGCCCCTGCTGGCCTGGTGGCCAAGGGCAGCATCTTCGCCCTTATTCCTATTCCTCCCTTCACCGGCTTCTCAGGTCTCTTAAACTTGTATCTGTGTGTTTGGGTGGGTGGGGGCGGGGGAGGGGTTCAGGTGCAAAGAGGAAAAATATTTGCCCAATCCAAAGGTATCCATTCACTCACACTGATTTAGAATGTGTGTCTTTTTCAGAGCAGACACTGCATTCCCTGTACTTGGAAAGGACAGGTGGCAGGAGATTGTTGGGAGATGATTCAAGGGGAGGGGAGCGCCCTCTCCTCTTAAAACCTGCCCTGTCCTTTAGCTGCACCGTGGACTTACCTGCATTCCTCACATTATTCCCAGCCACCCGCCAGCCTAGATTCCATGTCTCTGGCCTCTAAGGACTGTGCAATTGCATTTTCTTCTGGGGGTATGAACAGTGCGTGGGGAGTGGGCAGGCCTGCCCAGCCCCTGTCCCCGCGTGTGGCAGGACATTTGCAGTGAGACTCTCGACACAAGAGAGGCTGGTCAGAGCAGGGCCTTTGGCTTCCCCCTCTTGGGCCTTCATTGGGTCAAGGTGGAGGCCAGGCTGCCTGGGCCTGGTCTGGGACCAGAAATAGAGAGGAGACAGGCCCCCCTCCTGTCTGTGCCTCCTGTTCTCTGAGGAGAAGGAGGGTAGCCTCTTCCCCGATGTTAGGGCTCAACCTCACAGACTTTGCTTCTCCTGGTCGGGGTGAGGGAGATGCCTGACCCATCAGCCAGGCACAAGTCTCCCTGCTCCCTCCCCAGTGAGCTGCAGGGCCCAGGGCCCTCTTGGGGGCACTGCTACAGAAACCACTGCCCCCTCTTATGTCCCTTAGAACTCAGCCCTGGACTCTGGGCCAAGACCACCCAGAGGGGCCTTCTGGGGGCCCCAGGGCCCACAGATCCTCCCTGTGTCTTTGGGGGCAGTGGGCAGTCAGAAGGCCCAGCCTGTTACCTGCGGAAGCTCTTCTCTCCTGGTGGCCGGGAGCTGGGGCGGGAGCCGGGGAGCAACCCATCTGTCTCCTGGCTGTCCTTCTCCTCCTCTTGAAGGGACTCATCCCCCAGGAAGTCCCCGTCGTCCCAGGACCCCACCGTGCCATCTGTGGCCTGATACCGGACCACCATGCACAGGCTGGTCTGGAGGGAGAGAGGCGGGGAGTGAGCAGCTGGGGCTGCAACAGCAGCCATGACCCTGTGTGCGCTGCTGCTCACCGGTGGTCACTGAGAGCTTTTAAACCCCCTCCCATTTTGCAGATGAGAAAACAGAGGCTCAGAAAGACTGACATGCTCAGACTCAGTCAGTTAAGGGGCTCTGACTCCAGATCCTGGAACCTAAAGGGGTGTGGTGGACTCTGAGTCCACTGTATACAGTCAGTGTCTCCAGGGAGTAGACCACCCCCTTGTCTGACCCGGGGCTGCCTGCGAAGGTGAGGGCTGGTCTGCCTGAAATGGGCTGATCACCCCTCACTCCTGATGCTCACTGGAGATGTGAGGGCATGAGGCTGCCCAATGGAGAAGAGCCAGGCCCTGAGTGCCCTCCAAAGGTGTGCGGTCAGCTCTGTCTAGGGGACCATGCCTCAGAGCAGAGCCTGAGGTCTGGCATCCAGGTCGGTTTATTTCCTTTGTTAAAACGTGTTAAGTGCCCAGAGACTGTGCATCACTCCTTGTGCTCGTGTTGAAAGTGCAGGAGGGGATGGGACGAGAGGAATAGAGGTCCCCGCCCCTACGGAACGGCTGGTTAGGAGCAGCCCAGGCCGTGTTCGAAGGTCACGCCCTGGAGCAGCCAGCAGGGCTCAGTGTGGCCCTCAGATGATGAGAAGCCTCTTTAGCGATTCCTGAGCAGGCATCCAAACGGAAGGACCTCTCGTGCCCCCTTTGCTCTCCTCTTGCCCATCCCTGCAGGAAGAGCTGCTGTGTCTGCCATTTGACAGCAGACCCTGCTCTGCCCAAGCCTCTAGGCTGAGCCTGCATGAAGCAGGCCCGTGGGCGACCATGATGGACAAGAGCAGGGGCTCTCGGGCCACACCCACCTTGATGATCGCATTGTTGTCATCGATCAGCGCGTCGGTCACCTCCACGTGGTTTTCCTCCACCACCTTCTGCAGTACCATGCGGAAGGTACCGATGAGCCTGGGGATGGCAGAGGGGGCGTGGCAGAATGAGGAGCAAGGCTGACCTCCCAAGAAGCTGTCACTGCCTGGGCTGGAGAGAGGGAAGGCTCGCTCCGGCCCCAGGCTGGCCGTGGGGTTGGTGACCTGGAGCCAGGGCTGGTCTGCCGGGGCGGCAAATCCAGGATGTTAGGTGAGCCTCCAGGACTGTGAATGGTTACAGGTGTGAGACTCATCCCTGGGAGCACTCAAGGGCAGTGAGGACCCCGGGGGGGTGTACGCATTGGGGCAGGGGCATGACGGACCTTGGTGCTTCTCAGACCTAGCCCCTGGAAGCCCCCTCCCAGTTGTAGCTGCATCCTGGCCTCTCCCCCTTGGGCTGTGATTGAGAGAAACACAGGGTTAGGCCAGGGGACCTGGAGCTGCTGCCCCAGTCTCACCTTGCTGCAGAAAATGAGGGGGTGGACGCATAGCTTCTGCAAGGTGGAGACACTTGACAGTGGACTGGGGTGTGAAAAACACACTGGCCTGTTCATCTCTCTCACTTAGTTTTGTTCTAAATCAGTGGTTCTCAGACTTCAGCCCTAACAGATTCATCAGGAGGGCTTGCTAAGACACAGATGACTGGGACCCACCGCCCAGGTGGCGCTGGGAATGTTTCAGGACTGAGTCGGAGAGGATAAGGGTGGTGCTGACTTGCAGCTTCCAGCTTATAAATACTCCTGCCATGGCCAAGGTCAAGCTTCCAATGTGAAGCCACTGAACTCGGAGTGGGGACAGATGTGCACATCTGCTCCTGAGGGCCGGGGGTCTGGGCCAGCAGGTGGGGCAGCAGCAATGGAGAATGTGTGTTTTTGACAAGTTTGAGGCGATGCTGATGACACTGAGCACACTTTGGGGAGTCTTGTTCTACTGCTGTCCTTTGCCGACTGCACCTTCAGGCCTGTTAACCCCAGCAGACGCACTAAACCTCTGCGAGGCATCTAGAGGATGCCCAGGTGTAAGGAGGGCGGTGTCCTTGGGATCAGCTATTGATGATGAGTTGGTGCAATGTGACAAGATGCCCCCAGGGGGCAGGAGGTAGCTATTCCCCTGCAGAGAAACGCTCAGAGAAACCCGGTACCTTGGCTTAACTAGAGTCAGTGTCTCAGATCTCAGATTTTGGAGGGACTTGAGGGAGCCCCTCACGCAGTCTCCCTGACATGGCTCTCAAGCCCCTGCTAGACGCCCTGCGATGGGGACGTCTCTCCTTCATAACTCCCCTCACAGCTCGTCCACTCTGCCACTGCTTTAATTCCACATAAGAGGAGGTCCTGGCAAACCCCTGCTCTGCACACCCTGGTCCAAGCCCTACACACACAGGCTAAATATCACCCCAACAGGAGGCAGTGTAGACTGCAGAAAAACGCTGGAAGACCTGGCTCTGGCCTGCTTGGCCTCCTTGTTTGTAATCTGGCTGCAAATCAGGGGTCTACCTATTGTCCCTGCTCCTCCTGGGTGGGTCATTGTGCCAGGGCTGCAGGGTTGCTCAGGGCAACTGAGGAAGAGGCTGTCATGCCCCATGGACAGCAGGGTCCTGTCCCTGGAACGTGGAGTGCGAGGCTATTCCTTCTGCAGGAAGGAGTGCTGCCCTCCAGGTCAGGAGGTCTGGGGTAAGAACTTGGTTCAGTCCTCACCCTGCTGGGTGACCTGGGACAAAGGCCCTCTCTGGGCCTTAGATTCCCCCGGGTTGCTAGGTGAGGGGACCTAATTTGTCCTCTGACCACCTCCTTTGTGTGACCCAGCCAGGCCGCAGACACAAAAGGGCAGCCCACAGTGCCCATATACAGTGGCTGGGCAGGTGCAGGATTGCTGGGTAATTAGCCAGCAAGGGGTGGAGGTGGGGGCTCAGGTGCAGGGGGAGGGAGGACACAGACTGACTTCAAAAAAGTGGCAACCAGGCACCAGGCCCTGTCAATAATTTATCCCCTGGGAGCTGGTATCAAGTGCCTCAGGCCTGGCTAGGCCTCCCTTGTGCTCCTGGTTCATGAATTATTCAGGGACCATAGGAGATGGGGTGCCTGCAGCAGGCCATCCCCCATCATGGGCCCTGGGGAGGCCCCAGGACAGGTGGACACCCAGGATAAGTGGACGTACAAGATCCCCTGGGCCTCACAGGGATACCCAAGGTGCCTGAAAGAGGACCTCATTCGAGGCAGGCAGATCGGGGGTCTCCTGGTCCCTGATGAAGACACGCTTCCCTTCTACTAACATCCTGTCCTGGGAAACCCCAGAAGCGGTGGGTGAGGGGCAGTTTCTAAGCTGCCTCTAGAACAAATCCCTTTCTCTGAGATGGATGGTGATGGGATCAAGCCCATAGGTTCCAGTTCTCATACCAGCCGCCTTTACTTCAGTTTCCCCAAATGACTCAGTCATGCGACTCAGCTCTCACCCTGGAGTGCTCTGAACTCTCCAGAGAAGAAGGGCCACTGGGATTCCTGCTCCCAGACCTGCCCACCCTGTCAACTCTGCCTCCTGACCCACAGGGCATTTACTCATCCCCTCACGCCACAGACACAGGGGTCTGCTGGTGCCAGCACCTCTTCCCCCGGCGCCCTGCCATGCAGCAAGAGAGGCTTGGCTGGTAGCTAAGCACAGTGCGAGCCCCAGAGGTTTGCCCTCACTTAGCTGCCCTGTGAGAAAGACGGGTCACTGAGCCTCGCCTTGCTGGGCGTGGAGGGCTGTGACCTTGCATGGAGGGCTGTGACCTCAGCCGCCTCTCTGGCCTGGTCCAGGCAGACACCAGGTGGGTCTTTTCTAAGGCTCTGAGAAACAGAGCCAAGTTCCACCTGACTCAAGCACTCGCCTTCTATCCCCTAGCTGTGTGTGTGTGGGGGGGCCTCTGCTCGCCACTCCTTTTTTCCATTCCAGCTCCACAGTCAAATTGGATCTCCAGCCAGGAAGATACCCACATGGCGCAGCAGACCTCTCCTGGCTCCCCCGCTGCTCCCCTCAGCAGTGTATTTCAGTCATCTGCCTGTTCTGCTCCCCACTCTATCTCTGGTGAATCCTCTCACCCCCCTGCACCTCTGGCCTGTGCCTCAGTTCTTGTATGCATAAATATCTTTAAGGAAAAAAAAAGAAAACTAATGTAGTCTTGAATGTCAGTATAGTCACTGTCATGGTAGTCAGTTTCCCAAACAATTTGTTCATTATAGGAGTTTTGATGCTTGCAGGGTGCTGCCAACATTTCGGTGTTGGGGCTAGCGGCTTTCATTGCCAAGGATTTTCCAGTCTTTCCCCCATCCTTGGTTTCTACCTTCACTGCTCATTCACTCTGGTTTCTGAGAGCTCAGGATTCGGAAGGGGGAGAAAGACAGGTATTGGAACCCCAGCCCCCCACTGTCTACCCATGTGGCCTTATGTCCTCTCTGAGTCTCGGTTTCCCCATCTGCACAGAGAGTGGGCCGTGAGATTGTGGAGGAGCCAAACTACATGGGATCCAAGCATTCTGCAGCTTTTATTGGGAGCCTGAAAAATCTCGGCTGAGTGTGGGATGTGGGCATTTTAGCGTTTTTAGGGCAGAGAGGGTTCCTTGGCCCTGCAGGAATATGGGATGTGGCCAGGCTGCAGTTCAGCCATGACCTCCTCTAGCTTGTATAAAGCAGGTGGTTTTGGGACTTAAGGCAGGACTTTATGTTAGTTAGCCACCATTCCATACCGTTCCAGTTCTTCGGAGTTCTGCTTGCCACCCAGAAAGGAACCCCCAGTAGTAACAGTGCTCACATGGTAAGGCAGCCCAAGGACCGGGGCAGGCCTGCAGGCCCTCTGGACCCCACGCTTACTTGTTGCTGAAGACTTTGCTGTAGTTGAAGATCTGAATCTCGAGCATCTCATTGCTGTCAACGCTGCTAGCCACCGGCCACCGGAAGGTCTGGGGACAGAGGGACAGACATGGCCTTAGGTAGAAAGGACGGGGGGAGTGTGTGGGGAGTGGGGGTCCTTAGTAAGGGGGCCCTCACATTGGCCCTGCACTCTGCAGGGACAAAGTTCCCTCCTGGAACGTCCAGCGTGGGTATCGCGGCCCACTCCTCTGCAGAGGCCTGGCAACCAGCCCAAGGCCAGGGTGCAGAGGGGAGGAGGGTGGAAGAGCTTTCGGCAGACAGGACCTCTGAGTCTCAGCTCAGTTCTCCTCCCACCACTTCACAGGGGCCTTCCCATCCTGGGGGGCCCTTGTGAATGGGTGTTGCCACCAGGGTGGGGCAGGCTCCAGGGCAAGGTTTTCGGACTCTGAGCTTGGTCTTTGCTCAGTGCGAATGGAGGTGTAAGATTCCGGTTCACTCCTGTTAGGGTCGTTCTGACCAATTCAAGCTCTGTCTTGAGTGATGGCCTCAGACTCCCCCATTCAGGTCACTCCTGGCCTCATGCATCACACTGGCCATGGGAACACTGGAGACAGATTTTAGCTGTTAAGTGAAGTGTGACGGGGTAGGCCCACGGACCGCCCGTCTCCCACCCACCATCTCTAGGTTACCCTCACCACTTCTGTCTGAACCAATAATAACATAAATAGGAAGTTGAGTGGGACTTTTCCTGACTCCCTAGAAATGGCAACAAGGGCCCAAAATAGGGGTCAAAGGTGCCAAGTACCCCATCCCTTAAAAGAGACCTGCCAACAGTTGCTACCAGGTGAGGGGTGCACCTCCCTCGGGGCTTCCTCAGAGGCCTGCCACCCCCAACCTTCCCTCAACCCTCCTCCCGGGAATGAGAAAGAAGATGGGGGCTGGGGGGACAGTGAAAAGCGTCACATCCGGGCACTTTCTTGGGAGATGAGCTCCAGGCTGAGGCACACACGGGTGGGGTGGGGGCAAGGTCCCAGTGACCTTTCCCTGGGGACTCGCTGTCCCCTGAGCCCAGGCTGTCCCCTGGGCCCTGTCCTGCTCCCTGCCTTGAGTCACAAGTGAGATAAGGGAGTCTGGGCACAACAGGATGCCAGACCAGAGGAGGCGGCCCTTCTACACTGGACTTCAAATAACTGAAAATGACCAGAAAGCTCTGAGGTCTGTTCAAGATGCCATTGAGAGACCATGGGGGGCGGGGGCAGAGTGAGGGGGGATTGACAAAGCAGGTAGAAAGGAGTGACCTTTTAATTTTAAGCTTCATTTTTAGTTCTCACCGAATTCCAACTGCTTAGCAGACTGGTGACCAGTGATAATGATAGTAATAATGACGACATGTAGTATGGCTGCCATTTATGGAGAACACTTCTTAGGCAGGAGTCTGAAGGCTACCTACGTTACCTACTTTACCTGCGTTAACTCACTTAGTCTTTACTGCAGCCCAGGAGGCTGGGATGTGTTCTGCTTGACAGACAGAAAAATTAGCGCTCAGAATGTAACCTGATTCAGAGGCTCAGTGGTGGCTTAGCAGGTCCTGGGGAGGCCTCTGAGAGCCCACCCTACAGGTTGCCGTTTCAAACCTGTACTTCCTTCTCTCAGACTTCAGGGGTTTGGAGGACATTGGGCAGCCTGGCAGGTCACTGTCCCATGTGGGCAGGGCCTATCTCAAAAAGATGGTGCTCATGTGCCCTCTTTGCAGGCTGGCCCAGTTCCAGGAGGCCCCTCAAATCCAGGATGGCTCAGCTGGAGGGGGCAGGTGGGGGAGGAAGAGGCAGAGGGGGGTGAGAGGGTGAGTCCCCCCGCCCCCCAGCCTGGCGAGCTGGGCAGTCCTGGATGCAGAGGAAGAGGGGAGGGATGAGGGGCACTGGGGGGAGCAGGGCAGCCCTGGTGGCTGCAGACCTCATTAAACAGCTTGGCTCCTGCTGTCTGAGGCCTCCAGCTCAGCCGAGTGTGTGGTTTTCTTAATGAAGTTGCTTCTACTAGGCTTTGGGGAAATAAACAGCTCATGAAGGCCTAACTCATTAGCCATGTGCTGAGGGGAGGGCTGGGAGAGCAAGATTTTAGTTTCTGGGGATGGAGGGGGCAGAGGGGTTGATCCACCCGAAGGTCTGTGTGTGGGCTTTTGGCGCTGGAAGGAGACAAAGAGTCAGAGGAGGGAGGTAACAGTGGAATGGCACGTTAGAGGGCTAGAGGGCGTGGGTGTGGAGCAGCGTGGGTGGTGGTAGGTGAATGCAAAGGGACAGGCACCCACAGAAGGGAGCTGCTTGGGCTCCTGCTTGCCCAGTGCCGGGTCACCGCCTCTTCTGCCTTGGTCTGGCAATTTCCCATTTCTCTTTCATCAGAAAAATTTCACTTACAGTCTCCTTATTTTTGCTGTTGTTTCCTTTCCACCAGTTAAAGTGATGTGCACAGACACTGGCAGGGGATGCAGCAAGGCCAGATGGGCAGGTTTGGGGGCTCAGGAGCTCCTGGGGCCTCACACCCCCCCATCAGAACCCAGAGAGTACAGCTGGGAGCACATCTGGGCATAACTAGGTACTTCTCATGATACACGAGTGTCACAACCACATGGCAAGATGTGATCATTTGTAAGTGGGGAGCACTGAGGGGGTGATATTTCTCCTGGAGACCACAGCCTGTGGTGAGAGGCAGGATTTGAACGCCAGTCTCTGGATGCTTAGCTCAGGCTTAATTCACTACGCGGGACCCTCTCCTGAAACCAGGCTGAATTTAGAGGGGGAGTGCAGCTCAGGCCCTAACTGTCCTTCTAGATCATCGGCAACAGGAACACTTATTTCTTGAGTGCTGACTAAGCTGCAAGACACTGGCACTTTACATATATTATATAACTTAATCCCCACTTTATAGGGTGCTCAGGAGGGATTTGCCCAAAGAATAATTAAACTAGTTAATAGTCTAGCTTAGTAGTTAAGAGCCAGCCCCTCTGGGAAGTTAGTTGTCATGCCCAGGCAGCCCTGCTGGAGAGGCCACAGGAGGCCCAAAATGCTCACTCAACAATCAGCGCCAACTGAGCTCCCTGCTGGTTGCCCAGCAGAACTGCCCCACTGAGCCCAGCCGCAGAATCAGGAGTAACACTACAATGTTGTGATTGAGGCCACTGAGTTTTGGGGTGGTGTGTTAAGAGCACTAGATCACTATGATGTCCCCCAGGCTGCCTGTGGCTCTCTCTGGATCAGAATCCCTTTGGCAGGGCTGGGTGGCAGGCATCTCCTTAACATAAAGCAGTACCGTATGCTCCATTTCTTCCTGTGTTCACGCCAAGAAAACTCCTCCAGGGCCAGCTTGATGGTGGCTCTCAGAGCAATTCTGGCATGAGCAGAGGTGGCCGGCCCGGCTCTCTCCCTCACCGATGTCCTTGCATCTACACAGTGCCTAGTATGCAGTAGGCACTCAGCAAAGAGGGCTCAAGTGGCACGGGGCTGCTCCTTGCTGGCGGTGTGAGTTTGGGCAGGTTGGCCCATCTCTCACACCTCAGTGAAGTAAGGGTGATGGCCACTGGACTGTTCTTGGGGACAAGCACTCAGCACGGGGCCTGTCACAGGGCAAGTGCTTGATCAACATGGTAGTGCATTGCAGTGCATTGTAATGGTTCTTGTAGTTCCAGGAGCCTGTGCCCTTGGGGACAGACACTTATAAGGATGACAGGTGGCTTTTGGGGACAGAGGTCCTCTCTCTGAGTGATGTGATTCTCTTCCTGAGGCCACAGCAGCTGAGGGTTTGCCCTCTATTTCTAGAGGTGCCCTGAAAATCTGTGGCCTAGAGACTGGGCCAGGAGAACCTGAATCTCATCTAAGATCTGATTCTGCACCAGCCTCCAAATGCTCCAGGGAACTAGGTAGTAGCTGAGCCAAACAAGTCCCTCAGGTTGTCCTAAGCAAGCCCCATTCAGGGGCAAACGTTCTGTGTGCCAGGTTCTATGCATGACACTGTGGCCCCAGTGTTTCCCAGTCCTTTAGGAGCTTCTGGATTGTTCTAGAGACCTGAAATTGCAGCCTGTGACAGGAATATTGTCAGAAGTAAGGCAGCTGACATTAGGGAGGGAGGAGGGAAGAGGAACCTCTGTCTGGTGGGGTCTGAGGAGCCCTGGGCACATAGAGTCATGATGGGTCATGATGGGGTTCACCAGCTCTTGGCCTTGTTCTGGCTGGTGCTGACAGGATGGCGGAGTTCTGTACCCTATCAGTGCCACAATCTAGAACTCCACAGAAAGCTTTCCCTGTTGCAGGTTGGAGAATGACCTGGATTATTTTGACCTAGCTCATTGACTGGGTCTAGAACCATCCTGCTAGCAAGACAGCATCCTTAAAGGGACAGTCCACAGGGCCTGTCTTAGAGCTGAAGGTAGGCTTGAGGCTCAGTGTGTCTGTCCTGGTGTCCCCAGGACAGGGGCCTCTGCTGGCTGCTCTCTCTCTCTCTCTCTCTCTCTGTCCCTCTCTCTCCCACCCACCCTCCCTCCCACTCTCTCTCATTGTAGGTTAAATGTAGGATCTCAGGTTCCAGCCTCTGGGAAAGGAGACACCACATCCAGGCTCCTTTTCCACCCATTGTTGTTTGGAGCATTGTCTTTTTTCCACAGCCTCTTCCTCCCCACTCGGGTTCCTCAGCCTGGTCAACAGCAGTCCCCTGTCATTCCGGTCTGAGTGGTGGAGGGAAGGACACCTGCTTTCATGTCTTTTAATTCATTTTCGGCCGTGCAGCAGTCCTGCAGGGCAGACAGAGCAAGACGTGTATCCCCAGTTTGACAGAAGGGGAAGCCGAGGCCCAGAGAGGCTGAGTGACCAGCCCAAGGCCACAGAGCTGGTGCATACTTCAGTGAGGACTGTGGCCCAGGCCTCAGGACTCCCGGGAATGTGCTGTCTACCTCACTGCGCTGGTCCCTGCAGGCCTGGGCACGTTAAGGGAAGGACATGCAGCCTTCTGGGAAGCCAAGAGACTTTCCTTTAGAGGTTTTGCTAGGGGAAGAGGAGTTTCCTTTTCTGAGTTTGTTCTGGACCCGCCTACAGACTGGCTTTCACTCAGAGACCAGACAGGGAAGTTTAGGGCTTGTCCACCCCAGGGGGATACAAGTGTGAGCATGGGTGCAGTTCCCAGCTCAGGGGAGAGGCCCCTGGGCCCCTGAGCAGGGAGTGGGAAGGTGGCCTCCCCTGCTTGTCAGGGGGCATCCTGCAGGACAGCGGTGACTAGGCTGGACTGCTTCTCTGAGGAGATGTGGCAGCAGGGTCATGCAGAGACCCCAGTGAGGTCTGGCGGGCGTGGGCCCAGGAGCAGCTTCCACCTGCTGCACCCAGAGGGGGCCTAAGCACACACACTTGCCTTCTGGCTTAGCCACACACAGCTCTGTCTCCTGGGGAAGGACGTGTGCTCCCTAAGCTGGAGTTTCATCTGTGGGTTGCCCGGGAGACTTGCTCGCTCAGGAAGCAGCACAGATTGCTGCTGGGAGCTGCTGTCATCATCTCCTGCAGGCTGCCCAGTGGGTGATGGGCATGTGCTGTGGTGTGGGAGGGCCTCAGCACAGCAAGCCATTCCTTGTCCCCACTCCACTAAATGCCTATGGGTTCCCGTCGTGACAATTGGAGACTTCCCTGCCAGCCAGCCGGTGCACAGAGCTCTCCCCAGGCGGACTCTGCTCTTTCCTGCACTCTGATTCCATCTGCTTTTTCTCCTAATGTCCTGGCTCCTGCTCCTTCCCTGGTCTCTGGCTGCTCCCCCCGAGGCTCCCCATTGCCCAAGTTCCTGCGCTGACCCTTGGATCCTCGTGTGCTGCTGAGCCTGCTTCTCCCTGAAGCCCAGCACCCGGCACACAGTAGGTGCTGACTCTCTACCTGCCCCGTGCTGAGCAGCATTGGGAAGAGGGAGGACACCGTGATTAACTTGGAATGTCATGTACACCTGTGGCTCAGGTGTCCGGGCGCAGTGAATGGAAAGGGGTGGCATGCCCTTGGAAGGGGCATCAGGTTGCTCACTGGCAGGAGGCCTTGGTGGACATGTCCCCAGGGAGACTTGGTGACATAGAGGAGCCAGACTTCCTGCCCGGTTAGGGGGAGAGGCACAGGGGGACAGGACTGTGAGAGAGAGGGCCAGGCTGCCTAGGCTCCAATCAGCCCTTCTGGCAGGTTGTTGCATGGAGGCCTGAGGCCAGGACAGCTGGTTCAGGATGCAGCAATGTCTCTGCCATCACCACAGCCCCGCACTTTGTTCATCATTTGCAGACAGACTTTATACCCATCATCAGCCCATTTGACAAATGGGGTGACCAAGGCTTAGAAACAGAGCAGAAAGTCATGCAGCCAGATGGGGAGATGTCTGGACAGAGCCCTCCTAGCTCTGGCCACTCACTTTATTTATTTATATATTTTTGAAGTTGAGGCAAACTTTATAATAATACTTCCAATATGACTCAGGAAAACAAATTTCCCAAGCAGCATTCCTGACAGCATGCCTTCAGAAATAGGTTTCATAACTTTAGGATCTGTGACTTTGGAACCAAGAAAAACGATAAAACAGAACTCATTAAAACTATTTTACATTGTAGTAGCAAAATGTTTTTCAATTAAGTTCAAAGCTTCTTTTAAAACATATGGTAGATATATTTAAGCCCTTCTATGTTACCAGACATAAAATATTGGTAATTATCAAAATATGTTCCCTTTACTGGTCCTGACCTTAAAATTCACTCCCTTTAAATGGTGAGTTTGAATGTCCCCTGAGCTGTGGGGACACCGGAGGGAGGCAGAGCAACTGTGTCCCTGGGGTGCAGAGAGGAGCGCCAGTTTGGGGCTGCAGTGGTTAACAGCTGCTCCTTAGCCCAGGTGAGAAGGGGAGGCCTTGCTGCCCTGAATCTGCAGCTCCCACAGACCAAGTGCACTGTGTGATGGGTCTGGGGGTGGGGAGCAGCGTGGCCCAAGCCTCCACGTGCTCCACTAAATCCCAGCTACAGAGGGAACAGTGGCCCTTCCCAGCCCCAACAGAGCCAGATGAGAGGCAAAGCCCAGGAAAGGAGGGGTCAGCTATTCTGCGGGGTCACAACAGATGTGAACGTGCCAAAATGTGACTTAGACTGCTGGTTCTCACCCCAAAGTCGACACTGGAGAAGCCAAAGAAAGTATGTGGATTCCAGGAAGCAACAAGCTGACAAACATACAAAGGGTAGTGAGAAGACTGGGGGGCCAGGGCTGTTGAGCTGCTGTTGGGTTATGGGGGGTTGGGCAGGGAGGGCAGGGGAGAGGCTGCTCAGCATGGGCCAGGGCTGAGTAGAAGCCGCAGGGGTAGAGCATGTCGGAAGAGATCTTTGTGAGCTCTGCTCTCCTTGGGATACCTTGGGGCAACCATTGCCAGCGCCTTTATGGATAAAATAGTGACAGTAGCTCTGGGATGAGGACTGATGAGAACTGAAAATAGGTGTTGATGAGCCAGCTGCTCACGCCTTCTACAGCTCACTTAGCCCCCAAAGCTAGTTTGCTAAAAATCTAGACTGCCTTCTATCCAGTATCTCTCCTTAAAGGCTTAGAGATGACAGGGTGACCGGGTCTTGGGGGAGGTGGGGGGCCTTGCTGCTCACGCCTGCCCTTCAAACCCTAAGAACTGAGATAGACAGTCCTTTGATGTGTCCCCATACCTGTTACTGGACAGAGTAGCTGATTCCGGGGTGTTTGAAGAGGGCACAGTAAAAAAAGATGCATGGACAGAAGCTCTCCCTAGAAGGAAGACAGCACCCTGAACAGCACAGGCCAGCTGGAGCAGGGTCACTAGATGAATGGACCACAAAGAAATACACTGGCAAAGCAGGGAAAAGGAATCATAAGAAAACAAAATGGCAAAAATGGAAGATCAATTTGAAGACAATAGCAAATAGGTACTGACATCTGACAATAGGAGTTGCAGAGGAAAGAAAGATTTAAAAGGCAAATGAAAGGGATGTTTGAAAAAAATGGAGATAGAGTTTTCTATAATGAACCAAAGATGAAAGACCTTAGATTTGGAAGGTCTCAGAAAATGGCACAAAAAGGGGGAAGATAAACACATGATAATAAAATTTAAGAATATCAAAGATAAAATCATGATACTATTTTCCAGAAAGAAAGAAAAGATCCCTCCCAAACTTAGAAGAATCAGATTGTCTTTAGACTTTTTTGCAGCAACGTGGAATGCTATTTTTGAACTTGTGAAGGTACAATTCCATGTCTAGAATTTGAAACGTTCAATTTAAAGAAATAGGAAAAATATCCTCAGATTTATAAAGCTTTGAAGGTTTGCTGCACATCACCCAAATTAAAAATGTTTTTGGAGGAAGTATTCAAATTAGAAGAAAAACAATACCAAGAGATACTTCAAAAAATATGAGAAGTAAAGCAAAGATGGTTGTTGTCTTTTAAAAAAAATAAAATGAGTAAGACAAATGAAAGTAAAAGTGAATACATATTCAAAAGAACCTAGCATTAAAATTCTAACTAGACAATATCAGCATGAGGATGTTGACTGAAGTGGGGAGATCAAAGAGGCAAAGAAGAATATTAAAATAGTAATTGTTAGAGACACAATAAAAATTAGGGAGAAACTATAATTTTTGATTCATTTGGGGATGTATAAAGATAGTCAGGGTGACTACTCTAAAAACAAAAATAGAAATAAAATTTTTACAGAAGAAAACCCAACCTATCTGATGGCTTGATAGGAAGGAGGATTAAAAAAAGACAAAATGTATAGTAAATGGAAAATATAAAATAAGATAGTGGTAAAAGTAAGACAATAGTAAAATTAACTACAATAGATGTAAATGGATAAAACTAATCAATTAAAAGAGACTCTCATATTGGGTAACAAAGTAAAATCTATAAATAAATGCTCTAAGATGAAACATGAATTTAAAAGGTGCCTAGAAATGTTGAAACTAAAGACATGGAAAAAGATACTAAGAAAATAAAAAGATTGAAAATAATGTAAGTAAAAATGGACCAAAATAAGCTGAGATAGCACTATTAATAGCTGGTAACCTAGAAATGAATGTAAAAAAAAAAAACCCATCATAAATGACAAAGATATTAAATACTGATAAAAGGAAAAATAGACAAGATAACCATCATAAACATATGGGCAACTAGCAAAAATTTTAAACTACATCAAGCAACAACTATTAGAACAGGGAGAGATATAAAAATCAGAATTATCCTTAAAGATTTTAATACAATTACTTGAAACTGATAGATCAAACAGAAAAATAAACAAAATTTGAAGAATTGAGTAACATAACTAATAAGTTCATACTTAGATTGCACTATTTATAGAACTCGCCACTGAACGTATCTCTTTTCGGCAGTGGGAGCATTTATGATTGTGGATTAGGCATTATAGAAGTCTCAATAAATTCCAAAGGATCAATATTCTGGACTATGATTTTTGATCATAATGTAGTAAAACTAGATAGAAATAAAATAAGGAGCTGAAAAAGTTATATAGAGTTCAATATAACATTATTATATAGCTCAAGTTTAAAAGAAAAGTCTAAAAGAAAATAAGAAATGTTTAAAAGTAAATAATAAGGAAAACCATACAGAAAATGTATGTATAGCAAAATTTATAGTTTAAAATACACATTAAAAAAATGAGAGAAGAAAAGAAATAATATCTTAGGATGCAACTCAAGAAATTGGTGGTGGGGGGAACCCACAGAGCAAAATAAAATAAACAGAGAAAAGGGGAACAAGTAATCAATGAAATGGGAAGCAAAAAGAACAACAGAGATTAATGAAACCAAGAGCTGATTCTTTGGGAAGATTAATGGGATACAGGCCTTTAGCAAAAATGACCAAGGAAAACAGGGAGAAGATACAAATAAATGAAATATGGAGTAAAAAGGGGAATGACTATAGGCAGAATAAAGATTTGAAACTCTTAAAAATGTCATGGCCAAATCTGTGCTCATAAGTTTTTAAACCTAAGTGAAACGTAAAATCCTTAGAAAAACATAAAAATCCAAAATTGGCACAAGAAGACAAATTCAAAAGGGCATCAAAGAGCTCCTCTCCCCAGACTATCCAGATGAATCTATTTTTACATTTTATTCTTTCAAAATGTCAAAGAAGAGTAAACTCCTATTCTATGTGTGTTGTTTCGGAAAATTTTAGGTCAAAAATTTTTGTGAACATTGCTGCAAAATTCCTAAATAAATACATTTGCCAATTGCGTTTAACAGTATATTAAAAGTAATACATTACACGATATACTAAAGAGTGAGATAATAATCTGAATCCATTCAGAAAAACTTTTGATACAGGTCAACAATCTTTCATAATAACAACTCCGTAAATTAGTAAGATAGCGTTCAATAATAAGATCCTACTACAACAATTGTGTTCGATGAGAAACCGTAGACACATTTTGTCCCTTTAGTAGCAGGAATATGGGAAACATGCCCGCCATCCCCACCAATGTTCATGAAGCAAACTGTTGTGTGGGAAACCAAAAGAAACACATAACACAAGCCCATTTAAATGAACAAAAATTATATGCTCCAAGACAGCAAGACAAATTTTGTAGGAATACACGGGAAATCAGAAGAGACACATTAAATACATTTGAATGGAGGGAAAGAAATAGAGGATAAAAGAAAACACACACACATCCCTGCAAGCACACGTACTTAAAAACAAGAGCAGAGCCTATAGGGACCAAACGGATAATGTGCCCTAAATTGAGATAAACGGTTTATTCAGTCCTATGAGCTGATGGCTTAAAAGAAGAAAAATTTTTGAAGATGATACAGTGGAAAATTGACCCCAGTCGCTCTTAAAGAGAAAGGGTTGAGGGCCACACGAGACTGGCTTTGCTGGAAGTCCAGGTGGGGTTAGCCTGGGTCTTTCACTGCCCCGGGAACCCCTCTCCTCTGGCCCTGTTGGACCCTCAGCTGGTGGCTTGTTCTCAGGACTACAACACCGCACAGGTGGGGGCAGGCCCTTGCTCCCAGGAGCACAAAAGACTCCCACAGGGCTGTGGGTTGGTCTGGACAGCCCTGCTCTGTGTGGTTCGCGTCACAGGGGGGTCTCTTGTGCAGAAATTCCTAAGGGGCAGCACGTGGAGGGGGAGCTGGAGTCTCCTCCACACCCTCCCGTCACCCATGAAGCAAACCAGATGGGTGGGGGCAGGAGGCAGGGAGGGCACTGCTCCCCGCCTGCTCAGGGCATCCTACCTCGTCGAAGTCAGCCACATCCTCACAGTTCTCTAGGACCCGGGAGTAGAAGGATTGCCCTGTGGGGGAAAGAGGACAGTTTTGAGTCAGAACTCCCTGGACACACACGTGGGGTCAGAGCTCTCTGCCTGGGTTTTGGGTTTCCAGCATTTGGGTTCATGCAGCACGACTATGACCCTGGGAGCGTGTGTCTTGGGCAGCAATGCCAGAGGGGGCAGGTTCCCATACTGTCATATCTGACCCCTCAGCAGCCTTGTGGGGCAAGCAGTTCAAAGGCATTAGCTCCACTGCACAATGAGGATCCCAAAGTGCCGGGGGCACCAGGCTGGTCCGAGACGGAGTGGGGCGGCCTCTTTTCTCCAGCATGGCTCCCAATGGCCTTCTTGGCTTTCTCTGCTGTCTATGGGCCTTCCTGGTTGTAGCAGCCTGTGCTAGCACGGGGGTGGACCCCTGCTGCCAGCCCTCTTTCTTTGACCCTGTCTGCTGCCAGGCCCCGGTGCTTCCCCAGCCAGGATCCAGGACAGTCAACCACACTTGAGCTTTCTTCCAGGGAATCAAGACCCTCCCTTCACACTCGCAATCGCTTTTCCGTCAAGCTTGAGTTTTTCTCCTCTGGGGCAGGTAGCCGAGAATGTGATGGGACACATGTTTCCAGACCCCTTCACCACTCACCTGCCATGCCACCCACCAGGACAGACATAAAGTTGCTGCCTTCCTGGCCCATCCTGTGAGAACTGGCCCAGGTTGCTGGGAGAACCTGAGTCAGGAGAGGAGGAGGCAGGTTGGGGTGGGGGAAGTGGTGGCAATGAGAGGGATGCCTGGGCCAGTCCAGCTCACTTAGAGAAGGCCCACTGACCTCCGTGCTGAGGACCACGTGCCTGGGACTCGGGGCAGAGGGGTGGTGCATGCACAGGTGCCTGCGCCCAGGGAGCTTCTGGCCTGGGAGGGCAAAGCAGGGGGTAGCAGGTCACCTGTGCAATACATACCCCAAGGGGCAGTTTTGCAGGAGAAGGAAGGGTAAATACTGGTTTGGGGTGGGTGGGAGCAAAGAGGCAAGGGTTGTAATTCTACGAGGAGAAATCCAGAGATGGGATGGGTTCATTTTTTTTTATTTAGAATTAATTTATTATCATCTGTCAAGTCTACACTAAAGAGAAAGGAAAAGAAAAAGGTAGCTTCTATAATAGGATTCTCTTTATAAATGCACCCCAAACCACAGTTGTTTCACATGTGAATAGACAAAGACTTCAAATACACCCCAAAACACAATTGTTTTATATGTGAATAGACAAAGATTTAAACTCATAGCTATTTCTAGGCAAGAGGAGTAAGAAGACATAGAAAACAGCATACTTGGATGTTTTGTTGTAGACACTCGAATTTGCAGTTTTTTTCAATGACCCTGCTTTGCTTCTGTAATCAAAAGAAAAATGCTTTCAAGTCCCCTCCAGCCTAAATCAGCAGGTCATCCACTAAACAGTTATCTCAAGGTCAAACTCAGTCCCATTCTTAGGGTTACTTTGGGTTGTTGCTGATGAGCAGGCTGGGACCCAGCAGAGGACTTGGGGGCCACACTGTGCTTTTCTCCCCACAGAAAATCTGGGAGACCCACTAGGACTAGCCCCAAGCCAGGGAGGGGCTGGAGAGGAGCCCACTGGGCCCTCATGGCAGTGGGGCACAATCCCCCTGGGGACCACTTGTCTCCTCTGGCCCCTGTTGCCTCCCCAGGCAAGAGGCCTGGGCTGACTGCTTCAGGGCCTGCCAGGCTCTCGGGACTCAGGAGCGAGTCCCAGTTGCACAGAACTGCCTCCCGATGAGGACGCCAGGGGTTTGAGGCAGGAGGAGGGTCTGAAGAAGGGTGTGTGTGTACGAGTGTGTGTGGATGTGTTTGTGTGCACAGCTGTGTGTGTTTGGAGGGTGGCAGCCTGTGGGTGGGTGGGGTGCATCCAAGAAAATGAGGAAGAAGCTGTAAAGCAGAAGCTGTACACATGGAAAAGAGATGTGAAGTAGACAGATGGGCAAGAAGGACTCTTTAGCACTAGCCGGGGACAAAACAAAACATCTCAACAACAAACCCAAAGCAGCCAGAGGAAAAGAAAGAAATAGGAAAGATGGTGCCTGCGCCCCTCTTGATTTTCCCCACAGGTGACACAGTGTAGATGGAGACTCAGGTGAGCATATTTGTGCGTTGAGGCTCCCCTAGGACCTGGGGCTCGGAATACCCAAGGGTCTTTTCCATCCTGCAAGACCTGGACCAGCCTGGGTCTCCTGGACTGAACACTAAGCCACCCAGCCAGGGAGGGGAGGGAGGGACTGTCCATGATGGCGTTAGCAGTTCCCTGGAGCTACCGAGACTGAAAGCCGGCCCTGCTTGCACATGTCCTGGCTCCTTGTTAGAGACGGTGTGAAATGCAGTGAAATTATCCACTGTGCAATTGATCCATCAGGGCTCTGTCTTGAAAAGCAGGAAAACCTCATTGCCTTGGGTCATGGGTATTTAAATGTGGTGAATGTTGTCAAACAGGATGAGCCAAATTTTAACTAGATACGAAAAAACAAATCAAATCAATTGTACAGAAACAGTGCAAAAGGCAAACTTATTAAGAAAACAGAATGTCCTTCTTAAGGGTTTTTGAAAAGCTACCTTTTCAGAGGGATTGTATGGCCAGGGCAGGGTCATTCAAGTGTCCTTTTCTGATCATCAGGACAGAGCCAGGGTACCTCTCTCACCCCTTTCAAGTTAGGAGGGGATTGCTAGCCCCTCTCTTTCCACTTAACACCTGCTCCATGCCACACCAGTCTTGTTGACATTTCAGCTGCCTTTTAAGCGGCTTTCAGACAAAATCATTTAAAAATCTCCAAATCCAATCCACTTTCAAGACACAGAGAAGACCGAGAAAGACTTGAGAGAAAGAAAATAGCCTGTTCTCTGCAGGGGAGAGGCTGCTGTGGCAGGAGCCCAGGGATGAGGTGAGGCTGCACCAGCTCTCTCCTTCCAGGGGCAGCTGCTCATGGGAAGGCTGAGCTGTTTGAAATAAACTCCCTGAGTCAATAAATGCGGTTAGGACAGCAGAGTCGGTGCCCACAATGGCATAAGGGCCAGGCCATCAGATTTACCCCAAAAGAGGGGTTTGGGAGCCCAAACGTCATAGTAAGTTTTGAGTCATTCTCCATTTTCAAATATATGCAGAGCAGCCACCTCCCAAGATGATGGTGAGCTCAGCTCTGCTCCGCCTCACACCCAGGATGAAGTGCTGGCTTATATGATAATGTAACTTAAGGGAACAAATACCTCATTTGCACTGACAGCTCCTCCTCCAGACAGTTCACCTGCTAGAGCTGGACTGGGGTGGGATGAGGGGTGGACAGGTGGGTAGGGCGGTGTTCAAAGCCCACTGGAGCCCGGGTGAAGCACAGGCTCCTGCGGTACTGTCGTAGCTGAGTCTGCTCTCCCTCCCACAGCCAGCCGGCTCCTCAGGGGGGCCCTGCGCTTCTCATCCTCCCAGTTCCCCAGTTCATGTCGCCCTGTTCTTTTTGAAAGCTGCTCCAACAAGCACCAGGAAGCAGGGCACAGGGCTGCAGGAAAAGAGGCGGCGCCCAAGAGGCCCAGGCCCAATCAGGTGTGGGGCCTGGGATGCAGCTCAAGGGCTGGGGGCCTGGACCTGACCGTTCAGTCCCTTGGGGTCTCCCAGTCATCATCTGTGACTGGGGGCAATTATGGTGACCAGTACTTAGTGGAACCACCGTAGGGGTCCGTGGGACACGCTCAGTGAAAGCGGCTTAGAACATCTGGCAGGGGCCAGAGGGCTGTGGTAAGGTACTAAGCAGCCCGGGGTTCAAACCCCTGCTCTTCCACTTGCCAGAGAAGAGACCATCTCTTTGCCTTAGTTTCCTCACCCATTAAATGGAGGAAATGACAGTTCTTAAACTCCTGTTGCATGGCTCATTACCCAATGAAAAATGACAATTAATCTACGAAGGAGGAGTCCTGTTTTTCCTTTTGACATTTATGTCTTAAATACAAAAATGGTCTCCTCTATTATGAATGACATTTTGTAGCTTATTTTTAGTAATAGGTAATCAGGAACAATTTTCCCCCTCATCTTATATAATGTTTTTTCCAGTTTTAGGTATTTTAGGTATGATGAGCTCTTTTTTTAATGAGGTAAAATTTACCCTTACAGATCTTAAGTGAACAGCTCAATGAGTTTCGAGAAACACATTTCTAAACCTATAAAATCACCACACAAACAAGATGTAGACCCTTCCCATTCCCTTAAAATGTCCCTGGTCCCCCACTTTCCAACTGATCTCTACCCCCACCCTCAATAGGCAACCAGGGCTCTGACTTTTATCACCAAAGATCAGTTGTGCCAGATTTAAACTTTACATAGATGGTTTCAGACAGAAGGTACTTTTCGGGTGTCTCGTTACTTCGCGTCAATGTAATGCTTTGTGATTCATCCCTATAGTCGATGTGTCAATGATTCATTCACTGCTGTTTTTGAGTAACGTTCCGTGCTATGAATGACGAGACCACAACCTGTTGATACGTTGGGAGTTGCTTCCAGTGTTGGGCTATTACTAGTAAAGTTGCTGTAAACATTCTTGTGAAAGTATTTCTGTGGACATAGAATTGCATTTCTCTTGGGGACATGCCTGAAAGCAGGTTCTCTGGGACCCAGGGTAGGTGCTTGTTCAATTTGATGCGAAACTGCCAGTCCTCCAAAGCGATTAGACCTTTTACAAATCCTGGCCACAGTGTAGAAGTTTTAGTTGTCCCACATCCTCATCGACATTGATTTTTCTATTTTAGTGCATGTGAAATAGCATCTCATTCTGGGTTTGCTAACAACGTGGATGACTTGTGTGTATACTGATCATTTGTATAATTACTGGAGAAAATACTCAAGTCTTTTGCCTATTAAAATTCTTGCTCATTTATCTTTTTTGTTATGCATCTGTAGGGGTTCTTCATGTACTCTACTAGTCTTTATTTTTTATTTTTTTTTTTATAGAGGCATGTTTTTATTTATTTATTTGTTTGTTTGTTTTGTTTATACATGCACTGGGTACAGTCAGAAGCGCGGGAGGGTGAGAGAATTCACCAGAGCCAGAGCGGGGAGCAGAGCAGGCAGAAGGACCGAAGTACACTGCTGAGGGGAGCAGCGGGTGGCAGGAGAGGTCTGCGCACCATGTGGGACCCTCCTCCGGTGGCCGGGGAGCAGCCGGGGATCGAACCGGCACCGCAGAGGCCGCGGGCAGCTTCGCAACCCAGCGCTCAACCGCTGCGCCACCGGGGAGGCCCTCTACTAGTCTTTAAATGTGTGTTTTTATCTGATGCTTTCTTATAGTCTTCAATGTGTTTATTAATGAGTAGGTGTTTTTTTAAGATTTATTTTATTTATTTATGCATACAAGAGCTGAATGGTAGGCCAGAGGTGTGGGGGGGTGAGAGGATTCACCAGAGACAGTGGGGAGCAGAACAGACAGATCTACTGAAATACACTGCTGAGGGGAGCAGCGGGCTTGACAGGTGAGGTCTGCTGCACCATGTGGGTCAACTCCCTGGCCAGGGATCAGGGATAAAACTCATGTTGCAGTGGCTGCCGATAGTTTAATAGTGCTGAGACTTAACCCCTTGCACCACCAGGGACGTCCAAGGAGTAGTGTTTTTAATAACTCCAAGTTATCAATTTTGGCAAATTTTATTTCTTATACTTTTTGCTTTTATGGCTTCTTTAACAAATCTTCGTCTAATCCAAGAATTTAATAGAGATATTCTATATTTCTTTGATTTAGTTTATAATCCATCTTGAAATAATTTTTGCATGTGGAATAAGATAGGACTCTGATACTCATTTCCCTCCCATATAGGTATTTATTCTTCTAGCTAACATCTAAATTGAAAATCACTTAACTGGGTGGGGGCGTTTCCTGGACACTTGCTTTTGTTTCTTTGATCTGTATACCTGTTCTAAGGTTCATGACACACGTCTTGATTCCTATTGACATAATCGCATGGTTCTTCTCCTTTATTATGTTGATTTGGTGATATAGCTTGATTGATTTTCTAATTTTAAACTAAACTTGCATTTTAGGGATAAAACTTTATGTGCTATTCCATTCATATATTTCTACTTAATTGACTAACATTTATTGGCTAATATTTTGTTAAGGATTTTTACACATATCATCATGAAGGATATTGGGCTCTTATTTTCTTGTTGTGTAGGATCTTTATCAGGTTTTGTTATCAAAACCTCTTTCCTCTATTTTCTGAAAGTTTGTTTAAAATTGGTATTATTTGCCCCTTAAATGTTTTCTGGAATTCACCAGTGAGGTTATTTAGACCTGAAGCTTTCTTTATGGGAAGGTGGTGTAGTGTCATTACCATCATCATAATGGTTATTACAAATTTTATTTCTTTAATAGATATTGAACTCTTCCCATTCTGTATTTCTTTTTGGATCAGTTTTGGTAAATTGTTTTTCAAGGAATTTGTCCATCCTGTGGGAGTTGTAGAAATTGAGATAAAGTTATTTATAATATCCCTTTGTTTTCCTTTGAATGTGATGTTATTCCCTCTCTTGTTCCTGATATTGGTGATTTGTATTTCCTTGTTTTTGTTTTTTTTCTCTTGATCAGTCTTCTACAATTTACCTAGTCCCTGCCCCCGCCCCCCGACAAGTACCAACTTTTGGCTTTGCTACCTTTCAATGTTGTTTTTCCTCTACTTATTTTCTTATACTTGCCTTGGATTTAGCTTTTCTTAGGTTGTTTTCATTTTTATTTATTGAAATATAACTCACCACTATCTAATTCCAGAATATTTTCATCATCCCTCCCCCATCAAAACACCCATACTCATTCGCAGTCACCCCCATTCTCTCCTTCTGCCCCTGAAACCACTAATCTAATTTCTGTCCCTATGGATTTGTCTATTCTGGGAATTTCATAGAAATGAAATCATATAATCTGTGGTCTTTTGTGTTTGGCTTATCCACTTAACATTATGTTTTCAGGACATGGGTTTAAGTTGCTCCTCTTTTAGCAGGTTCTTAAGGCAGAAACTAGATCATTGATTTTATACTTTCTTTGTTTCTGCTCTAGGATTTAAAAGTAAGGATTTAAAACTATAAATATTGATATGTTGGACTTTCATTACCATTCAGTTGGAAGTGTTTTATATATATATATATATAAATATAAATATATATAGGGTTTATATATATATATAGGGTTTTTTTTAAGGTTTATTTATGCATACAAGAGCTGGAGTACAAGCCAGAGGTGTGGGGGGTGAGAGGACTCACCAGAGACAGAGTGGGGAACAGAACAGGCAGACTGACTGAAATACATCGCTGAGGGAGCAGCGGGAGAATCAGGAGAGGTCTGCTGCGCCATGTGGGTTGCTCCCTGGCGGGCCGGAGATAGAACTCATGCTGCAGAGGCTGTGGACAGCTTCACAAGGTTGCGTCTTAACCCCTTGCATCACCAGGGAGGCCCCCTGTATATATTTTTTTGTCTTCTGCTTTCACCATGATTATTTAGAAGGATATTTATTACTTTCCAAATATTTGGAGGGTTTGAATAACTCTTATTGCTATTAACTTCTAATTGAATTTCCAGTGTGATCAGAGAGCTTACTTCATAAGATGTCAATGTTTTGAAATGTACTAAGACTTGTCTAGCACCTGGCATATAGTACATCTTGATGTGTGTTCCATATGCATTTGCGAAGAATAGTTTTAGAGTGTAATATACTAGAAAAGTCAGTTAGGTCGAAGTGCCTGTCCTGTCTCCTGCCCAGTAAAACTTCCTCCTGGGCCCTGTACTCTTCTGCAGAGTCATGTCCGTGGCTCCAGGGCGGCCAGCTCCTACCTCCCTTCTTATGCTCCCTTGTTATCTGTTCCAAGGAACCCTGATCTCGCCCCCTGGTCTTGCTTGCAGACCTCCTGCTCTGAGAGATCTCCTCTGCCTCCTGCTGCCATGCACCTGTACCTTTCTTTTCAAAATGCATGTCCCACTCATGAGGGTTTGTGCAGTGACTGTCTGCCCCCGACGGCAGGGACCACGTCTGTCTCATTTCCCACTGCCACCTTAGTGCCTAGAACAGTGCCTGGCACATAGCTAGCCTGAAGTGAATTTTATTACCTGGATAAATGAAAGAATGAGCAAACAGGTGACTAAATACTTGACTCAAAAAGCACATCGATGTGTAGCTTTAAAATGAGTTGGAAAAAAATTTTATGACATTGCTGAGGCAGTTAGAAATTTGATCACTGACTAGATATTTGATAGTATTACGGGATTGTTGTTACTTTTTAAAGAGTGATATATGTGGGCTTTTTTTAGTATTTGTCATTTTTAGCGATGTACTTAATGTTTACAGATGAAACATATGGTGTTTGGAATTTGCTGCCAAATAATTTGGGATGTGGGAGCAGGATGGAGTGCAAATGAAGTAAGATTGGCCAATACTGCATAGGGGGAACTTGGGGGCCACTGGACTATTCTCCTTATTTTTGTATATATTTAAGACTTTCCATTTAAAAGGGCCGATAATAAGACACGGGTTGACCCCAGGGGTGGGAGTAAATGAGAGGGATGTAGCTTTGCTGTCATCAGTCAGGGTGGTAAGATCACCAAGAGCTAGTGATTTCTTCTCTGCCTCTCGCTGTCTTGCACCTGTACCCTGGCAGGACCCCAGGTTTGAATGGAGCTGAGCACCAGATAGACGTTGGACTAGAGGAACCCCAAGCCCCCTCCTGCTCTGTGTTCCGCAGCTCTGTGATCTACGCCGGGAAGTACAGACCCTAAGCCAATACTGCCTCCCTGTGAACAGCAGCCAAGGCGGCTCCTTCCCAGACAGCCCTCTCCCGGTTCTGGCTGCAGGCCTGTGAGCTAAATGGGGACTGTTGTCTGCAACAAGTTCCTCGGAAGCGGAGGCACCCTGGCCTTGTGGCCTGCATGCCCCAACTGGAGTGGCCACCTCACCAACATATCAGTCCTGCCCATGCTCTGTCCTCAAAGCCTCTGGTATCTCTGTCTCAGCCAGTGGACCTACCTCCTGCAGGGCAGGAATTCCCTGTGGTTTCAATGGGTGTTACCAACATGCCCATTAACAAATGTGGAAACTGAGGGTCAGTAAGGTTAAGTATGTGGTGGAACCCAGGGCTTCTGACCCTGTATCTAGAACTTTCTTTACCACAGCAACATGGGCCTCTTTTCAAAGTGACCCAAGGGACTTATCACCGAAAGTCAAGTTGTATTTCAAACAGCTGATCTGGTTTACCTGAGAACACCACCACCAAGTACATCTGGCCTAGGGCTCCCTCAGCCCACCTGACATTGAACTTCAAAGGATTAGAGAAACTCGGGACCAGCATCTCCCTCCTACCTTCACCAATTCCTTATTTCTCCCCACAGCACATTTGGTTGGGCACCTGTGGTTGTGTGTGCCAGGAGACATTGGGGAACATTCTAGAATAGACCAGTTCTCTGAATTGTTAGTGTTGGTCTTTGGGGGAGCCTGTAGTTGTCAACTGTTGGCTGCGGCGCTGAATGACGGAGACATCTCTGGTTGTTATAAAGTACACTTTCTGGAAACTGCTTGCCACGTGCCTGTTCCTGCTGCCTGACCACCCTCCCCAGGAGCTCTGCCTGTGGCCACCAGCCGCAGATGCAGAGCTTGAAATGGGTCTCTCCGCTCCGTCCAGAGGGCAAGGCCACAAAGAGGCTAGTCCCCGTGTGATCAGCGGAGGCTGCAGGGACAGGCTGCTCAAAGAAAAGCGTGGACAGCAGACAGACCGGGGCTCACCCCACATGCCCTGGAGGACAAAGGGGGTTTTCAGGATGGAGCAGCCAGGGCCGGGGTGAGGTCTCATGAGCTGGGGTCGCTGGGCCTCAGCCTGTCCACTAATGCCATGCACATCTCCCCTTGGTTCCTCTGTCAGCCTTGGTTTCTCTGCCTGCAGCGGGACTGCGCTTGCAGCCTGGAGCTTCCCTGTCATAGTAGAAACAACATCACAACCTGCAGCTGAAACACCACGCACTGTCTGTCCAGCACAGGGACAAGGGCCACAGGTGAAAGGATGCACTTGCTTTTTCTAAATTCAGCACAAGCCGGCAGGTGGCGCCTGGAGCTCCAGGTGCTGCAGAGGAAGCAGGTAAGGTGTGCAGAGCTACCGCCTGGACTGCGCCTTCCTGTCCGTCCTGCAACTCATTCCTGGGATGCAGAGGCACCCAGGCCTTGTGGCCTGCGTGCACTACAGGGACCGGCAGCCAGGCCTTCTGGTGTCTGTCTGACCCAAAGGACTGTCTGTCACTCCTTCAGGGCAGGGTCTGTGTCTTCTTTAGCCCCGTGTCCCAAGCCTGTCCACAAATATCAGTGTGCTCAACAATGAGCAGCCTGTTGGGGCCATAAACCCAACAGGCCACCGTGTGGATGACTCAGGGCCTCCTGCCCAGAGTTGGCCCCACTGAGGGGTGATGTGGGCATCCGGGGCTGCTGCTGGAGGGAGTAGGCCGCCCGAGGCCTCACCTCTCCCTCCTGGCACACCTGCAGGTGTGTGCCCAGCCTGGGCCCTGAGGCTCATTTTGCTCTTAAATCTGGTGGGGCTCTCTCAGATCCTTCCTACTTTGCACCCCCACCCACCCTCGGATTCCTCTCTGGGAAGAAGTGTCAGGTCTAGTGAGGAGTAGCCTGGTCTTTGGAGAAATGTTGCCAGAGATGCCCCTGGCCCAGACGGCAGCCCTGGCCCAGGGCTGTGCTAGGCAGAGAGGCAGAGGCAGGTGGATTAAAAAGCAGAGCTAAGGCTAGCCCTGCCTTTCCCTACTTAAGACCTTTGGGGGTGGCCTACTCTTCATAGGGTAAAGGCCAGCCTTGCCTCTTTGGCCCTGCCTGTCACTTCCATATCAGCTCTCGCACCCATTTTTGTTCCTGAGTTTCAGCTCATCTCCCAGCCTTGGGCATCCTGTCTCCTCTGCTGTTCTGTCTCTACCTTGTTCCCTCCTGCTGGTCCCCTGGGTTTCAACTGAGGTGTCACCTCCTCCTGGAAGCCTTCCTTGACTAGCCTGGGTGACAGTGCTGCCTCTGTAGCTTGCATGTTCCCCCCTCATCCATCACATTCCTGTCCTATACTGGTCCTCCTGCCCCTGAGTGTGGACTCCTCTAGGCAGAGCCTGGGTCCTGCTCAACCCCCAGCCTTGGCACACAGATCATATGAAATGTCACTGGATGCATGAGTGGGGAGGAAGTTAGGAAGAGAATGAATAGAAAGGAGGCTAGTGGGGCTCGTGGATCCTTGCACATGGATAGAGCTACAGGGAGCCAGTAGCATCCCTATCACACCGGGGCCCAGAGATGTACTGGCTTGCCTGGTTTCTAGAAGCCCCCTTGGGTATTCCAGACTGAAAACCCCACCCCCACTCTGTGCCCAAGGAAACCAACTTGGTGAAAGGAGAGCGAGAAGAGGGGGACAAGAAAAGCTCTGCATGGCTGCTCCCCCGCCTGAATTCAGGGCTGGGGGCCTCCCTTCTGCCTCTTCCCAGTCCCCCCATGCAGAGGGCCCCTCCAGGGAGTGCAGCGAGACACACACATGCACTCATGACAACACAGGGACCCTTATTTTCCAGCAATCACAATGTCCAGTCAAGCCAGGGGCAGATGTGAAAAGCTTCATCACCCCAACCCAAGCTGGAACTTTCCCCACCCACCTGCCCTATCCCAGCCAGCCCGGAGCTGGGGTTCCCCTAAGGCAGGAGCATCCCTACCTCGGAAAGTCACTTTGGCGATCCGATCACCCCTGCCCCTCAGCTCCGAGACTGTCTTGAGGTGGACGAGCAGGGCCATGCTGGCGTGGAGCGCTGCAGGAGCAGCGTGGAAGCAGCGAGGCGGATGGAGCACCGCTCACACACCGCTCCCTGCTCTGCCTAGCGCAGGCTGCCTCCTCCGGGCACGCCTCCTCCGATGCTGCCCACAGAGACCAAGGCAACCAAGC
Organism: Talpa europaea; assembly: GCF_964194135.1. Lineage (NCBI taxonomy): Eukaryota > Metazoa > Chordata > Mammalia > Eulipotyphla > Talpidae > Talpa > Talpa europaea. The sequence continues at coordinate 14,044,696 of NC_140072.1, forward strand.
AGCTGCTCCTTCCAGCCACTCACGGAGACTCGTAGCCCTGCCAGCCCCCGCCCCTCCGAGTGTCAGCCCAGTGCGTGTGTATGTGTGTGTGTGCTGTGCGTCCAGCGTGCAGCCTGGCGGGGGTGCAGTAGAGTCGGAATTCATTATTTAGCAGCCTCTGCCTGCTTCCAGACAAAAGCCCTGTCCAACTTCAGGTGTCTCCCAGCTCCTGGTGCCAGGTGCCTGCAGGCACCCTGGTAGGCAAACAGGATTCTGCCACCAGGACTGGGCAGATGGGAGTGGCCATGAGCCTAGAAGGGTGGGTATGGGGCTGGGGGCGCCACCCCCCCTCAGCGGGGGAGGAGGAACTTCATCTGTGTGCAAAAAAGCTGGACTGTTGCATTGGTGTTTTGGGGTGATCCACAACTGCCTCTGCCACAATCAAGTTGGCCACCAGGGTTGCTGGTACCCACGAGCTCAGGGGGTCTGGCTGCTCTGGGGGGGTCACACTGTGGCATCTAGAAATCCCCACCCAGAGCCCCACAGCTGGAAAATTGGCATCCACTAGGCAACAGCAGGGCTGTCCCTGCTGGCCGGTCCCTGGGAAGTGAGAAGGCCGTGCACGTCCCCAGCCAGCACTCAGGGAGACGGTGTCTGCAAGAGCCTGGGTCCTGCCCCCTGTTCTGGGATCCCTGGATCTGGGAAGGTGAGGCGCTGCTTGAGGGAAGCAGCTAAGCCTGACTGGAGGGGACTGTGAAGGCCTCCAATGCTTAAGGTCCAGGCACTCACCGAGCTCATCCCAGGGCCTGGGTGTGCAGAAGCGGGGAGCTTCTCCGTCCTGATCCTCCGCTAGGGGTAGCAGAAGGGATGTCTGCAGCGGAATTTCCAAGGACCAGCGGCCTTTCTTCCAACAACATACCCCAGGAGGGGCCCAGAGAGAAGGGGCCCCTGGGAGCCAAGACTCTCAAACTTGGAGTGTTTTTAGCGCCCCCTCGCCCTTGCTGTTTGCTTGTGTGCAATGCCCGACCCCAGTCCTGCCTTCACCAGTGCTTCCCGGAGGCGCCTCTGCACCCCCACCATGGCCAGTTAGGGTTCTTGTCTTTGCTGCCCCCCCCCTCACTGTTTCACCCGGCTGCGCCACTGGGCTCCTCCCACGCCAGGCTCGGAGCAGGCACCTTAGCATCCTGGAGACCTGACTGGCAGCCTGTGGATGGCCTTGCCGCCCGTGGATGGAAGGCTGCCCGGGAAAGGCTGACAAGATAAAAGGGTGAGCTCGTGACCTATCTAGAATAGCCTACAGGTTCAAAAGGAGAAATACTCAATTTCCAAATTAATTTTCCAAATTAAATTTTCAAAGGATGCTAACAAGAGGTTACTCCCTTTGAATTCCATGGTCCAAGTGACCACACGATGTCATACGGGCCTCCTCCCCTCCTTCTAGATGCTTCCTTTGCTATGTTGCCCTATTTTTCTCTAGTTCTTTCTCCCTTTTTTCCTTCCTCCTCCCTTACTCTTATCTAGTCATATTGAATTAAAAAATATTTAAAAAATTGTATTTATCAGATACAGGTGTGTAAGTTTTTTAAAAACCAGGTAAGTTTAATGTCACATTAAAAAAAAAAAAAAACTAAATTCATTACCATGTTCCGTCCATCAAGTCATTGAGTGTGACCGTGATACAAAAAAAAAAAAAAAAAGTCCACCTCCTCCCTAGGCCCTGGAAGTTCTCTGCTGCAGGGCCTGGGCTTCATGAGGTCACCATAGCCCTGTGCATCTTTCGGGAAAAGCCCATGAACTTCCGCTGCTCAGGGTATTGAGCTTTGCTCATGTCACTTTCCACAGCTATAAAATGGTTGCAGCCCCACCTGGCAACACAGAATACCCCTCAGCTGAGCCTGCTGACCATCCCAAGCCTCAACCGGACCCAGATTTTTTTTTTAAAAGATTTATTGATGCATACAAGAACTTGGGTGCGGGCCAGAGGTGCGGGGCATTAGGGTGGGGTGAGAGGATTCTCCAGAGACAGAGTGGGGAGCAGAACAGGCAGATCTACTGAAATACACTGCTGAGGGGAACAGCGGGGAGACAGGAGAGGTCTGCTGCGCCATGTGGGTCAGCTCCCTGGCCAGGGAGCTCCCAGGTCAGCTAACTCATGCTGCAGTGGCTGCCAATAGCTCCATAGTGCTGAGGCTTAACCTCTTGCGCCACCAGGGAGGCCCTAGACCCAGCTTTTTAATTTCTACTCCCCTATCATCCCTTTCAGTAACTCATAATGTATAATTTATTCAACAGATGTGTGCTGAACGCTAGTGCCAGGTGCTGGGGATTCGGGGGTGAATGTGATACGCTGTGGGGTACAAGCAGAGGAGACAGAAGGACCAGGACAGACACACAGGGTGGGAGGTCATTAGGGACGCCTTCCTGGAGTGAGGCACCCCTGAACTGGGGGCTGTTCTTTTATAAGTTTTACTCAGGCTTTTCTCAGTTGCCCAAGTTCGGGCACACGGAAGTGGCTGCCTCTGGAAGGATGGGCGCGGATTCCTTTCACCTCTTTTGCAGCCGCTCTGTTACGTCCAGCTCCTCTTCCTCCCCAGGCCTCAGGGTTCCTGCTCCTGTGTCTCTTGGTAGCCTGTGGCTCCCCACATTCCAGTGTTAGTTGTCGGAGAGACTTTTGAATTCTGGCTGCAGCAGCAGCCCGGGAGCTCATTAGCTTCTGGTTTATCAGCTTCCGGTCATCACCATGTACAGACGCAAACTGCGAAGATGACACCTCTCATCTTGTAGAAATAAATTCTAGCCTTTTACCCAGGCAGAGGAAGAACAAGAGGTACTTCAGGAATGGTGAGGTCAGGGGACGCTTTAGTACTCATGCATGAGGTCCCAGACCTGGGGAGCCCCGTAAGGTCTGAGCACCCGTTTAAAGACCAAGGGTCCCTTTAATATTCAACTGTCTCCATATCTGTTGCATTGATAGCATCGTTTTTCAGCAGGCACAACCATTTGCCGCAAAGTCCCCAGACAAGGGGTGGGGGGGGCAAGGCAAGGGGGGCAAGATGCAGGCATTTGGGGATGGCCTTGGAGAGAGAGAAAGACCAGCTTGGCCGGCTGCCCGACCCTGTAGATAAGAGTGCTGAGGGCCTGGCCATGAATCTTGAAAGGGAAAGAGCTGTAAGTAAGCAAACTTGTTAATTATGCCTGCGTTGGCGTGTTCACTGCACCTGGGCTGGAAGTTCTTCTGGACTCTTTATTATATTCATTTGCTCAATAATATATTTTCGCTTCACTCTGACCACATAGAATCAGACTGCAAGGGACACGGGAAACCTTTCCACCTTCTTACTGTTCTTACTGATACCAGGATGCTATGGGGTGAGGGGTGGGGAAGCTAGGAGGCAGGATGGCCAAGTCACAAAGAGGTGGAAACCTGGAAGCAGTCACCCTGCTCCCTGCCCGCCCCCCCAAAGACCTAAGCCCTGCCCTGCCCTGCACACAGCCCAGAGCAGCCTTGTGGGAGTCATCAGAGGAATCTGGATGTGGGGACACTAGTTAGAGGAGGGAGGCATTACTACAAACACCTCCTCTGGGCCGGCCCCAAGTTTGTTCTCTGGGGTAAACAGGCCAACCCTGGGGATTTGCCCACAGACCTAAGCTGCAAACTTTGGGTAAATGTAAAACACACTTTTCCACTATATGCTTTTTGCCCCTCTTTTTTTTTTTTAATACATTTTATTTTTATATTCCCCATACAATTGCAACCCCCTTATTTTGACCCCAATCCCTCCCCTCCCCACCCCCCACCCCCCATAGAGTGTCTCTGGTTCATAGTTGTTTGTTGATTTTGATTTTCACTTTCTTATAGTTACTCATTTTCCTGGTCCCTTATTGAGGTTTTCTAGATTCCTGCTATGAGTGAGACCATCCGGTATTTTTCTTTTTCTTTCTGGCTTATTTCGCTGAGCATGATCCCTTCCAGCGCCATCCATGTTGCTGCAAATTGCATGAGTTCATCTTTTTTGATTGCTGAGTAATATTCCATGGTGACCTCCTTCTTATGAACCACGCTGATGGAGTAGTTTGAGGGGCGAGACAAGGTGACAAGGAATCTCCCAGGAAGAGGAGAGAGAGTACTGAGATCAATGTTCCCCTGGGAGCTGGAGAGCAGCTGTCAGCCTGGAGGTGGCGCCTCAAAGGGGCTGCTGCTCTCTGCGCGGCCTCCAAATCGAGGGGTTCCCTGCTGGTCACCATAAGTCCTGCAGCAGCCAGGACACTTAGGGCGCACCCAGCCCACCTTCCAGAAGGGTAAATGAAGCTGGTGAGGCTTTTACGCCACTGGCCCCTGCTTTCACCTGCAGCCTTGATCTTGTTCACGTAGCAGGCGCGTGGCTGTGGGGCACGCGGGCCTGATTATGGGCACCTGAGGGGGGGGGGTGCGCATGCGCAAGCGTGCACACCTGCGCCTAGGAGGGAGGGGGTAAAAGGGCGGCGTCAGCGGGTGGGAAGGGGGCGCAAGCTGCCGCCGCTCTGCTGGCTTGTGCCCCCTGCTTTCTTACCACTAAAACCTGTGAAGACGAAGCTAAGGGCCCCAAAATTCTCTTTCAAATCGCTATGGCTCAGAGACCTCTCTGTCCTGCTGCTCCCCTGAGCAGTGTCCAGTCAACCTGTCTCCTGCCCCCCACTCTGTCTCTCGTGAACCCTCTCAGCACCTCCCCCACGTCACCTCTGGCCTCCACTCCAGTTCTACCCCCCCAAAAAAAAAAACAAAAACGGGGTGGGGGGCGGGGAAGAAGAAAATGACTATGAACCTACCGGGCCTGGGCTGGTTGCAAAAGACTCCCCCATTCTCCCGCTCCTACCCCCCACCCCTGGCCATCTGACCCGGCCGGGAGTGTAGCCTTTCATGGGGGGAAAAGCGGGGGGCTGGGGAAGAGGCAACCTGTCGGGCCACACAGGGGCAGGCGGCCACTGGGCATCCCTGAGCGTGACCCGCTGGAGGCTCCGGGAAGAGCCGGGCGAGGGGCGGGTCCCCGAACGCTGAGGGTGGGGAGGCCCCAAGACCTGGCAGGTTGCTGGTTGCTGGGCGACCCGGGGCTGTTTACGGTGCCGTCGGGGCAGACGGCGCTGGAGGGCGGGTTCTGGCCGCTCGCCGACCCACCATGGGCTCCCGCAGCGCGGGCACCCTGCTGACCGAGTTCAATGCCTCCTACGTGCCCCCCAGCCTCATGCCCGGGTAAGGTCGCCGCGCGCGCAGGCCCAGCCTGAGCCTCCCGGTCAGAATCCTGCCCCATCCCTTTCCCTCGGGAAAAAGCCGCCCCTGCTGGAAAGCCGCTCCCGGGCCTGTGGGGTGTGGAGGAAGCTGGGCTGCGATTTTCCACCCGGCCTTGTGGTGGTTCCGGGATTTACAGGCTGCGAGGGAGCCGAGGAGGGGCGCGCAGGCCCCCTTTCTAGGCAGGTGGGCCTTGAGGAGCTGGGAGCACGCCCAGCCTGGGATAAACAGGGCCTCCGGTGCATGGGGTCCGGGAACCCCGAGAACAGGAGACACCTGTGGGGCTGGTGATTGCAGCTGCCCAGGCGGAAGGGAGAGGCTTTTCACGCCCTCCACGCCGCACGTGCAGACTTTGCTCAGAGCTAGTATCTGCCAGTTCAAGAAGTGAAGGCGCCAGTGGGCCCCAAGACTGGCAGGATGTGGGCGCAGAGGCAGGGGTAGCAGTTAAGGGGCCTGGTGCGCCCTGCCCCGCGGCTTCTTCCACTTGAGCCTCACGGACTCTGCCTCCGCCTGGGACAGCTTCCCGGCCCCCAGTGCAGCCTGCAGCAGACTTTCAGATGCAGGCTCAGACGCTGTGTTCCTTCCCTGGGTGTTTTCAAGCAGGATACAGAAGCAGGCCCGACTTCCCTTTCTGTTCTCTGGCCCTTTCTCCCCAAGTGCCAGAGTCTCCACTCAGCCTCGTCTCCCAGAGGTACGGTTGTCTTTGCTGCCAGTGGATGTGGGCCCTGGCAGGAAATGGGTGCTGAGAAGCCACCAGTACAGTGTCAGCACAGCCATGAATGAAAGAATGAAATGCCTTGAGGGTCCTCAGGCAGGATCTTCTATGTGGGTAATAAAGCCTGTGCTCTTGCAAACAAGAGGCTGCAAAATGAAGAAAAGACCTCAGTGTGTTTTGTGAGATGTTTGGATTGTCATGAAGCAGAAGCAGCAAGACCCCGAGGGGCTGCACTGTAAAAATGGCTTCTGTGCACAGAGGCAGCCCCGTAGCCAGGGCTGGGGCTGCAGCTTCAGTGCAGCCTTTGTGGACAGGACCTTGCTCCGGGTCCTGGGGAGCTCAAAAGCAGCTTCAGTTCCTATCAGACAGAGCTGACTTCGTTTCCTGAAGTCAAATGTGTTAGAAACAGTGACTTAGGATTTTCCTATTAGTTCCTTCATTCTCTTAAACATTCCTTTAGAAAAGGCATGTTGAGTGCTGGGAATGTACCAGGTGTTGTGTTGAGACAAACAGGTTGGGGCTACCCTTGAGGGATGCCCGGTCTGAAGGCCCCAAAAGGTGTCGTTGCAAACCAGGTTGCAGCCTTGGGCAGTGATTTTTTTTTTTCCCACCGAATTCTGGGTGTTTATTGATTTTTTTTTTTTACATTGATTTTTTTCTCTTCTGCCACCCACCATTTCCAGTTTAAACATCCCTTGAGGTTCAGCTACTGTCTGGTGTGTGTGGGGGGCGGGGAAACGGGGGAGCTGAGGGTTGCAGATGCAATCCCTGATGCTCCTCTAGCTGCCACTTGTCTGCAGCTGACCACGCTGTCATGTGACTAAGCAATTGTGCTAACAAGTGAATCAAAGCTCCAAGCCTGGGCTAGGCTAGTTTGAACCCTGAGCCTGTACCTCCTGCTTTCTCAGTGGGGTCGTCTTGGGAGGGATATAGTCTCTCTAAATCTCATGGACAGGGATTGAATTGGGTGGTCTTATGCTCCTAAAAGCTATCTCAGTGACAGTTTTGTTGATAAGAAAATCCAAGATTTCCCACCACACATACTTGGATAATTATTGTCTCTTTTCCAGCATTAATCACAGGATTTTTTAAGTGCAGCCTGCCTCTTCTGATGCTCCAGTCATTCCCCTTACCAGCTTTATTCACAGAGACAGTATTCAGTGGCCAGGGCCTCCAGTTCAGGGACTTGCCTGAGCCCCAGACTGAAGATGGGAGACCTGGGCAAGAGTCGGGGCTGGTGAAGCACTGGGAGCCCCCATGCATGAGCACCTACTATGTGCCTAGCACTTTGCTGACTCTTTACAAACTTTAAAAACCCTCAGAAAGACCCAGAGGGGTGTGGTCATTCAGCAAACTGCTCAGCCAGGTCTTTGTCTTCTACACTCCAGCTGCCCCGCATCCCCGTCCAGCTGGAATAGACCGACTCTGGAGCCAGTCCCCCTGGGTTTGTACCCTGGCTCCATCACTTGCTTACCCTGGGTAAATCATCCTTTCTCTGCTTCACTTATCTGTGAATTGGGGATAATGATCTTCAGGCTCCAAGAGGGTTGAATCAGTGAATAAGCAAAAAGCCTGGTGCTTGGATCAGCTTTAGCTCTTCTCATTGCCGAGATCCCCGCAGTGATCAAGGTCTGATTCTAGGCACATGGGGAGCGCTGGTCTCCAAACTCTTTGGTCAGGAAGCTCCTTCACACCCCAGGAACAAAGCCCTTGGGCACCTTGCCACTGTCTGGCCTGCGTGCCATCCTGGCAGTGAATGAATACCTAAGCACTTATCTTTTTATTAATATAATGTCTCTTAAGTGCAACTTTATGTAATTTAATATATCAACTTAATGTAATTTAATATATATAAATACATATTTAATGTATCAAGCGTCAGAAGAGGCTGGCTGCACTTAAAAAATCCTGGCTTGTCGAACACAGAAAAATCCTGCAAACTTCGCAGTTGGTGCTCTTGAGCCAGTGTGAGCTGGTCCAGCCACCTCTCGGGCCCTGCCACCTGCTCCCACTTGCTTCTTCAGGACTGAGACTTCACTTCTCAGGGTGAAAGGGGTGCTGGCCAGTGAGGGGAGGAAAGGTTTGGCAGCTGCATTTCTGAAACCTCTTCCATGTCAGCCCAGGGGGTGCAGGAGCTGCAGCCCCCCCAAGGTTGGCCAGTGCATTCTGCCCAGGAGGAGGCAGAATGTTGAGGCCAAGGGGTGACTGATGCCTCTCACCCCACCCTGAGGAACTGGGGAGCCCTCCTCTCCAGAAGAATCATCAGCACTTAATGTGCCTCCACCCGTCAGTTCAAGTCAAGGATTTATAAAGCACCTACTGTGTGCCGGGAGTGCCAGGCTGTAAATACAAGTGGGCATGGCTTGCTCTTTAGAAAGAAAGGTTAGACTAAGGGCCCAATGGTGACCACCCCCTGAGACAAGACAGTTAGAGCAGAGATCAGGAAGGCCCATGATGGGGGAAGGCCCATGATCAGAAGAGGCCCCCTGAAATGCAGGTCTTTGAAATCTACCTTGAAGGATGGATATGGTCATAACTTGGAGACAGAAGCATGCTCTGCATGGAGGGGATGGCACAGGAAGGGCATGGGGTGGGGGTACCTTCAGGAGATGCTTTAAGGCAGCTAACGGTCTACTGGGGAAGAGGGAAAACTGACAGGAAAGTGGGTGATGAACTGAAAGCTGTCCAGAGGCCGCATCAAGCAGGGCCTTGAGCCCCTGCCCTGGGTGTTCTTGTAGGCAATGGGGAGCCCAGGAAGTTGTGCGCCCAGGGGAGGCACAGGAAGTATTGTGAAGAGGGTGTGTGAGGAGCCAGCACTCGCAGAAAGGCAACAAGTTAATTAGCTAATAAGGCTGCTCATGGGCTCCCTGAAGGCTCACGGTGATTAATTTTAATGTCAGCTCAGGGGCCAAGCGGTGCTGTTATGGGGCTCCCTGTGTGCTCAGAAACCACAGCTGTCTTTAGGATGCACGCCTGGCTGCTGCCCAGGGGCCAGGCGGAGCATCCCTGGCCTGTGCGCAGGAGGGTGAGGGCAGGGGATGGAAGAGGGGGCCGAGGAGGAGGCCATAGGGGCTGTTGAAAGCCCTGCCAGGCCCCCTGTTCCCCCCCCCACCTGGGCCTGCACAGGACCTGGGCCTGCACAGGACCTCCAGCAAGCTCTGCCATGGAACCGCCCGGGGCCATATGCAAGGCCCCCACAGGCAGTGTGGACCTTGCAGCCGTGGTGCCGGGGTGCCCGCTGAGTGCTAAATGGGCACTTGTGCAGGGAAGCACACCCCGCCCTCCCACCGAGCAGCAAGTTCTGAAGGGAAGCCTGAAGCCGGAATCCTGCAGAACTGAGAGGATTGCGGAGGAGAGGGCTTCTATTCTATTGGGATGCAAATATCTTGGCATTCAGAGAAGGTGGGAAGGCAGGGAGCTGCTGCGGAGGAGGGGGGACCGCAGAGGGCCTGAAGGGGAGAATCGCAGGAACTCATCACATTTCTACAGCTCCTTTGGGAGCACAAACGCCCCTGTGGGGGGATGCTTTGTGCCCCGTGAGCTCAGCACACCCCAGCCAAGCCCCTACAACACAGGGTGCCCCCAGAGTTTCTGGACTTCTGCCTCCCCCAGTGAACATCCACTGAACGCCTGTCATGTGTCAGGGGCTGTGCAGGTGCGGAGGAGGGAGAAGTCAATTAGAGGCGAGGAGCGAATGAGCATCCGGTGTGGATGAAGGATGCCAGGTCCAGGCTGTGGGGTCAGGGAAGGCAGGGGCGCTCCAGCTGTATGAGAGGAAACTCAGAGGCTTGGGGAGCACAGAGTGGGGGTGTGCCCAGAGGATGAGTCCCACTTCCAGGCCATCAGGCTCTGGCTGGGGAATGACAAGAAAGTCAAGAAGAAAGTCAAGAGGGCGCCTGATGTGTGTTTGGAGGAAATGCTTCTGGCGTCAGCATGGACAACAGGCTGGAGGGGGTGGACGTTGGTCTCTGAGGCCAGTTAGGAGAACGGAGTCTGTCCAGCTGAGCAAAGGGGCAGCTCGGCCATGGGCCAGAGGGGACAACGGGAAAGTCACTAAGGAGGGAGCAGGAGCAGGCCCTGGGGAGAGGGCGGGTGTGCGGGTGGAGAAGGGAGGATGGCAGGGCAGTTCCGGTTCTGGGTGTGTTCCAGGGGATTCTGTGGACAGGGTGGCGTCGAGCAGGGCAGGGCTACCGGGGTGGAGGAGGAGGCTGAGCCCCAGGTAGATCGCTGGGTGTCTGACCCTGAGGCCGGCAGGAGTGGGGATAGGGAGGGAAGAGAGGAAGGGTCGGGGCCTGAGACGCAGCTGGGCACAGTCTGACGTGGATGAGCTTCCCTGAGGCAGTGGACCCCTGAAAAGAGAAGTCTTGGATAACACCAGAACCTCGAAGATGGCAAGGCAAGAGCCAAACTCCATTTACGCCCTCTGCACTGAGGTTCTCAAAGCCTCACCCCAGTGCAAGCCCCTTTGGGGGGTTCCACCCATACTCGCCCCACAGGGACAGGCCTCCCCCTTGTGTTTAATAGCATCACAACTTTGACCACCAGCGGCCCCCCCACACCTGTGACTCAGCGGGCACTGGGCGGGTAGGATCCAGCCAGGAGGGCTGAGTCCGCACAGGCCCCCCGTCACACTGTGGTGCACATACGGGCAGAGACAGCCGCACCCCTGCCCCCGTCACGGCACCCGGCGTCCCTCCGCGTGCGCTCTTGAGCTTTGCTCCAGCTTCTCTGCGAGTGAATGGAGCTGGATGTCCAGATCGATGGGTGGGTGGAAAGACAGAGCGATTTTATAAACAAGCGGTCATGCCAGGTTTCCAACAGCGTGGGATTTAACCTCCGTTAGACTTAGGTACTGAAGCCAAGCGGAAGAGCTACCTTAGATAAATGCTAATTTATAGCACAACAGACGTGAGTTCTTAAAAGATCCAGCTAAAGGGGTGTGTGCGTGTGTGTGTGTGTGTGTGTGTGTGTGTGTGTGTGTAAGAGAAGAACAAGAGAAGACGGAGGCAGCACGGGGCTGGAGCCCCCGGGTTGTGCTATGTTTAGCGACACTTTTCCATTTTAGATGCCAAGGTGCTCGCTTCAGCATCAGAGCACACCCAGCACCCCTCCACCCCTCCACCCACCCACCCACCATTTTTGTTGCTTAAAATATCTTTTACTTGGACGGGTTTTATAACATTCCTGCTCTGCAGCCAGCCCCTCACCTGGTTGCTATTCCTGGCCTGTGCTGAAATCCAGCGCCGCCGCTCTCCGGGCTTCTGCACGACCGGCAGGTTTTCTTTTGAATCGTCTCTCCATGGCAGGATCTTGTCACCGAGCACGACTTCCCCGCACGGCCGTCGTGGCAGGAGGGGACTGGCTGCCCCTAGGCCCCAGCGGCCCCCGGCCAGTGGGAAGAGCCTGGGCCCCGCACCCCCTTAGTTTTCATCCTGCCGCTCTGCTTCCCGGAGCGCCCGATGCCCCCTAGGCTGCCTCTGTTCTGAACCCCTTGAAATAGGGCCGAGAGCTGATGGTGGAGACTGGGGCTGATGCCGGACCCCAGAAGGATCAGGGCCGGACCAGGGCAGGGTGTCCCCCGAGCAGGGTACAAAGAGCGGCTGGGCGGCCTCCAGCGCCACCGCCGCCGGGAAGAGCGACGGGCCCACCCCGTGCAAGGACCCTTCTGGGCGGCGGCAGAGGCACGTCCCTGCTGCATGTCTTCACCGTCGTGATTTATTAAACGTGTATTTTATGAAGCGCCGGGCGCCTGCTGCTTCCTGCTCCTTGGGTTACGCTGCTTCTAAAGAAGCGTCATGCTCGGCGTGAGCGTGCGAGCCGCCGGGGTTGAGAATGGGGTGAGCTTATATGACCTCTGAAAAATCCAGCTCTCGTGTAGGTGGGGGGTCAGGGAAAGCGTGGGAGTGCGAGAAATGAAGGTACAGAGAATTCCTCAGAGGAGTTTGGAAGCTCGGGGAGTCGACGGTGAGAAAGCAGCGAGGCTCGTACAGACTTTTGAATACAAGAAGAGCTCGCGCAGGTTTGGGGGCAGGATGGAGGCCGCCGGGGAGATGGAGAGGAAGGCAGAGGCTGAGAGGGATGAAGGGGCTGCTGGGGAGTGAGGCTGGCGTCAGGAGCAGGGACTCCCGGCCCCTGGGGGCCGGGGGGATGCCATGGCCAAGAGGACTCTGTCCTAGAAGTGGGCACGGGGATCAGCCAGCAGGTTGCCAGGCACTTGCCAATCCCACCAGCGCCCAGGACAGAACCACTGGCATGAACTCGGGGCGGGGGGCCCACAGAAGGGCAGAGGAGGGTGGAAAGGCCGAGGCAGCTGGGGTTTGGCATCCAGGACAGAGAGAGGCTGAGCGCTCCCTGCTCTGCCCCTGTCACCTCAGCACTGTGTGATCCAGGAACAGGGCGGGGTCGGGAGCCAGAAGAGCCTTTTTCTGTTTGGCCCACGTGGGCGCATTGGGAAGGGGGGTCTTGCCACTGTGCTTGGCTTTCTGGCCTCTCCTCTGAGGACCAGCAGAAGGCGCTCGTGGACGGGCATCCTAGGCCGGAGGTCCAAGGCCAGCCTGCTGTACCAGCGCGGGGATGGGGCCCCAAGCCGCCCTCAGAGGCAGACCTCCACGCTCTGTGCTCCCCGCACTTCTGGGGGCTCCCCCGAATACTGATTTGTGCTCAGGGAACTTGGTGAAGAGAAAGTAAGCTGGGGAGTCCCCCACAGGGGAGGGTTAAGGTCATGGTGTAGTAGGCCGGGACAGCGCCGGAGGATGGGGCAGAGGAGAAGGGAGGGCAGAGAAGTAGGATAGACCAACAGAAAACAGGACGGGGTGACAAGTTCCCAGAGAGAAGTCTCAGAAGAGGTCGCCTGTCCAGTGCTGCCCAGGTGTGTGGCGTCCTTGCCGGAGTGGCTTGGAGAGGCAGGGCCGGGTTTCTGAGGGTGAGGCGTGCGGGAAGGCCCCCCCAGCTAGAAGAGCGTCCACCCCTCAACTGCTGCTCAAGCCCCGGGCTCCTTGGACATGGCTCCCTCTGCTTCTACACAAGTGTGTGGCAGTGAGTCTTGCTCCCCCAGGGATCTTGAGGCTCTGCTTGCCATGCTCTGCCCTCCCTGGGCCTGGGTGGTCAGAGGAGATGGCGCTCCTTCTGGGCCTCCAGCAGCTGCAGGGCGCCTGGGGGGGCAGCTGTGCAGAGTGAGGCTGGGGGTGCAGACCCAGGTGATGCCTTTCCTGCACTGCTTCTCATGGGCCCACTGCCCTCCAGTGGACAGTGTTTTACCTGCAGCCTGGAATGGTTCCGCCCCTGTGTGAGCTCCTGGTCTGGAAAGGTGACCCTCCTAGGGGTCCGTGGGGAGGAAGGAGCCCAGAGTCTCTCACTTGCCCTTCCCCAAATCCCCCAGCTGGGCAGTGCACCTTAGGAAGCCTGCGAAGGCCCGGAAGTGACAAGGGGGGCCGGGCCTCTCACCCCACTCTTGGATGTGGCTCTGGAGCCCTTCACTGATCCCATCCTGCCCTCCCCCACCACGGCAGGTACCAAGGCCATGTTCCGGGGGTGGCCTTCTCCTTCGGCGCCCCCTATGGCACCACCACCTTCAAGTACTTCCAGGACCACCGCAACGCAGCCCTGGAGAAGAGCCATAGTCCCTTCTACCAAGGCGGCCACTTCCCGACCATCTACTCCCCAAACCCCAGCCTCGTGCTGGCCTCCCGCTCCTGGGAACGCCAGCTGCGCACCCCTAGCTTCACCCGCTTCAACCTGGACAGCGGCCGCTCCACCCAGCTTACCCACTTCTACCAGGTGGGTTGCCCCCACCCCCCTGCATTGGGGGGGCGGCTTGGGGGTTTCTCACCCTTCAGAGTGTCTTTATTTGCTTTCTCAGAGCCCCTGAGCCAGCAGGGACCCCCCAGTGAGTTCAGCTAAGAGCAGGGGACCGAGGACTCAGTCTGATTCCCTAAGTCTCCCCTAGACCCCCAGGGGCTGCAGTGGTGCTTGTCTCCTGCCGGTGAGGCCCAGAGCTCTCGGGACCCGCACGTACCTCCGGCCTGAGTAAAAGACCTAAGAGTCACTGGCAGGACAATCTGGGCCTGGGCCTCCTGAGCCCCTCCTCAGGTCCGGCTCCAAGTCTACTGTCAACTGCCCTCTGACCCCTCCCTCCCCCTCTGAGGATGTCCGTATCACCCTCAGCCTGACTGGACCCTCCCTGCCCTTGGAGGAAAGGTGGGGGGCCCCTAGCCACTGTCCCTGTTCTGGCCCCTGGCTCGGGTTTGGACCTCTCACAGGGGCTGCTGGCACTCGGGTGGGCACACACCCACCTTCGTGGGGACCAGGGCCCCCCTGCTACACCCCTGGAAGACCCACTGCCCCCTCACTTTCCCTGCCAGCATCCCGCCTGCCTAGGTCCCCAGGACGAGAACTGGATGGAAGGCAGCGGCCCGGGGAGATGCTGGGGGCCGTCTCAGTGGCCCTGGAAGGCTTCGCCCTCCATCTTGGCTCTCATTGGGGACTCCCCCTCCAGAAGGCGGGGAGGGGGAGCAGGCAGGCTGGAAAAGACTTGTGTGACCTGCTGAGCTCCACATGTGTTACCTCTGCAGCGCCTGGTCCATTTAGTCCCCGCAGCAGGGCGGGTGTGGGGCATCTTTGCCCCATGAGAGAGAGGCAGAGCTGAGGCTCAGGGAGCACACCCAGCTGAGGCCTCCCCCCTAGGTATTAGGGGAGATGCCCCTCCCCCATACAGCCAGGCAGGGACTGTGGGTGCGGAGGCCACTCCCCGATACAAATAACCTGCCATCCTTTCCTTGGTGGAGATATAGCTGGCACAGCAGCATCGGATGAACTACCAAGACAGGACCGGCATGGTGCCCCGGGTCCCCTACTTCATGCTGCCTGTGAGGGAGTGGGACCGGTACCCCATCCCCACCGACCTGTGAGTGCCTGCCCCGTCTTCACCCACAACAAGGTCAGGCGTCAGGGCTTTGGCAGTCTCTGGAGGGATCAGGAAGAGCACTTTCTCAGCCAGATGCACCGGGAGTTTGGGGGAGCAGGGCATCACATCTGTGCTGGCCTGAATCGGCACCGGCACCGGCTCCCCTGCAGCAGCAACCTCCATGCCACCCAAACAGGAGCTGCTACTCCCAGCAGCAGGGAACTGCTGCCCTCTGGTGGAAATTTCTGGCACTACACAGAGCAGGACCTGGTACCCGCCAGTCCTGTCCAGATTCAGAAAATGTCCTTCTAACAAAACACCCCCGATGCTCCCTCTCTGCTTTCATATGGGAGAACGCCTTTTCCCAGGGAAGGTCAGTTCTGCCCATTTAGACAATCTTGGCAGTTTCCTCCTCTTCCTCCACCCACCCAGGCAGGGAGATCACAGTCCTTGGTGCTGAGGTGGTGTTTGGGGAATGGGCATAAGAAGGTGGCCAGATCTCAGGCTTCCGGTCTACACTGACCCCTTGTTTTCCTCAAGGGCCCCACAACTCACTGTTACTGCTGCTGTAGGTCTCACTGCATGACAGGTGGGCCCCTTGGCTACGCAGGGGTGGCCTCTGGCACGCCAGGGGGCAAATCTGGTTGGAGGTAGAACTTAGAGGAATTCAGGTCTCCCAAAGCGGGCTCTGGGATGTGAGCTGGCCATCTCCACCGCTGGCGAGGCTGAGCCAGTCTGTCCCTGAAGACGGTGTGGGCCTCTCCTGGGAAAAACCTCTGGCGACTGCTCTGGGCAGATCTGTACCTCATGCGGCTGGGGGAGCCACAGACACCCCAGTTCAGGCTCACACACCTGCAGTCCCTCTCCAAGTTACCTGGCAGCCTGTGCTGCTGCGGACGCTTCACGTCCCCCAGGGAGGACCGACAGGTGGTTGGGAGCAAGAGGGTCAGAGCTGCATTCAGGCCTTCCCTGTTGCCTCTGTGGCCCTGGGAAAGTCCCTGCACTTTCCTGAGTTCCACCGACAATCATCCCATCACCGCAATGATCATCACCATCATCACTCACCACCCCCATTAGCATCACCCGCATTTTCATCATATTTGCTGTGTCGAGCATTCCATAAAGTGCTTTACATTCACTCGCTCATCTACTCCTCAGAACAAAGCTAAGGGTGGGAGGCGCAGGGCACACTTCTGTCAGGCGTTGGTCCAGAGTCCTCCAGGTCTGTCTGGCATCGCATGCTTGTTCTTGACCATGGGACTGTTGGGCAAACACAGTTACTCTTGGCTCAAGTGTTGTCTCAGATGCTAAGCTGGTGAGTAGTCAGCAGGGCCCCGTCCACACGGAGCGAGAAGGGGCCTGGGGGTCTATATTGGGCATTTTCCGCCCTCCTCTCGGGCACACTGCACCACACTGACTTCACCCTCCTCTCCAGGCCGCCTCTGAGCCCAAAGGACAAGTGGCACCTTTTAAGGGTATCCCCTGAGAACCTGAAGACCTACCAGACGTTTCCATCTGGGAAGAGGGTGTCCCCACAGGAGCGGCAGAGGAGGGACTGCTACTTTGAGTTCAGAGCATGACACCTGAGGGCCACGGCACTGACCAGGTTGGCTTTTTGCAATAAAATCTTCAGCCCTGACTGTCCCACCTCCCCTCCTGAGCCCTAGGACATGGCCGTGCAGAGAACCCGCGGGCCACACGCTGTGCCTCAGAAGGTCCGAGGCAAGAAAGCAGTGCCCAGAGTCCTGCCGGCCCCACACCCCAGGGGAGGTGGCAGGTAGCCCTGAGGACTGTAGGACTTCCCCGTCTGGGTGACAGGTCCCTCACGGGCAGAGACACCCCCTACCCCCCGTTTCCACTGGTACAAAGGTGGGGGCTCCACACAGATGGTAGGAATTCCGTGGGAACCCTGGCTGCTCGTCGCTCAGTCCATACAAGAGCCGAGCCATTAGGGAGGTGCTGTCACCCCCACTGCACTGCTAGTGCCTGAGGCTGAGCGGGAGAGCTCCCCAGGTTCACACAGGCGGGTTCTGGACCCAGGTCTGACCCCCAGCCCCTGGGTTTCCCCCGCCCACCCCCATGCGTGGAGACTGAGGGGCAGAGGCGACATAGCGCTTGGGGTCCCGGGGGCCCTGCAGTGCCTGAGAGAAGCTCTGCATTCTGCTGGCGTGAGCATGGATGCTGACTTGTCTACCCCCGGGACTGTTTCTAGAAGGGCCCAGGAGGGAGTGACCCCGGACTAAGCTGCCCATCCGGAATCTGTTTCAGGAGCCTTTGGCCACAAGTGGGCCCTGGGAATGGGTTCTGGGTCATGTAACTGAGGTGCAGGGTCCAGTGTTGGCTCATGATCACTCCCAAGAGGCCTCCCGCCTGTGGGGGCCGGGACAGGCCCTCAGTAGACAGGATCTGAGATGCCCCATCCCAGGTGTGCACCCACACCACAGGATTCTCCAACATTCCAGCACCTCCTGGCTTTGGTCAAGGGACTCCTTCAATCAAGTGGCCCTATTGTCCCTGAATGGGTGAGCTGGGGCTTAAAGCCAAGGAGACCTCCTGTGAGCCAGTGTTAGATGCCTCCTCTGAGGACAGCATAGCTGGGAACAACCATGGGCCTCTCACGTAGGCATCTGACAGTTCTCAGAGACCCCCCCCCCAAGGGGCTTCTCCAGGGTCCTGGAGTCCCTGACCAGCTGGGCCCCAGAGGGTCCCCGTGGTGGCCAAATTCATTGCAGGGCTTGGCTGAAGAGCAAAGCAAATAAACCCTGACGGCTGGTCACACACTGTCACATCCCAAGGCCTTGGGATCTTCTCCTCCAGGAGGACCAGACGCCAGACAGCAGCTGGAATGACCGAGATGCACCCATGTCTGCACAGCCCTCACCAGAGACGGGAGGAGAGGG
Source organism: Talpa europaea (assembly GCF_964194135.1). Taxonomy (NCBI): domain Eukaryota; kingdom Metazoa; phylum Chordata; class Mammalia; order Eulipotyphla; family Talpidae; genus Talpa; species Talpa europaea. Next base: position 14,062,455 of record NC_140072.1, read on the forward strand.
GCCCTCGGCGGGTGGGGGGCTCCAGTGAGGGACAGAGGACATAATTTCCTGGTGAAAATTTCATCCCATTTGGCCTGGTCCTGGCTGTGCAGCGGGTTGGGATCTGACCCCTGCCCTCAGAAGGACTGGCCGTCCAGCTTGCTTGGCATTGTGGGTAAACCTAAGCCCCGGAGTGAGCAGTTTTTTCTTTAAGGTTTTTATTTATTTATTTATACAAGCACTGGGTACAGTCAGAAGCGCGGGAGGGTGGGAGAATTCACCAGAGCCAGAGCGGGGAGCAGAGCAGGCAGAAGGACCTAAGTACACTGCTGAGGGGAGCAGCGGGCGGCAGGAGAGGTCTGCGCGCCATGTGGGACCCTCCTTCGGTGGCCGGGGAGCAGCCAGGGATCGAACCGGCACCGCAGAGGCTGCGGGCAGCTTCGCAACCCAGCGCTCAACCGCTGCGCCACTGGGGAGGCCCGTGGAGTGAGCAGTTCTTAATAAAAAGTACTTCGGTGTGACCCTGAATTCCAAAAATCATGGATCACTGGGACAAGGAAAAGGCTTTTCTTTTGCTTTATTAAATAAACAATACACCATAGAAGTGGGGGTGCGGGGGGAGAAGGGGGTGTTGGGCGTACCAGCCACACTGTGATGAGAGCCCCCGCGCTGGAGAGGGCTGAGTTCCAAGCCCCAGTGGTCCCCTCAAGGTCGCCATATCAGGCATCTGTGGCCACATCAGTATCCCCAAAAGTGAATTCTAAAGGAGCTGAAAGAACCCCACGAGCCACCTGGAGCCCTTGATTGTGACGGCGCAGCTCACCCTGTTGCACAGTTCTCCTCCGGCCTCCCCAGCCACCTCCCCTGGGTGCTGGCCGGTGGGCGGCTCTCCCACACCCACCAGGGCCTTCATCAGGTGTCTTTAGCATCTTTACAATCCAGAGGGGTCAGCACCTGTGGTGCTGGGCCCCAGGGAAGGGGGAGAGACCAGAGAAAACCCCACGGTGGGCTGGGGTGCAGTCCACAGGACTCATACACACGGCCAGTCAGCTCGAGGGCATTTGGGCCAGGGAAGGCCCTTAAGGCCCTTTCCTGTCCGAAATGGGTTGACATGCCCGCATTCTTCTCGAACTCCCCACCAGCATCTTCACCCTCCTGCAGATCCCCCGACCAGGGAGGTGGTGGGGGTGGGGAGCAGGATTCGCAGCAGCCAGGGTCGCCCCAGGGCCGCGGGAGCAGCATGCTGCTGTGTCTGCGGGGCCCCCGCGGTGGCTGCGGGGCCTGGGACCAAGCGTCCCCCACCCAGAACACGTCTTACCTCATGAAGTCTGGAGACTTGGCCATGGCGTGCTCAAACTCTGAGAAAGACAGCATGTTGTCGTTGTCCAGGTCCGACTCGCCCAACACCTGGTGGGGAACAGGGTGGGGGGAGCAGAGAGGGGGCGTGTCAGGACCGGGCGGGGGGTGGGGGAGAAACTACAAAAGCTGGGTGCGCTGTAGGCCTGGGGTAGGCTCCCTGGGGGTGTGGTCGTCTACCCCCTCCCGTCCCCATACCCCTCTCCTCCCCGGCGGCGCCAGCCCCCCGCAAACAAGGACACAGGAGAGCAGAGAGGCTCAGCGCTGAGGTCTGAGTCCCTGTGAGGGGTGGTCTCAGGGGAAGTCCTCTTGGTGACTCCAGCCCAGACTTGGCAGTGAGACTGGATGCAGGTAAACAGGGTGATACCCCACCATCTGCTGCTAGTCATTTACAGGTGGGGGTAGGGGTGAGGTGGGGGGATTCTGCCCTGCAAGGGGTGTGGTCAGGTCAGGTAGCAGTGATGACCCCTCATGGTTTTATTTTTGTTCCCAGTTCCCATCCAGACCAACATCACTGGAAGGTTCTGGTCCTGGGGATTCGGGCCTCCCTTGGGTTTGTGCATCTGGCTTTGTGTCCTGCCACTCCTTGGATTATCACTCGGGGCAGTGTGGGGAGGGCACATTGGCATGTGTCTGTGCTGAGCTGCTGTCGGGCCACCTGCCTGCAGTGGCACATTATTAGTGGGGCCTTTTGGTGGGGGGACCTTGGAGTGGTGGTGCAGGGATGCTGTTTGGGGGGCTCTGGAAGGGAGTCATGATGCTGAAGGTGGGCAGAAGGTGGGAGGTGTTGCCTCCAGCCATGTGCCCACCCATCAGGGCCCTTCACCCTGCCTGCCACCCAGGGGCTTTGGGGGCGCCCTGGCACGCACGTGGTTGGTGAGGTCTGTCAGCAGGTCCTCTGACACGTCGTCGCTGTTGAGCAGTCGGAGGATGATCCTCTGCAGGTCCTCCTTGTCGATGAAGCCATTCTCGTTGAAGTCTGTGAAGAGGAGGTTGGGCCCACAGACTCCCATCAGCGCCTGGGGGAGCTACTGAGCCTGGAACTGGGACTCAGTGAGACCTAAGGGGTGGGGGAGCTGCAGCCTCAGGGCAGGCTGCTGACAAAGGGGCCGCTGAAAACATGATCCGGAAAAAAACAAAACAAAACTTAAAATAAGGTTGGAGCCTGCGTCCCCTGTCCAGGCTCACCCAGAGAGCTTCATCTGTTTTAAGTCACTGAATCTTTTATTAGTCTCACTTTACAAAAAGTAAACTGAGGCACAGAGGTGCCATGTGACTTGTCTACACTGCCAGCCAATGGAAGGGAGGGAACATAGACTGGCCAGCTTGGTCCCACACCAACTATTTGAACAGTTTTCTGTGTCTCCTTCCCTCACCCCCTCTAAGGCACGCGCCCAGCAAATCCTCCCTGCGCCAACAGAGGAGGGAAGGAGACAGTTGAGGATGACTCCAAGCTTATTGGCCGAATCACTAGAGGGGTGGAGTTGCCTATTTGCCAAAAGGACACGATTTCTAGTGCAGCAGGCTGGGGGACAGGCAGAGGGGGCTTGGGGGTGTTGAGTTTGAGGGGCCTCTAAGCCTCCAAGAGGAGAAGGCCGAAAGGCAGGCGCTCCTGAAGCTCAGGGAGAAGCCCAGACTGGAGAAGCAAATTCAGGATTCAACAGCATGTACTTGGCAGGATGCAGATGGAGGAGGAGATGTAGGAGGCACCACGGACCACAGCTGGAGCCAGGTGCCTCTCCCCGGCCGACACCAGCCCCAGGGCCAGAGGCCTCACCCCAGCTCTCTCTGGGCGCTGCTCTCATCAGCCGTGCGTAATGGCTCAGCACAGGTGGAGGGGTCTGGGGGGTAGCACCAGACCTGAAGGCAGCGGGCAGCCGCAATGACACTGCACTGCTGAGAAGCTCCACAGCCTTTCCCAGAGACCCCGCAGTGTCCCCGGGCGCCCGGCTGGCTCAGCTCCCACATGCAGAGACTGCAGCATAAAAAAGTGACATGGCTTTGGGCCCAAGCCGTCTGGAAACAGAATAATTTGTTGGAGTAAAATGTAGTCCTGGACAGTTCCTCTCCTTTGGGGGTGCAAGGGCAGAGAAGCCTGGGAAAGGGCTGGGGGCTGGGAGCTCTGGGCCACGGCCTGTCTGCAGCCTTGGCGGTGTCAGGACCTGCAGGCCTGGGCCAGTCCAGGAGGTGGAGGTGGTGGCTTCTGCTTGCTGTTGCCCCGCAACGGGGGAGATTAGAGAGCTAGCAATCTTCAGATCCCCACAAACTCTTATCATCCCAACATCGCTGCCATATTTCACTCCTCACAATGGACCGGGCGAGCCGGCAGGGCTCGCTTTGCTGTTCTTCCCTGGAGGGCTGCGGTTGCCCCCTCTCTCTCCCGGCCTTAGCAGCCCTTGAATCCAGGATTTTGCTCTTACACGGAACTGAATGTGATCCTCACTGAGGCGGTAGGTGAGGGCAGCCGTTCTCAGACTCTACGCAGTTTTGAACCACCTACCAACCAGGGCTTCCCCAGCGCCATTATCCAGTCACCTCAAACCTTGGCAGCTGAGGCTGAGCTGCCAGTTCTTAACACCCCCTCCGCCCCAGGCAATTGATTCCAGCCTGTGGCCTCCATGGGGGAGGAAGTGTGGATCCAGCCCGGCTTCTTAAAATTCACAGTGCAGAGGGACTGGCTGGGGCTCTTGTTAAAAATGCAGATTCTGATTCAGTAGGTGGGGGTGAGGCCTTGGACTCTGCATTTCTAAGGAGCCTCCTGGTCACCTTGATGCTGCTGGGACTGCGGCCACACTTGGAGTCTTAGGGGTTGGGGCACTGACTCAGGTCTCTGGACTTTGGCTAAAAATGACCACCACGACCTCTATCGCCACCACCCTTGTCTCCGTTCCCGCTGCATCCTGTTTGTTCCCTGTGTCGTCCTCTTACTTCACGGCCACCACCACCGCCTCAATTTGTTGAACAGCCACCATGTGCCGGCACCAGGCTCAGGGGAGAGACGCATGTCCTGCCTTGATTCTGCTCACAGCTCCGTCAGGAAACAAATCTTCTCAGCCCAGAGATGATGCCAATTGTCTGGGCGCATCAGAGGAAGCCCTGGCGTTTACGACTCCCCAGGCACACATCTGCACGGCTGATTTGCATGCAAGTTTTGCTCCTTTTGTTTTTGTGTTTGAGCTCAAGGTGGAAGGAACCCTCTGGAGGGGGCCGGGAGAGGCGGGAGGAAGCTACAAGGCCAGCGTGGAGACAGGTGGCGTCTAGGCCTTGACCTGACCGGAGGCACAGTCTGACTTCTTGGGAGGGAGGGCGTTCACCCAGTTCTGAGCTGAACGCAATTGAGCTCCTGTGCCTTGAAGCCTGAAGAAAACCTGCTGTTATTCCTGCTCCCTGAAGAGTTTGGGTGTTTTTGTTTAGCTCGGGAAACCATGGGAAGACAGCTGAGGCAGACATCTTTTGGGAAATCTGCCCAGTCTAAACTTCGCCGTCTCTGAGAAGTGCCCCCCCCCCACCCCCAACGGGAGGCACCAGGAGCCACATGTGCTAGGTGACTGCTTCTCCCTGGCAGTTGTTTGTTGAACAAGGCCGGTCACCTGACCCAGGGGCCACTAGAGCGTTGGTCCAGCTGAGCCACCAGCATCTCCTGAGAAGACAGAAGTGACAGATGCTTGTGGCCAGTCAGTCAGAGTGAAGCTCGCTAGGCCACGTGGGGCCAGGGGAGCCATCTTGGGCCTGTAGGCTCAGGGTCGTGAAATCAGACCTGCAGTAAAAGAAGGTGCACGGGGAGGAGGAGAGTTGAGACTGGGCAGCTGTGGAGAGAAAAGGAGGACACAGCTGCCTCACTTCCCGACCAGCTGCATCCGAGGCTGCAGGAGGCCTGCTCCAGTCCTACCACGGGCTCCACACTGCTGTGGTGGGCAAGCCCCAGTGTCCCTTCCCCTCGATGCACCTCTTGGTATTCACACATTTGTCTGATCCATACCCTCCTCTAGTGTGGGCAGGGACGGTGACTGACTTTTAACCAAAAGTACTTGCCATCAGGGATGGGACGTCACTTCCGTGATTACATTATGTCATGTAAGGTTCCATCTTGCCAGCGCACTGGTTCAAAGGACTCTCCCCCCAGGCTGTAAATGAGCAAGTGGCCATGTTGAGGACCCGTGTGGGGGTAGAGGGCAGCCTCCAGCCAGCCAGAAGCCAGGGGCTCCGAGTCTGCAGCCGCTGGGAAGTGAGTTTCGCCAGCAGGCTAGGTGGCTTGTCTGTGGATTCTTTTCCCCTGGCCAGAACCTTGCCTGTCCCATGGGAACCCTAAGAGCACCAGTGAGGCTGCAGCTGGATTCCTAACCTGGGGAAACTAAGAGTGTAAATTGGTGTCATGTAAAAGCACTGAGCGCCGCTAGCCTCATGACAGCGATGGGAAGCTGGCGCGCTGCTGTTCCCCTCACTCGGTGAGTTTCTGTTCCGTGCAGCCTGCAGACTCCTGGTTAAGACCTGAACACCAGTGCTCTCCATGCGGAAGAGCTGCCCCTCCAGAAGAGTGGGCACGGGCGAAGGTAGAGGCTTGAGACGGTGACACACTCCAGCAGAGACTAGCAATGGCCAGCGGGCTGGAACTCCTTGGCTCCCTAAGAAACACCTGGGGACTCCTGGAAATACTTGGGGTGAAGGAGGAACACCAGTAGAGCGGTGGGGATGACTAAGCCAACCAAACTTGGGTGTGTGATTTTCATTTGTACGAAGACCCAGAAAAGTTAAATGTCTCCATTATATACTGAGTCAATTCTAGTGCTCCAACCTTTCCTCTATTAAACAAGCATACTTTCTTCATACTCCTTAATATAGCATGTTCTCTCACTGGCCTGCACACCCCACAACCATCAAATATCAACACCAGTGACTCCACTTGCCTCCGATGGCGTGGAGGGGAGGAGCGGTACTCATTTGGAATAGTAGTTCTCAGTCCTTTTTTGTGATCTGTAGCACCCAAGAAACATTACATGACCACAAACAATGAGGAAAGCCACAGGAAACGCCATCCCACAGGGACTCAGTGTTGGTGGATTCCAGATGTGGTGTTTGCTCTGTGCCCCCAGCCACACCGACCTACCGTAGATGCGGAAGGCGTACTCAATCTTCAGGCTGGGGCAGGCCTGCTCGCTGAACACGGAGGCCATGCCCAGCACGTCCTCGAAGGAGAACACATTGTTGTGTGAGAACACTCTGCAGATTCGGTCTCTGAAAGGGTTGACCTGTGGGTGTAGGGGCAGGAGGAAGACGTTCTAGAGAGGTCAGGCTGTGCCTCCCCAGGCTTGCTCACCTTTCTGATGCACAGTGCTGTGGGTTTGAAAGAAAAGAGCCACACACTAAGTACTGGAGTAAACTACAATGAGATACCACCTTACACCAGAGAGAATGGCACATATTAAAAAAACTAGCAACCACAAATGATGGCGAGGATGTGGAGAAAAAGGAACTCTCCTGCCCTGCTGGTGGGAGTGCAAACGTCCAACCACTATGGAGAGCTGTGTGGAGATTCCTCAACCTGCAAAAGAGCTTCCCTATGACCCAGCAATTCCACTCCTAGGTATTTACCCAAAGGACACAAACATTAATTCCAAAGGGCACCTGCACCCCTATGTTTATAGCAGCACTATTCACAATAGCTAAGCTATGGAAACAACCCAAATGCCCAAAAATAGATGACTGGATCAAGAAGATGTGGTACATATACACAGTGGAATATTACTCAGCAATCAAAAAAGATAAACTCATGCAATTTGCAGCAACATGGATGGAGCTAGAAAGGATCATGCTCAGCGAAATAAACCAGAAAGAAAAAGAAAAATACTGGATGGTCTCACGCATAGCAGGAATTTAAAAAACCTAAATAAGGGACCATGAAAAAGACTAAGTAAAAATCAAAATCAACAAGCAACTATAAACCAGAGACACTACAGGGGCGGGAGAGGGATTAGGGTCAAAATAAGGGGGTGGGAATTGTATGGGGAACATAACCAAGATGAAAATGCATACATTGTGCAAAAATGATGTAAAAATATAGAAAAAATGTGTAGAAAAGAAAAAAAAATACTGGAGTAGGGCCTGGGTCCAAGGGCCAGGATGCTGGGCACCAGAACGAGGGGCCGGGCTTGGCATCACTGTCCCCACTCACATCTCCTCTCACACTTCCCCAAGGATCCATTTTTTATTATTCTTTCTAATGGTCACTAAATTTTCTCCACTTTGTGTATAAAATGTGGAAAAATACCAAAAATGCATAAAGACTGGGATAAAAATTGTATGTCCTTCACCTCCCAGAGTTAGCCACTGTCAGCTTATTGATGTAGAAGCCAGATGGACCTGGGGCTTCGCTATTTGCTAGCGAGTGACCTTATTGAGGACAAATTACATAATCTCCAAGCCTAAGGTTTCTCATCGGTAAGCCAGGGTGAGATAATACTCCATTTCTCTAATAGGTCTGTTGGGAGGATTAAACAGGATTGGTTTCAAGTCACACAGTGTTGGATAAATAAATACCACTCAACACAGGGTGGCTAGTCACTGTTACTTAACTACTGTAGGTAGCAGCAGTTTGCACATTTGAACCAAACTATTTCTCAATACCCCAACGAGTAAGGATCACATGATTTTAGAACCCCTGCTTCCCCTAAACTGGCTTTGTCTGGGGTCCGCACACGAAGGCCCCATGTGCAAAGCAGACTCTGGCACTTCTCCACCAGCCCAGAAGCAGCTCACTGAGGCTGCCTTGCTACTCTGCCTCCAGTCTCCAGAGATGGGCAGGCGGGGTGGGAGGGTGGGCAGATGTGAGCTCAGACAAGAGTGAAGAAGGAAGGGCGTCCTAATACTGGTGTCCTCATAAAAGAGGGAATTTGGACATTATACAAGCACTCGGGGAGGACAAGGTGTGAAGATGAAGGCAGAGATCAGAGTGCTATGTCTGAGCCAAGGAAGCCCAAAGAGGGCCACCAAACCCCAGAGAAGCTAGGAGAGAGGCAGGGAACAGCTTCTTCTCCACAGCCCTCAGAGGGAACCTTTATCTCCTGCTTCAGGCTCCAGAACTGTGAGACAACATGTTCCTGTGTTGAAGCCACAAGTTGTACTTGTCACAGCAGCCTTAGCAACCCAGACATCTAGGACTCTGCATTGTAGAGAAGACCCCCGGGTGACAGGGATAGTTCCTACAGGGAGACACACACATGTCCCAGGTGTGGCCAGGGGGCGGGAGAATCCGGGCTGCCCTGTGTGGGGTAACTGAAGTTGATCAGGCTTTTCACGCCACCGGCCTCTGGTTATCCCCTGTGGCCTTGATTGTGCTAGTGTAGGAGGCACATGGGTGTGGGGAACAAGTGCCTGATGATGGACTCCCAAGCATGGGTGTGTGCGCATGTGCAAGTGTGCACAGCTACCTAGCAGACAGAGTATAAAGGAAGGCCGTGAGAAGCCCAGCTATGTGACGACAGAGAGGTGAGACGGTGAGAGAACACCAGAGAGACCCAGAAAAAGAGTTAAGATTCGTGGGGTTCTGGGAGGCTGGGTTGCCTGGCTGCTTCCCTGCCCTCCTGCCTGGAGGCCTGCAGGTTTGCCACCTGCACTGCCAGAACCTGATAAGGTCCCCACTCCTTCTGGTTCTCCCCTCCCAGATACTTGCCTGGAGGGCCTCAGATATCTGCTCTGCTGGTCCCAGGTCACATGTACCTAAGTGGCTTTACAGATTGACCTGGCAAATTTAATCAAATTCGTTCTCACAAATGGATAGGTGGCTTAACAAGAGTCCTGCAAGGAAACCACTGCTGGGGATAATGCTTGCAATGCAAATGCAAGTAAACAAGAAAATGTCAGGGCAGCGACCTCTCCTAACATGGGTTCTCTTCTATGAGACAGATAATGAGAATCCAGTCAGGTGTAACGAGACCTCCTCCTGGACTTGAGGTGCGAGGCGGATCAGCCAGCTCACCGCCAAACCACACGGCCAGCAAGGGGACAGCCGCCAACCTTCCCTTCCCTGAGGGCCTCCTCATTTCTGGGCTTTGCTGGTATGAGGTCATCGTGGGGGGTGGGGGAGGAGAGAGTGATTGCTGGGAAGCCACACCCCTATCACCCATGTCATGTGACCCTTATGTACGCTTGCGCCAGCCCACCTAGTCCTAGAGGTGGGGAAGGGGCAGCTGGTGCCTTAACTGCTGGTGGTGAAAAGAGTGCACGGTGCTCGCCATGGTGAACTCTGATTCTGTGGGAAGAGGCAGAGAAAGTACTGCTCTAGAGAAATAAAGCATTAGAACAAATTTCACACCGTGGAAAGTTGGTCAAATAGTTGAAATGTACAAGCGTCTCTAATAGGGTTTTCCTTGGTTCTGTTTCAGTAATGAACGACACCGAGAACCACATTTCTGTGAGGCACGGAAGGAAAGAGGCGCTATGGACTAAGCGGTGCGTTACTGCTTTTATAAAAACACCATTTATGGGAAAACTGCCTCAGTGTGATCACTGAGGGGGGCCCCTTGATGAGCAGAGACGGGAAAGGAGCAGGGATGGCAACAGGAGGGAATCTAATTTCCTGCAGAATTTCCTGCAGACTACTGCAGTCACAAAGCTACATCCAGAAGTGTCTGAAGTGCTACACCGATGTGGTTAGTTTCTTTGAAAAAGAGTTGGAAGTATTGTTTAGCTCACACACAGATTTCTAATCAGAAAGGAAGTGACCATGAAAATTTTGAATCACTCAGAAGTTTCATCAAAATGAAATATATTGATGAATGAATATATGCATATCACAGAAGCATGAATGACATTTTTTTCACTGCTGGGGATGGTAGGTGATCAAAGAGGTTATCTTTTGGTGATCTCTTGACAGAGCATTTAAAGAGGCTCAAAGAGGAATAATCAGGCTCCAAGAGGAATCATCTGCATTTCTTGCACAAAAAAGACAAGCACTTCAAATTTGTAGGTTTTTTTTAATGATGACAAGTGGCTGTTGGCAGTTTTCGACCCAGCAGAATCCACCAAAAAATGAACTCAAATTCTTCTGACTCTTCAAAGTGGAAGTGATTTATTTTAACAATGAGTGAGCACATCCTCACTTTTCTAAAGAAACTCATGCTTTCACGAGAGTATTTTGAAAATAACACATTTTCAACAACAAAAATCTTATCTATAAAAATGCTGATATCCACGTATCTGAAAATATGGCAGAAAGGTTTTTCTAATCTGTTTGAAAATCATCTAAAGGAAGAGTGTTGATGGATTTCGAGTTCATTGGTTAAAAATATAAAAATATAATGTCTTCTGATAAGTCTGTAAGAGCCACTGATTGACATAAAGGAAGATGAACATCTACTAGCTTAGTTTCAATAAAAAGTCTCTAATTGGTGAATGGGGCTGCAAATAAAGACCATAATTTAATCCATGCAGCCATGGTACAGTTCTTCTCTTTGGATCAGCTCTGACAGCCATTAAAAATAAACTCCACTAGAACCAGACTTATGAATAGCTTGATAGCAAAGTGTCAAGTGGCATTCGGTGACATTGCTTTCCCTGACACAATTGTCAATTGTTAGTAAACGATGAAATAATGAGAGGTAGAAATTTTGTTATACAAAATAATGTGTTTGAAAAATACTTTATGTAATCTTAACTTTTAATTTGTTTCAGTATGTTTATATTAGCCTTGTGGTAAGGATATGAGTATAAATATATGCATATTTTTTCATTTTTTTAAAGATTTATTTATGCATATAAGAGCTGGCATACAGGCCAGAGATGTGGGGATGAGAGGATTCACCAAAGACAGAGTGGGGGACAGAACAGGCAGCTTTTCTGATAGACACTGCTGAGGGGAGCAGTGGGCAAGACAGAGGTCTGCTTCGCCATGTGGGTTTCTCTCTGGCCAGCGGGCAGGGATCGAACTTGCACTGCAGAGGCTCGGATTGCTTCGTAGTGCTTCGTAGTGCTGTGCTTAACCCCTTGCGCCACCAGGGAGGCCCTATGCACATTTTTTCACTGCTGGGGGATGCATGATCCAAGATGTTAGGAGATCTTGGATCAAAATTAACCCCTCATGTCACAGAGGTAGAATTGAGGCCCTGGGGGAAGCAGGGTGATGCGCCCCAGGTCACTCAGCAAGCAAGTGGGAGGGCCAGCTAAGGACCCCCCACCCCCACCCCAGCTCCAGTGGTGTGTCTAATAAACCTCCCAGAGGAAGCTGGTGATGGAGACCAAACCTGTGACCATTAAAATGCAGAAAACCTTGGAAGTGGAACCCTCTTAAAATTCTTTAATTTTAAAAGCGTTTTTGACACAAAGTGCAAAAATGGATTCTCGGCTGAGGTAGAGGAAGTGGCTTGTGCCCTGGGAGAGCTGTGTCTGTCCCTTCATGGCGGCCACTGAGAGTGTGGGGCTCACTGGAGGAGGACAGGAGAAATGCTGGGGGAGGGAGAAGCCAAAAGAAGATGACTGCTCCCCGGAACCATCAGGCTTGGGGTGGTGGGGGAACCAGGGTGAGGAGCAGGGCAGGCTGCTCCTGAGAGGGCTGTGGGGCAGAGGTTGGGCCACAGGGCTCGGCTGGGTCACCAGGGGCCCTGGCACAGACCTCTCTGTGACGACGTATCTTTAGCACATATGCAGCACAAGCGAAGGGACACCAGAAGGTGCTGCAGGGAGAGTGTCTGAGGGCGTGGGAGAGGCTGCCTCGCTGCTCCTCCTGCTCTCCACCCTGAGCTGAGCGCCAGCTCCGCCATGTCCTCAAGTCCCGCTCAGCAGCCAGTGAGACAGCAACAGCAGGAAGAGGCAGGGAGCAAGGCTCATTAGTGACCACAGTTTACTGTGTTCCAGATTTTTGTCGCTGTTACTTTAACAATCTGAAATCTGAACCAATACATTTGGGGCCCCAGCCAGAGAGTTATAGTCTGGCTTCAATTTCACACTCATTTAGAAGCCTTCAATCCTCCAGAGGAGGAGGAAGATGACAGTTGACAAAGCAACACTTCCGATTCAAGAATAAGGTGTATCCTAGTGTGACGGTGTTCAGATCAAGGGGGATATTAAATGTCGGGGCGTAGAAATGTATCCAGGTAACTCAGCAGCTCAGTCTCCATCTCTGCATGATGAAACTTAACGATGAAAATAACCTCCAAATGCTGGGGACTTTTTTGGAAACAGAAACTACAGTTTGTTGACAATAAAGATTGCAGTCTCTGCCAAAATCCGAAAGCTTTTTAAAAAAGATCTTCTCAAAGTTATTGAACAAGAGATTTGATTTGAAGATGAAAGTCAGAAGGAAAATATTTGGACTTAGCTTAAAAATATCTCCTCACCATTTCTCCAACTAGCACATAGTAAAAAGAGCTTTTTACAGTTGCTGGAAAAAATTCACACAAAGATACGCAGTGACTCAATAATGACATCACTGATGTACTTTGATTTTTAAGATTTTTTTTTTAAAAGTTAAACAATATTATTTAACATTTTTCGTTGCTAATTACTTTCCTAATAGTGCTTATTTGTGAATAATGCTTTTGTTCATTTTGTCTGCTACTCTTATTAAAATATGATTAATGTTCATATTTTTAAGCATTCTAAACACCTGTCAAGGAGTGGATGGAGGTGTTTTTTGGTGGAGGTACTTAAGAGGTCAGTCCCTCTTAGGTCTTGAGTAGAGGCTTCAGCTTACTGGTGGGATCTTATTGAGGAAGGTGCTGCTTGAGAGTGATGCAAGACTGGGTGAGCAGGCCCCTTGTCCCGGGAGAGGTGTAACAAAACTACCTCCCCTCAGATATACCATATTTATGGATAGGAAGACTCATATTAAGATGTTGATTCTTTCCAAATTGATTCCTAGAGTTAATGATTCTAGTTCAGGTCTTCCAATTGTTTTTGTGGATATTGACAAGTTGATCCAAATTTTGTATAGAAATGTAAAGGATCAAGGGCCTCCCTGGTGGTGCAATGGGTTGAGTGCAGTGCTGTGAAGCTGTCCGCAGCCTCTGCAGCATGGGTTCGATTCCCAGCCTGCCAGGGAGATACCCACATGGTGCGACAGACCTCTCCTGTCTCTCCCGCTGCTCCCCTCAGCAGTGTTTTCAGTCATCTGCCTGTTCTGCTCCCAGCTCTGTCTCTGGTGAATCCTCTCACCCTCCCGTGCCTCTTGCCTGTACCCCAGTTCTTGCATAAATAAAATTTTAAAAAATCTTTAGAAATATAAAGGATCAAGAACAGCCAAGGCAATCCTAAAGGAGAAGAACAGCTGAAGTTTTTAGCCAGCTAGATACCAAGATCCGTGCTAAGGCTGCAGTAATTAACACTGTGGTGTTGGTGCAAGGACAGACAATGTCTATAATAGGTTCCAGAAACAGACCCACACTTATGACTACTGGACTTGTCACAAAGATGACATTGCAATGGATTTGAGGAGAGGAGGGTATTTTCAATAGGCAGTGATGGATTTAGTACTATCCATAGGAGGAAAAATAACAAATATTTATTCCAACCTCATATAAAAAAATCAGTTTTGGATTGATCATTGTTAATGTGGAGAACTAATAAGAAGACTTTTAGAAGAAAGCATAGGAGAACATCGTCATGATTTGGGACAAAGGTTCTTTAACAACATGCAAAAAACACTAATCATGAGGGAAAATATTCATAAATTGGAGGATATTAAGATTGAGAATTTGTTGTTCAGAAAATATCACTAAAAGAATGAAAAGGCTAGTTATATCAATGTGTACTTCAATATGAGGATGGATAAACACCAGTGCAGGCAGAAAGTGAAATACTTGTCAACAATAAAAAACAAACTATTGATTCATGCAATGATGTGGGTGATTCTTAAACACACTTTGCCAAGTAAAAGAAGTTAGATCCAAAGGGCTACATCTGTGTGAGCCCACTTGTATGACATTCTGGAAAATGCAAAACTTTAGGGTGGAAACAGACTGGTACTTGCCAGCTGTTGGTGGAGGAGAAACTGACTAGAAGGAAGCTCACAGGAAATTTTTATATTTTAATTATATATAAATTAAAAGGAAAATACCAAAAGGAAACTTGAATCTGTACAAAAGAATGAAGAACACCAGAAATGATAACTAAGCATGTAAATTAAAAAGACCTTTTTCTCTCATTTTAAATCCTTTCGACAAGACAAGTACACATGTGTAGCTGGAGATTTCAACATCCCTCTGTCAATTTTTTTTTACTTTTTTTTTAAGATTTATTTATTTATACAAGCACTGGGTACAGTCAGAAGCGCGGGAGGGTGAGAGAATTCACAGAGCCAGAGCGGGGAGCAGAGCAGGCAGAAGGACCCAAGTACACTGCTGAGGGGAGCAGCAGGCGGCAGGAGAGGTCTGCGCACCATGTGGGACCCTCTTCTGGTGGCCGGGGAGCAGCCGGGGATCGAACCGGCGCTGCAGAGGTCGCCGTCATCTTCGCAACCCAGCGCTCAACCGCTGCGCCACTGGGGAGGGCCCCCTCTGTCAATAATTGATAGAACAAGTAGACAAAATATCAAGGATATCAAAAGCTTGAAAAAGCTGCCCACCAACTCAACCTACTGAACGTTTTATAGAACACTCAGCACAGTAGTAGACACATCCTTTTCAAGTGCACTTGGAACATTTCCCTACAAAGGCTGTTTTCTGGATTATAAAGCGGGTTTCAACAAACGTAAAATTAATACAAAAATGTTATCTGATCACAAAAAAATTAAGTCAATGACGGAAAGATATCTTAAATCCTCCAAGAAAGCACAAGGGAAATTAGAACATAATTTGAAGTATGTGAAAGTGAACACACAACATATTAAAACTGGTCGTGTTCGGTGAAAGCAGCGTATACGGGGAACGAACAGCATTAAGTGTTTATATTAGAAAAGAAAGGAGTTAAGTATTTATGCCAGTGAATAAAAGGTCCTCATTCATTTGTGTGAGTTGGTCCCCGGAAGGAATGAGAAGTCAGGAATTGCATGTCAACTCAGGAAGAGCCCATTCTAATTGCCCCTCAACAGCCTGCATCTGGCAAGTAACTACCCCTGAGGACATGCAGGAGCTTGATAAAGGGGCAGTTGCTTGGAAGTCAGATGACTGGCGCTTCCGGCATAACTGAGAGCAGATGAACAGGCTACCCCTGCACGGAGGCTGCTCTCCCTGCAATCCTGTTGCCAGGAAGAATCCCAAGGCCTGGGCCTGAGCCATCACCTTCTGCACTATAGTAACTCTACCAGAAGGTGGCAATGTTGAGTTGGGGTGGGACAGTCCGTTTACCAACATTGAGTGAGCGCCTACTGTGTGCAAAAGCATTGGGCTAGGCTGTGACTGTCTCCCAGGCAGGTGACTGTCTCCCAGGCAGGTGGATAACCATTACCATTAGAGAGGAAGCTAAAGCCTGGGAAGGGGGACTCAAACTCCTAACTCAGTGCTTTGTCTACAGAGCTACTCTGGACTCCATGGGGTATTGTAGGGTAAATGGAATTCATCAGGCTTTTCACCCCTCCGTGGCTATTACCTGCAGCCTTGATCGTGTTGCTGCAGGAGGCGCTTGGGAGCGTGGGCACGGGGCACGCGTCCGTGAATGTGGATACCTGGAGCATGGGTGTGGGCATGCATAAGTGTGCACACCTCGGCTTAAAGGTCAGGGCTATAAGGACGGCGTCACTCAGAGGTGGGTGGCTAAGAGAGGGCAGCTGTTTGACTACAGAGGGTAAAGACCACAAGAGAATGGCAGAAAACAAGTGTGGAGATTTGTGGGGGGCTGGGAGGCCCAGTGGCCTGCCTCTGTCTCCCAGCCCCCCTACCCGACTTGTGCCTGCCTCCTTGCATGCCAGCCTCCCTGCCTGGTGTGCCTGTGTACCTGGTTCCCCAAGAGAGCAGTAGCCTGAAAAATCCACTAGGCCCCTCCTTTATCTGTCTGCCCCAATCCATAGTGAATTTGCCCTGTGCATACTTGCACAAAAGGTGTATGATATTTTTCCCAAGAAAGTGTCTCAAAATCACATGACTACACATGTAGAATATCAAGGTCGAGACATTACCCCAAGGGCCATGCCCTTGCCAGTGGCAGCTACTCAGATAACAAGCCAGCAGGACTGACTGCCTCAGCTGGGGCGACAGACACATAGCTCATACCTGACCTTTAAGTTCTTGTAGCAAATGCATGAGGCTGAGTTACTGTGAGCCAGGCACTGAACTGGGTGCGGGGCGAAGGTGGAGACACTGTCTCTGTCCATGGGACTCAGCTTAGTTGCTTATAGAAATCTCTAGAAACAGGCAGAGTGGGGGACGTGCTTGTGTCAAGTACAAGCAAACTGACATGACAATAACTAGATAAGGTAGCATTACTGGGAGCCAGACCCACAAGGTCTGGGAAGGAGAAACCAGCCAGAAGACAGGCAGAGGCAAGAACCAAGGCCAGATGGGGGGTGCCATGGGCCAGGCAGTAGGACACAGGCAGGGCAGGTGGACTCCCCTTTCCTGGGCTCTCCTATCCCTCTTCACAGAGCCTCCTACTTGGATAAAATGTCAACTGAGGGGGAGAGAGGTCATGGCGGTGCTTAATTTGGATTCTGGAGCCCCTCCAAGAACCAGATTGGTTGGTATGATCTTCAGCAGGTGGAGAGAAGCCTTGACTTCTCCTCTCAGGGGAGTTGGAGGCAGGAATCTAGGGAATGAGAGTTCATTTAGGTGAATGCAACCCTCCACTGGCTGGCCCGGAGGCACCCTTCCTGCCAGTTGTTTATAAGAAAGGGACAGTCTCCGTTTTAGATGATCAACCTTCCTGAAGTCTAAAAACAGAGAGGCCCGTATGGGAGCTGTCTCCTGGTGACAGATGGGTTGGCAGGGACAGGCTGAGGATGTGTCCTGCCGGCAGCTGGAGACAGATCGCTAATGGAACAAATAGGGGAGAAAGGCAGTAAAAATGTTAAATATTATTAAACATCTATGGGACCACGTGGCCTGAACCTGGCTCACACCCACCAGACCAGTCTCTCCCCAGATTCCAGGCCTACGGGTACCTGCCAATGCTCTGAGGAACCTTCCAGAAGGGCAACCTGCCAGGACAGAGGTACTCAGAGGACTGAGGGCCTGAGTTTTGGGGACTGGGGCTCAGTGATGTACTGGGGGAGACTTGGGGTAGGGAGTGGAAGGAGCAGAAGCCCTGGAGCCAGACTGACTCTAAAAGCTTAGTATATAAACTCTTGATTTGACCTCTACAATATATTGATAACTTGCAACTTTTGGGGCTTATCCCATGTCATCATTTCAATAGTACAACTTGCGCAGGCAAAAGAAAAAAGGAACCAAAAAGATGAATTGGCCCCCCCTTGTTTATCAATATTTACAGTTGCACGTTACCACTTTCTACAGCTTGCAATCAACTCTATGATGCCTTGCAACACATCCAACATTCAAGTGCCTGCGGCTCTCCAGAGGACTCAAAGGAGAGCAACTCCGGTGATGAGCGGCTGTGCAGTAGGATTGGGCAGATGGGCTGAGCACCCACCCAGGCTCTCACGTCCCTGAATCCCACCTTGGGCTTTGCGTCAGCACCTCTGGGGAGGGCCCAAGAATCTACCTTAGCAAGCTGCCCCGGTGGGTTTGATGTAGCCAATCCTGAGACAGGACTAAGTGGCCAGGTCAGAGTCACAGGACATCAGACTCTGCCCCCCTCCTGGGGCTGCAGAGGGGGGCCTCCTCTATGGGCCTCCCTCTTTGGTGCTCCCCCAAATTCATACAGTGCCAGGCACAGGTGGAGTGTTTGTGGGCATCAGTCAAGAAGCCGTGGGGGGACATGGGAAGTGAAGCAAATGTGGAGGATATGGAGGAAGACGGGCCATGGAGTCACAGGAGCCCCTTTCCTGTCCTATGCAAGGCCCCCCCCAAAAAAAATGGAGGAGAGCTCTGTCCTCTCACAGGGTAGAGTGGAAAGGAGGCGATTCCCAGCCACCTGGACCTGGTTTTGGGTGCACCGGGGCTGCTTGAGTATTGCAGCAGGACTGTTTTCTTACTGTTGCCCCACAAGTAGCATCAACTTGTGGCTCAGGCTGGGAACCTGACAACAGTTTACACACTTCTCTGTGGAAAATGCAAACAAGTTCCCAGCAGCCAAATAAAAACCCGTTAAAACACAATCTGTACCTGTACTTTAAAGGCACTTTGTGAAAGCAGGAAGTGGTGACTAACATAGTGAGGTCACCAGAGCAGACCAGGCACCCACAGTTCAGGGAACTGCGCAGGGCAGAGGGCTCTGCTTCGCCCCTCGCCGCTCCCGGCTCGGCCGCTGTTTATAAGCAGCCTTCCTGTCTGGAAGCAGCGGCCATTTGGTTGGTGTCAGGGCTGCTTTGCAGCTGGCTGGGGAGACCCCCCCACCCCAGGACACCCTGGGAACATGTTCCCCTGTGAGCGCGTCATTTGCCTCTCTGTGTGGGGACAAACATGTCTCTTTTGTCTATCTAAGTGACAACCGTGCATCTGGAGTCGACCCACAGCCATACCGCAGTGACTCCTCAAACACCATGAAATCCAAAACCAAAGCTCCTTCATGGCTTCCGTCCCAGACACTTTGCGCAGTTGGGCTTTTGAAACCCCCAACTCCGCGTTCTCTTTGTCCTGCCTCCTGGGAGCCTTGCCCCAGGCGCAGCAGCCTGTCGGGCCTGCCAGCCGGCCAACAGCCCCAGGCATTCTAGGCCAGACCTCTAGGCCCTGCTCCTGGCCACAGGTAGGCAGGCGGGAAACCAGTGTTCGTGGCCGACACAGTCAATGTTCGACAATCACACACATTACCCAATTTATTCCTTACAGCAACCCAGGCGGCAGATGTTGGGAAAGTCACTGTGTAGATGAAGGAAACCGAAGAAGAGAGAGGTGAAATAACTTAAGCAAATGAGAGCAGGAATTTCATCCCCGTCTGCCTGACCCTCAACCCCAAGCTTCCAGGAAGATGCTTCATTGAAATAGGAAAAATGCACATGGGGGTGTCGAGCTCCAGGGTGAGCGAGGGGCCCAGGCTGCGCGCCCAGGGGTAGCTGCCACGAGTACTGACCGGCGCCAGGAGGACTGCGGGAGGGGTGAGAGGTGCCCTGAGCAGCCCACATTTGGGAGGGGCAGGCTGCCCAGAGGCTGGGTGGCAGGAGTCACGTGCCACTCTGCACCCGGGTCCCCAGCAGCTTCTCTAGAACAGCGCCAGCTGGACAGCAGAGCCAGGAGGGGACCCAGTGTAGATCCAGGAGCTGCCACAGCCGGGGGCCGCAGGGCGGGGTGCTGTGCAGTTGCAGCTCTGCAAGTTGGGGGGAGCCCTTGCACGTGGAGGGTGGGGAAATGGAATGGGCCACACACACAGGTGCGCACGTGCAAGTGCCTCCTGGAGAAGGACATGCAGAGTCCTGCTGAGGCATCTGTGTCCGCCTGGAGCGGATCTCCAGTGGAATGTCACAGGTCTCCATGGTTTCCCACTCCTGGTTTAGCTCTATCTGCGAGCCCAGCTTTTTTTTTATTTTCTGCTTCTTTCTCTCATGAGGCATAAAAGTTTTTCCATGTTGCTACATAATCAGTATAATTGCCATGTTAATGGCTGCATAGTTCAAATTCCTAGAATGGACGACCCTATCTATCTCATGCCTCCAAGGAGAACCTAGAAATCTAAACTAAGGAAATAAGTTTTTAAAATGAAGAAAAAATACATGAGGATGTTTATTGCAAAATTATTTATAGTAGCAAAAAGAAAAAAATCAACCCAAAACTGGAAACAATGTTAATGTCTTGGGAGGAGGAGATGGTTGAGTAAATCAGAACTCAATGCAATTACACAGCCATTAAAATGATAATTACACAGACTATGAAACAATACCAAAAAAATTGATGCCTAATGGGGAAAAAAGCAAAGTAAAATTATATGTATGTGTTTACCTTGATGTAAAGTGTGACCTGGGAAAGTTGGCAGAAGGAAATAGGAAAAATAAAAACGTATGTGAGGTTGGTTGGTTGCTGAGGAATTACTTTTAAGAAAATGTATCTTTATGCTGACATAACTGGCTTAACAATAAATTAAAAACAAGTTCAAAAAGAAAGTACATTCCAAAGACAATTGTTAGGCCATCAGACTTTCCTTCTTAGCAGGGTGGAGGCAGGCGCTCTTGCTGTTCTTTTCTGCTCTGCTCTCTGTGGGGCGAGGAGGTCTGCGCCCAACAAACCTGGTCGGGGGCTCCAGACCGTGTGTAGATATGGGGAGGCTCTTCTGCTGGCCGGGCAGAAGCTGCTCCAGGAGAAGGGAAGACCAGACGGTCTCTGTACCTCCCCAGATACGTTCCATGGGGCAGAGCCACAGGTTGGTAACCAGCAAACAGTGAGCACCTTTCTCTATTCCTGATAATTCCACCAACTTCTGGAGCCTCCATCCTGCCCTCCTGGCTTGGAGACACATGGTTCCAGCTTCCCTTTCTCCCTGGGGAGGGTGCTGGCTGGCTCAGAGGATGGCACTGGAGGGTGGAGGCGGGGCCACCTCAACCACCTGGCCCGGTGGGACAGCCTCCCCTCTCCCCAGTGAGCCCCCCTGTTCCTGGAGACCATCTGCCCAGGACAGAAAGGGCAGGGGCAGCTGGCCGGACAGTGCTCATGGCCCAGAGCTGCCCCGCCGGCTGTTCTCCCTGATGGCGGGGCTGAACGGCTGCTGCGTGAGTCCTGGGGGCTCGATAGGGAGCGGGGCGAGAGGGGGGCTCTAGGTGAGCAAGGGCTTGGGCAGGATGAAATGGGTCTCTCTAGTCCTCAAAGGGGAGTCACTTCTGATCTTGGCCTTCGCTGCTGCCTGAGCGGTGATGTGCTGTCACGGCATATGCGTCAGTTCCCCCTGATGCTCGCAAGGCCACTGGGAGCACCTCCCTCTGGCATTTGGAAAGGGGGAGGAGGGTGAATCCTCTCCCAGAACCTGACGGGGGCTCTGCATGCAGGGACTTTCAACAGATGGATGGACACCTCTCATTTCTGCTTCTAGGCTCTGAGGCAACATCCAGGGCTAGTGGGCCGCCCCCACCTGCAGCCTGCACCCCCTGCACTGTGCCATCAGCTCCTGCCAGGGGGCCTCCGGGGACAGAAGCTTGCTCTCTCTGAACCAGCCCAGTCTTGCTTCCAGCGTGCTTTCTGTTCAGGAATTTTTTGCCTGCAGGCCAACTGAAACTGACCCCAGTGTCCCTTCTCCCACTCGCATTAGCACCACTGTTCGGTCAAATCTAATTCCTCCTCTACCCACCAGCATGGACATAGAGAGGGCCATGTCCTCCTCAGTCTGTCTTCAGACTCAACGCCCCTGCCTGCCTTCACCCCTTGCCTCTTAGTCATTTTCCCAGTGGTGCGGTTTTGGGTTCCACCAACCAGCCAGGTGGCAATTTAGGGACCCTGGCCCCTTCCCTCTGACCTCCCAGTATAAAGTTGATACATCTAAGGACCGGCCATCACTCCTGGGGGTGTTGCCCCCCGCCCCCGCCTCCAGTCGCTGCTCCCCAACACTTCAATCTTGTTCTCCTCCCAGGAGGCTTTAGCACCTTCACATCCATTCTCATCATAAGCCCAGGAGCAGGCAGGGCTGCTATTATCAGGCCCAATTTTCAGTTGGGAGAAACTGAGGTCACGCACATGCTGCAGACTACAGTCCAGGACTTTCAGCAACAAATCTCAAGAGCCTGGGAGGCTGGAGGGGCTGTGTCCTGGGGGCCTCATCCAGTGCCGGCCACAGAAACCTGGCTCATTGGGGCTGAGGCCAGAGCTAAGAGGAGGAGGCCTCTGGCAGGTCCCTCCGTGGTTGGGCCTGTGCTGGGCTGGGCCCGTCCTGCTCCTGGTGAATGTTCTAGCACATCCCAGCCGTGCAGAGCTGACATTGCCTACCCTCCAGACAGGTGGCCCGGAGCTGCCCCACCTCAGGGCTCAAGCCCCTGGGCTGCGGCTGTCTTGTCCCTGTGGATGGAGACAGCAGCAGGCTCAAGGCCTACAGAGGCTTGCGAATCCTGGGAACAGAGCCCCAGGCAGCCAAGCCAGCACCTCGTTAGGAGGCCCAAAGCAGGGAAGGGGCATGTCAGGAACAATATTGTTTATTTTTCTATTTTTAACAAGTCTGAGGTCTCTGGGGGCACAAATGAAGTTATCAGAGAAGACATGAGTGGAATAAAGCCTCAAGCCAGCAGGCTGAGAAGGGCCCTTGGGACCAGGACTTTTGAAAATCTGAGATGGGGTTTGTTTATCTTGTACTCTGAGCACGCAGGACTGGGGCCAGGGTGCTGGGCATGCCTGTCCCTGAGCCCTCTGCAGCCTGTTCCCTCAGTGCCACTGGGGAATTCAGGCGTGGGCAATAGTTTTAAAATGATCCCTTCAGTGTTGTCTGTAGGGAGAAGGCTCCACCTTTGGAAAGAAGCCCAGATTCACTTCTCACCTCCAGCACATGTATGGTTTTCCTGGCGGAACCAGAGCTCCCCAGGGCCCCATCCCAGCCCTGGCACTGCTGGTTCTACCACCTGCCAGAGCCTCCAGCTCCTCATCTGTAGGGGACCGGTCATTCTTGCCTTGCCTCCCAGGAACCTCCACAAGGAGAAGCAACGAAATGATGTGAGCTTTGTGGTGGTGGTGGGTGGGTACTGAATCCTTTCGGGGTCCTGAAAAGGGGGCTTGTCATCCCTGTCTTAAAGGTGAGGGGGAGCCAAGGCTCTGAGGAGTTGAGGGACTCGCCTGCCCGCACGCAAAGCATCAGACTCAGGCCCATCTGGTTGAGGAGCCCACCCGCCTTCCACTTGCCAAACTGCCTCTCAAGTGCTCCAAGCAAGAATTAGACATCCTGCTCTTGGGAGCTTGGAGAGAAATCATGAATCATTGACAGAACCAATTAGCGGCCTGAGTGGGTTTGGCTGAGTGAAAAATACCTCCCAAGAAGCGAAAAGTGTGGCAAGATGCTCAGAGCGCGGGATACGAGGACCGCAGTGCTGGTTTGATTCTGGTCCTCACGCTTACTTGCCGGGTGACTGTGGCAGGTCACTGAGACACCCAAAATTCCCCTTCTTTGAAAAGCAGACAATAAGTAGCTACTTCCCAGGGTCGATGAGAGGGTCCCGTGGGACTTGGGAGGTGGCAGGGAACAGTCAAGCTTTATGCCAGTGCAAACAAGCCCCTCTCCAGTTCTGCTGACAGAGGCGTTTAAACACCACTGAGCAAATTACAACCCAGCAAATAGTGGGAATCCTACACCCAGCCCCCCTCTAGGAGCACGACCCCTAGGTGGCAGCAGGTACAGAACTCTCCTTCCAGGATGCTCGGGGAGACAGCTGCCCTTGACCATCCCTGCAGGCCCCCGGACCCTCATCAACCCCAGCTTAGGGCCACAGGTCTTCTGTGCCTTGCCCCAGGGTCCAGATAGGACACTGAGGCCAACGAGAAGGAAGGAATTAGCCAAGGCAGAAGAAACACTTAAGCAAGGACCTGGAGCTCTTCTCGGCTGGCCAGGCTTTCCTAGCTACCCGCTTGGGAGGCATCACTTGGAAAATGAGGAAACTGAGGCCTGACAAGAGCAGGGCCGGGCCCGGCTTCCAGTGTCCGTGGCATGTCTGCTGTGGGAGGCCAGGGCCTGTCTCTGCTGCTGACTGCTTAGCCTAGAGCAGCGACTGCGTCCTACATCACCGAGCTTTTTCTGAAACTAACCACTTCTTAATTCTTTGGCTGAATGTCTAAATAAGGATTTTTGCCAATTCCGAGCCCTGCTAACTGATGAAGTTGTCAGAAAAAGATCTAATGATGCTTGAAAATGCAGGGAGTGAGCCAGCTGCCAGATTGCCCTCCCAGCTCTGACTCTGCATCAGGGAACCGGACCCCCCCCCCCAGGGGGTTGGGAGGTGCTGAGGTTGAGACTCTTGCCTTTCATCAACCATGTGACAGTGGAGAGTTACTTAACCCCTTTGATCCTCTGCTTCCCAGCTGCAAATGAGGCTCGTAGCCCTCTCCTCCCATGGTCACTTGGAGGGTTAAGTGAGAGCAGTGGCCGGCACAGAGCAGATCTCAGGGCAGCCTGGGAGGGTGGGATGGACGAGGTGTCCGGCTGGACCGCAGTGGCCCCGCCCACAGCCCTGTGTGAGCGGGAGCTGAGCTCACCATGTCCACTCAGGGAGGTGCTGGGTGTCTGATTCGCCCCAGTATCTCTCCTGGGAGAGGGGTGCTGGGAGCGCCAGTGTGCATCTGTCCAGGGGATGAAAGGCTGGGGTCATCTCCGCCCTGGGAGGAAGGCCCTCGAGGTGGGAGCCTGGGAGGCTGGCAGGCCCGTCCTCTCTCCTCTCCTCTCTCAGTAGAATGTTTGTTCACTCGGGAGTCTGGGCACTAAGGTTGGGGCCGGGTTTGGGGACTTGGGAATCAGACAATTCCCAGGCCTGCCACAGGAGCCTGAGAGGCTAGGCTTGCGGGGAGATGGGGCGTCTCTGCCAAGTGAAATGGAGTGAGGTACAGCTCCCCATGCCCCAGTATACAGACCTACGTGTGCGATCTGCTGCTCAAGCACAGGCTCTGCCGGGCGTCCCAGCCAGAGCTGGGAGAGCCAGTCCCCCTTGGTCACCAGCCGTGCAGGCCACCTCTCCTGCTCCCCTCCTGCCTCCCCTGCCACACGTGTGCATATACATGCAGACACATATACGTACGTGTATGCACATGTTGCCTGCTGGGTGACCTTGAGGTCATCTTACAAGTTTGGAGAATCGTTCTGCCCATCCAGTCTGCTACTTTTTCCAGCAAGCCCAGGAGAATATCTGAGTGTGAGGCAGTGGCCTAAATACAATGAGGATTATCCCGGGTCCAGCTGTCAGGGCCTGCGCTGCGGTGATTAAAGGACCTCCCCACCCTCCCAAATTTCCTGGGCTGCTGCCCTGCCCTGGTGATCCGCTCTGCCCTCTGGTGGAACGTGGCTCAGAGGCTAGGAGCCAGGAGGCAGATTTAGCAGCAGGCAGCCAGAGCCTTGCCTCAAAGCACCCTCAGAACATGGTGGAGCCCAGAACATGGTGCATGGAAGAAGCCTCGGCTCAGCCTCTGAAGTTTCTGAGACCTAGTGGTTCCTGCCTGTCTGCAGGCCTCTCGTCTATAAACGCCTCCCAACCTTTGTGAGGTGCAGTGAAGTGGTGGCCATGAAAAGGCTCGGACAGAGTTGATCCAAAAATGCCCCAAGAAGACCCCTAGAGCCAGGTACTGCCTCCCCTCCCAGCACTGTCTCCCCAGCGGTGCCATCTCCATGCCAAAGGGGCTCAGAAACCCAAAAGCTCCTGGGCCCCTTCCAGCCTGGCCTCTGCAAGCAGCAGGATGGTCATTCAGAACAGCAGAGTTTCCTCTGGGTGAAGCGCTTAACCCCCCTCACCCTCTGCTTCCCCAGCTGGAGGTGCGGGTAACTCAGCCGGCCGAGGCCGTGGAGGGCTGGGAGCAGGTGTGCTGTGGCCTGCCCAGCCCCGGCCCAGCCACAGACAATACTGGGGTTTCCTTCTGGGGCCTCAGGGACATATGCTACCCCAGACTTGCCACTCTGTGTCCTAAGAAGCGGGGAGCAGATGCTGACGGGCATGGCCACGGTGTCTCAGGCTGGGTCTCTCTACAAGGATGGGGTTCGCCGGGTAGCCTGGGTGTTTGGCGCTGGGGTCAAGAATATGAGCTTTCACTCATATGTGGAATACAAAAGTGAGGCGTGGGAACAGAGAAAGCCAAACCAAAACAAGCCGTTGGAATCTGGCTGCAGAACTGAGGCCACAGGAAGGGGTAGGGGGAGCAGAGGAGCGGCCTGGTGGGCTGTGGTGGAGGGGGCTGGTATTGGTGCGGGTGTGGTGTGGCGACCTCCATCTGAGGAGGCGTGGCCCTGACTCCTAGAACATGTGCAGAGCTGCTACCTCAATAAAAATAAATGTAAGGAGAACAAAATCCAAAACAAACCCCTGAGCTTTGCAAAGGCCTGGCATTTGTGATTCTCCTGTTTGTCCTTTGCCCAGAGTCTTCTGAGTAAAGGCTCCCAAGACCTGTGCCTTTACTGTGCACAAAGCACAGTAAAGGGCCATGTAGAGGGGGAGTGGACAAGAACCCCTATTTACCAGGTTGCTTCCACAAATATCCCCTTTTAAAAAAAAATTGTTTATTTCCTTACATCACTGGTCATCCGGGGACAGTATTGGGTTTCTCCCTCAGGTGTAGTCCCTGTGGTTGTCCCACCACCACACACCCGTGGTCCATCACCACAGTCCCTGGTGCTCCTTCCTTCTGTTCTGCCCCTTTCCCGCCCCCTCCCCTGCTGTGTGCCTCAGATCTGGGGTCAGCTTGCCAGTCTCTTATCTCTGGAACTTTTTCTCAGGCAGTGAAATCAATGGGACAAGGAGAGCCAGGTCCCAGCAGTACTTGGGAGGGAGGTGGTGTCGGGCAGCTGCTGTCTGGTGGGGGTTGTGAGACAGCCCTGGCGGACAGGGTGTTTTTGAAATGTCCCGCTGACATCGGCTAAGTTCTCCTGGGTCAGGGCACAGGTTGAACATTGCATCTTTTTCGCTTCCTCTGACACTGACCCTAAAGTTAGAGGGATTTTGGAAGCATGAACGACAAAGCCAGCAGCCCTGACACACACAGGGGAAGCCGAGGAACTCTGGTGGCAACTGTTCTACAGCCCAGAGTCCTCCAGACGATTCTAAACTGGAGCTACCTGGTCCCACTAGAAATGTAGGTCAACTGAAAAAGGCTTGATTCAAAGTGTAGAAAAGCAGTTGTAGTTTTAAGAAATATCTCATTGAGCCCCAGCCTCTCCCCAGCTCCTGCAGAAGGTTGGAGGGTTGTTGTCTGAGGAGACAGGCTTTTTGCGCTGGGGCTGTCAGTCACACGGAGAAGTAGAGTCAATCAATACATGTGCCTGAACCCTGAGAGCCCCTCCTGCCCTCATTCCTGCCTAGCTCTAGGGCACTGGCAGCCAGAGCTTGCTCCCTGCTTCTCTAGGGATTCCTCCAAGAATTGGCTCCTTGGCTCACTCTCCAGGGAAGCTCCCCGTCAATAAACCCCCCCCAGAGACTCCAGCTAAAACAGAGGGTTTTTAGCAACCAGCCCTGCCTATTGACTATGAGCAGGTGGTTACGAACCATCCAGGGAATGCACCACACGACAGAGACCCAAACAAGCAAGTTTGAAAAAAAGGATTTTTGAGAGGAGATCAGGGAACACACTGTGTCCAAGAAGAAGGAGAGGATGCTGTTTTTAAAAAGGGAATAAAGAGTAAACAAAAATGAACTCTTTGAAGTTAAACATTATGACGGCGGTAGTGAAAAACTGAATTAGAGTTGAAAATGAAGTTGAAGAAAACTCACAGAAGAGCAAAAAGTGAAGCCCAAACTAGAAAAGTGAAGCAACCAAGATGTGCAACATCAGCATCCTAGATTCCAGAAAGAGAACAAAGAAAACAGAAGGGAGATTATCCAAGAAAATAGTTTGATATATTCCCCAATTTCTCTACCAAAGGGGTCCTCTGTGTGCCTGGCATACAAGGAAAAGGACCCGCATCAACTCACATCGATGGAAATTTCAGAATGCTGGAATCAGAGAGAAGAGTCTGCAAATTTCCAGAAAGAAAGGAAAAAGAAAAAAAAACACACACACACAAGCAAAAACCCAGGGAATAGAGTAGCTTTGGACTTCTCCATTCCCACGGTGAAAGCTAACATACAATACTAGTGCTTTCCAAATTCAGAAGAAAAATGATATCCAACCTATCACTCAACTCCATCTAAACGCGCAAGTGTGAGCAGAGAATCTTAAAGACACTTTCAGATATCTAAGATATCAAAACATACATCCTTTATCAGGAAGCTACTAGAGGATCTGCTCCATCAAAACAAGGGTGTAAATGAAAAGAAAAAAACACAGGAGGGCCTCCCCTGGTGGCACAGCAGTTGAGTGCTGGGCTGCGAGGCTGCCTGCAGTCTCTGCAGCGCCAGTTCGTTCCCCCGCCACCGGCGAGGTTTCCACAAAAAAAAAAAAAAGAAAAGAACACAGGAAATGGAAGATCCAAGGACAGAGAGTCTGGATGGCAGTGGAAGGTTTCAGGGTGACAATGTGTGCCAGGGCCAGGCCCAGAGGCAGCCCAGCTGCTAGAAGGCTCCAAGAAAAATCCTGCCAAGAAAATGTCGTGTGTACAAACCACCTCACTACCGAGTGCGCTAGAGAAGACTTAGATGATTGGCAGAGGTTTGGTGTTGACTTAGTGATAAGCTCATAGAACACTAAGCAAAAACAATGATTACATCCAGGAAAGAAAACACCACCCCCAAAATGTACTGAAAGAGAAAAGTAACCACAGTTTATTTCATGGTTCAGTTCTGCAAGCATCTGCAGTCATCAGGATGTAAGCACCGAAGAGTGATCTATCCGAGGTGGTTATACAACGAGCTTCAGAGGACAGGAGGATGGCGAGGGGCTGGAGGTGATGGACGTGGGGAAGGGGAAAGAGCTGAATCAAAAAAGCTGAGACATCCAGAAGGGGGATCCGAGTGAGCTCTTCAGATGTATGGGAGGCAAATACCAAGCCTCAGGTAAGAGCTGAAGTGGCTGCCCCCAGAAAGGGGGCGCAGGGGTAGGAGGAGCCCTGCTAGGATAACCTGATTCTTGGCATGTATGAACCATTTTGATCTAAAAACTACCCCCCAAAATTAAAAATTTTTTAAAAGTACACTTCTACCCTTACCCCTTCTACTCTGTTCCACCCTGGTGATTTCCCAAGAGGCTGAATAACTGTCAGGACTTTTTGTTGTGAAAGCTTTGGGAGTGAGTCCTTTGTAAGCTATTCTAAGCAGAGGGACCCAGCCAATAAGTAGGCCTCAGAATGGCTCAGAAAAACTGGGGACAGACAGCGAGCAGGATGAACTTGGGAGCTCAGGCTTGCAAACTTCTCAGGACATCTACAGCATTGATGCTCAGGTAAACGTGGTAGAAGGTGGACCTCGCACTGACCATGCGCACTGACCGTCTGTCTGCGGGAGCCCCAAAGGGGGCGAGAGGGTCTGGGAAAGGCCCACTATGTAAGCCTCCACCAGGCTGGTCCTGAGCCCCTGAGGCCTTCCCTCAGGTCCTGCCGTCCACCATCCTGGACTGGAAACTAGAAACAGATCACACACGCCACTACTCAACCATGTTTACAGAAAGCAAGATCGTTATTTACAAGAACAGAAACACTAAGCTAGTTCACTTTTAAAAACACCGAATAGAGCAGTAAAAAGAAAACAAATTTCTGATCAGAAAAGGGGACCATAGACAGGCCCAGCAAGGCATTCTTGTCATCAGACTTTCCCTGGAACGCTCTGGGGGTCAGCCCCCCGCCCCCGATAGGCAGACCCTTCCCAACATCAACCAACCCACTTTTCACATGAGTGAACCCAAGTAAAGAAAACAGAACTTTCTTCCCAGACCACTCAAGCCCCTGAGCCAAGTTACAGCAGCACCCACTGCTCCCTGGGGCCCAGTTCGCAAAGTCTTTTCCAGAGATGTGTTCTGGGCAGTGTGACTCATGCAGCGACAGGCGCGGAGCTGCAGAGGACACAGGGACATTCGGGCTCCCGCCTCCCAGCCTGTCCGTGCTCTTCTTGGGACGCAAGCTCTGTGCTTCGCGCAGGCCTAGAAACACACCAGAAGGAGCGTCAGAGCTGCTTATAAATTCCCAAGAGCCAGGGCCTCCCTGGTGGCGCAGGGGTTAAGACGCAACTTATGAAGAAATCTGCAGCCTCCGCAGCACAAGTTCGATTCCCGGCCGGCCATGGAGAAACCCACATGGTGGGACAGATGTCTCTGTCTCGCCCGCTGCTCCCCTCAGCAGTGTACTTCAGTCCGTCTGCCTGTTCTATTCCTCACTCTGTCTCTGGTGAATCCTCTCACCCCCCCCATGCATCTCTGGCCTGTACCCCAATTCTTCTATAAAAAAAATAAATAATCTTTAAAAAAATAAATAAATAAATAAAAAATAAATTCCCAAGAGCCAGTCTGAGGATCAGGGACCACCAGTGACAAAGTTCCTGATAACCAGGAACAAGGGGAGAAAAATAGCGACAAAAAGGGACATGTGTGGAAAGAACTCTCTTCCTTCTGGGAGTAGAGCTGCCTTACGTTTTTGTTCTAAAATGAACCTTTGGAAAAAAGTAAAATGATGGTGATTGTGGATGACATTTTTTTTTTTTAAGTGCCCTTAATTGGCAAAATTGGAAAGTTGGCATCTCTAGTCCTTCCTCCAAAAGAAATTGGGTGGTGGTGGCTGGGGTGGGGGTGGGGGCAATTTTATTGGACTATGGAAAGTCCAAAGTCTGGGATATAAGTTGACACAGAACAAGATCAAGTCTGGGCCCAGAAGCGCAGCAAGTCGTCCCCTGAGGTGTGAGCGTGTGCTGCACGCGGGGCCAGACGTCTACTCCCCTCCCTCGATGCCTTTCAATGACCGGAAGCTCAAGAAAGCTGCGTTCCAGGACAGGGACAGGGCGTCTGCCTGGAGCACCTGAAGGTAGCTCTGTTCTTCCCTGCACAGAAAAACAGGCTCCACCCCCAACATCTCCCCCCAATTTCTTTGGCTGGATTTAGTTGCTGCCTCCCCTTCCCTCTCTCCACCCCAATCACTTCTCTGTGAAGTGACCCACCTGGGATCTCTTCTCAGCAAGTCAGCGCCACCCCAGAGATGCTGTCCTGCTGTGTTCCCTAGTGGGCAACCTTCACACCCTCAATTTCATGAGCGGGGTCCTGCTGCTCAGAACCAGTTAGAAACGTAAAAAGAAACCACATTTTTTAAAGAGAGCCACAAACAAAAAGTCAATGTGATCCCAGCAAACATGTTTCTGCATAGGAAAAAAAGGATCTAGAAAGAAATAAGGCAGAATGGTCCTGACCACCGGAGGATTTTTATCATCTTTATTGTATTGCTGCTTTTCTGTGTTTTCCAGTTTTTCTACAATGGCAGCTGCTGGCTTGCTAGGTGAAAACCGTGACCATCAGATATGCAGTAAGACAAGACAGTTAATCTCACCCCAGACCCCTTTTCAATTTCCAGCCTCACCTCAGAGAACAAGCATTTGTGGGTCTGGGGCTCCAGCCCTCCAGATCCCAGCCCCGCCCTGTGGTCATGGCCTGCTCTAGCCCCCAGAATGGTTCTTCACCCTCTCTCTAGAGCAGCCTGACCCCCTGCTGATCGCCCGCTGCAGACCCCAGGCCTCTCCGGTAGGTCTGCCCCCAGCCCCCACCCCACACGACTCCCTCCCCCAGATGAAGAGAGGAGTGGGCGGTCAGGAGGACGATGCCTCACCCCTGCGCCGTCTGTTGCACAGCACAGCGGTACAGACTGTTTCATAGAGAGGAAACGACGCTGAGAGGGGCGATGTGTCATCATGGAGTGTGAGGGAGCTGGGCCCAGACCCGGTTTTCCTGATCCTAGTCCAGTGCCAGCCCACCCACCCTCACACCCTCCCAGGTAGGGCATGCCAAGTGCTGGGGCCACCTGCCACGCTCCAGGGTAGTGCCCTCTCCTGGTGGCCTCAGGGACCCTGAAGTTCCAGGCAGCAGCATCCAGCCAAGCCCAGAGAAGCCCATGAGAAGTGGAAGGCAGGACCTGGGGGGTCAGGGTCCTCCTGCCACCACCTGGACCCCGGGGAGATGAAGTTGATCCCTTCCAGGGCCTCAGTCTTTGGTGGGTAAAACCCCAGCGAGGAGCATTTGCAGTGACTAGGCTGCATGCCCTGAGTCTCCTCCCAGGCTGGACATGCAGATATTCTAAGTCTGACCAGTGGCACAGACCCCCATTCGGTGTGGGCCTCCACACCTGACACACCGTGTCGCCTCTGGGCTGCCTCCAGCCCAGGGTCTCTGAGACCATAGGCTGGCCTGGAGAGAAGTCCCCCCACTGGCAGAGGCATGCTTCAGCACATGTATGTATGCACGTGTGCATGAGGTGGGGGCATGTGTGTGTGCTGGGCGGGCAGGTAGCAGAGATCCACGCCCCACATTATACTTGGGCACATTCTCCAGTTATTTCACCTTTCTGAGGAATTTACTCCTTCCCATCCTGTTAGGAAATGATGTCCTGAGATAATCCCACACAGTCCCACTGCCCCTCCTCCCTCCACACCCCTTCTCAGCCCTCTGTTATCTCTGCCCTGCCTCTATCTTAGACCCCTGAACCTTCCCACCTCCCGCAGGACACCCCACCCTGGTCCTGGCCCCCCTCCAAGAGGTGCCCACAGTTCTCTGAGCCCATCTTGTTCCAGACAGGGGTGAGGATGGCTTTCACTGCACAACGACAAATTCAAACCATTATTTCACTGAGATCCTGATAAACCAGGAAGCCTGACACGGCTGTGATTTGCTACCTGACATCGCCTTTCTATGCGCAGCCCACATTTTAATTAAAAATCTCAGGAGTGATTTGGGAGCTCTTTTATTGTGCGCCTCTGGGCACTTCCAAGCTTGTTGGGGGAAGGGCAAGGCCTGTTGACAATAAGGACACAAGCTCAGAGAATGTCCCAAAAGCATGGGGTGCAGGTGTTCCCCCCAAGCACAGCCCCCTTAGGGTGCAAGAAGGCCTCAGGAGCGAGTGCAAACTCCTTGTCATCCCCACAACCTCGCTCATTGCACAGGTCAGGAAATGGAGGCCCAGGGTGATTTGCACAAGGGTAGCCTCACAGCAAGGGCAGGGCGTGTGTGTCCTGGGTATGTGGTTATAGGATTCAGCAAACAAGTGGGGAAATTCAGAAGGGGAATATGAGCATTCAACTCAGTCCTCTTATCTAACAGGCTAAGTCAGGGAGGATTGAAGGGGGAGAGAAAAGAGCTTCCTCTTCTGGGTGTCCTTTCTTGTCCTCACATGTGGCGACAGGTTAGCAGGACTGTCCCCGCGCTCCAAGTCTTACTCCCGGTTTCTCAGGGCAGAACCTGAGAAAATTCTCCACCCCTCTAGAAAAGCCCTATCCCGCAGAGATACCCTGAGCAGAAGAAAAGACTGAGGAGGGGCCAGGCAGATGGCCTGGCCTGGCAGCTAGGCTTCCCCAAGGCCTGAATGGTTTATAGGGAGCCCCTACCTTCCTACTAGCCTAGTTTGGGGTGCAAAAGACAGCAAAGGGAACTGGCCCATGTAGGGTTGCTGGGAGATGGATCTATTAAATGGGTAGCAAGGAGACTTGGGGGGCGGGCGCTGCATGCTGAGCTCAAAGGGGGTTGCAGGCAAATGGGGATGAAGGCAGAGCTGGTGAGAAGCTCCAGCTGAGGCCACTACCTTCAACTGCGAGAACTGAGCAAGTACCATCACCTCTGTGCAGCTCAGCACCTCACCTGAAAAGTGGTGACACTATCACACCTGTCCTGCCTCTGGCGTGTGAGGAGTGTCTGGAAGCCAGCGCCCTTGCACCTGGAGGCTTAGGAGCCCCTTGGTCAGCACCAGGCGCCCCTCCCCATCTTCAGCAGCTCAGCAGACTCCAGCGACTGGGCACCTCCCCCCCAACCCCCTCCACACACACACACACACACACACACACACACACACACACACACACACGGCGTCTGGGACTCACCCTCAGGGCCGGCAGGGAGCTGACCTGGTCCATGGTCAGTGTGGCCTCCTTGTAGTATTTCCCAGGGGGACAGAGCTTCAGGAAGGTGTCGTGGATGCTGAGGAGAGAGGTGAGGCGGAGTGGGCAGG
Source organism: Talpa europaea (assembly GCF_964194135.1). Classification (NCBI taxonomy): domain Eukaryota; kingdom Metazoa; phylum Chordata; class Mammalia; order Eulipotyphla; family Talpidae; genus Talpa; species Talpa europaea. Next base: position 14,096,472 of record NC_140072.1, read on the forward strand.
AAGCCCTCTCCCGCTGGCCCTCTGCGGAGGAAGGGGTCTCACACGGTCTGGGGCATTTTGTCTGCGTGACAGGCGGAGAGCAGGAAGGCCGTGTGACCGCTGAGAGGGAAAGGGCCGTCTCCAGCCTGCCTCGGATCAGCGCGCACGAGCCCTCACCTCTGTCCCTCCGGCCCCATCCTGGACCCAGCTCCCGAATCACTCTCAGCCTCTGGGGTCTGAGGGACCAGTGACAGCCGGAGAGGAGACGTGGTGACGTGAGACCCGGGAGGCCAGGACTCCAGATCCTGCAGGGCTGGGTGACCTCACTTCACTCCTGAGCCTCCGTTTCACCATCTCAGAAACGGGCACCAGTGACAGCTCCCATGGAGCTGGGTTGTGGCGGGAGCTCAATGGGAACGAGACTTGAGGGCGCGCGCGTGTGTGGTGGGAGGAGAGAGGTAAAAAACGGCATCTAGAGCCAAAGTTCAAAGCCCAACCCTGCCCCTTGGGAGAGCTGACACCCTGTGCAGGTCTGACTCCCCCCGAGCCTCAGTCTCCTCTTCCCTACAAGGGGACTAATAACCCCCCCCCACACACACACACACACAGAAGATATGAGGCATAAATAAGAGGAGGGGAACCAAACGCCAGCACCTGCCTGGCACATGAGTGCTTGTAGCTCACAGGCCCTCAGGCGAGCCTGTCTGCCCCCTGCCTGGGTTCCTGTCCCGCGCCAGGTGTCTGCACCCTCTGTCCACACCTGAACCATGATGGCAGGAGCTGTCCCACCTGGCCTGGGCCTGCTCCTCTCTCCCCGATGGCCCTTATGCCCCGCAACGAGCTCTCTCTCCTTTCCTCTGTCCCCTCTCCCCTTCCTCCGTCCAACCAGACAAATTGTCGGATCAAACGAGACTCAGGAGGGAGAGACCAAAGGCCCCTCGTTGTCGCTGCCAGGTTAGTTGCCTCAGATGAATCTCTGGTGGGGTTCAGGGACATGAGACTAAGTACAGAATTTGGAGGGTGATTTTACAAGTAGAGATGTGCAGGTGAGGAGGGGACCCTTCCAGGACCCGGCTCCAGGAGAACCCAGAGCCCCCACCTGCTCCCCATCTGGCCACTCATCTTTTCATGGCTGAATGGAAAGATGCCCCTCAGGGCCCAGCCCGGGGAGAATGGACAGGAAGTCGGCATGTGTGCTCACCAGACTAACTCCCCAGCCTCCCAGACCCCCGCGCTGAGCCTCTCCACTCATGTCTCCTGGCCGCATCCCGGCACCCGCCGCCTCTGGCTTCCAGATAACTGGCCCAAGTGAGGCACAGCGGAGGCTGCAGGCGGTGAGAGAGGTCAGGGTTCCCCCTCTTCCCTCCCCCTCCCCATCTCAGCAGGTGCTGGGGTGTCCTTCCCATCGTATCCCTCCTGTTGCAGACAGCGTGGCCGTCTTCCACAGCACCACCTCTTTCTCCACAGCGTGCCTCGGATCTTAGAGATGGTACTGGCTAGTGCCTGGACGCTTGCCTTGCCTCTGCTGAATGCTGCCTACTTCCTGCCTGGACGCTGCCACATCAGTGGGCCAGACCCCTGTCCTGCTGGCTGTGAGACCCAAGGCGAGTTGTCTGGCTGCTCTAAGTAGACAGATCTGGGTTTAAGATCTGACTTGGTCCAAGGGAAGTAACCCCCATCCGGGGCGCCACGCTGCCTTGTGAGAAGGGCCTGACAAATGGGACCTGTAGTGGCGGAAGTTTGAGGGGTCCCGACCAGAGCTACTGTGACAAGCTTGGGAAGGAGTTGAAGAGCGGGGTGTAGAACAGGAGTAACATTCTCCACAAGAGTATTGGCTGGGGCACGGGGGAATTGACACTGAAGGACAGCAGGGAGGCCCAGAGCCATCATGTTATCAGAGGGGCTGTCCAGCTGCCTTCAGGGGAGGGGTCTGGGGAATACTGTCAATTGCTGGTATGCGGTGATCCCAAGGACCACCACCCGGATGAGAGTCTTGGCCCCACGCCAGAGGGCCCTCGGGGAGGGGGGCTGCCCAGGCTGCAGGCCTTCCAGGCTGCCGAGTGGGTGGGCTGCACACAGATGAATCGTGGCTGCATCTCCGGCTGCCACGAAATGTTCTCCTCTAAATATGGATCAGCAGGCTCTAAATGGAACTCTGAATTAATCACTAATGGACTCAAAAGTCAAAGCCATTTGAAAAACTCACACATTCTGCCTGCCAGAAATCCAGCAGTGCGAGCTGCGGCTGCCTTCCACACCTAGCCCAGCCGAGGGGTGGGGCTGCCTGAGGCCTTGCAGGCCCTGGGGCAGGGAGGAGACCAGGTCTGAGGCTCAAACCCTGGGGGACCTTGGACCTGCCAAGCCCCTCCTGGGCCTTTTTCTTCCCTAATTCAATGGCTGTCTCCTGGGTCCCATCTGAGAATGGGGGTGGGGGGGGCAGCGTATTGAAAAGGATCTATGCCACCCCCACCCTGCAGATTCTGGGCTGGGTGGGGTCCAGGCCACCATCGGCTCTGTAAGTCCGGGTTTGTATGGAGCGGGCAGGATTGAGAACACAGCTCCCGTACAAGCCTGGAGTTCCACGCCTCTCATCGCAGCCAGGGCGCAGGGACCTTGCTTCACCCCCACTCCCGGGGTCTATAGTCTTTTGCCGGGTAGCATAACCTGCAGGTGTTTTATGAATGGCTCTATCTTTAGTCTGAAAATGTGGCTTTCAGTCCCATGATCTGTTATTTCCAAGCTGTGTGACCTTGGGAGAACCACTTCACTTCTCTGAGCTGGTCTCATTGGCAAGAAGGAAATAATAGCATGAAAATGACCCACGTGCTCCCGCCATGCATGTGATCATCTGATCTCAGAACAACTCGGGGGGGGGGGGTGAGTGCCATCACCCTCACATCACACTGTTTCATAGGTGTGGACATGGGGACTCATGGGGGTGCAGAACTGGTCACGGAGCTAATAGGTGGCAAACCTGGGCCTCGAACACAGACCTTTGACTTCCAGGAAGCCAAACTATAACCTCTCCCCGGTTGATCTTCCAGTGCTCCAGGGGGACATTCTAGACTATGTTCTAGCCATCTTACCTATTACTTTCAAATTTTCATCTTTATTCAAGTGCTACTTTTTAGAAAATATCAATGAGGGTTATATGGATATTAGGATATGAGTCATTTTGAGTGTTGTCATCATTTTCTATATTTAAAAAAAAATGAGTGAATAGTATTTTTAAAACAATGTGGCTCTGGTCAACAGAGCCCCCTGGGCCCCCGCCATCCCTCGGCAGGTGGAGCTTGTAGCAAAGGCATTACCCTGCCCAAGAATAGGGTGGAAAGTGGGACTTCCAGGCTAGGGAGGGTGAGCCCCAGCAGAGATGATGAGGGGAGCGGTCCCAGTCCTGAGGGTCTAGAATGTTCTCACCCCAGCCCCACCCAACATGTCCTGGTGAGCTCCTAGATTCGTGCCAAATTCTTGGGCCAGGCTGGGCCCTCACACACCTCCCACCATTCACTTTCTCCGCCCTTGGGAGGGGTTGCTGGGACAGTACTTGGGTCTGGAGCTTCCCCACTAGACAGAGCCCTCTTGAGGACAGGGCCTGTGCCTGTCTACTGTGGTCCTCCCGGCGGCTTCACAGTGTCTGCCATATGCCAGGCCCCAAAGAGAGGTTTGAGGAGGGGAGGTGCTGAGTCAGCCACGAAACAGCCAGGATGGGCTTCAGACCTGTTTTCAAGTTCACTCCTGATCTTGCTCTCATCCTAGCGAGGCCCCCCTGTTCACCCCTGTTGTTCTACAAGGAGGCCCTGACTTGGATCCCACAGCAGCCCAAAGCCTGAGGTTTCACCCAACTCCAGTCAGGCTGGGAATCATGACCTTGAACCCTGGGGCTGGGTCCATCTCTTCCTGACCTATGCCAGCTCATGCCCAGGGCTCTGTGACTCTGAGCAGGGACTGCACCAGGGCAGGACCCCAGCTCAGGGGAAGGGGAAGGGCCCCTCTACTCACCACAGGATCTCGTTTCTGGTCAAGAAGGTCAGAGCCTACAAGAAACCACACAGAGTGACCTGCCCACTCCATGCAGCCCTCTCCCGACCCCCGGAGAGTGGAGAGCTTGGGACTGGGCAGGAAAAGCCCATGTTGTCATCCCACAGCCAGGGAAATGGAGGCACCTATTTGGTGCCTGATGGCCTGGGGAAGGAACATGCTGGCGCAGACCTGGAGAGGGGATCAAAGACGAGACCAAAATCCTGGACTCAGGAGAAGGAAGCAGAGGGAAGGGAGTCTCAGAACTGGCCTGCTCCCCAGGGCTGCAGGTTTAGCAGAGACAGGGGCCTACACTACCTTCAAGCAAGAGTTGTTCCACTCATCCTGTAACAGGGTGGTCCCCAGGAAAGGGGGAGTTTCCCTGCCCCACCCAAGGGAGGGTGGAGCTGAGCAGGGAGAGAGAAGCTACAGAAGAGACTGAGGAAGGAAGCAGGATGGAGCCAGGAGACCTGGAGGAGGCGCATGGTGATGCGGTGGATGGCAGAACCCATTTAGAATAGGCAGGTTTGCGGGGTTTGGGCTGCCCCTCTCCCTGCCCTATAACAATCCCACCACCTCAGGAAACTCCCATCTCTGCCCAGAGCCACCCCCTGGCCTGCCCACCTGGTATTCCTCCAGGTCCTCCCAGTGCATCTGGTGCCGTAGACACTGCCCCATGCCGACCCCACTCCTCTTGCCAGCAGCAGAATCTCAGCCCAAGGGCTCACCAACTGGTGCCTGGTATGTGCGACCAGGTGATCTGGTTGCCATGGTGACCTACATTCCACCTTCTGCACATTCTACCTGAGCTCCAGAGTAGGCAAAGAAACAGGGCCTTTTGGTTCCCAACACAGAAGACATCACCCCTCATCCCCCAAACAACCAGCAGAAAGGCAGCCCAGCAGGGGGTTGAGAGCAGACTCTTGGCTTAGGAGTCATGCTGCGTTCCCACCCCATCTACCAGATGCTGACCAGACGCGTGACTGTGGGCGAGTCACTGAACCTCTGCATCTTAGTTTCCTCAACTGTAAAATGGAAATGATGATTGTAAAATTTTGAGGGTGATTTGAGTCAACACGGGCGCAATGCTTGGTACATCAAATGCTCAGTCAGTGTTGGCTGGTAGCACCACATTCCAAGCGCTGTGCCAGGAGTGGGGATGCAGACAAGCACAGACCCTGACCTCAAGGTGACCCAAAGAGCACAGACAAGGATGTTGCACCCCAACAGTATAGAGCAGGGGCAGAGGCACAACCAAATTAGGAGCATTAGAAGAGGGGCTACAAACTTGACCTGGGGGAACGCCCCAGAGTGAAGTTTGGGTGTAGAGGAGAGTGCAGAGTCTGACAGAATCACAGAGCAAAGGGGAGGGTCCCCACTAACCCTGGAAGTAAATGCCCAGTGTCTCTCTCCTCTCACCCCTGCAGATCTCCTGCTGTAACAAAGAGCAGGGAGGAAGTCAATCTAGAAAGACAGAGAAGTGGCCCTTCCCAGCTATTAGTGCTGCAGGCCAGGCGAGGCCTCTGGAAACCCTCTCCAGCCCCTGCCTCCCTGGAGGCCTGCGAGTCACCCTCTGAACTGCTCCTTCCACTTACTCTCCCAGTAAACATCCAGGCCTTCCTGAAGGAGCTCGTTTGTATCTCTGGAGGTGCAACTGCTAGTTTTCCTTCGTCAGTCCTGCACGGAAGATGGAGAAGAAACCCAGGAGCCCTCAGACACTGAGACAGGTGGAGTGTCTGCAGTGAGCCTGTGCACAAATGTCACACACATGCACGAGCACTTGCACACATACCGGGAGATGGGAGCAGATGTCATCAGGGAGTAACAATGCAGTTATGAGTATATAGAAAATTTTAGATTGCCCAGCAGGAAGTCTTCTTGTAGGTGGTGTCATTGAAGTGGCTGAGATATATATAAACACATATAATGGAAGAATTTGTCTTCTAAGAGGAACAGTGAGGAGTAACCTCCACGCCAATGGGTAGTGCTCACTGCTGACTCCAGTGTAGAAGGTGGAGCTTTCTAGACTTGCACCCCTGAGTGAGACTGATGGGAAATAGTGGTGGGGCTGGCACTTTGTCAGGTAAGGCCCATAGGGGTTGGGCAGTAAATGATTGGCACCTGGGCAGTTAAACCACTGGTGAGGCGGGGTGGCCATGGAGAAGCCAGCCTGTGGCATGAGGTTTTGGCTTGGACTTTGGTTTCTGCTCAGCAAATGATACCTGGCCAAGTGACAGTCATATGGCCACATGGCAGTCAATTTCTCTCTCTCTCTTCTTACCCCTATGTAAATCAGTTATTGTTGTTTCTCTCTATGTGTCTGCTTTTGGGTCCCGTCCTACAGTTGTAAGCCCATAAGTGAGAACCCACCTACTAGGTCACACCTGGTCCCCCCGGTTTTTCCTGTTGCAGTCTGGCTGCTTCATCTTGCATGAGTCATAAAACTTCTAAGCCTCAGTTTTCTCATCTGTAAAATGGGGACAATCAATCTTTATAGGATTACTGCAAAGATAAAATATAAAGCTATTCTTTAGCAAGTTACCCGGTACACAATGAGTTCTCAATAGTGGGTGAATAATATTACTTTTAAAGTTGGGTCTGAAAGAAAGGGTGGAACTTTGAAGGCAAGTCAGTAATTCAATCCCATCTTCTGCTAAGGCCTTTGAGCTTTTCCTCTTGCTTATTGAGTAGACAGTCTCTGCCAGGTGTGCCCACACAACTGTCACCTGCCAGACTCACAGTGTGACCTCTGTGAGGTCAGCAGGACTTGCCCCTTTATTCTGGGGAAGGCTTAGAAGCTGGTGAGGTTCACCGTTGGTTGGGAAGTGGGCAAGGGAGAACCAGAAGCCTGGATGGCACTTGCCGCCTGGGGGTCCCCATAGTGCAGGCGGAACCATGGATCACACCCCCAAGGCTGCTTCCTTAAGTCTTGCTCAGTCCTCCTGCCATACGGAAGTGAAGTGGCAGCTTGGCACTGCCCACAGTATTCTTGAACCACGAACAGATGCTCACTCAAAGGATAACCAAAACACACCAGAGCTAATGCCTGAAGCCCAGTGCTTCTGCCGCTTCTTTAGCTGCTATTTGTTGAAGTAGGCTGTGGAGAGTAAATAAGATAGACCAGGCCCTGCCCTAGAACTGGAACTGGACATATGCAGAGAAAATACCTTAGTTGGCCATGGTACCCTCAAAGACATTAATCAAGGAAGAGGATCCTGAAAGGGGTGGGCAGAGAGCCTTCCTGAGGAGGTGCCATGTAAGCAGACGCATGAATGACAAGGACAGGTGAGCTGGGCTGAGAAGTTGGGAGAATCTTCCAGGCCCACAAAGCAACAGTATCAGCTGGAACTTAATAACTGTTTGGTTTTCATTATATTTGTTCATAGGGTATCTTACAGTTGGTAAATGATACAGGTTTGCCGTTTAACATATGTGACATAAACCTTCCTTTATAAATGTATCTGTTTAATGAAAAGCAATAGGAACTCACATAAAGGAAAATAATAATTATCCAGGTGGTAAAGGAATATGCTAGAAATCACTCTGCCCACAACTCTCTCATAAGCAAGGTTTGCAAAATCTGCTCTCCTCCTTTCTCCTCTAGTTTTCATCCTTTCACATTCTACCCCCCAGCAACCCCAACACACACACACACACACAATCACAATGCATGAACTCTATGATTTCATTCTGGAAAGGGTTTTCATTGGTTCCTACAAATAACAATGGTAATAATATCACCTTATATTTGCATATCCTTTTGTAATTACAAATGCTTTTCTCTGTACCTTCCTATTTGCTCAAGAAACAAAAGCCAAAGCTCCTTTAAAAAGAAAGACAAACCCCCTTGTAATCCTGCCACCCACCAGCATCTCTACCCTGCTGCAGCCCAGTAAATCCCCCCAGGCTCCTCTTCCCAGGGGTTTGAAAGGCGTGTAACTGAGCCGTGAACAGGCCCAGGTTTCCTTCCACTGCAGGATCTGCCCCTGCAAGAGCCCTCTAGGGAGTGGAGGGGGACAGTGAAGAATTATTTGGCAATAAACATGAATGCAGTGTTGATACGTAACACAACACGGATGAAGCTTGGAAACACGACACTAAATAAAAGAAGCCAGTCACAAAAGGCAACATATTTTAAGATTCCATTTATATGAAATGTCCAGAATAGACAAACCCATAGAGACAAAAATAGATTAATGGTTGTCAGGAGCCTGGGGGAGGGGAGGCTAAAGGTTACTACTAATGGATAATTCTTGGGGTGATGAAAATACTCCAGAATTAGATGATGGCGACGATCGTGCAGCTCTGTGACTATTAACTCGTACAGTTTGAGTGAATGGTGTGGTGTATCAAGTGTATCTTAATAAAACTGTTATTAAAAATAATTCCAATGAATGTTTATGTCCTAACTTAGTGCCTGAGACTTAGTCGATCCCCCCAAAAATATTATTAGAAGAACAGGGAAATGAAGCATTGTGTACTGAAGTGCTTTCAGGGCTTTGTCAGCTGTGAATCTCGTAGCTGGAAGCTCCATCTGCTGCGTTAGTAGGTGCTGGGGCCGATCACTGCCCTGCTCCAAAGGGCTGTGAGGTTTTCGCTGGATTTCCCCAGTTGAGGCAGCCCCACCAGGTCCGCGTCAAGGACAGTGTTCTTGTCTGGGTCTGGCTTCCTGGGGGAGGCTGAGGAATGTGCCTGTGTTTGGAGGAGAAAGAGCTTCCAGGCAGATGAGGGCTCCCCAGGCAGCATCAAGAAGCAGGGAGATATAGTGAGGTGTAATGCAAGCTGTCACCAACTTCCTGCGTTGGCGGGGACCTCACAGGGGATAGCATCACTGTCCTCCATAAGACTCCCCTCACCTGAGACTCCAGTTGCAAGGCCTGGGGTTCCCAGGTCACCCATAACTCTGACCAAGTGGCCGCTATCCCCACAGGTTTGGGCTCGTTTGCTAGAGTGACTCACTGAAGTCAGGGCAGCGCTGTGCTTGTGACTGCAGTTTTATTATAACGGTCACAAATCAGGGCCCCCGAAGGAAGAGGCACGGAGCAGGCGACCTCAGAGGGTCTCAGAGGTGTCCTAGGGTCCTGGCACATCAAACTAGGAAGAACTCACCCGGGCCCCCATGTCCAGAGCTTTTATTAGGGTTTTATGATGAAAAAAATGATGATGGAATCATCAGTCATGTGATAGAGCTTCATCCCTGGCCTCCCTCCCCTCCCCAGAGGCCAGGCTGACATCACCATCTGACTCAGCCCCTCTGATCACAGGCTGGTCTTCCTGGCGAGGCAGCCCCCATTCTGAGTCACCTCATCAGTGGGGACTCAGCGGAGGTCCTAGCAGACCACCATGAATAACAAAGACTTCTATGATTTGGGAAATCCCAAGGATTTAGAGGTTACCTCCCAGGAACCAGGGACAGAAGCCACCCAAAATTCTTCATTATAAACACTAAGAAATCTGGGGTGAGGGAGGTGCAGCTAGAGAAATTGAGATCTCCACCCAACCCTTTGAAAATTAAGAGTCCCCCGTTCTCTCCCGACGAGAGTGAACTTTATTTGGGCATTAAAAATTTCCCCCAGAGGATGAGTGTGGACAGACAATATCTTGAAATTAAAATCTCTGTGCTTCTCCACCTTCTCAAGAGAGGCTTTCTTCTCTTTAATTTCCATTCCTTATCGCCTGGAGAGAAGTAGATTTGAGGAGGAAAACTAGAAGCGGCCAGTGTTCCTTTTTTAATTAACACACTTTGGACTCAAAAGTGAAGCAGGTCTAAGTTTTATGAAACAACAGAGAGGAAGCGCTATGCCACCGGGGGCTGGGTGGGGAGCACACCAGTGCCTTTGCGGGAGCACCTCTCACTTCCCAGGGACTGAGTCTCACGAACCACCCGCTTCCTCATTGTGGGGCCCCAGTCTAGCCCGACATCACTCAAGGGTGGCCCAGCAGAGCCACAACTACTGTTCCCCAGATTCTGCTGAGCCCCATCTGAATCCCCCAAGCTGAGAGACTATGCCCCTCTCCCCATTTTCAATTGTCCAGGCCACCAAAAAGCTCTGCAGTGAGAGGAGGGAGGAATCAGAGTGGAGGACTGGAGGGGGTGGGAGGAAAGTCCCAGCACCCCTTCTTGCTTGGGGTTGAACAGGGGTGCCTCAGGCCCTTTATGACTTGACTCAGACACCCCATCCAGCCTGACTTCAGTCGCTGCTCCTGGGGGAGGCCTAAGTGAGCTTGGTCCATCTCCAGGTGTGACCTCCAGGATTCTCTTTGCATTCTCTGCCAAGAAGCCTCCTCAGCCTGCCAGTAAACACACCCAGAAGTTCAGGGTGACACGGCTGGGTGGCTGTCCCCTGTGGGGAAGGGAGCTCTGCTCTGGGCACCAGCTCTGGGAGGGGCTCTGTGGCTTCTCAGCAGGCCTGGCAAGGTCATGGCCCTTGGAGACAGGTGACCTGGGCACACTCCCTCCTGGCCTTGGCCTCTCTCCCTGTCTCACTTTGTCCTGGGCCTGGCTCTCGAATGAACCACCTATTCCAAAGCCCTGATTTTAGTTCACCTCTCTGCGGTACCCATGGGATTTTCAGGGCTTCTGGGGGCACTGCCCACTACTGGGGCTCACAGTGGGGAGGAGATGTTTGAGATGAAAGGGCACCTCAAAGACTTTATTTGCTGATTGGAACAGTCCTGAATTTTTAATTCTAAATTCTAAGATGAACCTTAAAGATCACCTCATTAGGCCCTTTATTTTTTCAAAATAAATTTTTATTGGTTTATAACCTTATCTTGGTTTATAACCTTATCTAAGTTTCCTGTGTGCCACATTATAATTCAACATCTGTATACAGGACATCATGACCCGCCCCCAAAAGTCTCCTTTCCATCCATCGCCATGTAAATGACCCCTTTCACCAGCCCCGTCCCCTCTGGGAACCATCAATCTCTCCTCTGTATCCAAGGGTTTCGTTTTGTTTTGTTTTGTTTGTTCGCTTGCTTTGTTTCTTTATATTCCATGTAGGATTGAAATCACACGGCATCGTATTTCTCAATTTGACTTATTCACCCAGCAGCACCCCACAAGGTGCACCCTGGTTGTTGAACCCCTTCATCTTACAGATGAGGAGACTCAGCCAGAGAGGAAACTGGCCCCAGAGCCCGTGGGTAGCGATGCCCGCTGGGTTCCTGGTCTCCTCCTCCAACGAGCCTCTAAAAGCTGCTTGCCTGAGGCCACGGAGCCTGTTTAAGGAGATCCTTTCTGTGGAAATGACTTGCAAACTGTGGGGCATCATAAAAGTGCTGTGTGTCATGACTGGTACTAGGTGTGGGGCTGGAACCCGGCCCGGCTCCCGGCCCAGAGCGTTAAACCCGGCGAGCAGAAGGCCGTGTTAGGCAGCAACGTGGGATTCCTTATTTTCATAGTCAAGCACTTGGAGACTTGCTAACCAGCAATCCCACCCCAGCTGCCCGCTCTCCACCAAGCACTCCCTATCTTGTTTTCTGCTGGGTGCCTGGGGCTGGGTGGGTGTGGCCTGCTTTCCTCCTCCTTCTTTTATTCACTTATTCAAAAAAAAAAAAATCTATGAATCTTCTGAGATGTCCAGGCACTTTGCTAGTGGTAGACATACAGTAGTGGTGTAGACAAGCACAGAGTCCCCCTCAGGAGCCTGGAGTGTAGTGGAGAGAGACATTCAATGACCACTTGGCCCACTACACCATCCTGCTGGCCAAGGGCTAGGGACAGAGGGCAGGACACACCCACAGAGAATTCTCAGGGGCAACTGAAAAATCCTGGGGGGCAGGGAAGCTCCCCCAAGGAGGGGACTTTTAACTGGGACCTGAAGAATGAGGCAGAAAAGAGGCAGACACGAGAGAAGGTGTTTGCTGCCTGGGAAAGGCCTGTGTGAAGACCCCAGGGGCGAGAGGAGCTCATGGTGCCGGCAAGACTTAGAAGACCCTGAGGATGGATGTGTGTCAAGGACAAGAGTAAGGCAAGTTGAGGCTGGGTGGCCCAGCCTGGGCCTGGGTCCTTGAGGTCTTACCTTCGAAACTTTCTCTCCAAAGCAAAGGGATAGCACTGAAAGGTGTTTATGGAGAAATGACTTCATTGGCCTTTTGTTTTCAAAGGCTCACTGGTCCTAGGGTGCTTGGTGCACCTGTGGGAAGGAGGCCAGCCGGCTCTGGGGAGGGATGTAAGGAGACTACTGAGCAGCCACGGAGAGAACAGTCCTGGGTGGGGCTGGGGTGGTGAGCATGGAGCTGCATGAGGTCATGTGACATTTTAAGTGGAATGTCTCAGGGAGGTTGGGTGTGGGAGGCAGGTGGTAGGTATTGTCCTTGTGACTGGGGTTTCTGGCAGAAATTGTTGCTGGTAGAAAAGGGAGATGCCTTTTCCTGAGCTGGGAGCCTGAGAGAGGGACAGATTTGAGGAGGGGGGAGAAGGTTTGGGTGTGTGGTGTTTCTGTGCCACAGACACATGGAGATAACCAGTGGCATTTTACACGTGGGACTAAAAGCTCAGCACAGAGCTCTGGCTGAGGTAGACATCAGGAATGGCCAGGTAGAGGTGGAATTTATGTATTAATTTTTCCAAGTACTGGCTGAGATAGGCCTGCCTTCAGCCGGAAACACCTTCGCCTGCAAAGACACTTAGAGAGTAGAAGGGCTCTTGGACTCGCTGGTTCCTTTCTTCCTGAGGAAGACTGCAGTTATGACACATTATGGCTGAAGTCACCCCCAGAGGACTGACGTGGCTCCCCAGACATCACATGCAGGGCATTGCAAACACGCAACACGAAGCCTGGCTCCTGGGTTAACAATAACACAGTGCTGCTGTCTCGAGGGTTGGGTGGTTTTGTCAGGGGGTAGGCAAGGTTATGTACTTCTCTTAAGACTAAAATTATGCTAGCCAGTACTCAGGGGAAAGGGGCTGAGGTCAATTTCATGTGCCTGAATTCTGCTCTCCAGCCACCAGGGAGGCAACAGAACTGCATTGCACACCCCTTGAATTTCACCCCAAGTTTTAGGATCTGAGTGTCAGTGACCAATGTCTTGGAGTGTGAGGTAGGTAAAATTTAAAGCACAGGACGAGATCAGCCAGGGATCCCAGCAGTGATGGAGACCAGCCCCTGCCCTCAGGGGGTTTATATTCTATAGAGTTGATAGAGGAGCCGCTTCCTATCAGAGTAACTTATTAGAGACCAGGTCTCTCACCAAGGACGAGGTGGACAAAGTCAAAAGCTATCTGCAGGCAACCAGGACTTGAAAGATCAGGATCCCAGAGAGAAGGGGAGCAGATGGGGGTGAAATTCTGTGATATTCTTCCTCTTAAGACATCCCTGGGGTCAAGAGACCAAAGGCCAAGTTGAGAGTGGAGAAGAAACAAAGAACTTAACTTGGAGGTTTGGGGGAGTTGGTGGTGCAGAGACAAACTTGGAGACCAAAATGCCCAGGCGAACCGGACCTGGAGCTAAGAAGTCTGGGTGAAGAGAAAGCACATTAAGTTAGTTCAAAATTCCGAAGCCCTTATCCCAGAAGGCATCACTCAGTTCATGGGCAACATCCAGGTAAGCCATGAAGGGTGGAGCAGGAAGTGCAGCTGAGGGGCCGGAGCTGGGCAGTCGGAGGGCGCTGGGGAACAAACCTGGAACCACAGCCCCACCAAAGAAGACGCTTCCTGGAAAACCCCGGGCCCCCAGGGTGAGGTGCTGGGGAAGGGACAGAACAGTGTGGCCTTTGCAGAGCCTGGCAACCAGCTTCAAGCCAGCTCGAGCCCCGGCTGGAAGGGGATGGCCTTCCGACACTCGAACTGCTTTCCGGAAAGCCACAATAAATCCTCTCGATGAAAAATAACCCCGCCAGAGCCAAAAAAAGCATCTCCATAATAGAAACAGACCCACAGGTGATCCAGATATTGGTGCATCTGATGCAGACTTTCAAATAACTGATTACCATGGTCAAGGAAATAGAGAACAAGGTGAAGACTTTCACCTGAGAACCAGAATCTATGCAAAAGAGGTCACTGAAAATTAGAGTGGAATGGAGAAAATACAGAAATTCATACCCTTGAAGAATGACTGTTTTTGCAGACAGCCAGGAGGAAGGGTACCCCAGGGGCAGTAAGGGCATCAGGATGGAGAGTTGGGGGTGGGGGAGGGGTGGTGTGTGTGTGTGTGTGTGTGTGTGTGTGTGTGTGTGTGTGTGTTGACAGCAGGGGAAGGCACTGGGGGAAGGAAGCACATTTGCTTAGAATTTGAGGTGTCCGATGGAGAAATGGAGAGGTTTACTCAGCAAAGTGGACGGTAGTTATGTTTGAGTCTCTGTTGTTCACTTTGCTGGGGTCAATTCAGAAAAAGTAAAAAGTGGTGTCGTTTGCATTAAATTATCCTTTTTTTCTTTTCCCCCAAACAGAAAATGCAACATCCGTACCAGTATTGAATGTTTCATTGTTTCTGTATCTTGGAAGAGTTTCATCTTTTTGGCTAATTTAAAAAAAAAATCTACAAGACCAGCCTATGTAACAGTTTTGGACTGTAACATTGAACTTTTAAACAAATTTTGGTATTGAGCAAGACCTTTTTTCAGCTGGCTTATTCTGTCCTTCCTTTGCTGACCTTGTAAACTACTTAATTGCGAAATGTGGTTTGTCTCAGAGTGCCTCTTAACATTGTATTCTTTAAAATAGAGATTTTTCCATTGCATGGGAGACCGACAGTCACATCTCTAACACACGCGCACACAAAGCAGGGCTTCTCGTTCCACTTACTCAGAGACATATGGTTTTCATCAGCCACTTCTCTCTTCTTGGCAGCAACTAGGGCAAGGATTTAAATTTTATATAGCAAGTTGCCCACCTTCTCACACCAAGGCCCTCTTTGCAGTTCTCTCCCCCATTCCACGGGACCCTGCTGCTACTCGAGTCCTAAACCCAGCTGATTAAGTCTCACCTGACAGATCTGGCCAGTAGGGCCCCAAGGCAGGAAATCAACCCAAAGGCCTCTGGGAGCTGGAGCAGAGCAAGCCAAGTGTGAACTGCCTCTCAGAAGAAAGGGTTCCTGAGCTTTGATGGGCCAGCTGGGAGCTGTTGTTCACTGCTGCAGAGAAGGGGCAGCCAATGAAGTCGGTTCGGGGGGTCAGACCACTGACAGTTGGGGTGTCCTGCCCCTGAGATGATCCAGGGGGAAGCCAAGTGCCACTGCCCAGCTGTGGCTCTCCCGCTTTTGTTCCCACGCCAGGTCTTACCTGACGTCTCAGGGAGGGAGGATGGGGCTCCTACCGCAATCACCTAAACTGGCCACAGCTTGGTGAGCATCCCCCCACCCCCAATGCATCCTTCCTCCGAGACTGCCTGAGTGCCATGCTAGCTTGGGCAGAGCAAGATGTGGGAAATAAGGGCCTGGACTGTTGGGGAGGTAGGGAGGGACTGCGGCTGCTAGCAAGGGAGAGGTGGAGCCAGTGGCAGGATATATCAAATCAGGCAGGTGGAGCTGATGAAAAGGGCTCTGGGTAAGAGCTAAACTTTGAGCAGCAGGGGAGGAAAATCTGTGAGCTAAACAACTAACAAAATGATCCTAGCCACTCAGCCTTCCAAGGGATGAGGAATCTTTACATGCCTGAAGAGATGGGTAGGGGGAGTTGTTCAGTCAAATAATCTGTGTCAAAGGAAAAAGTCATTTCAAAGCTGGTTTAATGTTTTCTGGGTAGAGATGGGCCCAGAGGCAGCGGGGAGAAGAGCGACAGGCTGCTGCTGGAGCGAGTGATGCCCTGTGTGTGCCCAAGGAGACGTGATGGTTGGGGGGTGGGGGCAGGCTGTGGCCAAGGAAATATCTCATATTCATCTTCAAGGCATTTTCTGTGCTAAGATGAATGCACCTTTCCCAAGTATATGTAGGAAAATGTGTCTCATGTGCCTTGTGCCCTATTAGGAGAGAGCCTGGCCCAGGTTTTGGGCAGAGGCACTGAGGACGGCCTGGCTCTGGGTGCAGTGGTGCTGAGGGGAGGGTGCTGGGCAGAGAAGAACAGGAGGGGGACCTGAGCAGGGAGCTGGGGCCAAGGGGGCTCAGCAAGGCATTGAAAGCAACCAGAATTTATCTTGTAGGCCATGGGGAGCCATTGAAGGATATTAACCAGGATGGCTTTGTGATCAGACTTATGTAGACTTTCTAATCTAGAAAGAAGAATAACCCAGAATATCTCATAAATTTGTGGACAGCTGGAGGGGCTACTTTGGGGAAATCAAGGGAAAGGATCTGAGTTTTACATTTGTCTTGACACAAGACAGAGAAGAAAACAGCCAGGGGGAGGGAGAATAAAACGAAGAAGGGGAAGAGGAGGGGAGAATGGAAGGAGGAAATTCATTAAAACAGATTAAGAGGGGATTGGGAACAAATCCCGAGAAGTTTTGCAGGAACCCCTGGGGTTCCCTCTATTATGGATTGAAGCTTTGATCCATTTTCTCTGGGGTACTAAAGACCAGGTGACTCCATGAGACCACAAGATTGGGGGCATCCAAACTTGCAGATGTAAGTGTTTTAAACTTGTATGTAACTTACTAAGGAATCGGGAGAAGAAAGACAGAGCAAGGCTTGCTGGGGTTCAGAAAGGGCGCTAGGAGCAACTGAGATGTCACCTGGGAATCTAAATCCAGGCCTGGCCTGTTGAGGCAGGTCCTTGGCTCACCTTGACCAAGGTGAAATCGGGCAGAAGTGAGCTCACTCTTCCCGTCTACACGCCCACACACGCACCCTCATCACAATTGCCGATAAGGGCCTGTCTGACCCAAGTGTCTCCCCGCCCCCCTCCTCGTGCCATTTCTTCTAAATTATGGATCAGCTCATTAATGGCCAGTTAAGATGACTAAGTAGTTTCATCTATATTTCAGGGCAGCCCCGGGGTCCTTTTGGCCATAAACGAGGACAAACTCCTTCCTACTTTCCCTCCCACTTAGAAACGAAGTAACTCGGTGCTGATTGAGAACTCCCCAAGTTGCTATTCTTTATAGAAGGGTGAATACTCAAATCACATGTTACCATGACCAGGATTACCCCCCAAGCCCCCCCCCCCAGCACCTGATCCATGGGTGTAAAACTATCATTTCCCCAGAGAAAGCCCTCATGTATTTTATTGTAATACAACCCTTGGGGAGAAGGCTCCCTGGGGACACTGGCATGCACAGAGGAAGATGACCATGGTGGGAACAGGGAAGGATCCAGAAACCACCTCAAATGCCAAATGAGTTGGGAATATCAAGTCTAGGGAAGAACAAATTAGAGATAACACACAATTGTTAGTGAAAACTCATAAGTGAGAGCGATGCAACAACTTTGATTAAGCAAGAAAAAAATGATTGGCTCATGTAAAAGTAAGGACTTTGAAGGTTTCAGGAATGGCTGAATCCAGTAGCTCAACAATGTCTTCAGGGATCTTTGTCTTTCTTCCAACTGCCTGTTTCTACCTGGCTGGGTCCTGTGCCTCAAACTATAACCAGGTAGCTCCACGTGGGAAAGACCAGCTCTGGGTTGGGCTGTGAATGAGGGTGGGGAAGCTCTTTCTCTCCCACCTACTTCTCCATCCTAGCTCCTCATCTTGTGCAAAAAACTGACCCCAAAGAAGGCACCTAATCTTTTGGCCACAGCTACTGGTTCACCACGTGTAAAAACATGCCAGTTTCAGACATAGGGTAGTTTGATTCCAAATTAGGGTGCTCTAAATAAAACAATGCTCAGAGGTAAAATTCTACAAATTCATTCAATGTATATTACTAAAAGATATTAACTTCTCAGAGTAAGAAATCTCCTTTAGGTCCCTTTCAGTGCTCTCCCACACTCACCAAGAATGATAGATAGCTCCTTGCTTTATATTAGCATAGCTGAAAGGGCTAACTCAAGTAGTATATTCCAAAACAAAGGAACACCTTCCATAAAGCAAATTTTACTTTACATCCTAAAAGGCAAACAACTTCTAATCCTAAAATGATTTTTTTCCAGTTTAAAAAAGCCAACTTTTTATAAATTCGTTATAAAGTAATTTATAGTTCCAGGACAAAGGACAACAAGGAGAGAGATTGGGTAAAGTCAAATTACAAAGTTTTGTCATGGGAGACCCATTGAGACATCTGATCAAAACCAAAAACTAATCAGTCATGGGAATTTTCCAGACCTGCTCCAGAGAGTGATATACTGCATAATTCTTTAAAATTTTATTTTAAAACACAACTAAGCTCAAAAATCAAGAAAAATAAAATTTCTAGGCACCAGAAATGAAACAGAAACCTACAATCCACTAGAAAGTAAGAAGGGGCAAATCCCCAAAAAGGAGGCCGTGGTGAAATCACCTGCAGGAGACCTTAATAACTCAAAGGAGGGCCTCCCTGGTGGCGCAGTGGTTGAGCACTGGGTTGAGAAGCTGCCCGCGGCCTCTGCAGCGCCGGTTCAATCCCCGGCTGCTCCCTGGCCACCGGAGGAAGGTCCTACATGGCGCACAGACCTCTCCTGCCAACCGCTGCTCCCCTCAGCAGTGTACTTCGGTCCTTCTGCCTGCTCTGCTCCCCGCTCTGGCTCTGGTGAATTCTCTCACCCTCCCGCGCTTCTGACTGTACCCAGTGCATGTATAAACAAACAAACAAATAAATAAATAAATAAAACATGCCTCTATAAAAAAAAAAAGAAATTAAAAAAAATAACTCAAAGGAATCATAACACTCTTATGAAAAATAGCACCTGCTGCTGATGAGCTCACAATAAAAAAAAAAAAATAAAGCAATAAAAAAATTCTAGAATTCCCTGTCCAGTGGCAAGGGAAACTATTTCACTGACCCAACAAATGAGGGTATTCACACCAGGGGAACTAGAGACTGCATAATGACCTTAAATTTAATTAAGAGTTTCAAGAGATAAAGGCCCACGGAACGTTGTGAAATAAGAACAAGAGTACTTATAACTGTGGCTATAATTTGGGATTTGTCTCTTTTCAGTTCTGTTTTGCTTTGTGTATTTAAAGCATTCTTATTAGTTCTTTATATATTTTGGAAAACATTGTTCATTTGATCCCTTTACCACTATGAAATGACCTTCTTTACCCTTGGAAATATTCTTTGCTCTGAAATCTGATTTGCATTTTAGTAAGACAGTCATTTTCTTTTGAATAGTGTTAGCCCATTTCTGGCTGTATTGAAAGTGGGTTTCTTGTAAGCAATATAGTTATATAAGGGACAAATCTTTTCCCTTCAGTCCCTTCTAGGTTCGTTGGCTGGTTTAATCATTAAATAGACACAAAATAGATTAATTAGAGAAAAAACTATTTTAATTTTATAATACAAGGATTCCAGAAATATGGAGCTCTGACAAGTGACAAAAGCAGGAAGTTTTTGTAGCTTTCTGACTAGGAAACCATAATTTTGTGAGACTGACAACAAAGAGAGACTTAGGTTGGGTTCTAATTAGTAAAGAAGTAAGCAGGGTCTGTTTACATAGCTTTCTCAGCCCTGAATCCCTGTCTCTAATGATAAGGATGAGTCTCTAACTCCTGGTAGAGGGAAGAGACTTTTCCCATGAGAAGTTTATTTCTTCCTTTCAAAGGGTTAGAGTGTCCTTTTTGCAGACAGTTCCTCAAGTAACTATAATTCAAAATGATGAATATATCAACGTGGCATGTTTAGGGGGCAGCCTGCCCTGAATCCCATCAGCTGGATCATGCTCAAAAAAAAAAAAAAATCCAGTCTCTATGCCTCTAAATGGGATGTTCAAAATGTTTGCATTTAATAAAGTTGTTGATATCACTGAGTTCAAATTTATCACTTTCCATTTGTGTTTTATATATCCCATCTGTTCTTTCTGTTCTCTTTCCTTTTTTAAAAAGTTCCCAAAAGGTTTTATGATTCAATTTTATCAATGGTCTACTTTATTCATAGAATATCATACAATATTCACTATAGGTCTACCTCATCCTTATTATCCCCAGTATAGTATTCCATAGTATGGATATACCATAGTTTATCTATCAATAGAAATTTAAATAATTTTTCAGTTTTTAAATATTATTTTGAAGACGATACAGTTAACATCTTTATGTATGTGTTTTTGTACCTCTGTATTTCTGTAAGATGAGGGCTCAGAGGGAAACTTTTACATCAAAGTTTATGCACTTTTCATGGGGCTGTCAAGTTGCACTCCAAAAAAGCTGTATCAATTTATTCCACTAACAAATAGCAGTTCTCTGCACCTTGCCAACCCTAGAAAGAATCAACCTTCTTTTATTATTGTTTTTGTTATTCTGTTGGGGAAGATGGTCAGGAAGATCATTATGTCTGTGGGTGTCGGTGATATTAAACATATTGACATGTATTTATTGACCACTTGTACTACTTCTGTGACTTTGCCCATGGTTATGGGCTGGACTGTGTCCCCCCAAAATTCATATGTTAAAGTCCTAAGCTGCTCAGATGTGACTATATTTGGAGACAGGGCTTTTAAAGAAATCATTAAGGTAAAATGAGATCATGTGGTGGGCCCTAATCCAGCGTGACTCGTGTCCTTATAAGAAGAGGAGATTAGTACACAGACTTGCGTGTACACAGAAGAAAGACCATGTCAGGACACCGTGAGAAGGCAGCCATCTGTAAGCCCAGGGGAGAAGTCTCAGAAGAAACCAAACCTGACAACTGTGAGGAAAAAAAAACTGTTGTTTAAGCCACTCGTGTGATATTTTGCTATGGAAGCCCTGGCAAACAAATATGCCCATTCACATATACCATCCATTATTCACCTAGATTATCTTTTCCTTCTGGCTTTATAAGAGTTCTTTGCCTACTGTTGGGCCTCCCCTGGTGGCGCCGCAGTTGAGTGCTGGGCTGCGAGTCTGCCGGCAGCCTTTGCAGCGCCGGTTCGTTCCCTGGCTGTCGGTGAGGGTCCCACAAAAAAAAAAAGTTCTTTGCCTACTATCAATAAAAAAAAAACCAAGCTCAGTCGATGGTGGCCATCTAATTTACCATTTAAACCAAGATGCTTTTGATGACAACACAAAACCAGGCAGAGCATAGAACAGGTATAAGCCATAAATATCCCAAGAAAACTAGACCATTAGCCATCCAACCATTGCTGTCATGTTTGCTGCCAAATTTTTCTCCAGGTATATTAATTACTTATGAAAATTTTAATAGCCATGTACACACAGTGTTTTTCTTATACATCATGCATAATTGTCATGCATTTGTTACAACTGATGAACCAATGTTGATAAATTATTATTAACTAAAGTCCATAGTTTATATTAGGATGGGCTTTGATATAGTTTCATAAGATTTAACAAATGTATAATGTCATGTGTCCACCATTACCAAACCATTCAGAGAAGTTTCCCTGCCCTAAAAATGCCTTCTGTTCCATCTTTTCATCCCTTCTTTTCTTCCTCAGAATCCTTAGCAACCACTGATATTTTTACTGTCTCTCTAGTTTTGCTTTTTCTAGAATATCATGTAGCTGGGATCACACCTTTCCAGACTGGCTTCTTTCACTTCGAAGTATGTGCTTATGGTTCCTGTCTTTTTGGGTTGTGATTGCTCCTTTATTTTTACTGCTGAATAATATTCCATTGTATGCATGTACCATATTCTGTTTATCCACTCACCTATTGAAGAATATCACGGTTGCATTCAATTATTGGCTGCTATAAATGCGAGTGTGCAAGATTTTATGTAAATAAAGTTTTCAATTCATTTGAGTAAATACCCAGGACCATGGTTGCTGGATTTTATGATAAGCCTATTTTAGTTTTGCAAGAAACTGCCAAACTGCCTTCCAAAGTGGTTGTACTATTTGCAGTCCCACCAGGAATGAATGACAGTTTCTGTTGCCCCATATTTTAACTAAATCTTTGGTGTTGTCAGTGTTTGAGATTTTCATCATTTTAAGAGATATATATTAGTATCTTATTGTTTTAATTTGCATTTCCATGACATGATCTCAAACATTTTTTATATGCTTATTTGCCATATGTTTGTCCTCTTTGTTGACTTGTCTGTTCAGATTTTTTGCCCACTGTTGGTATTGGTTGGTTGTTTTCCTATTGTTTAGTTTTAAGAGTTCTTTGTATATTTTGGATCAATTCCTTTATCAGAGACAGCTGCTCAAAGATGTTTGCTAAGACTGTAGGTCCATTTGTAGCCTCTTTATTCTGTTTATTTATTCTTTCATCAATACCACAATGTCTTTATTACTGTAATTTTACAGTAATAAATCTTCAAGTAGTTTCAGTCCTCCAACTTTGTTCTTTAATAGTATGTTGGCTATTCTGGGTCTTTTGCCTTTCCACATAAATTTCAGAATCAGCTTATCAATATCTAAAAAACAGCTCTATAGGATTTTTGCTTGCGATTGTATTGAATTTATAGATCAAGTTGGGAAGAACTGACATCTTAATGATATTGACTCTTCCTATTCACAAGCATTTATTTCTCCATTTATATAGATCTTTATTTTCATCAGTGTTTTCTAATTTTCTTCATATATATCCTGCACATATAATTGTTAGATTTATATGTATCATATTATTAATGTCAAATTCTAAGTATTCATTGTTGATATATAGGAAAGCAATTGGCTTTTTGTATATTAACCTCACATCCTGAAATCTTGCTATAAACATTCATTCCAGGAGTTTTTTGTTGATTCTTTGTGATCTACATAGACAATTGCGTGATCGCAAACAAAGACAGTGTTATTTCTTCCCATTCTGTATATCTTTTACTTCCTTTTCTTGTTCTACTGCATTAAGTAGGTCTTTCAGCACAATGTTGAATAGGAATGGTGAGGGGAGATATTCTTACCTTGTTCCCAATGTTAAAGGAAAAGCATCTGGTTTCTCACAATTAAGAATGCTAGTGTTAAGCTTTGGAAACAACCCAAATGCCCAAAAATAGATGACTGGATCAAGAAGATGTGGTACATATACACCATGGAATATTGCTCAGCATTCAAAAAAGATAAACACATGCCATTTGCAGCAACATGGATGGCGCTGGAAGGGATCATGCTCAGCGAAATAAGCCAGAAAGAAAAAGAAAAATACCGGATGGTCTCACTCATAGCAGGAATCTAGAAAACCTAAATAAGGGACCAGGAAAATGAATAACTGTAAGAAAGTGAAAATCAAAATCAATAAAAAACTATGAACCAGAGACACTCTATGGGGGGTAGGGTGTGGGGAGGGGAGGGATTGGGGTCAAAATAAGGGGGTTGCAATTGTATGGGGAATATAAAAATAAAATTTATTTTAAAAAATGCTAGCGTTAATTATTCTTAAAAACAATAATTTAAAATGTTCTTATATTTTCTAGATTTTACATTTTGCTAAAAAGGTCTTCCCTATTCCGAGGTTATAGAAATAGATCCTTACATGTTCTTTGATTTCTCCCAATAATTGTATAGTTTGGTTTGTTGTTTTTTTTTTTAACTGCACCTCTTCAATCCATCTGAAATTTGTTTTGCACATGGTGTGAGGTAGGAGTTTGTAGTAGATAGATACAATAGGTCGGACAGATCAAAATTCTTATCAATGCTTTTTTGGTGTGTCTTCCATCTTCCAGAGACTCTCCTGCAGCTAGGGTACCAGATGTAATGGGGATTCCCCCAGATAGAACCTTCAGAATCTGCTCCAGTGACAAAGCTCAGAGAGGGAACTTGTGCATGGCCACTTATTCCCCACCCAGAAGGGTTCCTCCATGGGCAATCCTTGTGACAAACAAGACTTTCTCAAAGCTGCACCAATATGAGGATTTTTCTGCCCAACATTCTGTCCTCCCTTTCCTTTCGTAGGTATTAGACCCATAACACATTTGAAAGCTTTCTATGACACTCCTGTCCCCCACCCCCTTTATTTTTCACAAACTTTACCCTCCCCCAAATTTCCAGTCTTCTAACTGCATCCCAGTGTTTGCTTACTGGAAGACTTATGCACATACAGCTCACATGAAGCTTTGGAAATGGGGAGGAAACAGGCAGCCCAAGCCCCATCTTACTAGCACAGATCCTGGCAAAGGTGTTGTGATTTTAGAACAGCATCTGTAGCAAAAACTTCCTGCCTTCTGGCAGCTTCCAGATTGTAGCAACAACACCATCTTCTTTGTGGCTCAGTTCCAAATTGTGGCTTTGGAAGTTGTTCTGGTATGCTCGACCTAAAATCTTTTTTTCCAATACCCCCTACAATTCCAGCAGCTATACATACCTTCCATAAATTCCTTCCTGATTAAAATAGCTAAAGTGAATTCTCTTTTAGATGTTATTAAAACATCTAACTTATTTTTCACAAGTGGATAATCTATTGTCTTCAAAACATTCTTGAATAATCAGTCCTTTCCCAGTGATTTAAAATGCCCTTTCAGCATATACTAGGTTTTCCTGGACCTGTCTCTTTGCTCTGTTCCATTGTTTGGATTACCTGTTCTTACACCAATATCACTCAATATTGACCATTCTATGGTACAGTAGTCCCCACATTTGCAATTTCACTTTCCATGGTTTCAGCTACTTGTGGTCAACCAAGATATTGAGAAAAAGAGAGAGAAACCACATTCACATAAATTTTACATATGTTGTTATAATTGCTCAATTTTATTATTAGTTATTGCTTGTTAATCTGGTACTTTATCATAGGCATTTATGTATAGGAAAAACATACTGTGCACGGGGTGAGTACTACCCAGTTTCAGGCATCCACTGGGAGTCTTGAAATGCATCCCCCATGGATAATGGAGGTGACTGCAAATGTTTTTATGTGGAAGAGCTATATCCTCATTGTTTTTACTATGTCAAAATTTGCCTGGTTATCCTAGTCCATTTCTCTCCTACATGACTTAGAATTAGCTTGTAAAGTTCCATTTTTAAAACTGTTATTAAGTTTTTATTGGGATGTCACTGAATTTATAGATTAATTTGGAGAGAATTTGCATCTTCACAATGTTGGATCTTTACCAGCACCCATTCGTATTGGGGACTGGCTAAATAGCTTGGGAGTAGACCCGAAGCTTGAAAGCACAGGACTGTGCTGGACTAATGAATTGGACAAAGAGAAAACTGTTACTGTCTTAGAGAGAACAAGAAAAATTTGCAAAATGGTGGGACTCGTTGGTCCTGACCAGAGGCTATACAGTAGAAAACCCCCAGGAGTGCCAGGGAAATTCTTCACAGACACGGAGGCAGCCTTTGGACTGAGGCTTAAAGAATGACTAAGAATTTTCCTGAGAGAACAGTGGCATTCCAGGAAGGGAACGGCGTGGGTAGAGGTACCTGGTGTGAGAAGGACATGGAGTGTTCAGGGAAATCACAAGTTGTTCTGGAGTTCTGAACAGAGGCAGAGGCAGCGGGGAGTGGGTGCAGAGAACATGGCTGATGAGGACAGAGGGGTCCTCATGTGGTGACCAGCAGGAGCCTTCCTAAGCACATACTAACTCATAGAGTCATTCTGTCTGCCTGGCACCCCTCTTAGCATAACGTGCACTCCAGAGGCCCCGTGGGATCAGGCCTAGGCCACCGCTGTATTTTTGTGTCTCTGTGTCTGCCTACAGCCTAGCTTGGCCTCCTCCATGCTGCCCAGCTACTTTGTCCCCTGAACCCTATGCTCCTGGGGGACACAGGGAGCCCCCTCACAAACCTCCTCAGGGAATGCTCCTGAGAAGCCCACCCCAAAAACCTGTTTTATTATTTTCAATTACTCAGGGCCACCGACCACCTCACTGATTTAACTGGTTCACTGTCCGTTCCCTTCCCCTAGCAGGCAAGCTCCACGTGGGCAGGGACCTGACCGAGTGTGCTCACCCATGCAGTGATGCCCAGCACATAGTAAACACCCAAAAGATAATTTGCTGAATAAATAAACTCAATTCTCACAATGACCCTGTGAGCTAAAAATTATTGTTCCGTTTTACAAATCGGCAAGGAAGTTTGATAACTTGCCCAGGCTTGCACAGATAGTGCCCAGCACAGCCAGGCTTCCAAACTCCGCCTGTGTGACTCCAAAACAGAATTTAGACATTTAATCCCAAATCCATGTTTACAGTTTCCAGAACATTCCAGGCTATTTCATATCTCCCTGATGCATTGGAAGCTGCTGCTTTTGCAAAGAGATATCTTTTCCTTTTCCTAATTGACCACCACAGTGCCTTGGAGGCCCTCTGGTCCCTGGACAGACTCCTGGTAGTTCTTTTTCACGTTTGTTTTCTCTTCTCTTCTATGAAACCTTTTAGGAAAAGCCTTTACCTTATTTTTGCTTCCTTAGCGCCAAGTTGGGGCCTGGCAGAAGGTTAGCAATCTGTGAAAGTTTGTTAAATAAAAAGAAGGAAGGAAGTGTTATAGGACAGGGACCACCCTGTTACAGAAGGTGTAGGGAGGCTGGTGGGGTAGAAAGGAGAGAGAAGAAATGAGCAGGGCCATGGGGGTTATGGAGCTGGGTCAGTCCTGACCCATCAAAGACAGCCTACTTTTGCCTGCAGAAGCCCAGAGGTTGGCCTGTAGGCTTCTGTGGGCCTTTGGCTCCTAAATGTTTGCCAGTTGATAAAATGTCATTGATTTGCATTACGAAGTACTTCTACATGTACAAGGCAGCCTCACAAAAGTCACAGAGATAACACTATTTTACATGTCCTCTCCCCAAATGGCCGTTGCTGCACCTTCCCCTGCAGTGACCTTTAGGGCTAACCGGCCCTAGGTCCGGCTGGGCAACCAGCGCGCAGGGGAAGAACAGCAAAACCCTACATACCTGCATACCTGCAGCACCTCCCACCGCAGTGATCTTTAGGAATGGCTTTCGCCACGGTCCCTAGATCCGGCTGGGCAACCGGAGAACAGCCTGAAGCAGAGGAAGTGCAGCGGAAGTTCCCTGAAAAGGCAGAAGCTTATCAAAAGATAACGACCACGAAGAACCACTACAAGAATGCTAAAAATCTTATCCCTCTTCCTAGAACTACAAACTTTAATCCCTTATTTGTCTTTCTAAACTTCCTTCTTTCTTCTATAATGGTCATTGCTTGTTATGTAGATCACCTCCCTGATAGTGATAGACTGAGCCCATGAGCAAGCTAATTTCCTTGATATTCATTCCTGTGCTTTTGGAAAACATACATATACTGGTCACAAACTCAAAGAAAATTACACTCAGATTTTCACTCTTGAAGTGTGTCTGTTTGTCATTTCTTTCGCCGCACGCTTCTCTCAACCCTGAGGTGGCCTCATCGTCTACTGCTGTGCTGGTCTGCAGCAGGCCGTCACCTCTAGTAACCATCCTACCCCTCCTCACTGGGCATCAGTTATGTTTTCCAGATAGGATGATCCCCAGTTCAGAAGTCTAAAGGCAGGTGGGTCCAGGGGAGAAAGATGTAGATGGGGAATGCAGAGATCTGGGCTCCACGTCCCCGGCTCAGTCCAAACTGGCTGAGTAACCTTGTCACCTTCTTCCCGCTCTGGGTGTCAGTTTCCTCATCTGTGACATGAGGGACCTGGACTTCTGACAGACGATTCCAAACATTCCCTCTGGCTCAAGATGGATGTATTCTTGGGACTCTGAAGCAGCAGAACTGTGGGTGGGCAGCAGGGGGCGATGGCTGTGGTCCGGGGTGAGGAGCACAGAGGTCTGGGTCCAGATCCAGGCTCACCCCTGACCAGTTTTGTACTCAATCATCCAGGCCCTCGGGGCCTCCATGTCTTCATCTTTACAATGGGCGCAAATTGTTGTAGAGCAACCCCGATACAAAACGGGGTGCCTGACTGTGGGTCCTCACCCGCGCGCTTGAAAGGACTTATCAATGCTCTACTGCAGGCACACGTGAAAGGTTAATAAAAGGTTTATTTACAAGGGAAGGGGAAATGAGGAAATATACAGCTCTGGGAGAAAGGCGGGAGACAAAGTTTTAAATGAGTCCTACCCGATCCGCCGATCTGGAACCCCAAAATGGCGCTCTGAGAGCTGGCCGCCAGCCAGGAGCGGTGAAGCCGGGAGGCGAGCGATCGCGAGCCAGAGAGAGCCCTAGGCCCACGTGTTTGGTTTTTTATATCCAACTTGGCTGCCCAACTCCACCCTCAGGTCCCAGCCACCCTCCCCTTGGTGGTGATGGGATTTGTCTTCCCCAATGTCCTGATGGTTTTAGTCTGGAGTGGGGGTGGAGTCCACAAAGCCTGCATGGGATTAACTCAGGACATCACTTCCCCCTAACAAAATGACTTTTCTGAGTGAATTACAGGGTGACCCATGATAAGGAAGAAGAAAAGGCAAAACATGGGCTCTTGCTAATCTACTCGTCCGTGGCATCCGCTCCAGCCTAGGTGGTGTGGTGAGCTCTGTGCAGACGTCACACAGTTGTGGAAAGTGAGAACTGTAGCCGGTGGTGTTCTGGAAACAACCAGCTTGACAACCGGCCCTCTGGGAAGAAAAGCCCTGACTTGTAGCATTTGTTCATTTCTGCGGTGTAAAGACTTCCGCCAGGGCCTGTTTCACGCTAACCAACCTCATGTTACTGAGAACGGAATTGAAAAGAAATACACACAATTGGCTTTTAGGAACCAAGATGAGCTGACTCCAGCACATCACTGCCTCTGTTCACTTTATTTATGAGAAAACTGAGATTTGGAAACTGCCCAAACTTACACAGTCCGCACTAGCCGGGCGAGATGGAAAGCTGCTTGCCTGAACACTCGAGCCCCTTCCTCGACCACACCGGCCTCCCTGGCTCAAAGACACTGAACTTAAATCAGAGGTGGGGTTTGGGATCCTGGCTCCCCCTCTTTCTAGATGTGAGACCTTGCATGTACCATTTAGCTTCTCTTAACCCAAGGCCTCAACCTCCTCATGTGCTGAAGAGGATCAAGCCAGGGCACACACGGTCTCTGTGGCTCGGATGAACACGGCCACTGCTCTGTGGCAGAGAAGCTCAGTCTCTGCCCATGGAAGGGCCCTGGCCTTGCCCAAAACACAGCTACAGAACCCCCTGTCCACCCAGGCATGACGCAGATGAGGACCCTGAGGACCAGGAGGTCCTGCCACTCCTGGGTCCCGGGGAAGGCTCAGGGCAGGAGCTGGCATGGAACCTGAACTCAAAATGCTTCCTTTCAAGGCTCCCTCTACCTCTCCCTGGCCCCAGCACAGATACCTAGACAAGGCAGCTCTCCTGAGCTGGTGCGAGGACCCACGGCCCTCTCTGCCTTCCCAGGACGGGGTTGGTAAGGGCCAGGGTGAACTCTGGCCAGGGCAGGAAAGTGCTATCTAAACACGCAGTGGGGCCTGCGAGTCTGGCTCGGCTGCCTGTCAGTCACCAGGGCCAGGTGGGCCTCTGACACACAGCAGGAATTTTCCATTTGCGCATCCTCTAGCTGGTTGGGATCCAAGGCATTTTTAAGGTTTTTTTTTTTTTCTCATTGCGGTTGTCTCCCCTGTCCCATGAAGATGCACCCCGGGGTCCAGTGCCTGGGTCCCTAAATTCTCAAGAGAGTACACCTTCCACCACCCAGAAGTCCTTGTTAGAACCCAAGATAAAGAATTCTGGAACGTAGGAGCAGGAAGTACTTTCAAAAAATCTATACAGCGATGGAGTTGAAGTTCAGAGAGAAGGGTGGCATGTCCAAGTTCACGCCATCTCTAAGTGGGGCAACCAAGATCAAACCCAGGTTTGTCTACCATTGATATTATTATATTTCCACTGTTCCATTTCCCCAAGGTTAAGAGCCAAGATCACTGAGAAACACCGTAAGCCCAGGGCGTCCCCAGCATGGACAGCTGAGTTGTTGATCTCTCTCTCTCTCTCTCTCTCTCTCCCCCCCCCCCGCCCCCACCCTTGTCCTGGCCCAGCAGCTCCAAGAGCACCTTCTCAAAAGCAACACCAGTAGTGGTGACCCCACCTTCAAGGACGGTGACCTCTCCTCCCACATCACAGCCATGGGGTGTTTCCCTAGGTGGGCAAACTTGACCCTGGCCCAGGTGTCTGGAGTATGTGTAAGGGCCTTGACCTGGAGAACATGTGCAATAGAGACAGACAAGCTGGATCCACATTTGGAGGACCAAGTGGGTTGGAGCCTGAGTCTTACCAGCTTTTTGTCGACCTGTGCAGGGACTTCATAGGCAGTTGTAGGCAGGAGGTTTGTCCCCAGGTAGCATCCCTCGTGGTGAGGACAGCAGCTGTGTCTGCAGGCAGGTTCACAGCAAGAAGGACTGACTCTACAATGGAAGGGGACTCTGCGGGCTCCTCCTTGGGCCTGGGAATATTTCCTGGAGTGATCACGAGCTCCCTCAAGTGTGGGTCTGCACAGAGCTGTACCTCCAGGACCTCCCACCTTGTCCAGAGAGGTGGACTGGTGACGACAGCGATGACAGGGACACTGAGAGCTGCTGGGCCTGTGCAACCTCCTGCTTCTGTGAACCACCTAGAACTGGGAACCACCGGTTCCCAGTCCAGCATTTCCCAGAGTAAGTTCTATGAAATAAAGCCAAAGGATGTTAGAGGAAAAAGTTGTTTCAAGGTCAAAGGCGTTTGAGAAACCAGGTGAAATCAGTCCTGGTGCTCCAACTATCTTCAAGTTTCCCGCAGGTCTAGAACAGAGGCTCTGAGCTGGGCGTGACTTTGTCCTCAGGGCCAATGGAAGTAAGCATTTTGAGTTGTCACAGTAGCGAGGTGCTACTGGCAATAGTGGGGAGAGACCTGGATGTTATAAACGTGGGGTGTCTCCCACCCCTGCTGAGAAGTATCTGCCCCAAGTGTCTCCAGATGCTTGGAGCATCGCAACCCCCAAGGAGGTGCCGAGGGCTTTTGTCATTCATTTGGGGCCACTCAGCCTCTGCTCTCCCTTCTTATGTTTGAAAATTTCCCGGTGTTTTGAAGGCGAGGCCGCCTCCCAGTCAGAAGCTAAAGTGTCTGATTCACACTGTCCAGCCTCTCCCGGGTCAGGGGCCAGTCGCTGACCGCCACCAATGAGACATCTCCCCAACTTTGAAATCAATCCCAGACTGATAAAGCAAAGAAGCAGGGACTCTGCAGAGCTTGTTCTGGCAAGGGTGTGGGCAGCCGCTACAGCTGTGTCCAGAGTTGCCATGGTGACGGTTCTAGAGGCGGCGTCCAGGCCCAGGGGAGCTGACAGACAAGCTAAAGCTCTGTGCCCAGTGGTGGCAGCAAGGGGGACCCCTGGGCCCAGTCCTACAATATGGCATTGGGCATTGTTCCAGGAGCTTTGCCCCTGACCTTGGTTTTCTGAAGTCTGGGAAGTCATCAGTTTCCTGGGATCCATGGAACAGGTTCCCGGGATCTTCAGAACAGGTGTCTTTGAAACAGATTTGGTTTCTGATGCTTGCAAACAAGAACGAGCTCTGCGCAATGCTCAGTTTCCCATAAATACTTGAGCACAGGAGTCTTTCTTTTGCAGGACAGCTGACAGAACACTTGTTCCTTGAGTTTTGAGGAACTGCGGCCAAAATGTCAGCAAAACTGGCGTGCTCAAAACCTCTGCTGCTGCCAACACCAGACCCCTGCAGGCCTCCCCCTCTCCCTGAGCCCACCAAGGATGCTGGGCACCTCCCCATGTCCAGGATAACTGGAACTGGCTGCTGAATCAAGAATGGGACTTGAGCAAGGTGTGGAAACTGGTGGGCTTGTCAGAGGCAGAAGGAACTGGAAGGTGCATATGAACTCAGTTGCTTGATCAGGTTGATGATGTTGGCCGGTCAGATACAGGTTTAAATAGAAACCTGAGATCTGGAGAATCTGTAGAGTTGGGAGGGAAAGGGGGGAAGCTTTAGGGAAGGTGAAGAGAAAAGCTATTTTAGGGACCTCTGTGCCCAGATTTCAGGGACAATGCCAAACCCAACTTCGGGTGTGTTTTAAGGGAACAACTTTAATGGCCGTTCATCCACCTACTCCACAAGGGCCCGTGGAGTGGGTGCTGGGGACACGGTGTTGAAACAGACACACAGACCTATGTCTGCCCTCTTGGGCTTCCAGGCCACCCGGGGAGACAGACACCCCATGCTGGAGGTGCAGCTGATCTTTTCATGATGATGATGCTTCATTCTCAGGGAATAAAGGGGCCCCAAGGACCATAGCAAGAGAGATCCAACCTCTCTGGGGTCAAGGGAACTTCCCTAGGGCCAGAGGAGGTGGCATGAGCCAGGTGAAGACAAGGGGGAGCCAGCGGTTTTGGGGGCTAAAGTGGAAGGAGCACAACTAGTTTGGGTCCTGGAAGAGGGTGCCAACCCCAGATGGGCAGGGCAAGCAGGTCTGGAAGCCAGGCTGGAGAGGCAAGTGGAGAGCTGGGGTTCACATCTTCATCCTGAAAGCAAGAAGAGCCGTTTGAGGGTTCAGACTGTGGGAACCTGAGGCTCAGGCAGATGGAGGGAACTCAGTCTCTTTTGGGGATGGACCTTAGAATGAACTAAAAACAGGGAGTCAGAAGGGAATAGAAGGACTCTGGGAAGCTCCTCCAATGTACTCAGGCCAGGCGACTTACATGTGACTTTGCATTTACAGCAAAGCTGAAGTAACCCTGGGCCCACAGAGAGCTGAGTTCTGCTTCCCCACTGCTCCCTCCCAGTGTTTGCTATTCAGGCTCTAAGGCTGTCAGAGAAGTTCTGGAAGAAGGAGGCAGGGCCCTGAGAGACTAGGAGTGAGAGGGAGCCTCCCCCTCCCCGCCCCCAGCCCAGGCAGTTCCAGAGAGCGGGCTGGGATACTAAGGAAACGGCGGGTCCGACCACCCCCTTTACAGATGAGCAAACTGAGGTCCAGGGTCCAGTGGCAGAGCTGGCCCAGGCCTTAGGTCCCTCCTGTGATGCTCTTTCTGCTACTCCAGGGGCACACATGCACACACACGCGCTCACACTCCTGAGAGCATACATTCGTGTCCACGCCTGCATGCGTGACTGAGGTGAGGCATGCGTCTCTCCACCACCCCTAATCCAGGCTGGCCGTGATGTGAGTGTGAATTAAGATGTTTATAGAAATGAGAAAAAAAAACTGCTTAGGAAAGAAGTTAATCTCTGTATGGGGGATGTCCAGTTTCATAAGGTTAATATCTTGATATTTTTTAAATCCCTTTTCTGTTTTTTCAAAGAGGATTTGGTGTTCTCATTCCCAGTTGAGAGCGTAAGAAAAGAGCACCGCTTCTCTGCCTGCTGCCTTTCCCTGCAGCTCTCGGCCTCTTGATAGACCTGGGGACAGGGGCGCCTGGACGTCTCCATGCCTCAGTTTCCCTCTCCTTGCTGAGGTGTGGGGCTTCCCTTTCTGCATCCGTCCCCCACTCTTGGGGAGAAAGCAGGACCAGCCTGAGGGCAAAATGTTCAGACACAGGAGGCGAGAAGTGGGACTTAAAGTTGTGCAGGGACTGCCCGGGCATCTGAGGAGAACCTTGGGTGCTCCAGGAGGCCCCTGAGGGTGTGCAGAGAGAGGAGGCGGCTGGCATAAGCTGCAGTGTGTTGCGGGACACCAGGCATCACATCCCCGCCCACTTACTATCTTACTATCTAGGTGCGCCCTGGAGCTCTCCCTCCTCCTTGGAAACAGGGAGATGGCAGTGGGGCCAAGTGTGCTGGGTGTGCTCTTCAGACTGAATTTCGGGACAAACAGGAAAGTGTTTCTGGGGTCACAGTTGGCGGGTGGGCAGAGGCCTTGGTGTGGCCATCTGGCTCCCCCGGCCGGGGTCCTGGAGATCAGCCACTTCGTGAAGCCCCTGCCCATCAGACCCCACAGCTGCGTGGCCCCAAACTCCCAGGACAGAACCCCCCCCTCTGCCGAAGGCTGGAGCCCACAGGGAGCCGGAGGGGATCTGAGTTCCACCTCCAGGGCTAATTGGGCTGCTGCCTACAATAGAAAAGTAAACTCCAGTTTCTCCAGATTCCAGCAGCCAACACAAGCTTGTCAGCTCACATCCGGCGCCATTGCCTGGGGTCCCTCCTGTCTTTGCTAGGAGAGACCTTTCTCATTAGGACACTCAGCAGTGGACTCGAGCTCTGTCAGCCTCAAGAGCCTTCACCCGGGGCATGCCCTTTGCCCTTCACTTCCTGGGGGTCTCCTGCCCTGCTAAGTGGGAATTTAGGCCATATGAGCTACACACACACAGACAGACAGACAGACAGACAGACAGGGAGAGAGGTTCCCGTTGGCATTCATTTCAAGATTCTAAATTTCCACTGTGTCTCTCGTGAGTATCTTGCCTGCTCCAATCAGCTCAGTCCTTCCCCGGCCCCCAGGGGCAGGAACCCCGCCCCCCCAACCAGATCACCTAAGCCTCAGAGCTGGTTTAGGTGGGAAGGGAGGAGGCACTTGCACCTGCCATCCTGACTTGAGGACTGCTGCTCGCCATGTCGCCTAGCCGGCCCCCACCCTCAGAAGGCGGGCAGGGCTGGCCGCGGGGCAGCGTTCTCCGACTGCGCCACTCGCCCGGCTTTCTTTAACAGACAGAGGCTCGCATGGCAAGGGAAGATATCAGGGACCCTGTGGGGTCCCACAGAGCCTATGGTGTGATCCTTTCGGCTTCGGGGCTGGGACTCGGTCCCTCCCCCAGGGCAGTGTCAGGCCATCATCAGACACCCCTGGGCCTCTGGCAACCGTTTCCCCGTTTGTCCTTTTGGATCCAGCAAGTTACAGCTCATTCCTTTGGCTCACATTGTTCCTGAACAACATCACTTTTTCCATCTCCCTGACGGCCGGCTGTGTGCCCCTCCGCCCGAGCCTCCTCCCAGCTGGTCTTGGTCTCCCTGACGTCTCCCAGTGGGCTCTGTGCACCACTGCACTGCGCCATCTCTGGGCCATCCAGGATCTGTGCACGCAGAACCCGCTACCAGCCCGTGCCTCCCCGCAGCAAGCCAGCGCCATGGCCCAGCCCTCATCCAGGGGGTCAGGCACTCCAGCCCCTTCAGATGGCCTGGCACACCGGGCACACTGCGCTTCTCTCAGGACCCAGCTCAAAACCTCCCAGGCACCTCCCTTGAGCACACAGCTGTGGAGGCCCTCTAAGTCCCTGCTCCGGCTGGGTCCCTGGGCACCGCCCTGGGGCTGGGTCAGCCTCCTCCCTCACCTGTACGAGATCCACCACCAAGTCTCAGGGACAGGCCCTGTCCCAAGCTGGCGTTACTTGACCTCACACACTGTTCTGCTCTGTTTTCTACTCAGAGTCAAGCATCTATCCCTGCCGGGGCAAACGCAGGTGCTGGACCCTGGTCCTTCCCACAACCTTCCTCTTTGAGCTGTTCATTCATTCACACACCACATTTTTAAAAAAAAGTTCTAGCTCTGTGCCAGGCTCCTTGTTGATGGCACCTTTGGTTCTGTTCCCCTATTCTCCACCCTCCCTCATTTTCTAAGGAGGGTTTATGGCAGAGAAATGAAAGCACAGACTTTGGGTTTGGATCCTGAATCCATCATCCAGACAAGTTGCTTTGCTGAGAGTCTCAGACTCCTCATCTATAAAATGGGGATGCTGCTGCAACTCCCACGGCTGTTGGGAGCGCGAAAGCAACTATATACATAGCTGATATCAAGTGCATATGCAGAACGGCTGGTGCCAAGGACCGGAAGTAGAGCAAGGCTCAGGGCCTGAGAGGCAGGCAGAGCTGACGGTGCCAGGCAGGTGCCGCAATGAGTGGTGCAGGTCTGGCTCCAAAGGCCATGTTCTTGTGTGGCGTACTCTGCCCACACAACTTTCTGTCCCTTCTCTGCACCCAGGTGGCAGTACAGATGTTCTCAGTGCTTTCTGCAACCTCCTGGCCCAGCTTTCTCTCCACCATTCCCAGAATAATATGGGACATAAACTGGTTTCTTCCTTCTAGCCTCTCTCCTGGCAAATGATTCATGTGGAATACTGAAGACCAGGGTGATCCAAGCCTTCAGGGCTCCCCCACACCCCTCCCTTATCTCACCTCCCTCCTGCTCCTTGCCAATCCTACCCCAGAATCAGCTGGCTCCACCCCAGTGGTTGAACCAAGGTTGCTTCTCCTCCCCCATGTACATGCAAGGGCTGAGCGTGGCCTAGCAAGGCCTCCAGTTGTAATCAGCATCAGGGCTCCCCTTTGAGGACAGACCAAGGCTCTGTCTAATTACATGGGCACCAATCATTTGAGATCAGCAAGGCCAAGGAAAGCTGGAAGTCAGGTGGCCCCAAGGCCTGCTCTGGCAAGGTCGTCCTGCTCTCAAAGCCACAACCAGGAAAATCCAAGCAGAGAGACGGCTGAGCTGGAGAGCGTGACCTGGGCCGCAGCTGATCATAACGTTCTCTTCTTTTTCTTTCTTCTTTTTTCAAAAACTGAGATATAATTGACATGCCACATTGTATTCATTCTAGGTGTACAACATCATGATCTGATAAGATGTATACATTACAAAATGATCTCCACAAAAGGTTTAGTTGACATCCATCATCGCACATAGTTACATGTTTTTCTTGCTATGAAAAAGCTCTCTTGGAGACTTTCAAACACACAATACGGTATTGTCAACACCGCACATCACATCCCCAAGGCTGACTTATCTTATAACTGGAAGTTTGTACCTTTGGGCACCTTTACTCATTGTCCCAACCGCGCCCCCCCACCCCTCCACTGCCTCTGATACCCACCAATCTCTAGTTTGTATCTGAGTTCATATTTTTAGGCATCTACAAATAAGTGAGATTATATAGTATTTTTCTTTCTTTGTCTGATTTATTTCACTTAGATAATTCCTTTAAGTTCCATACATGATGTTACAAATGGCAGGATTTCCCTTTTCATGGCCAGAGAATATTCCATTGTGTATGTGTGTATAAATATAACCCTACATCTGCGTGTGTATACACATGCCATATTTTCTTCATTCTTCCATGGAAGGACACTTAGGTTGCTTCCAGTCTTGGCGATCGGCAATAATGTTGCAATGAGCATGGGGTGCAGATATCTTTTTGGGTTAGTGTTTTCATTTCCTTTGGATGTAGTCCCAGATGTGGAATTTTGGGATCATCTGGGAGATCTAGTTTCACTGTTTTGAGGAACCTCCATCCTGTTTTTCATTGTGGCAGTCCCCGTTTACAGTCCTACCAGCAGTGCACAAGTGTCACTTTTCTGCACATCCTCACCAACGTTTGTCATCTTTTGTCTTTTTGATACTAGGTGTTCTAACAGGTGTAAGGAGATATCTCATTGTGGCTTTGATTTGCGTTTTCCTGATAATCAATCATGTGTTGGGCACCTTTCCATGTTCCTGCCAGTCATTTATGTCTTCTTTGGAAAAATGTCTACTCAGATCCTCTGCCCACTTTTCCCCTACTGAGTTGTGTAAGTTCTTTGTCTATTTTTGATCCAACCCCTAATCAGATAAATGATGTGCAAACTTTCTCCTATTCTGTAGTTTGCCTTTTCATTTTGTTGATGGTTTTCTTTACAGCCTTTTAGTTTACATTCTCACCTTTTAATAGAATTACTTAATTAGTCTTACTTTCACATTCATCTTCTCACTTGAAGTCCCCCAGCCACTGCTTGAGGGGGTTTTGTGGGGATTGCTCCCCTCAGTCGCTTATGTTACAGAGGGTAGCCTGGTTCTCACTCTGGTCCTGTCCTGGGATTACCCTCTACTAGGGTGCCTAAGTGGTCACACCATTTACTTTGTATCAACCCAGAATCTTGGAACTTCAGTGCTAGAAAGGACTGCTACCGAAATCCCCTCTTTGGCCATCTGACAATGCTCAAAGTCTTCCAGAAGGTCTTCCTCTGGGGAAGGACATTGCTGTGGTCCAGGCTCCCCCCTGTCTCCATCTTGCTCAACGCCCCCTCATTTCCAGGGACTGTGTCTCCCCATTTCTTCCCACTCTAGCACAACAGAACTTCCTCGAAGGATCTGAGACTCAGAAGCCACTAAATGGTACTCAAAAAATCATGTTTTTTCTTGGAAACACATTTCATAAAATTCTAGATGAAAAAAGAATGTCAGGCAACCAAAATTAAAATACATATATATTATTTCAGTTATGTTTTAAAACAGTCTGTCTAATTTGATACTTTGGCATATATTCCCATGTTTGGAGATTCCAAACAGGTTCTTCTCTAGCTGGTCATTTTAGCTTGGGCTAGAATCCAAACTAGATGGACTGGATAGACTAGTGTTTCTTTTTCGTTTTTCTTAAAACCAATTTATTGAGGCATGATTGACATACAAACGCTATACATATTTAGTGCACACAACTTGACGAGTTTGGATAAATATACAGCTGTGAAATCAGTCTATGCCATAAACATACCCATCACCTCCAAAAGCTTCCACCTGCTCTCTTTATTGTAATTAACATCATTATTTATAAGAACACTTAACAAAAGATCTATCCTCTTAGGGAAATTTAAGCATACGATACAACGTTGACATAAACTAGAAATTCAGACTTGGAAGGAATCCTCTTTAGCTCATACTACATGTTTGACAGACAGGTAAACTGAGGCTCAGGACTGACAAATATTCTCCCTAGTGAAATGCAGCTCCTTGGTGGCAGAGCCAAGTCTCAACCCAGGTCTTTGAGTTTCCATTTGTGCTGTTTCCACAACACTACAGCCTGTGATCTGGGCAGCCTGGGGAAGAAGCCAGGGGACCACTTTCTGAGCAGCCCCTGGCTTCAGACCAGCCTCTGCAGGCCTGAGCCTCAGGCTGCTTTGATGCTCCTCCTCACACATGTGTCTAGCTCAATCGGCTGTCCCTTTGGACTGCTGCAAGGGGCTGATTAGATGTAATTGCTTTGCCTAGAGCGAGCTATCTGCTTAATAGAATCAGCTCTCAGTAATTAGCCTGCCAGAGGCCCATTTCCCTTGCTGGAGTCCTGGGTCTCCAGGTTTCCTTACTCCGACCTGTGCATCTGGGGACTCTGCAGGCAGCAAGGTATAGAGCATATGGGGTGGGAGGGGGCCCTGGAGAGTAAATGCTGGGAGAGAGCAGGGCT
The DNA here is from genome assembly GCF_964194135.1 of Talpa europaea. NCBI lineage: Eukaryota > Metazoa > Chordata > Mammalia > Eulipotyphla > Talpidae > Talpa > Talpa europaea. The sequence continues at coordinate 14,135,363 of NC_140072.1, forward strand.
GTGCAGGCTCAGCAGACTCCAGGTGCAGTCCTCCCTGGAGCCAGGGAAATGCAGAATTTCACAGTTGGAGGACAAAACCCTGGCACAAAGGGACCACTTCATAAGTGTAGAACTGAGCCAACTGAGCTACAAAGGGCACCTCGTCCAGCCCCAAGCTCGGTATATTCAACGATCAAGTCAAAGGACATTCTTGCAGCCTTATTATATGCCAGGCACTGTATTAACTCTCTCTAAAATGGCCTCCACCCTGGGGGTCAGCAGGCTGTGCTTGTATCCCCCCCTTGACCAGCGCAACTCGTTGCACGCTGAGCAGTTCAGTCTGTCCACAGAGGCGTGGAGAATGTTTCACCTATTTCACACTGAGAGTTCTCTCACCATAGCATCTCTCGCTGGATCAGGAGCCCCTCCTAGGCTACCCAGAACAAACTAATCCCTCCTCCCTGTTATGGCTCACATGTCCCCTACATCGTTTCTCCAGACCGAGCGTCCCAAATCCCCCCGATACGCCTCATCCATCATTGTTGGTGAAGCCCCCTCATTAATCTGGTTGATGGACTGAAACCTGCTTCTCTTCACCAGCTCCTCTCTCCCGGCATGGACAGGAGCCCAGTAGCCAAAACCACGGGGGCCGGGAGTCCTCTCCAGCAGGAAGAGAGGCCCACAGCCCTGGCCACTACTGGACGCCACTCACAGTGCCCAACATGTGACCCAGCCTGTCCACTGAGGGAAGGGACACCCGAAACCTGCTTTTTGGGAGTAAAGAGTCACCTCTCTTGTTCTCTCCTTCAGCTGGGTGTGTGTGTGTGTGTCCGCACACACAGGCACACTGCTGTGCGTGCTCTCAGGCGCCACTCAGTACTGGCTGACTGATTAATCATTGCAAGTGCTATTATAATTATTGTGTTTGGTGCTGAGAACAGGCTGCCTCTGCTTGCTTCTCAGAAGCCATAAACCTGCAAAGAAGAATTTCAAGATTTGTGAGGCTGTTGACTAGATCTTCAGGCTCGCTTTTTCCTGTAGCAGTAACACCTTTGTCTGGGAGTATATGTCATGGCCATGGCCTTCCTGCAGAGGCCAGGCTTAAGGGACTTAATTCTTGGGGTGGAAGGGGTAAGTTTAGGGAACTCATCTTGTAGCTATAGCCTGGGAGGTCAAGGCTGTCGACTTGAGTCTCTGCTCCAGTGCTCTCTGCCCCCAGCAGGCCTCAGTTTCCTCGTCGGCACTGGGTGACATAAGGTTTCTTCCAGACTGAATTATCCATGAACTTTGACCAAACACAGAGGAGGCTGTGAGTGGAGGAGAGAACAAGAAGGGCCAAGAGATAGAAGGGGAGGAGCAGAGACCAGGACTCTGCTGGCAGAAACTCTCAGGCCCACAGTCTCCTAAACACACACACACACGGTGTGCACACATGCACATGCACACACAAATGCATGTATATGTGAACACACATGTGTGCATGCACGCGTATACACAGACACATATAAATGCACAGGCACACATGCACACACAACCCCCCCAGGCTGGTTTTTGCCCAGCGCAGGTTCTCTCTCACCAGCTGGTCTGCCTGAGACCCTAGTTACTATGGGTCCTGCCACTGCCCTGTCCCAGAGGAGGCAAGGAGGAGGGAGGGGAAAAGGAGAGAAGGGGAAATTAGCAGGAAAGAGGAGGCATACAAATGCGAAAACAGAAAAATGAATCATGCCAGTGTCAGTAGGGCCAAATGGGCAATCTCGGGCACAGCTGGGGAGAGAAAACTGAGACAGTCACGCTGAGGACAGCGGCAGTGTTTAGTGACGGGCAGTGGGCCTCAGCACCGCGGCACCTCTGAGTATACGTGCCAGTGAAAATTCCCTGCGTGTCTCCAAAGGCACACAGGAGGGCTCGTCTCAGCACGGTGCTCAGAGTCAGAGGAGGCGGCTGGAGGAAGCCCGCCCCGGGGAAGGACCGTCAAATGTGCAGGCGGCAGATGCTAGACTAAGGCTTTCTCCTACTGAGGGGCTCCTCTGTGGGCACCCAGCTTGGGGAGGAAGACCCCACCGTTTCTCACTCTTACTGGGAGACCACATCGGGGTCTTGGCGGCTCACACAGCTCATCTGGGGCAGGTGTCCAGCCTCCCAGCGCAGGGCTGGCTCCCCAGCAGCTCCCAGGGCCTCTCCCTTTGTTAACAGTTACCTTTTGTGTTTAGTTTGGGCTGAGATGTTAAACAAATAGTGTCTCTTGACAAAGGCAAGCCGGCTGCACTGGGACCAGTTGTGCTCTGTGAATCAGCCAAATCCGGGTATCTCTCCCAACAGAGACACATCAAGAAATGCCTCAGTTATATCCTAAGCACCCTGCTCCCAATCAACCTGCTATCTGAGGTCACCAATCCCAGGCACAGCCAGGTCCCTGTCTCTGTGGCAGCTCCTAGGCCCCCTCAGCCCCGCCCCTCTCAGGCCTGCCATTGGCTTCTTGTTTAGATGACTCCAGACATCCCATAGGCAACCATGGGCCGCAGGCCCTGCCCGCCCACCTGACCCAGCCAGGCCTACTGAAACAGATGGGGGTTATTTACAGAGTGCATTCTATGCCAAGAGCTACCAAGGGCTGTGAGCTCAAAGAGGAGTAAGGCCCTCTCCGGGACCTGCAGGAACTTATGGTCTGGTCTACGTAGCAAGGACAAGAATTTCATGGCACAGCAGACCTCTCCTGACTCACCCACTGCTCCCCTCAACAGTGCATTTCAGTCAGTCCGCTTGTTCTGTTCCCCACTCTGTCTCTGGTGAAACCTCTCACCAGCCACAACTCTGGCCTGTACCCCAGTTCTTGTATGCATAAATAAATAAATCTTTTTTTAAAAAAAAAAAGTTTCATGGGAGGCTCTGGTCCACTTAGTAATTGATAGAGCTGGGATTTGAACCCTAGCTTATCTGGCTCAGGGTCAAGCCCATTTGCTCTCTGCCTCACTGTAACCTGCCCCATCTTCTAATCAAACTGGCAGATCAAGGAGGGCTGACAGGGTTTTGCCTTAGATCATAGTCTTGGCTATTGTAGATTGAACTTTGCTGGTCAAAGAACCAGGTCTGTCATGAACATCACAGAATGTCAGCGTGAGATGGGACCTTTTGAGATGATCAGCCCTTCCATCTTGTAGAAAAGGAAACCAAGGCCCAGAGAGGCCAAGTCTTCCCAGCTAGTTGGCAGTTGTGACGGCACTAGAGCCAGGCTCCATTGACGGGAGCCACAAGAGTCAGGAGTGGAGCATGGAAGTGCTTGGACCTAGAGCTTAGCAAGGGATGGAATGGATGATAAAGCCAGAAAACGATACATTTAAATTTTAGTGCATAAAATACACAACAACTAATAATATTGCATTATGTATCATTTATCCTAACTCTGAGTATGTCCTTTTCCTTGCAAGCTAAAGGCTAGACTCTTTCACCTGATTTTTAGAAGAACAAGGGAAGCAGAAGCAGAATAAGAACATCATGGAATGTTATAAATAATGGGAACATAGACATGTCCTGATCCAAGTCCCTCCACTTGTGGATGTGCAAAATATGGCCCAGGGATCTGTGACTGCCCCCCTCTGCCCCCTGAGTCCCACAGCAAGCTGGTGGCAGAGACAGGACCCCAGCCAAAGCCTTCCAACCTGCCACCCTGAATTCTCTATACTGGACAGGAATAAATGTCTGGCCAAAGCTTCCTCCACTAGTGCCACCAATGGACTGGGAGAACATGGAGAAGCCACAGGGGGACAGTCTTTCTCTTTTACAACAGACAAGACTGATAGAAGTGATTTCTGATACTTGGCCCCACCTGGAGAGTGGGGCATCCCCATCATGTGGTGGGAACATGTGGGCAGGCCCCAGGTGTCGTGGATGGAAGGGAGGAGGATAGGTCTTTGACACAGTGCTACCACCCAAGTCAAGGGTTGACCAAGAGGACTCAAAGCCTAGCCTGCTACCAACTTGAATCTCCCTCATGCCCAGCTCCCATTTCCTGCTCCTTAAGCAAAAGGAGGGACAGGAGGAGACCCAGGCTGTCTTCCTGGGCTCCCCTATGTAATGAAAGCTACAGGGAAACCCAAACCTGGGCCATGAGTCCTGCCCCCTTCAGTCACCATGTGACCTTAGGTAACCCTATTCTTTGAGCCTCAGTTTCCTCGCCTGTAATGTGAGAGGGTTGGGCTAGACAGTCTCTAAAGATCCTTCCATTTCTGAAGTGCTGTGAAAATAGATTTTGTCATAATTAATAATAAATGCCCTGCCCCTAAAGAAAGCATTTTCACTTTTCCAAAGCTCTTTCACTCATAATATCACCTTTCATCTGCTCAGCAGTCTGGCTTGGCAACTAGAAGCAAGATCCTGAACACATAGTTTTGACACCAAAGACCAGGTCTAGTGAGCCACTTGTTCATCTGGACGAGTTTGGGGGAAACTGACTTCTGGGATGGTTGTGAACATCAGCAGTGTGCACATCCTAAACTTTACCCCAAATCTGAGAAGCCAAGAAAGACAACATTCTTCTTCCAGAGAACCAGAAGATGCAGTAAACTTGAGTTCATGGCAAGGGGGCAGAGCCAGAAAGTCTGCCTTTTCAAATAATCAATGATCTTGGCGGGTTGAGGGGCTGGAGGCGAGGTGGGGGGCGGTCAAAAGCCAGGAGTCACAGCCCTCCCAGCAGGCTCCAGTCAGAGATCTGGGTCTTAGGGTTGAAGAAGTCATTCGGAGCTTTACGCTGCCGGATCGGCACACATGTGGTCTTCTTTGATCCCTTTCAACAGTTGGTTCAAGCATTAGTACAACTAGCTGCCCATTTACAGATAAAAAACTAGAGGAGTCATGTGGAGAACATGGGCTTGGGAGATTTCCCAGCTGAATGACCTTGCATGTCACTTGACTTCTCTACACTGCCTTTAGCCTCAGTTTCCCCATCTATCAATATAAAGTAGGCATAACTTTGCCTACCTTCAGGACTGTGGTAAGGACTAGAGATGATGAATATAATACGCCTCGCCTGGCACGCAGCAGATGCTGATACATACTTGCTGAGTGAATGGTTGAAGGAAAGAATGTGTTGGTGGCACTCCTGGGAAAAGAAGCACAGTGTCTGGCAGTGAGAGGTCAGCTCTGGACGTGAGCTGATGGTGCCCCCGCTCTGGCTGGCTGCCTCTGAGTCTGGCTATAGTCAGGGACCTTAGCGCCTCTTCCACGCCCCTCCTCGTGACCCATGCAAGGTCCCATGAAGGACTTTGTGACCCTCCTTGGCAGTGGGATTTGCATTCCAATCATTCTGCTCCCTCTGCCCATCCAACTCTGGAGTTGTTTGGAGCTGAGCAAGGCATGTGGGATCATCTGCCGTGGCACCTCATCAAGTCTCAGAGACGGGCCGTGATACCTAACTGAGGTCCCACCGTCCACCCCTCTTTGCCACCATTGCTACCACGGTGACAAATGAAGAAACTGAGGCATAGGGAGTCCTTCTAGTTCTTTCAGTCTGTGAGCAAGTCTCCTGATCTAGGTGCCACCTGCTCTGTTTCAACTATTGGGTTGTCAGAAAAGTCACGATGTATTTTCAAGCAAAAATGCATCGTGACTTTTCTGACAACCCAAGAGATCCCGGTTCTGTTGGCCTGCCTGTGGTGGTATCCAGTGCTGTCTCTGGCGGCTCAACCCCAGCCCCGCCTGACCTCCTGGTGCAGGTCGGGGGCTATGGATGCTAGGACAGCACAATAACTGGAGAGCAGAGCAGGAAGCCCCTGGACTTTGTGTTACTGGCCCAGGCTGTCAGCCTGTGCTTTCTCAACCTGTTCCAGGAACCATGATGACCCAGCGAGGAACACATTTTACAAGCGCAGGACCTTCCCTGGGATGTTGGTCCATGTGCAGCCAGGTTCACAGCTGTGCTTCCCTGTTTCTCAGACAGCTGGCAGCTTGGGGCAGGGGAAGAGGTGTGGCCTGGGAGGAGGAAATCTTGGCTGAGCCCCAAAGTTGTCACTAATCACTGTGTTCCCTTGCACGTCACTTGACTCCTCTGTGCCTGTTTCTTCATCTACATAATAAGGGGCAGGACAGCAAGGTCCGGGGTCCTCAGCAGCCATGGCCTGCTGCGATTGCCACAGAGGCATGGCGGGGAGCGGGGGTCATTCTGCCTCTTCCTTTTCCCTTCCTGGCTTTTGGGTTTGTGTCATCTGTGCGTCTCCAGCTGTCAGGTCTCCCTGTCTCGGTTGGGTCTGCTCTTTTCTGGTTCCATTTTTGCTCTCTGCCTGTGGGTTTCGCTGCCTGCTGCTGCCTTCCTGTGCTCAGGAGTCTACCTCTGGCTTTATCTCCCGGCCTGTCACACCCCCTTTGCCTTTTTTCCTCTCTCTGTAGTTCTCTGCGTCTCTCAGCCTAGTTCTCCCTCTCTCCCTCCCTCCCTCTCCCCGTCCGGCCGGTCTCCCCGCCGCTCCGCTCCTCCCGCCCGCCCCTCCCGGCCCCCCTCCCGCGGCGCGGCTCCCCAGTCCTTATTTGGCTGGGCGGGCGGGAGGCGGCCGCGGGCGGCGGGGGGCGGGGGCGGGGGGCGGCGGCCGCGGGGGAGGGCGGTGGGTGGTGCTGAAGGGACAGCTCCGCGGCTGCGGCGGCGTTGGCGGCGGCCCGGGGCGCGGCGCGGGGCCGGGCGCGCGGAGCGGGGAGCGCAGCCATGCCCCAGGCCGCCTCCGGGGCAGCAGCAGCGGCGGCCGGGGCCGGGGCGCGGGCCGGGGGCGCCGGGGGGCCGGCGGCGGCCGGGGCGGGACGATGAAGCGGCAGAACGTGCGCACGCTGGCGCTCATCGTGTGCACCTTCACCTACCTGCTGGTGGGCGCCGCGGTCTTCGACGCGCTGGAGTCGGAGCCCGAGATGATCGAGCGGCAGCGGCTGGAGCTGCGGCAGCAGGAGCTGCGGGCGCGCTACAACCTCAGCCAGGACGGCTACGAGGAGCTGGAGCGGGTGGTGCTGCGCCTCAAGCCGCACAAGGCCGGCGTGCAGTGGCGCTTCGCCGGCTCCTTCTACTTCGCCATCACGGTCATCACCACCATCGGTAACTACGCGCCTGGCGGGGGGCGGCACCCGAGGCTGGGCGGCGTGTCCCGGGCTGGTCTGCAGCCGCTGGGGCTGGGGGGGCGCCCCGGGAGGGTCTCGGCGCCGGCCCCGAGCTCCCAGAGCCCCGAGTTCAGCCTGGCGTGGCTGCTCCGCGGGGACAGGACTCGGGGAGGGGGGAGGCTCCGATTCCTGGCTCTGGACCTGACTCTTGAGCCGAGCCAGCCCTGACTTGTCCCTGCCAGGCTGCGAGAGGGCCCCAGGGGACTCTGAAGTGTGTGAGAGGGGCAGGAAGGACCATCCGAGGTTGGGGAGAAGGGGTGTGGCCGGCCCAGGCCCTGGAGCAAGGCACTGTGTGCGAGGGGCGGGAGCGCAGGACAGCTCAGCGGCCCTGCGGGTGGGCTTGCTCACCTCACAAGCTGGGGCTGCAGGAGACCAGCGAGTCCACGGCACTTTGGGACACGCTGGGTTCCTGAAACACCTATAGCTGCAGCTATGGGTGCCGCCTGCTATGATGGTGGGGAGGTGAGAGTGTGTGTGTGTGTGTGTGTGTGTGTGTGTGTGTGTGTGTGTGTGTGTGTTGAGTTCCAGGAGTTTGGGCATTTCCAGCAAGCACCTTTAATTTTCTTAGGACAGCAGAGCTGGTGCTGGAAGTCAGATCCTGCTCTGTCCACATTCTTCTCTGCTATCCCAGGATAACAGTCTTCTCCTAAGAATGGCTCAAGTTCTTTTCTACAAGCCAGGGTGTAGACCACAGTGTAGGAGGCCACTGGCTCTCACAACCTGGGCACAGAGCACACATACACACACAACTGAATATCCAGGAAGGGACTGTCTGGTGAGGCCCTGATGATCTGTTAGAAAGTGTCCAGGCAAGAGTGCACACCTTTCCTGCTCCCAAGACTGTGGTTCCAGCCCAGCCCCATCATGCCGTACGACCTTGGGCAGGTCCTGTCCCCTGCCTGGGTCTCAGGCTCACCTCCAGACAAGGAGTAGGGGCTGACTGAAATGATCTCAAGGAGTCCCTCCCAGTCCCGACGTGCTTGGGTTCTGGGATTAGAAGCCTGCCTTTCCCCAAAGCTAACTGCAATTCTCCAGGAGCTGTTTCCTTCACTCTGCCCATTTCTTCACTCTCCCTGACCATCCTCTTATTGGCTGAGCTCCCAGGGGCTCACTGCTACTTGGCATAGCCCGTGACAAAAGAGCAGTGTTTTCCCAGGAGTCAACAGGAGTCAAGAGAGTGAAAACCAGGACTAGACACTGTCCCTTCGGTCTATCCACTGCAGAACTCTATCCCAAGGCTCCGTTGCTCTCTGGGGACTACACTGGGACTGCGAGGTTTCTGGATTGCTCTCTCAGAAGAGAAAGAATAGGGCTTTCCAGAAGTGTATGTGGCCCAAGAGGGGACACCTTTGGGGTCTGCTGACCCTGTGGGCTTAGAGAAGGATGGACACACCCAGACCTGCCCAGAGGAGCCTGCTTTCCCGGGAGGGGATGGGCTAAGTTTGGTCTGGGGTCTGCTGCTCTACCTTCCAGGACTTCAGGAGCTGTTCAGTTGTCTGGAGAATCAAACTGAAGATCCTTAGGCCTTCTCTGTCCCTCTCCCCACACACCATCCCCATGGCCATGTGCCCCCTTGCTTTCTTAGTCCACTACTCCCTGGGTCCACAGTAACTTCCAAATTGGCCTCTTTGCCTCTAGCCTCATTCTCCTCATAGGGCAAGCTCCCCTGGACAATGCTTTCAGGAAGAATCTCCTCCCAAAAGACATCTCCAACCATCCCAATGCCCTTCACAAAAGCCCTCAGTGGCACTGCCCACAGAATCTGGTCCATGATCCTTATCTTAGAGTTTAGGATCTTTGATACATGGCTTCAATTTCTATGTCTGACTTCCTTTCTCACTTCTTGCTTTTATGACCCATCCAAGGTCACCAAACTGTTCCTGAGAACATCTTCAGAGTGTCTGTCTGGCATGACTTTTTCTCTTTCTTCTATTTCTCTCATCTCAGCCAATCTCCTGGGCACTGCTCAAACCTCACGTCCTCCTTGAGGCCTCCAGGACCATCCAGGGCCTCTGCTCTGGATAACTGTGGGACTTACGTCAGAACGACCTGGGTGACAGAGTGTAGTCTCTTTTGTATGCTTATTTACATTTTAAGAGATGTGTTTTGTCTCTTTAGCCATGCTATAATTAACCTCCATGTGGGCAGGACCCTGTGGTTCCCAACTCCCTGCTCCCAGGGCGGGCACAGTACCCAGCGACACTCAGGAGCATTCAGAGAATGCTATTGATGGGTTTAAGGTGTGCAGAAATAAAAGAGCATCACCCTCCATTCCCAAAGTGCTTGAATTCCTCACCAAGAGAGAAGCTAAAAGCTGGGCATAGAGGCAGAGAGTGCGGTTCTGGTGATGATTTATTTATAAAGTGCCAGGCAAGAGGAAAGACAGCATCAAAGGACCACCCTGGTTCTGTGGGGCCCCAACCTGGCACTGCCCACTCCCGGCCCCATTCACCCATCCCCAGCTTTTTATCATCTCTCACTCTGGCTATGCCACTTGTTTGGAAGCTGTCCTCAGGGGCTCTGCTCTAAGAAAAGCTGTCTGGGCTGTGATGAGATGCCTGGAAGGGGACCAATATTTGACTGATCCTGACCCCAAGCCCAAGGGCAGCAGCTTCTGTGCACCTGATGCCTTTGGGGACCCAAATGAGACTCCCGAGGCAAGTTTCCAGTAACTCATGCTCACAATGCACTTTCATCTCATTTCCTGAGTCTCAGCCTTCACAGCTTCCAGAAGTTGCAGGGCAGATGTTAGCTGGAGGTGCGGTGGCTCAAGGAGGGAAGGGACTTCCCCAAAGTCACCCAGCTGGTGAGCAGGGGAATGAGAGTGAGAAGCTGGGGCTTCTGACTCCAAGTCCAGTGCTCTTTCCCTGCCAGTCTCTTGGTTATTTCCTCTGCCTCCATATGCTGTGAAGCCCAGAGCCAGCAGGGGTTGGCATGGCCAAGATGTGCTCAGTGACGCCAGCTTGCAGTGCGCTTGTGGGCAGTCCTGACTGGTTGAAGGTCAGCAGGGTTTGAATTAGTCATTCACCTGGTTAGTCACAGTCTTCACCGGCTACAAGGATTCCTCCAGATCCTTCCTCCCTGGTCTCCCAGCCAGGAAGTACTTCCTTTGTTGGGTCCTAAGTTCATCGAATGCAAATGGAAACTCTTTTCTGGGAAAGCTTAACCTCTGTAGCTGTTGAGTCATTAAACTCCTCCGGGGCCCCAGCCCCTTCTATTCCTGGCCCGAGGCTGTCAGAGCAGGAGGGCCCTCCGAGATCAGCTGGTGCCACCCCCTCCTCTTACACAGAAGGAAGCGGAGAGGTGAGAGGCACACAGCCAAAGGGCAGCACAGTCTGACTCCCCAGCCTGCCTTCCACTTGTTCCGGATGACTTTTTGCTATTATTATTATTAATAGCAGCAACAACAATAACCGCAGCCGCCATCTGTTATCTGCTCTTTGGCAGGTTCTCCATACTCGACACTCCATCCCCTCGTTTAATTCTCTCACCAGCCTTCAAGACAGGCATTATTACCCCCATTTTTCAGCTGTGAAACCTAAGGCTTTGAGTGTAAATGACTCACCCATGGCCTTGTGACTTGAAAGTGTGGCACGTGCCCAGTTGTAATTAAGCCTCTCGGACTCCCATGCCCTGGATTTTTTGCCAATCCTTTCTCCACTACAAGAATCCAGCCCAGACCCTGGTAACCTGAAGGCACCAAGTAGCCCTTGTCTATCCCCTGGTAAAGTGCTCCCCAGAAAGAGGGAGCCTTGACTTCACACACCCTGGTGGTCCCCCACGCCTTGGCCTCTGACCAAACGAGACCACCTGCCAGACCGCCCAGCACCAGGGCCAGCGGCTCACAGCTGCCGGCTCTCCCACCATTGGCCGGGAATCCTGTGGCTCTAAGGCACCAAGAGACCAGGTGATAGGCCAGCTGACTGAGCTGGGGCAGGAAACCTGTTCTCTTTCCTTGGCTTCCAGCTTTTTCCCAGCTGAGCACAGGTGCCCCTCGCTCACCACATGGCTGGGGAAACCCCTAGTCTGTGGATTCATGTGGGTGGCTCCTGAGGGAATCTACTTTTCACCTCTTTCCAAGAAGGAAGAAAGTGAGGAGGTGATCTGCCACCCCCCCCCCATCCCAAAGTCCTTAAATAAAAGGATGAGAGAAGACAGTACAAACATCCAAATACCCAGAAAGGTACATCACTTGTCCACATCACACAGCAAGTTGCACGTACCCCCCTTATTAGAACCCTGGCCTTTGGAGGCCCACACAGCAGATCTCACTGTCACCCCAGCCTGTTCCCTCGTGACTCATCATCTCCCTTAGTACCAAGGCCTCCAGCTGCTAATCACTCCACATGCCCAGTGTCCTCCTGACTTCCCAGGGAGAGGAAGGTATAGTCCAGCCTGGAACGGCCCACTGCCCACTCTCAGTCAGCAAGTCTTCCTCCTGCCCGCAGCCACACCTCTGCTTTGACCACACCGGCCCTTCCCTCAGGGTGACGTGGGAGCACAGACACGGGCTTAGGAGCCAGAGGGCCTGGATTCATCTTCCACCCCACTTGTCTGAACCCCCCCAAACACACATACTAGCTATATGACCTTGGACAAGTCACTTAATCTCTCTGAGCTTGTTTAGACATTTACAAAGCAAAGAGGAAAATATCTGCCTCTCAGGATTAAAAGGGCTAATGTAAAGAAAGTGCCTAGTACAGAATAGGCACTTAATTAACATTATTGGCAACTATTAGCATTATTAATATTATTCATGTATTATTACTCCCCCACACACAGAAGGGGATCACACTGTGTTCCAAGGGTTACCATAACCACAGCTGCCTCTGCTGCAGGTGGGGATGGTGGGTTACATACAAGGGCATGGTGATCACTAGTTACTAGAAACTTGGAGGTTCTGTCACTATTTCATCCTGATGGGACTTCCAGTGCCTCGGGAGACCCATATGGGTCTTCCTGACTCCCCAAAGGAGTCAGGTGGACAGAGGAGCTGCCCTTGGGTTTTGGGTCAGGATCAGTCAACTATTAGCCCTTTATCCTCCTAATCCCAATCCCCCATCACCGGCTTCCCCAGCTCCTCCCCAGTGTCTGGACTCTGTCTGACCTCTGGGCTCAGGGGGTTATGCTCCCCACTCAGAGTCGGCAAACCCTGCTGAAAACTATTAGAAAACAGTGGTAGGAGAACCGACTCTGGATTGGAGAATGGAGACGAAAGTTCCAGCTCCACATAGCTCAGTTGCAGGTCCTCTGGGACCCTCAGTTTCCTCATCTACAAAATGGGTCTATTTAACCAGAGGTCCTCTGACTCTGCATCGCCTCCTGTGTGTACTTCCATCACAGGTGGGGATGGAGACATGGAGTAGGTGGGAGCAAGAATAGGACAGAAATAAAAAGACGTATGCCTGGCCAGAGTCAGGCAGGACAAACACAATAAGTATCTTCAAAGAAAACATAAACAAGCACAGATGAATGTAGCGCAAATCACCACTATAAACAGCTTTCAGCTGGCAGCACAAACGGTAAATCTGTGAGTTGATTTTGCAATAAAAACGATGTAAAACTGATTTCCCTGCTGTCAGCCAGCAGCAAGGCAGAGACCCAGCTCTGCCCAAGGGCATCATCTGTATAGGCAAGTCCTAGCAGAGGTGGGGACCAGCATTGCTCACACCCCAGCCTGCCTGGGATGCAGGGAACGGATGGGGTCTGGAACTGGTCAGGCTCTGTCCAGGCACTGCTCACCACCTGCATTCCCACGCTGGCCTGGGAGGGCAGGCTCGTTCGTGATCATCCTGTTACAGTCAAGAAAAGGGAAGCTCAGAAAGATTGGGAATTGACCTAAGACCCTAAAGACATAAAGAGAAGACATCAGGACTCACTCAGGGGCGTCGTTCTTGGGGCCCTGCTGCTGCCCTCCCCAGAGACTGTCTGTGCTCCCTTTAATAGAACTGGCACCAACGATGAGGCTGGTGATAGGGGCCAAGCAGGGCACTCAGGTATGGCCTCAGCGTCAGGCTATCTCCCCTTCAGGATTATAGATAGAGCATTTGGCCCAAACAGAAGTCACAATTGAATGCCAACCCTCTTGTTTTATGGTGTAGAAACTAAAATTCAGATTGGAGAAGGGGTGTGCTGAAGGCCATGCTTAGCCTGTCCTCAGAGCTGGCCTGCGGCCCTATTTATGACACTCCCCTCCATGTTCTTGGGCACCCCACCGGTTCTTGGAGAAGAGAGCAAGCTGTCACCAGCCTGTCCTGCTTGCTGGGCCCTCCCCCTAACCCCTCTGTAGAGCCTCTGGTTCTCAGAGAGTTGAATGACAAATGCTCTCTCGGTGGCAGAGAGAGCAGTCAGCTGCCCAACTGAAGCTACTGCCTCCCAGGCTGTCCCCACTTGCTGGTTGTCCGGAAACTGCCCAGGTTAAGAAAGCTTCCAGGTGGCACCTGGAGACGCACCGCCCCACACGACCGCAAGTCACACCTTCACTGCCTGCTACGGCCTCCTGGGATCCTGCCAGGCTGGAGCCAGCTTCCCCCCTCCCTCCCTCTTCACACATGCCAGCTCCTGCCTCCCCTGCCTCCCCTTGGCTTCCTCCAGTGAGTGACAGACAAGGACCCCTTTGTGAGGGGCACAGACTGCCAGAAATTCGAGCAGGAGCCTGTCCAGGGAGCTGGAAACAGTTCTGTCCGCTGACAGGCCCTAGACCAGTCATTCCCGCTCTCTCTCTGCTGCCCCTCACGGGAGGAGCAGACGCCCGGTGACCTCAGACTGCCCATCTATATAGAGGGGGCACTACACAGCCCACTCTGAAGAAGGTTAGCTCAGCAATTCAGAATTCTCCAAGCTCACACAGGCGAATGACCTGGCTGCTCTTGTTTAAGTGCAGATTCTGAACCCCTAGGTCTGAGGCCAGGCCTAAGATGCTACATCTAAGCCCCCAAGGGCTACTGTTACTGACTGATCCGTGGTCCATACTTTGAGTAGCAAGGCTCTAAATTACATGGACACTTCACTTCTGGGAATAGACATGTGGTGTGAACTGTGCTTTTAAGAACAGAAGGTTTGGAGCTGGAAAATCACTTGGGAATCTGGTGGTGGAATGTCAGTGTCATGGCCGCAGAGCTGGTGGGCTTTCTCTGAGGCTGGAGGGGCCTGTGGCTTGCCCCTTGGGACCGGACCAGGAACCTGAGTGGGGTCACAGGCTGTGCCATCGCTTAGGGTGGGGGAGGGAGGGGAGGCGTGGAGAAGGGCAGAGTCCACTGGTCCCCGAGAGCTGGAGCTCCATAGATTAAACATCAAAGTGGGAAATTGACACCTCCCTCATCTACCTAGAATCCCCATAGTCAGTAAGACAGCAGCCCCCAATAGCAAAAGATGTCCCCTTCTTCCTTCAAGAAGAAACTCTATCTTCCCATGCACTGAGACCCCACGCCGTGGGCCCCTAGCCCATCATTCTATGACCACTAAATGCCTCTCGTGTTGCAGATTTCAGTGTGGAATGAAGCTGGCGGGACAAGTCTTGCTCTCGTCTAGATCTGTCAGGTCACTTTGTGTCTGTGAACTATGAGTGGCATCACCACCAGGGGAGGTCAGAAACGGGGAGCAGCATATAAATGAGGGACACTTGCAGGAACAGGTGTGGAGAGCAGGAGTGCTGCCTTCTAATATCTGCTGGGCTGTTGAAAGTCAAAGCACCAACCTGGTGCTGATTGGGCCCAAGGGATTGAACTAGCACAAGTTGGCAGAGTCCGTAGAAAGACTTCATCTAGTCATATCTCAGGCAGGACTTAGAGCTGACACTGCCCAGGGAGCATATAAGAAGACTGAATGGTCATGCTGCAGAGGTGACCTGTGTCAGTAAGAGTTCAACCACAGAAGCAGAGCCAGCAGGAGATATATCATAACAGATGTATTACGAGGCATTGGCTTATTGATGACATAAGTTAGACTAATCTGAAATCCGCAGAGCAGGCCATCAGGGAAGACAGACTGGAACTTTCTCCAGCATGAGCTGAAGCTGCTGGCCACAGGCAGAAATTCTCCTTCTTCTGGAAAGTCACAGCTTAGCTCCTATAGCCTTTCAAATGATTGGATCAAGCCTCCCAGATGACCTAGGACGATGTCTTTCCCTAACTTAAAGTCAACTGATTATGGGCTTTAATCACATCTATAAAATGCCATCCCAGCAGCCCCTAGGTTAACATTTGATTAAGGAACTAAGGGCTTTAGCCTAGCCAAGTCAGTTCACCAAAACCATCATCACAGTGTCCATCATACTGCAGGCTGCAGCAGCAATAAATGCCTTCTGAGATGCTTTGGTGTCTTGGTCTTCAAGGGAGTGGTGGCCTGGGCAGTGAGAGTCCCCAGAGTGGAACTGTGGCCCCCAGGCCTCCGAACCCACTGGGTCACCTTCCAGGGAGCCAACTTTAGCTTTCATTTCAGTTCAGTTTACCAAGAATCACTGACTCTCCAGAATGCCAGGCACTATACCAGATAGTAGGAGAAGGAAACTAAGACCTAGATCCTTCTCTAAGGAGCCTCTGGTCTCATGGAATCCTGAAAACCTGGGAAATATGCTAAATCCTTTTGGAGTGGTTCCAAATTAGGGATCTGAGAAGGTTTCCAGGAGCAAGTGACAAAGGCTTGAATGACAGGTGAAGACTGAGTAGGTGAAGATGGGCTGTGAGAGCTTTCCAGGATACAGGTGTGTGGGGGCGGGGTGGGGGTTGCATCCTATGCCCTAGGAAAGGTGTCAGGAGCAGAACCCACAGGGGGGGGGGGGCTGGGAACTGGACTCCAGTAGGTGGGCAGGAGGAGGAAAGTAAAGGACCCAGCCTGTGTCCTTGTCCTGGACACTGACCGGTGGGCCCCATGGCTTCAGGGAACTAGAGTGTAACAACAACTTGGATCCCGATCACCAACCTTCACCCTCACTCTGGTCACCCAGCAGACCTCAGCCAGCCCCCAGGAAGAGCTTTACTTCCTCCTCTCCACCCTTCCTTTTCTGGGCCAAAGGCTCACTCTGGAGCCAGACCAAGCCAAATCTTCGGCGGCGTGCTGGAGCCCGTGGGCAGCGCTGAGCGGAGCTGCAGTCGTGAGGATAGCTTCTGCAGACAACCCGGGCCCTCTCTCAGGCCCCCTGCATCTCTGCTCGAGGCTCCGGCTTGGCGTGGACTCCCTGTTCCTCCCCAGGAATGTGTGGGCCTCTCCAGACTAGGGCTCCCATGCGGAAATAAGCATCTCAGAAATATCCAGAGAGGCACATTCCAGCCCACAGGCCACAAGACCTTCCGGGGGGCTCTCCAGAGACCCGGGCTGTCAGGCCCCAGTGGGGCAGCCCCGAAATCCAAATGCCAGGCTCTCGGGCTGCTCCTGGCTGGCTGGGGGAGCTGCTGCTCCCCTGGGATGGCCCATCCTCCGCCAGGGCAGGGGGCTCTCTGCAGCCTGGGGCTGGCAGGGTGCAGGAGTTCCAGGCGGGAGTACGCCTCGGGCCCTTGCAACAAAGGCATCTTCCTTTACTGTTCCCTGCAGACCTTAGACCCCACTGGGAGCCACCACTCCCACGAAGTCTGCCTGGGTTTTCAGGGTCATGAGCCAAGGCCACCACTCACTGGGAGGTTATCTGAATTGAGCCTGCCATGTGCGTTGCCTCCTTTCATCCTCACAGCCCCCTGTGAGGGTGGCACTATCACCACCCCCACTTTACAGATGAGGACCCTGAGGCTCAGAGGGCTGAGGACTGAACCCCAAGCCCTGGGTGTGTGAAGCCTACACAGCTCCTGGTGGACAAGACACATGGCCAGGTAGCCTGAGCCTAGTGGGCAGCATCAGTCCTACTTTGCCAATGAAGAAACCGACCCTGAGAACACAGGGTGATCCAGCAAACACAGGTAGTCAAATCCTGACCATCCAGCCCTAACACGGGCCCTCCCGTACCTGTGGCCTGGTGCTGGACACAGTGCAGGGGGGCTGATGCCCCGTGTGAGGGTCAGGGGCTTCCCAGTAGCCTTTGGAGAGCAGGACGGGCAGCATGGGGAGGCGTACTCCTCACCCAGAGGCCTTAGTTCCATGCATTTGTCCCTCCATCCTTCTGAACAGGGCGGGAACCAAGCGATGGTTCCTAATAGCAGTCAGCGAGGGGCAGCGGGGCAGGTAAACCATGCGCCCAGAGGTGGTCTGGCCGCAGCAGTGGCTGGAAGCCCCCCTGGGCGCCATCTCTAGGAGGCAACGCTTGAGACCTCGCTAACAGCCATGGTTTTGTCATTTTTAATTTGATTGAGGTAGCCCTGGTTTGCAACGCTGCATTTGATGGAGAGGTATGGGGTCACACCTCCTGAGATGCACGTCACCCACCACCCAGGTACCCACAGTCCCCCACTGTAGTGCATTGTGCCCCCTCCCTTTGCTTCCCTCCCTCCCTTCCCTATCTTGTCACCTCAA
Source organism: Talpa europaea (assembly GCF_964194135.1). Taxonomy (NCBI): domain Eukaryota; kingdom Metazoa; phylum Chordata; class Mammalia; order Eulipotyphla; family Talpidae; genus Talpa; species Talpa europaea. Next base: position 14,152,904 of record NC_140072.1, read on the forward strand.
TTCCATGGTCAGGTTCTTGGTTTGGTTCTACTGACCCTGTGTTTTGTTTCTCTGTGTTCCACATGTAAGTGTCTTTCTCCTTCTGATGTATTTTGAGTAGCTTCATCCCCTCCAGTTCCATCCATATTGTCACAAATGGCAAGCGTTGGTCTTTTTCATAGCTGAGTAGTATTCCATTGCGTATAGGTACCGCGTCTTCCTAATCCACTCACCTGTCCTTGGGCACTTGGGTTGGTTCCGTGACCTGGCAACAGTAAATAGTGCTGCGGTGAAATAGGAGAGTACGTAGCCCTCAAACCAGTGTTTGCTTCCTTCAGGTAAATACTAGGAGTGGAATTGCTGGGTCATTGTTCAGTTTTTGAAAAACAACTACACCGTCGTCCACAGGGGCCGGGCCAGCCTGCGTCCCACTGGGGTGTGTAAGGCGCCTTTCCTCCACGTGCCATTCCTGATCCTTTTGACATGGGTCATTCTCCAGGTGTGAGGTGGTGTTTCATTGTTATCCAAGGATGTTCTTTACAGTAGGTTCTCTTTACAGTAGGATGTTGTTTACATATCCAGACTAGTATCTCATGCAGGACCAGCCATTGCATCAAGCTGTTAAATGAAGTTCCTTGAGTTTCCCTTATCTCTCCCCATCCCCCACCCCTCTACCCTCCAAGCCTCCTTTAAATGATACTTAACTTACATTCTTGCTGTATCCTCCCTTCTTGAAGGAGGGGTACATCAGCAGGTGGGTAGAACCAATTATTTGTACAAAAGCCTGGAGTGAAATTGCTGGATCATGTGGTGGATATATTTGTAATATTTTGGGGCACCTCCACGCTGTTGTCCGTGGGGCTGGACCTGTCTGTATTCCCACCAACAGAGGATGAAGGCTCCTTTTTGTCCCCCTCTCTGCTACTGGGTTTGGGAGCCCGGGAGAGAAGAGAGCTTCTTCGGGTCAGCATCATTCTGCACTTGGGAGGCTGGGCCCCTCGCCAGCCAGCAGCTAGCGCTTTCTTTCTGGATTTCCTTGGTACTTAAGAAACACTCAGGGGGTGGCTGAGGAATTGACAAGTCAAAGCTCCTGGGATGAGCCAGGTGGCAGAGATGGTGGGAGTCAGTGGGCAGCCCCAGGAGAAGGTCAGGTCCCCTCCCCCCAGAGGAGAAGGGGACTGAGTCTCAGGGGGGTCCTGGAGGCAGGGGCTGATCTTTCCTTCCTGGCTTAGCACTCAGCCTGCTCTCAACCCCAGGAAAGGGTAGGCCCAGTGGAAACCCTGTGAACGCCACTTGCCTAGGAACAAACTGGGGGCTTTGGCCAGACTGAGCCAGCATGACCCTCCCCGTGGGCTTTCCGCCATGAGGGTTAGACAGAGCCAGCCAGCCCCTCTGGTCGTCAGCTACCTCCAGGCGGCCTAGAGAGACCTGGACTCAAACTCAGGGCTGCCCTTCTCTCCTGGGGTGCCCAGCTCAGCCCTGGAGTTCTAAGCACTGGTCATCCTGGGGCCACAAAGAGGACAACCCTTGCCTGATGGTCCCTGCCTGACCCCCCACCCCCAGGATGACCCACTAGTATCATAGAGATGGGCTTGCTTGCAGCTGTGACTGGTGACGTCATAGCGGAGCTGAGGAAAGTGGGCTCACTGTCCCCTCTGCTGTCCCTCTGCTCCTACAGGGGCTCAGATGGCCTCTGCCGGGCCCACTGGCGGTCCCCACTTCGAGCCCCCCCACCCCCCAAGCACACTTCCTCGAGTTCCATGCTTATCCTCATTTCACCCCAGGCCGGCTGAGCCCTGGAGGGACTTCCTCTATGTCTGGTCCCGAGAATATAGTTCTACCCGAGACCTCCATGTCACCCTTTCTGGAAAGAGAACGTTTTTGAGTGTGGCTGAGACCCTGCTTATCAGCAGAGAGAGTCCACTGCCCCAGCCCCTGGGATGGCTGGAATGCAGGCGCCTCCCTCCAGGAAGGGCAGGGCTCACGGGAGGCCTGGGGTGGGGGCGGAGGGAGCAGTGGTGCTGAGAGCAGGCTGACCCCAGTCAGGACTTTCTGAGGGGCGGGAGTGGGGGGCGGGGGTGATCAGGCGGCAGACAGTCTTCTTCCCAGATGGGCCCTGGACCTGAGCCGGCTGGAGCAAGGGCCCGGCAGCGGCCGTCCTTCTGCATCCCTGCTCCCCCAGGGACTTGCCAGACTCTGGGGTGCCTGTCAACACCCTGAGTCCTCACAATGGTTTGACACCTCACTCTGGGTTAACATGTTTATGGGACGGGACACGATCAGCTGTCACAGCTCACACACCTGCCTCCTGGAGGTGGAGGCCAGCACCGTCCTCCACCTTTGGCTGGGATGGGGTGGGTCCAGGCTGTGACACTCGGCATGCCCGGGCAGAAGAGGGGCTCACTTTGGCAGTGGATGGTGCTGCAGTCACTCCTGGGAGCCTTTGGATTCTCTGAGACTTTCTGATTCAGGCCAACCCTTCCCTCTCCCGGATGAGGAGACTGAGCCCCAGGACGGGGTGCGAGGGGAGCAGGCTGGCCCAGCCACTAGCAGTGTCCTGGCCCAGTCCTCCAAGCCAGGGCTCCGACTCTCTACCCCTCGGAGACCTACAGTCATTCTTCCATTCCCTTGGTTCATCTGGGGACATGCTGGGGACCATTCTAGGCCCCACAGATTCAGCCTCAATGGGGACAAGTGTTAGGCAGGAAAACAAGAGGTGGCAGCCTAACATCGCCTTCTGGGAAGGGGCCTGTGTGATGCAAGGATCAGAAAAGAGCTCCCCAGGGGTCACAGCAAATAGAAAGGTCCAAGGTAGGCCAGGTCTGGCGTGTTTGAGGACCAGGAACAGAGAGGACAGTGTGGCTGCAGCATCCTGAGCAAAGAGGTGGAAACAGGGCTGGCTCTTGTGGAGGCGAGGAAGCTGTGGTCAAGAGTTTGGACATTACACCAAACATGATGGAAGTCGCTGGAAGGTCTTAAGCAGGGCTGTGACATGATGTAACTTAAAGTTTTGCCAGCTCCCTTGCTGCTCTGAGGCGGTCAGGTGGTTGTATGGGGCGCTGGGAGACCATCCAGCTTGCAGGTCAGAGACTGGAAAGAGAGAATGATGGTGGATTGGACGAGGGGGGACTGGAGATGGTAGACCTGGTGGGTGGAGGGGTGTTTTCAAGACAGAGTTGGCCGTGTGCGCTGATGGACAAGGTTGCTGTGTTGGAGGACAGAGAGCTGTGGGAGTTGGGGAAAGAGAATAATCAGGAATGGTCTTTGGCCCGAGCAACTGTGTGGAGGGTAAGCATTTACTAAGACGGGAAATAAAACCAGAGTTATGGGTCTGCTAAAAAAAAAAATGGGATCCAACTTTGTTTTAAACATACAGCTTAATTAGGAGATGCTTACTACAAGGCCATGAAGACAGACAGACAAGTCTGCAGCTCCAGGGAGAGGTCAAAGCTGAGACATAAATTTGGGAGGTATCAGATGGAAACAATATTTAAAGTCACCTCTAGATGAGCTCAGCGGGGGAGAAGGGAGGTAGGAGAGAAGAGTCTGGGGGCTCTTCCTCCAGCCCTGGGAGAGGGAGCAAGGGGTGGGGAATGGGGGGGGGGGGCGTGAGGATCCCGGAGATCCATCTGGAAGGGTGTCCAGAGGCCAGGAGTGTTTTGGGAGAGGCACACAGTCCACAGACCCATCTGATGCTGGGGGTGCGTGAGATGACCGCAGAGAAAGCACCACCGGAGACACTGACTGTGAATACAGTGTGACATTCAACAGTTTGAGCCAGGAGCTGGAAGGTGAGGGTGGCAGGGGTTGGGGTTTGTATGCATGGCCTCTAAGGTGGAAAACAGGGGCCAGATTCCAGGAGGACAGGGAGAGAACAAGCAATACCCAGCCCCCGTTTGCAGGCCTTTTCATAAATGCTCCATAAACCTCCTGCGGCAGAGACCCATGAGGTCATAATCATTATGTCCATTATACAAATGAGCCCCCAAGGCCCAGCAAGGTGATGGCCCACAGCACTCAACTGGGTACCCAAGTCCAGGACTGTCTGACCCCAACCCCTCCTCCTCTTGCGGTAGCCCCTTCCCCGAACCGCCACCTTGGCCTGCCTCCCCAGCTGCTGCTTCCCACAGCCCTGCCACCGCCCATCCATCCTCCTCCTTTGATCACTCCTGTCAGCTTCCAGCTGTCTTGGCCTCTGCCTCTCTCCTCTGGGAAAGCTCTGGTTTTTCTCTTTGATCCTGCCTGTCTGTCCTCAGCTGCATCAGCTGTCCTCAGCTGGGCCCTGTGTCTCCCTCCCAGTTGCCGCAGGATGTCCTCACACCTCTGCCAAAGGTGGAAGATCTGCCTGAGTTTCTGAGAGCCTGGAGGGAACTGAGGCCTGTGGGACAGGAGTGCAGCTCCACCTCTCCTCCCGGGGCTCTCTTCAGATCGGACCTGGCTGCAGGCCAGCCCCCTCTGCAGCGTGACCAGAGTCCAGAGCTCACAGGCCGGGGAGGCCAGCAGAGGCCGCCAGGGCAGTCAGCCAGAAGGGCCACGCATTCTTCCCCAGTGGGTCAAGATGGGCCTCAAAGTTCTTCTCAAGATAGCGATGTGGATGTGACGCATGGTACGAGTCCCCCGTGGGGGACACACAGTTGGCTCAGCCACCTACCTGGCTGCTACCACCAGTGCAGGCGCGTCAGAGAAGAGGGGCTCAGGACCTCAAAGTCCCTTCTGGAATGGGGTGATTGCAATGGGAAGTCATGGCTAAGGCCCTGAAACAATGAGGGGTGAGAAGAGAAACCCTGGCAGGAGCTCTCCACCTGCCCTGGGGCCCCGCTCCATCCTGGCCCCTGCCCCTTTCAAGACGAAGCCTCCCAGAGCGGCCCCCAGCTCCTAACCTGAATTCTGAGGCCTGTCTGCCCCCAGCCAGCTCTCAGCTGCAAGAGAGGAGCAGAGAGGACTCTACACACACGCGGGGTCCAGCTGCTCCCCAGAGCCCTGACAGGGGGCTGCCGCAGCAATTAGCTCCTCACACATCCCTGGGGTTATTTTTAAGCCTCGTTCTTCCCTGGTTTATTTTTAAAATAACACTGGCACGTGGCTGGCCGAATGCCCTGCCCAGGTGCCAGTGCCAATTTGGGCCAGGAATGGAGCAGGGCAAGCTGCAGCTCCTCCCGAAGGTCCCCCATAGAAAGCGGCGCTAACCAGCCCCCACTGGAAGGCAGAGGAAGTTCCCACTGCTGCACAGAAAGTTTGGGTCCAGCTGGGGTGTGCAGGTGGGTGGGCAATGAAAGGCTCCCAGAACCTCCCCCATCTCCACGCTGCCTCCAACGAGCCTTGGCTTCCTCATTTCTCAGCGGGGTGAGTGACGGTGCTGACTGCCTCACCGACTGTCGAATTCTCAAAAATGAGCAATATGCTAAAATTCTGCACCAAGAGCATTGGGATGAGCCCACATAAGACCATGCTGTCCCCCACTCTCCCACTAACCCCCCCAGGCCAGGCCCCTCTCCGGAGTGAGTGGCTCCCAATCTGTGAGAGGCACCTCTGACCCCTTAATCTCGAGTCCCCTGCCAAGACCTGTCTTCTGCATGTTCAGTCCCTCTGAATCCAGGCTGCCCGGGGTAAAGGGCAGCTGTCAGGATGCTGGTGGCCAGATGGGGGTGGCGAGGGCAGAGCACCTCCACACCAGCACCTCCCCCTCCCTCCTCGCCCTCCAGGCTTCCAGAGAGCTGGAAACTAGAAAAGTGCTGCTGAACGTTAGCTCTTCCCTGAGGCGCACAGCAATAGCCGAAGCTGGAGAAGTATGTCAGGGATACATGACAGAGGCCATTGAACAATAGGTGGAATGTTGGGGCTCCTTTCCCCGCGGGCAATAGGGAGCCATGGCAGGATTTTGAGCAAAAGAATGACATGTACAGAGTGGGGCACTGTCTGGAAGTTGATCTGGGAGAAGGGGGAGAAGGGATTGGAAGCTGTGGGGGGACAGTTAGGAGCTATCCGGGCTGGAAAGGGTGAGGACCTACAAGAGGTGGTTGTAGGCAAAGAAAGAAAGGGCAGCAGAGGGGAAGGAAGAGGGAAAGGCAGGGAGACCAAGTTGGTGGCTGAGGAGTGAGGACACAAGAGGAATCAGACAGTCCTGAGAGGGCAGTAGGGGAGTGAGGAGAGTTCAGGTGGCAGGGCAAGTTCAGGGGGAAGGTGTTCACCCAAGTGGCAGGTGGAGACACAGAACGGGGCAAGGCTTTGGTGGCCTTCCCGGAGCCAGCGCCACAGCAGCCAGAGCCAGCCCACTCTTGCATCCAGGTGCAGGCATGAGCAGTGGCCGAGAGCAGACTGCAAAAGGCCAGGAGGAAGCTGCGGGTGGGGTGGGGGGGCTGCCCCACAGGGCTGAGCTTGGTCAAAAGAGGGAGGGATGCCGGCCTCCCCTGGTGGTGCAGCGGTTGAGCGCTGGGCTGCGAGGCTGCCCGCAGCCTCTACAGAGCCGGTTCGTTCCCCGGCCACCAGGGAGGGTCCCACCAAAAAAAAAAAAAGAGAGAGAGAGAGGGATGCCACCGTGTGTGGTTGTCCAGGTTGCACACTGTCCAAAAGGGTTCAGTGGCGGGATTTGGGGAGCTCCAGTCGAGGCTGCTCACCAAGTGCTGCACTCCTGGGGGCTGCATCCACATAGAGAGGCCCATTTTTTCCCCTAATTTCTCCCCGAGCGCCATGTAGCGAGAGCAGACCTGGGACACCTTGGGGCAAAGGGACAAAAGCAGAGAAATCCCTGCTGGCCTTGGTGAAAGTGATCTTAGTGGGTGAACCAGAGACAACCCGTGGGTGACGGGGAAGCCAACAGGTGTGAACACTCAGCGGAGGCGCATCTGGGCTGCCTCCCTTCCGCCCTGGCAACCTCCCTTCCAGACGTGAAACCAAATGACCTTTTGAAAATGCCCTCAAATGGGGAGTCCCTGCAGTCAGGAAGAAAGGCACAGTAAGGGGTCAGCCTTGGGAGGGGAGGCTCACAGCTGCTGAAATGGAAGCTGGAGGGAAGGAGAAAGCGTGGAGCGGGAGAAGGGGTACAGAGAAAGCCATGGTCTGCCATGGACGTGCTGCACGACCTTGAACAAATCTCTTAACCTCTCTGTGGCCCGGTTCCTGCATCTCTAAATGGGGCTAATAAAAGCACCTGCCCAACAGGGCTGTTTGGGGAATAAAAAGTGTCTACACCAGCTCCCTTAGAGCAGCGTGGCACGTAGTAAGCATTGTGTAAAGGTCAGCTGGTGTTGTTTTGAACTGGGAGGACGGAGCATGACAGAGGCATTTCATCATTTGAGTCAAGTCAGAGAAAGCTCTCGCAGATTCCACATCGGGGCTAGCAGGGCCAGGATGCTCAGCACAACTGGGAGCAGTAGCTGGAGGGAGCTGGGTCCAGGGGAGACTGCCTGGGTGCTGGGGATGTTGCCCAGCTTGGGCTCTTGGCACCATAAAAGCAAGCTCAGGACACCAGCACATTGATAGGCAGCTTCTATAGCCGCAGGAAACATGAAGTCACCCTCCTATTATCCCCCGGCCCTGGTCTCTCTGCCCACTCTGGGCTGTAAACAGCTGTGGGGATGGAAAGCTTGGGAGGTGGGTGGCAGAGATAATTGAAAGGGCTGGGAGTCCGAGGTCAGAAGAGAGGCCTCGAGCCCAGAGTGAGTCAGGCATTGAGAGGCAGGCTGGGGATGAGCAGTGGTCCCAAGGGTGGGACAGCAGCTGCCCCACGAGGACAGGCTGAGAGGGGCTGGCCTAAGAGGCACTTCCAACAGGGCCCAGGGTTGGGTGAAGTGTGTTTCCAGAATGTGGAATCTTTTTTTTTTTTTTAAAGATTTATTTTTTATTTATTTATACATGCACTGGGTACAGTCCGAAGCGCGGGAGCGTGAGAGAATTCACCAGAGCCAGAGCGGGGAGCAGAGCAGGCAGAAGGACCGAAGTACACTGCTGAGGGGAGCAGCGGGCGGCAGGAGAGGTCTGCGCGCCATGTGGGACCCTCCTCTGGTGGCCAGGGTGTAGCCGGGGATCGAACCAGTGCTGCAGAGGCTGCAGGCAGCTTCCCAACCCAGCGCTCAACCGCTGCGCCACCGGGGAGGCCCCAGAATGTGGAATCTTAACTGAGAACGTGTCTCACATCCTATTGAGCCAGTGGTAGGGGGAGGCCACATTGGTGGCTTCTTTAGTCCCCAAGAGACTGGAACTTGAACAGTGGGAGGACAGAGGTCAGAGCCTGGGGGGCTCCTGCTCCCTTTACTGGTGCAGACTTTCTTGCTTCCCTCAGTGCGCCCACCTGTAGCCCATCCCTGCCCTGGATGGTGCATGGAGTCTTGCCAAGAGGCCACAGTGGGGGGCATGTGGGGTGTGGAGTGTGTTCACACTGGGGACACCACATTTTCAGGCTGCTCAGAGGGAGAAAAGGTCCTGGCAGCTGCCTCCCGGCTGAAGTCCCTGTTGCCTAGAGTCCCTCTCCTCCTGGGCACCATGCCAACCTACACCATCTGAGCTCCTGAGCCCTGGGAGGTTGCTGAGCCTAAGAAAAGCCTCCCTCACATCCCCTGGCATCTGCTCCCAAATTCCCTGCCAGCCCAGAGCTGTCTGGGACACCACCATGAGCAGGAAGGAGAGTGGGGAGGCAGGTGAGGGAGGTAGGGTTCACAGGGGCCGTGCCTGCACCCCCCCCCCACTCCCATCCAGACCAGCTTCATGTATCTGCTGGGAATTAAATGGACCCTGGCAAGGGAGGCAGGGGGATGGGGTTCCTCTCCATGTTCCTCTCCAAGCTAAATCCCTGCAGAGATGGCAAGGGCAGAAGAAGGTGCCATTCTTGCAGTCGGGACAGGTTAGGTGTGCCAGAAGGTGAGCCTGGAGCTGTCCTTGGAAGGCAGAAGAGGGGGCGGGAATTCCAGGCAGCAGGCATGTGCTCAGAGATGAAGTGTGGGACAGGTACAGCCACCTTGGCACAGAGGGCACCAGAAGTGCTGGGGGAGTCAGGAGAGAGCAGGCCAGGTAAAGGGATGGGTCAGAGTGTGGCTGGACAGCTACGTGCTGGACCAGGAAAGATCCAGGCTGTGTTGTGTGCATTTGGGGAACAGGGGGCTTCTGAACAGCGAGTGGCAGCTCAGAGTTGTGCTTAAAATAATAGCAATAATAACAACAACATGTCAGGCCCTGTACAAGGAACTCTACACACAGTATTTCTAACACCCAGGTCAGCCCTCCATCTAGCAAGCAAGTAGGGGTCAAAGAGGCAGCACAGGTCCAGAGTGAAACAGCAGCCCAAGAGCTGGCGACCCGCACCCAGCTCTACGGCTGCCACCTTTCCAGGCTGCAGTGTCCCCAGCTGTCAAATGCAGACCATTCTCACCCAGGCTGCTGTGGGGATTCCACAGGAGTGCCCCCCACACTGTAGCGCACTGCACCCCCGCCCCCAGTCTCCAGAAACCCAGCCCAGGCCCCTTGCTGTGCCGCTCACTTTGCAGGACAGCCCGGGAGCCCAGGAGCCCCCATGGCCAATGCAAGGAGAAGGGGACTCAGGAGGGAAGTGGCACAGCTTCCAGAAGCCCAGCCTTCTCCCTCCCTCTCTCGGCTCTACCATTCCTGCCTCTGCTGCCCTTGGTCCCTCTGGCCCCCCTCCCCTGTAACTCTGACTTGCATGGGACTTTGGGCCATTCTGGTCCCCGCAAGGACCTGACTCTTTGTGACCCTGCAATCCCGCTCCCCAAAGCAGGCCAGTCCCTCAGCCCCAATTGCACCTGCTGAGAGAGACACCTGATTGAGTCCAGCCCCCAGTGTGGGGCTTCTTGGATCAAGTGTCCACCCCTCGCCCAACCTGCCATGGCCAGTGCACGTGGTACAAAGGGCTGCCGAGGCGGCTCTTGACTGGGGCCGCTGCAGGAAGACCAAGAGGGGAACCGGCACCAAGCTCTGTCCACCTCAGACGGCCTCCCTTGGGGACCCCTGTTCCCGGCTTCCCTCTCCTGGCCTCCTACAATGTCAAGGTGACCCTGAGCCTTCCCAGTAATCTCTGAGACCTCAGGGGACTGCTCCCTGGGACAGAAAGGACTAAGCACCCAAGCTCCGAGTTCCTCAGCCTGGCAGAAAGCAGGGGAGGGACGCAAAAGAGAGTCTTCGTCAGAACGCCCTCTCCCTCCATGTGGTTCAAACCCCATATGCAGGACCCCAAGGCATTAAGCCCAGCCCTGCACCAAGAGACTGGTCCCAGCATGGCAGCCGTGCTTCCTGCCGGAGCAGGCATTCCCGGGGGCGCCCACACGTGCTGCACCTTGAAGGCCACTAGATCTAGATGGAATCAGCTTTGCCAATTTTTATCAGTATGACCTTGGGCAAGTAGTATTAAGCCTCCCTGCGCCTCAGGTTCCTCATCCAAATGGAGTTATGGATGCCTGCCGTGAAGGTCACCGTGAGGCCTGGATAACTGATGTGAAGACATCCAGGTTCCCTGAGGCTGCCGCCACTATTAGTAGAGGCTCTAAGAGCAGAGAGAGCAGCACTGGGCTCCACGCTGGCCCGTGAATGCCTCCCTGCTCTCCCCCCTGCTCTCCACCCCACCCATCCCAGACCCAGCACAGAGTGGAGGCCCGGAGCTGAGTCCCCAGCCGGGACAGGCCTGGGCCTCTCAGAGGCCCAGTGTCCAGCACCATCCTGCACGGACAGACTTGACTAAAAGCGGCTCTGCTCACAGAGGCATCGTCATGCATAGGAGATGGGTAAATATGCCAGGCAGAGCTGCCAAGTGAGGCCAAGTGAGTGGCAGAGATGGATGCTGTGCGGAGAGCTGAGAAGGGGGTGCTGCGGCCCAGAGCAGGAGGAAGGCAGGCTTCCTGGAAGAAGGCAATGGGGGTGGGGGACAGGAACACAGCAGCCCTCAATGCAGCAACACAGGGGAGGCTGCGAGGGCTTTGAAAAGAAAGGTCCTTTACAATAATTCTCTCTCTCTAAAATTAAGCTCACTTTAAAAAAAATAGTAAGTGGTCCCCAAAAAAGAAAGGAAGGGGGAAGGAGCCTCAGACAGTGACCTTCTTTTAGTTCTCAGTGACACCCAGGCCAAGAGGCCCCGTGCACCAGTCGGGCCATCACACCCACCCGAACATCAGGTGTCCAGACCACATGCAGAGGCTGTCGGGAGCGGGAAGCGCCACCCACCAGCTTCAAGAGCCTTGGCTGGTGACTGTGCCTTCTGACTCCCTCTGGTTTCTGGGTGCCCAAGTCCCACAGCCCTCTGGCACAGACTCAACACAGGGAGTCCTGCGGGAATTCTTAACGTAAGGAACTGTCTTCTCTCACCTGCCCACTGGCCCGTCTCTGTTCCCGAAGGGCAAGATGGAGCCATCCCCCTCTCTGCATCTCCTCCTAGAATCTAGCCTAGGACCTGGCCCAAGTAGGAGGTGCTGAAGAAGTGTTATTAATTAATTAATTAGCTAACTAACTAAGAGGGAACAAAGCCATTTTCACCTTGCTGATTTTTCAGGTGGTACTCTTGAGACCAGCACTGCCACCTCCCCGGGACCCCCACTGCCCTGCAGCCTCCTGGGTACAACACCCCTCTTCCAGGGCTGGGTCTGAGCCCCCCACTCTGGCCAGCCTCTGCCTGCTGCCTCCTGCTGTCGGGCTCAGGCTGTGACTGTGGGACCCAGTGTGTCCTCAGACACTGCCTCTTGGACAGGCTGGGACGGGAAGGAGGAGGAAGCTAGGTGGGGAGCACCTGCTTTGACAGAGAGGAAACACATGGCTACCAGCCACGACCTCCCAGAATAACATTGAGAGATGCCATTCATGAAGGCCCCTCTCAGATGGTCATGGACCCTCCTCCCTGTACCCAGCATAAAAGCCCTGGAGGCCACTGAGATGTGGGAGAAAGAGAAGCTGGGGACCACACACAGGCTGGCCTGTGATCACACAGTGGTTCAGCAAGAACCAGGCCCAGGTCTTCTGACTTCCAGCCAACCAGGAAGAGTTCTGGGCAGCCAAGCACAGTGGACAGAGAACTGCCTTTGATTTCAAGTTTGGTTTTGACATTTATGGCCTGAGCTAAAAATACCCCCTGTGTCTCAGTTTCCCTATCTGTAAAATAGTAATAATACCACTACAAGATAGCTGGGCACGCTCAAGCAATAGAACATATAGAAATTCTCTCTAAGTGACAAAGCTCTATACAAAGGAAACACAAGGAATAGCTATTATTCTAGAACTTAACAGCACTGCACATATTAAGGACATGAAAACTATCTGCTGGTTGAATGAATAACTGAGGAATGGTGAGTGATGAACAAAGAGCTCCAGGAGAATAATTTGTTAGGTGGGTGGGATCAGGGAAGACCTCATGGAGGAGGTGACTTTTGAGATGGGCTGTGATGGGAGATGAGAAGCCCATCAGGCAGATGTCCAGAAATGTGGTGATGCAGACACGTCCCTCCAAAGAGCTGTAGATACCAATTCCACGTGCAGGATGAGCTCCAGCCCCTGCTCAAAATTCATGCCTCTTCTTGGGTTCTATGTATGATAAGAGGATCACAAAGAGACAGCAATTTATTAAATCCTAAAATATAATTTATAAGAGAAGAAATAACCTAATCCAGCTTCTTATTTGATAGGTAAGAAAACAGGCTCAGGGAACTGACCTGTCTTAACAATGGTCCTACAGCAGTCAGCAAATTAGAAAACATGGACCGAATTTGGCCCACTGCTTGTTTTTGTAAATAAAGCTTTATTGGAATATAAGCCATGCCCATTCTTTTACATACTGTCTACAGCTGCTTTCATGAAATCATGGCATGGTTGAATAGTTGCAAGAGATGATCTGCTCTTTGAAACCTAAAATATTTGCTATCTGGCCCTTTACAGACACAAGTTTGCCATGTCCTGCCGTACAGCGAGGCGGGGTAGGGAGCCGGGACTGCTGGCTTCTAGTTGAATGCTCCTTAACTCCCCGTACCCTTTCTCTTTGGGACCTATCCTGCCCGCTGTAACACGGTCCACAGGATGAGGTTTCGGGCAGCCAGGCTCTGGGCAGGCTCAGCTCCAGGACTAATGATGTGGCCAACAGGAAACACCTACATCTGATCTGGCCACTGCTGCCCCCAAGTCTCAGCAGGGCTTTCTGAAGCCATTTTGGAGCACTCTGATGAGGAGATGCCAACATGCACCTGCTCCTCCTCCATGGGCAAAGCAGGGAGAGCCAGAGAGTCTCAGGGTAGGACTCAGGCCAGCCAGATGCCAGAGTTACAGACACAGCCTTCCCAGAGGAGCGCCAGGGAGGACTGGCATCCCTACCCATCTGCTGGACAGGTCCACATTCAAGTGTGCTATAGAATGCCTTTCTCAAAGCCAGCTGTCCCTGGTGGACTCATTTAATTAAAATCCCACCAGATCCAATCTGCTAGAAGTTCTGAGTTCACAGATGCCCTGTCCAGCTGGTCATGAGGATGCAGACAGGCCACAGGCCTGAGCCATGGCCACATGGTACAGTGACTGATCTAGAACACACCCCAGTGGCCCAGGTCAGCGTCCTTCCCAGGCCACACAGAGCAGCTGCCCTGTTGCATGACAGTGCCCACTCTGACCTCAAGTTCTGTCCATTCTCTCTGTCTCCACCCCTTTCAACCGGAGGTCCATCTCTGAAGGCTCCTTCCTTGATTCACGCATTCAGCTGAGATGTGTAAAATGCCAAGCGCTCTGTGCCAAGTGCTCTGCCAGGTGTGGGGGATGCAGTAGCAACAAAAAAGGGAAAAATCCCTGCCCTCTTGGAGCTTATGGTTTAAACCCACCAATGCAAGAAACACGTTATACACAGACCTCTTCCTCCCTAGCCAGTGCGCCCCTTTTACTCTCTCCCGTCTTGCTCCCCTCCCCTCCCCTCTGCCAGTCTAGGCCTGAGCTCTTTACAATGGGACCATGCAGAGGCTCCTACTGGCTGCCGCACCCCCTCATCTCCCACCACCATAGCCCCCCAAGCATAGTGTTGCAGGAAAATCCACCTCAATACCTCTTTGAGGGTCTCCCTCCCCTACTCAGGAGCTGCCACTGGCTCTTCACTACCTGCAAATTAAGATTTGAATTCCTGCACCTTCCCTTCCTGGATCACCACTGATTAGCCCACCAGAGTCAAGTGAAATTTCTCTGCCTCCCCAAACCAGGATTTTGTATTGCTGTTAGGTTTATAATAATCATTCCTTTCTACTTAGAAAAAATAATTGTTGCTGCAACTATAGGCTATAGCAAGAAAAAATTAAGTCTAATCATGAGTCTATGATTCAAAGATGAACTCCATATTCAGTGTAGCTCCTTCCAGCTTCTGTGAGTGTGTGTGTGTGCATAAATACATTTTTTCATATTTATATATTTTGTGTGGGATTCCATTACACACAGAGCACTGTAGCCTACCATTTTTAGTTAAGTCTGTGGTGGTTTGCTATGTAATTAAGTGACTCCTCCAGAACAGCGCTGTAATGGCCACACAATATTCCACCACATAAATATACCTTAATGTGTTTAACCAAACCCTGTTGGTGAGCATTTGGACTGTTTACAATTTTTCACAATGAAAATGCTCCTATAAACCTCCTTGTTCATAAATCTCTGTTCCAATCTCTGGTTATTTTCCCAGCAGAGATTCCTAGAAATGGCATTGCAGGGTCACCGGGGAGTGACATTTTCAAGGTTCTTGATGCATATCATGAAGCTGCCTTCCTGAGACAGCCGGCTGGGTCCCCGCCCCTTATTTGTGAGAATGTCCCCCAGCCCCTGGGCGAGGGGGTTGTTTTCTCTGCCATGTGTCTTTCTAGTTCTGTGGCTTTGCTTCAGCAGCTCCCCTCTGTCAGAATCCTGCATTGCCTTCCAGCTTTGGGGGCAAATGCCACCTCCCCCTCAAAGCCCTTGCTGGTACCCCAATAGAAATTCTCCACCTCCAGTCAAGCTTCGGTCCCTGTCTTAAAGTCTTTCTCGAACATTTCCCAGTGGTGCCATGTCTTTTAAATAATTTGTGCAATAACCACCTCTTCTTTGCATGGGCATTGAAGTTTTTCAAGTGCTTCTACTAAGATATTTCATCTGATTCACTCCCAGATGGACAGTGTTTTGAGTGCAAGGACCATGGTTTGGCCATCTGCGTATACTGCCCCTGGCCCCATTGCCAATCTTGATATAATGGAAGTTTTTAACTCAATCTTTGCTATGCTTTGGCCTATTAGAACAGACTTTAGATGCTTCCCACTGCAGAAAGGACTTAGCTAGGACAGAGGATTCTGGAATCCAGTACTGGCCTTGTCACTGACATGCTTTGACGTGGGGCTGGTCTTTGTACCTCTCTGGGCCTCACTTTACCCATCTACAAAATGACTGAGTTGAACTACATGGTATCCCTCATTCTAAGACTGATTGCCTCTGTATCCCCTACCTCAGGCACTCAGAGCAGCCCTGGGGTGCCTCTGACAGCCCCTGTGCAAAACCAGCCTCGGGGCTAGGCCAGAGGGAGCTGGCCAGGGAGGCAGGCCTGGCTCCAGGCCAGGCTGTGTCTGCAAACACTGACCTTGGCTGCCGCAGGGATTTTCCATGACACCAGCACCCTCCCCCTCAACTCCCCCTAATCCCACGTGGGCCTGTGGGCCCAGGGAGGGTGAAGGATGGGAGTGGTGGGGGGCTGTCCTGCATCAGAGGAACCTGGAGTCCCCTGGAGGGGAGTAACAAGGGCATCTGTGGAAGGAGAGTGCTAAGAGACAGGAGAGAGCAGTGGGCCCACAGGTGGAGCCTGGGAGAAAGGCAGGGGTAGGGAGAGAACCTGCTAGTGGGGAGTGGGGCGAGGGCTGGCAGAAGAGCCCAGAAATGGGAAATGAGTCCTTGGGATGGGACAGGCTGCACCCCGGGAGGGGGTGCTATGCTTCAGAGCCTCCTCCAGCCTGGAGGGAAACAAATTCCATACCCAGTGCCCATACTAGTCCTTCCCCCACCCCAGTGTCCATGAGACCCTGGTGGTTTCCCAGACCTAGCTCAGGCTCTGGTCAGGCCTGGTCAGGGGGACTCCTGAGGCCCCCAAAGCCGACCTCTTCTCAAAAGGATCAGGGCGCAAGGAGGCAGGAGCTCTGAGTCACTAAAGGCCCTCCTGCCAAGGCCATCTCCCCTCCCTCCCTGGGTGTGTAAGAGGACTTTTCTCTCATCTGCATCCCAGACTTCAGGGCAAACTGGGTTTCACAGCATTTTCTGAGCAGAGCAGCTGCCCCCCCCCCCCAAGCCTGTGTGTGACGCTGAGAGGACTCACCAGCCCTCCAGAGGTTCCACGTCCTGAGAACTCCTCTGTAGCTCAAGGGCACTATTTCAGGGCCTTTGAGAAAGGCCCAAGGGAGAGGCTCCTCCAGCTCTGGGACCCTAGAATGTTCTTGGAAAAGGTGGTGTCTGAGCTGGACCCTGAAGGATGGAAGGAGAGAGCCTGCGCTCCAGCCGGGCCTCCTCACTCCCTCCTGCCTGCTCCTTCCACCTCAACAACTTTAACACGCCAATTAAGCTGCTGCAGTCAGACCCTCTGTCCCACTTCCTGGCTCCATACAGCCACCTTCACCAGACCTGGGGGCAGCTCCCCATCTGCCTCCAGTCCCTGAGGAGACACAGTCCTCAGGGGGACACTTCCTAAGTGCCCCTTAAGCTAGGCCTGACTGGGACAGGCCCTGGGGAGAGTGTAGCCCTGCTGGTGGGTGGGGAACCCAGTGTTCTGCAGTCAGCTCCTGGAGCTGCCTCTGTCTTCCTCCAGCCCCCACTTCTCTCTGGCTGCCCCACTAGGCCCTGACAGCACCCTGAGTTCAGGTTCCCTTCCCAGGGCTTTGCAAGACCCCAGCTCAAACCAGAGTTCACACCCTTGGGGGCACTCAGGCACTCAGGCCACAGGTCACCTCATCCATCTTCCCTCAGGGCAAACATTAGCCTGGCCAGTGCCTATTTACATTAGATAACTAGATCTGCAGGGAACCAGGAAACAGGATGCAGCCAGGCTGAGCCAGGAGCTGTGCATTTCTAGCGTGAAGAAGGTCTGGGCCATCCAGAGACATCATCAGAGAATTTCAAAAGTATGTTTCCCAAGCTGTGCTCCGAGGAACACTTTTGTCTGGCAATAAGCACTGTGAGAAAAGTGTTTGAAGGTCAAATAAGTGGAAAAACTTAGCACATTCTCCCAACTCTGAATGACCCTGCACATTAGCACGTGCAGTGAGGCATTGCTAAACCTTCCCTTTAAATCAAATGTCAACAGATCCTATAAATTCAGTGTTTCTCCATTTTAACTTAACCAAGCAACCCTTTTCTCAACCAAGATTTATTAACAACCCATGGAATTGGTATTCCAGGAAATTAACTTGGAGAAACACTGGATGTAGAATTTTGATACAGGAAGGAAGTTGAAAGACCATCTAACCAAAAGATACTAATGGTTAATATTTATTGACCCCAATGCCCTGAACATTATATATCTACTACCTCATCAAATCCCTATAGCAATTCTATGCAGTAAGTATATCACTATTTCTGCTCTACAGATAAGGAAAGTGACGCACAGAAGATTTAGTAACTTGACTAAGGTCGAAAGCTGTTTAGCTCCTAAGCCTATGGAGCTACCAATATATTCTCAGTATTTCAAAAGCACAACAGTAACTCAATTCAGTCTCTTAGAATCATTATCCTATGTTAATCAGAAGTTCTGATTGCCAGATGTGGCCTTAATTAATCTTGATGGGAAAATAATTAATTGTTGCCTTCACAATGATCTAGCCAGTGTTAAGGACTATGGAAGGAGCAGCGGATGCACCACGCAGATCAACAGATCATACTTCATAGATAAAATCTTTCCAAATTTAGAGTCTATGAATGGAGGGGAGAACAGAAAAAAAAAAAAAAAAAAGGCATGCAGGTTTCAGTCATTTGGGGAACATAAATAACCAAAGAAAACAAACTGGTGAGCATAACAAAAATAACTCTAGACTCTGAAAAATATGGTGGTGAGCAGTGGGGGGTGAAGGAGGGGAAAGGACAGGTAAGGTGATGGGAATTAGAGCTCTGGGGTGGGGGAGCAAGCTCTAGGTAGCGGGGAGCAAGGCTTGTGCACATGTGTGTAAAGGTGCATTCCCAAAAATATACAGGTTTGGAAATGAATGGCCATCAATAAAATCTGAGTAAAAATAAATAGGATAAAATACAAGACATCACTAACAGGGGGAAGGTGTAAAACTTGAATCTTGTCTTGCCCTCCCATGTCATAGATGAGGAAAATTGAGGCCCAGAGAGAGAGAAAAGGACTTGCCCAAAGCACTGAGACACTTCTGGTTAGGGCTAGACCCCCAGAACTTCTGCCTCCTAACCCCATGCTCTTTCCTCTACTCGAGACTGGCCAGCCTTCTGGCTCTGTGGCCATCTGGGCCAGGGGTAGGGGCCAGGCAATCAGGTTGGCAGGAGCGTAAGGTCAGTGGAGAACAGGCAGCTGAGCCCAGTCTAGCCAAGGCCATCACCAAGGTCCCTGAGTAGCTCTTCGTGCTTTGATTAGAAGCCAGAGTAAGAGAGGTTCAGTATGAAGGAGAGCTAGAACCCCCAACCTCTGATCGCCCTAGAAAATGGAGCTTCAACCAGTTTGAGTTCCTTGGTAACGGCAGGAGAAAGACAGAAGAACGGAGATCCTGGGGCTCCTATCCTTCCCCCAAAAGATGCATGTTCATAATTAATATTTATATCCAGCCACATGATTAATTTTTATATCCAGTCACCTGGCTTCCTCAGGTGAATTCTGAACATCCAGGGCCATCTCTGAGCTGAGCTGCTCTGGCACAGGAGCTGCCCAGCCCTGGCTGAATGAACAGGTCAACCTTGGTCATCCTGAGCCAGAGGACAGAGCACTGAGCGTGGAACCGAGAATGCTGGTGGGCACAATCTGTCCTCACCTTGCTAGGTCGCAGGTGGTCCATCACAGTGGCTCAGAAGCTTTCCACACCAGACCCCTAATAAAGAGTGACACAGCCTCACACAGCCCAAGCAGCTGTCCCCCAACCTCCCGGAGCTTTAAGATTCAAGTAGCCTTGGGCTGGCTGAGATGCCAAGAATCGTGGCTCTGTCATTTACTAGCTGTGTGACCTCAAGCAGGTCACTTTCCCTCTGTGGGCCACCTTATCCTCATCTGTGCAATATAGGGGCTGGGCCTATGGTAGTCTATGGTAGACTCATGAAAGGCGGTGGGGGACAGGCCCATCAGTGCTCTGAGGTGGTGCCGAGTCTCATGGTTGCCATCAGTCCTGGCTGGGTAGTCTAGCAAGTACTATGAAAGGGCCTCAGGGACTCAGCCACAGAGAGCAGCCTCTGTGTGCATCAGTGACACAGAGGAGGGGGAGGGCCCTCACCCAGAGCCTCCAGGGGCTGGGAGGGAAGGAGAGCATGAGGACTACCTTTTGTCGCTTTCTCCCTTGTAAGCCCAAGCCAGATGTGGGCAAAGGCCAGGGAGCCGGTGGGCCTCCTGGCAGGCAGACAGGCCTCTCCCATTACTTCCCAGGAGTTCCAGAGCCCCCAGGGAGTGGCTCCACCCCAGCTGGCTCCCCTCCAAGCTGGGCACCCACGTCAGCAGGTCCTCACAGCTCCTTGCCCTTTCACCCAGTGACAATAGCAAAGGCAAAGGGGTGGGGGTATGATGACCTGGGCCCCGTATTTAGAGAAGCATCTATTTCCCTGGGCATAGTGCTTCTTTTGCCCCTTCTGCCAGGCCCAGCTCAGGGCCCATGAGTAAGGCTCCAAGTGGAATGCTCTTCTCTCTGGCCTCAGTTTCCCATCCTGCTCTCATGCCACCCCACCCCACCCCCAGGGTGATAAATTGGCTCTGAGGCATCAGAATGAACCATGAATCAGAGGCCTCAGTCAACTCCCAAGGCCTTCTAACCTTCATTACTCCAACTGTGAGAGTCAGAACAGCCTTGTAGGAAGTTTTTGAGGATTAAAGTTAAAAATATATCTGACAGCTAAAATGTATCTGTAAGTTCAGCTAGTGACATGGGCACTGAGGGCAGCTCATCCTGGCTGGACCCCAGGCAGGATAGTGGCTAGAATTGGGCACAAGGCTCAGGCCTGAAGAGAACCTCTGGTTAAGCCTGCACAGTGGCTGCCACTTTGAAAATCACTAAATTCAACAGGAGGCAGCAGGGAAAGGAACCATCACTTCTGGCCCTGGAGACTGGGAAACAGGAGGGCACTCAGGATGTGGGCAGGCTGGGAGGGAGGAAGGCAGCAGGAGGAGGGCCCTAGGAGAGCACGGCTGGCTGGCACAGTCTGCTGGGACTGGGTTGTCCCAGATCAGGGACAGTGCCCTGGCACTAGGGGCCTTGCAGCCTGGCAGCCCGAGACAGGCAGTGAGCCGCCAGGCAGGTAGAGACTGGGTTTCCTAAAGGACAGTGGGCCCTGGAGAAGTCACAGTCTGAACAAACCCAGGGTGAGGTGACAGTCGTGGTGGAGAGGTCACCCCCGAGTTCACCCCCACCCCAAGGCCGCACCCTCAGGCCACTTTTCCCTGTGTGCCCATCACCACTGCATCCATTGCAAGTCCCCAGGTTCTGAGGTACTTTCACATGCAGTCACAGCCAGGGTGGGGATTAGCATCTCTAGCTCCACCCCCCCCACCCCCGGAGTATGGGCATGCAAGAGCAGTCCAGAGAGGGGAGGGATTTGCCCCAGATCATACAGCCACATTCGGTCAAGCCCACGCTACCCAGTCCCCGCCTAGCCCCACACACAGTGCCATGTCCTCCCACACACCCAGTGCAACCGCCTGCCTAAGGGACAGGGAAGGACAGGATGAGAAGCAGCTCTGGCTCGGCCTGGTCAGCTGTCGAGGTGAGCTGTGGTCTGGCTGCCCCAGCTGAGCTGGCGGGCACAATCTGTTCTCACCCTGCGAGGTCACAGACGGGCCAGGCACGGTGGTTCCACAGCTCAGCTGTCCAGGCTCCTGGCAAGGGCGACACAGCCTCACACACCCCAAGCAGCTGTCCCCAGATCTCCCTGAGCTTTAAAGTCAAATGGCCTTGGGCTGCCTGAGATGCTAGCTTTACTAGTACTGAGCTGCCCCCAAGGTGCTCTCTTGGAAACGGAGGGAAATCTAGCGCCTCATTAGCTCTTGGTTATTAATCACTGGGAGCTGTTATTGAGTACTTGATACCTCCCGGCTCTGCACTCTGTGCATTACAGACATTATCTCACACATTTGTCCCCCAAGCCTTGTGAGGTGGGTACTCTTTAGCTGCCCTTTACAGATGTGGAAATTAAGGCACTAAGAGATTTTTTAAAATGCAGTTAGTCCATGTCAGAGTTAGAATGTGAAGTCAGATCAGACACCAAAGCATCTGGTACCCTGTCTCACTGTTCACTCATCAAATGTATTTTGGGCGTCACCCATGGACATGGCTGGCAATGCAGTGGTAGAAGCTAAAATGAAATACTACAAGGTCCAGGGTGCCCACCCCACTACCCCAAGCTACTGTTTAGCTGAACATATGTAGTTGGGGACCCTGGGAGGCAGATTAGGGGATGGTGGCCATATTGGACCTCGAGTTCAAAACTGAACATATCGGTGCCCCTGAAAGCAGAGATGACTTCCAGCTATGGGGAATCCAGGATGGCTGCACGGGAGAAGCATTTGATTACATTTTTTTTTTAAGATTTATTTATTATTACAAGAACTGGTCAGAGACAGAGCGGGGAGCAGAACAGGCAGATGGACGGAAAACACTGCTGAGGGGAGCAGCGGGTGAGGTCTGCCATGCCATGTAGGTTTCTCCCTGGCTGGCTGGGATCGAATCAGCGCTGCAGAGGCTGTGGGCAGCTTCACAGCAATGCGATCAACCCGCTGCGCCACCAGGGAGGTCCTGGTTACATTTTGATAAGGTTTAGAAAGGAAAAAATTGGAAAGTCTACCAGCATTATTTTATTATAATACCCCTACTAATAAAAGTGATAAATAAAGGTCTAGCAAAGGAAGCAGGGACGGGACTAATAAACCATATTTTATAAATGAGGAAACAGGTTCAGAAAGGGAGCCTGGCCACACAGCCACTACTGATAGGGCCAGAATTTGTGCCAAGGGTTTCTGAGTTCTCATCCAGGATCCTTTCTCTGGCAGTCCCCAGGCAGAACTCTTGACTGCAGGCCGTCTGATGGTTGGCTCAGAGGGCAGAGGGAGGTTTTGCCTCTGCCTGACTCCTTGCTCAATGAGGGCTGAGGAGTGGGGTGTGGGACAGGAATTACCTGGTGGATGATAGTAACACCTGAAAGGACACCCGGAGTGCCTGTTTTAATAAGGACAATGCCACCTCCCCACGAGGACTGAATTATCCAGTCCCGGGGCCCCAGACAGGGAGCTGAGGAGGGCCCTGAAGTACTTACTTTTTCTACCAGTTGAGAGCAGGAGCACTGACCCCTTTCTCCTCTGGCATGGTGGGCCAACTGCCTCTGAGACTGGGAGACCCAGTTACTAAATACCCCCCCATAAGCTCTGGCTGGCACAGGAAAGTCACCCAAGGACTCATCCATGCCTCAGTTTCCCTCCCTCCACAATGACTCATAGGCCATCAGAACCCACTCAGTCCAACCTCCATGCCTTAGAGTCAAGGAAACTGAAACCCAGAGCGAGACAAGGAATAGACATGGAGCTATGGGCTGTCAGAAAAGTCATAATGCATTTTTCTGTTTCTCAAACAAAAATGCGTCATGACTTTTCCAACGACCAGTAGCGCCCAGATCTCCCAATGTACTTGCCAATCCTTCCCACCCCTCAACCCCTGCTGCCTCTGGACGAGTGGCCACCCGCGCCATAAGCAGCTCCTGTTCCAGGCACACAAGATGGTCAGGCTTTGAAGCCGGACGCCAGTTCAGAGGCAGGTGTTTCTAAACAGGCAAGTGTCCTGTTTTCAAACAGTATGACCCTGGGAAAGTCTCTTCCCCCTCCCTGTTTCTCCCTTTCTCCCCACCTACCCTATGGGGTCCTCTCAAGAGTGGACAAGGCGGGCCTCCCCTGGTGGCACAGTGGTTGAGCGCTGGGTCGCGAAGCTGCCTGCAGCCTCTGCAGCGCTGGTTCGATCCCTGGCCACTGGGCGAGGGTCCCACATGGCGTGCAGACCTCTCCTGCCGCCCGCTGCTCCCCTCAGCAGAGTACTTCGTCACTCTGTCTGTTCTACTCTCCGCTCTGGCTCTGGTGAATCCTCTCACCCTCCTGGGCTTCTGACTGTACCCAGTGCTTGTATAAATAGATAAATCTTAAAAAAATAATAATAAGAGTGGAGAAGGCATCAACAAGGAACTAGCAAGGTGCACGGTGTGTGTCTTCTCTGCAGGTGTGTGTCTTCTCTGCACGAAGGAAAGAGGCCTGAGCCAGCCGGGTGGGCGAGGGGGCGGGCAGCGAGGGCTTCTCGGATGAGCACCCTGTAACGCGGGCGTTCTCTCTGCTCCCTCCCACCACCCGCCCTCCAGGCTACGGCCACGCAGCGCCCAGCACGGATGGCGGCAAGGTGTTCTGCATGTTCTACGCGCTGCTGGGCATCCCGCTCACGCTCGTCATGTTCCAGAGCCTGGGTGAGCGCATCAACACCTTCGTGAAGTACCTGCTGCACCGCGCCAAGAGGGGCCTGGGCATGCGGCGCGCCGACGTGTCCATGGCCAACATGGTGCTCATCGGCTTCTTCTCGTGCATCAGCACCCTGTGCATCGGGGCGGCGGCCTTCTCCTACTACGAGCACTGGACCTTCTTCCAGGCCTACTACTACTGCTTCATCACCCTCACCACCATCGGCTTCGGCGACTACGTGGCGCTGCAGAAGGACGAGGCGCTGCAGACGCAGCCGCAGTACGTGGCCTTCAGCTTCTTCTACATCCTCACGGGCCTCACGGTCATCGGCGCCTTCCTCAACCTCGTGGTGCTGCGCTTCATGACCATGAACGCCGAGGACGAGAAGCGCGACGCCGAGCACCGCGCGCTGCTCACGCGCAACGGGCAGGCGGGCGGCGCGGGCGGCGGGGGCGCGGGCGCGGGCGCGGGCAGCGCGCACACCACCGACTCCGCCTCGTCCAGCGCGGCCGCGGGCGGCGCGGGCGGCGGCTTCCGCAATGTGTACGCGGAGGTGCTGCACTTCCAGTCCATGTGCTCGTGCCTCTGGTACAAGAGCCGCGAGAAGCTGCAGTACTCCATCCCCATGATCATCCCGCGGGACCTGTCCACGTCCGACACGTGCGTGGAGCAGAGCCACTCGTCGCCGGGGGGCGGCGGCCGCTACAGCGACACCCCCTCGCACCGCTGCCTCTGCAGCGGGGCGCAGCGCTCGGCCATCAGCTCGGTGTCCACCGGCCTGCACAGCCTGTCCACCTTCCGCGGGCTCATGAAGCGCAGGAGCTCCGTGTGAACGCCCCGCGGGGCCTGGAGCACCTGGGGGCGCGGGCGCGGGCGAGGGCGCGCGGGGGTCTCCTGCCTGGAGGAGCTGCAGGGGTCTGAGAGGAGCCCGGTGGGGCGCCCCCACCCCTACACACCTCACCGCCCTCCCCCAGCCCCCCATCTCCGACTGTGCCTCCTGCACCTGCCGGCAGGAGCCTCGGGCTCTGAGGACCCCAGGGGCCTCCATCCGCACCCTGCAAATTCCGAGAAATGTGAAATGTGGGGAGTGGGGTAAGGGGGGAAGAGAAAAGCGGGGCATCTCCCAATTCCTTTGGAAATCTAAGGAGAGCTCCAGTCCTCAGAGGCCCTGCTGGTACCCAGACCTCCACCCCGCCCTTCCCCCACCCGGAGGGGACTTCGTGTTCGTGTAGGTTTGCATCTCTATTTATACCTCTGTCCTGCCAGGCCTCCCGCCTCCCCTTGGCCCCTAAAGCCAGGGTGTCTTTGTCCAGTCACCCCCCACTTAGTCCCACTCCCCTGCCTCATCCCCAGCTGTGAGCCCCTCCCACTCCCCTTTGTGGTGTTTTGCATGGCTTTGCAGTTATGGAGAAAGTGGCAACAGGCAGTCCCTAAAGCTAGTCCAAGAGGGCAGCACACAAGCTGGGGTTGCAGCTGCAGGAGGCGGTGGGGGAGACAGGACCCTCCAATCCTCTCGATGGTCAGTGACAGTCACCTGGCCGCCAGTCACATTCTGGGGGGTGGGGGTGGGGGGCGTCCAGCCTCCAGACAATGCTCTTGGAATCAAACACAAGGTCATAGTTGCCATCCCAGCTGCTGCTGATTATCACGACTCTTAACCTGTGGAATGATTTTTAGCCTCTGGACACCCTGTCCTGACTACTCATTTCTTTGATTCTCATAACACCCCAATTAGGTCCCCGGAGCAGGCGTTCTCATCTTCATTTTACAGATGGCACTGAGACCCAGGCGGGCAAAGGTGACACAGAGAGCAAGAGGCAAGGGGAGCCAGCCCCGGGCTGCCTGTCCTGCCCGCCCTGGAGAGCAGAGCTCCTGCCTTGTAGAGCTGGCGCTGTGTGGGCATTTGGTGCTTAAACCAGAACCCGGGCTTAGGGCTGGGTCAGTGCTGGGCTCAGTCTATACTCCACTTGGCCAGGCGGCAGGGGCTCAGAATGGCCCCCTGAGACAGTGTAGGACCCCCAGACTCTGAACTGCCTGCTTACAAGCAAAAAAATCCTTGGGACCCCGTGGGGCTGGGTGTCACGGGGAAAGGCAGGAGCTGGGATTTTCGGAGTTGGGCATCGGGCAGAGCAGTCAGCAGAGCCAAGAGGCATACCCTACTGGGACAGGAGCCCCGGGCCCACAGCCATTGTTGGTACCTGTCTCTCAAGTAGCTCGGGGTCAGCTGGAACCACAGCAAGGAGCACCCCAACCAGAGGGCATGGGGAGCTTGGGCCTGGTGTGCCCATTGCCAACCCCACCTGCAACCCAGAAGCCAGATGCAGAGCAGCAGATGGAGGTCTTACCATAGTCTCCATGACAGGACCCACAGCTGGAGCTGGTACCATGACTCAGGGCAGCATCAAGGGGGGCGGTGAGGAGCCTCTCCCCCCTCAATACTGCCCTCGAGTGCTGGTCCCATGTCACCTTAACACTGCTGAGCAAGACCAGCCCTGGGATCCAGGGGAGCATGAGGGGGTGTCGGCCTGGTGACCCGCCTTGCCCTAACCCAGCCACCTGCTCCGATCTCTGGGAGCCCCAAGGAGGGAAGAGTGTGGCCTGGCCTGTGTGTGAGTCCCGTCTCAGTGTGGAGGAGCTGGCTGCCACATGCCTAGGAGAGCAGGGCTGGGGACCCCAGGGTGCCCTCTGTGTTTTTATTGGGGCATGGGGGCAGTGCTGGCTGCCTCTGTCCTGTGTGTGACCCTGCCCTCGAGGGGTCCTGTCCTGTCAGTCCCGAGGGAGCCACAACCAAAGTTTCAGAGAGATGGTGGGGACGGAGGCCTAACGACCTGGGCAGAGCTGGGTGTCTCTAGGTCCTTCCTGTGGAACTGGAAGGCCTGTGTTGTCTCCCCCTCCCCCCTCCACTGCAGGCAGCCTTTCTGCTTCCCCAATGCCTTATGCCTGGGCTCACTGCCACAGAATATGCAATATGTGTGGGTGACGTGCCCCCACACCCACACCCCCACCCCGGGCATTCCCTGGACCCCAAAGGCTGTGGTTGCCTCGGCCTCTCTTCAGCCCCTCCTGCCTACCTGTCTTCACACTGAGAATGGCGCCTAATAAATGCTGTCCATGGAGACCAGGCTCAGACTCAGCTGCCTCTGTCGCCGTGTAGCCTCGGGGCTACAGGAAGCGTCCATTCCCCCACTGCCATCACCACCACCACCAGCAGGGTCTACAGACACACGTGAAGCTGATGGCCACTGACAGCCCTTTACTTCTGGGCCTGGGGAGGAGCCTGGAGACAACACTTGTTTGCCTTTTGTGATTTCCTCCAAAATCCAGGTTTTTCTGTCATATCCTAGAGCTGATAGAAGAAGAAAAATCGAGGACCTTCGGGAAAAAAAATCACCTGATCCCGTCCTTCCCTGCTGAAGACCCCGTCCTGACTATTCATTCCTTTGGTAAATCGAGGTCCAGAGAGGCAAGTCTCTGCCTAGAATCACACAGCAGTGAGTGGGGCAGAGTACTAGACCAGAACAGTGTTCCTAGCCCAGTGCTGCTCCTCCCCACCTGGCCTTGGGTGTTCGACGGGTCACGTCGCAGCTGACAGTGACACCTCCCTATTTACTGGGGGCTCTTCTCCCACAGGGCCCTCCTCCCTGACTCCCCAGGCCCGTGGGCTGATGACACAAACATGCCTCCTTCAAAGGGAGACACTTCGCAAGCACCTTTATCTGGGTGTGGAGGGACCCCAGAGCCCAGGACAAACCAGGGAGCAGATGCACCTGGCCCAGCTGGGGTGATGCAGAGTCAACGAGCCAGACGTGGCTGAGTGCATCCTGCAGTGATGCCTGGACACCCCACCCCACCCCCATCTTCGTGCCTCTCTACCTATATGTCACAAAACAATGCCTAACCCCTGCTACACCCAGCGCATTCTAATACTCTCTATTCTAGTTCATGTTATTCAAATGCCGGTCACAACCCACTATATTGATTTTTCTTCCTGCTAATGGTTTGCTCCCTGCACATTGAAATGCACTGGAGAAATAAAGGTGGGGGGTCAGGATGCTTCGCCCCAGTCTTCCCTGTACCCACATACGTCAATTGAAAGATACAGAAGGAGACACCTATTTATTGGGGGCTTGGGAACCAAAGGAAGCAGTGGTAGCACCTGTAGCCTCTCCCCGCTCCCCTAAGAGGCAGAACACAGCCGGCCTTCAGGTGACAGGCCCCAACCTGGCCGTACCTGCAGCTGTGGGCAGACCCCTGGGCATGCTCTTTGTTGGCCTGCCCCCCTTAGCATGTTCACAGCAAAGCAGACTCACCCGACCTAAGACCACCTCATCCAAAGCCAGGGCCCCCTATCCTGGGCCCAGCTGCCTCTGCCTTTCTCAGAACAGCTAAGAGCAACAATCGCAGAAACAATGTCATTTTTGAGGTCAGCAGTGCCCAGAACAAGGTGGCTTTTACTTAAGCAGCTTTTGCAGAACATAAATACGCCGACCCTTGCCCTCCTTCCTTCACCGCCTGGGATGAAATAATCACAAACAGGACTCTGAGGAATCCCTGAGGGGGGTGCGTTCATCCATCTGTCCGAGGGGGGCCAGGATGGTGGCAGAGCGGAAGAGCAGCAATGAACCTCACCCCAGGCCCTGCGCGCAGCTCCAGGCGCAGCCTCGCCCTGGCGCCTGTGTAGGCTTTTGATCTCCAGATGATGCCAGCCCTGTGCTCCTCACTTCCACACAACATCTGAGGCATCTTGCACTAAAAAATATATGTACAGCAAAACAAAAATAGAAAGCTCGCACCGCTGAGTGGGGGTGGAATAGGAATATGCTCAGGCGCGCTGATGTGGTTACCCAATGTGCACATCAGACAGAGACAGAGCATCCTGGGAGCCAGGAGAGAAAGAGGCACCGGCAGCGACTCTTCCCAAGTCTGTCCCACGTGTACCTCATGGTGTGACTGGCAGGGAAGGTCTTCTCTTGGGCAAATAAGTCTAGAAACACAGCACGTCACTTGTGCGCTCCACGTAGCATCTTCCCTTAGCAAAGGTTATGAAAAGCCCCACAGCAAACACAGGTGTTTGCCTCGACTTATATCACCTCTGCCAGAACTCAGTCCTGGCACCAGGCCTCTGTCTTCAGGACATGTCTGCCCACACCTGGCCTCCACAGAGGGCGCTCTGGGAAATGCTCATTGTCTGATGAAGAAAGAGGGCTCATCTGTCCCTTTCAAATAAATTCTAAAGGGAGTTTAGCTTCTAAGTCCTTCCATCACTGAAGGTTGTGACATGACAGAACAGCTTTTCAATTACGTGTTAGCTCAAGCCCAAGCCTGGGGACTTGCCAAGATCAGGCAGTGGCTGAGTGGATGAGCTGGGATTTGAACCTGGGGCCTGTGATCCCAAAGCACAGGCTTCCCCCCCTCGCTGTGTCCTTTCCCAGGGTGGTCGGCTCATGTCTTCAGCAAAGGGTTGGCAAAAGTTGCAGGGTTGTTGAGGACATGTCATTTCTTATTCAGAATCTCGGTGACAGGGAAGTGGTAAGCTAAAAAACTGTTACCCTTCAAGGATGACAGATTCTGGTGGAGCTGAGAAACCCTGCTCCATCTCAGGCCCTCGCACTCCCGCCAAGAGAACCATCTAGCTCTTTCCATGGGCTCAGCATTGCACTCCAAGCTCAATAGCAACTTATTTAGGGAGTCAGGGGCAGGCAGGGAGGACTTCTTCAGGACAGAGCAAAGAGCTGCTGCCCACATGGCCATGCCAGCCCCGAGCCCAGGGCAGGCCTCCCCATCTGCACTGAGGAGTGTGAAATTGATGCCCCTGCTCACTCCCAAGCTGAGTTTAGATTAGAAGTCTGGGAGGTGCTGTTTCCTGGGAGGCCTGAAGAGCGGAATCGGCAGTGGACACGGCCCCTCCTCTGTCCCAACCATGCTACAGCGATGTTGATACAACAGCCCCACTTACTTCTATCACCTTTGTCAAAGGCTGGGTGTAGGCATGCGTGCCTCAAACCCTTGGTCCCACAGCTCTTTTTCTTTTCCAGAGGAAAGGATTTTGGTTCACAGAGAGGACGTGATATGCTCAAGGTCTTGAAATAAGATAATGATGTGGCCAGGACTGAAACCCAGAGAGCCTGACTTTCCATCCCACACACAGAGTGGGGCCCACCTTCTCTGACTCCAATTTCAGATGAGAGCTGCTAATCTTTGCAGTTGAGTCATTTAGATGCTGGAAAATTTCCGCATCTGCATTAGGACCAACACCAGGCAACTCACTCCCGCCTCCCAGTCTCCCAGCTGCAGGGGCGGAGGATGGAGGGGTCTGCACCCCCTTAGGGCAGGGGCTGTGATGGAATTGACCTCCATGATCTCTGGCCATGAACTCCCCAAGAGTCCACATTAACAGAATTTTCAACGTATAAAACTTTCTCCCTTTGTTCTTTCATTTGATCATTGGCCAGCTCTGTGACTTAGGTGAGGATTAGCACCCCCATTTTACAGATCAACCAGGGTCCTGAGAGCAGGGCTTGTCCCATGTACACCCCCAGATCAGAAGCACTGAGCAGACCACCTGGTGTTTCCTTGGCGACTGGTGTCTGGGCCAGGGCTGCAGCTCAGCACCAGTGACTCAGCTCTCCACGTCGGTTCCCAGGGGCTCAGGAGCCCCCAGGTGGCCATGTTCCCCAGAATCCACTGGCAAAATGAGACAGAGTCATGAACTCGTGACACTCTCTACCATGTGCCCCAGGCAAACTCCACCAGATCCCAGGACTTTGGACACAAGGCAGCAGGATGTTCAGCCAACAACCTCTGCCTTTTGGAGGGAGGTCAGAGGTTCCTGGGGAAAAGGTCATGCCTTTAACCCAGATCAACTCCCCAAATGAACATTTCCACAGTTTTTATTTCCTGAAGAGAGAACATAGACCAGGTCATCCCTGACTACAGAATATGCTAGTCAGAATTGGGGTGGCAGGAAGAAGGCCTCCCTCCCTGGGCTTGTTCTGGACCCAGCACCTCCTTCCAGATGGCTCAGGTCCAACTGGAGAGACAGAGGTGCCCTAGGCAGGAGCCCTGGCATGGCTGGGTTATGCTCTGTCTTCATCTCTGGTCCTCCACCCTTCTTTGTAGTAAAAAAATTCATATTCTTATTTCAGGGCAGAAAAAGCTCTAACTACTTAGCACCACATCTGTGGCTCCAGGGGGTCCTGCAGCTGCTCTCCTTCCTGATTTCCCTCCAAAGGTAAAGGGACACCAGAGAATCAAGGACACGTTCATTACTGACTGTCTACTACACGCCACGACTTTACTGCCTCACCACAGTGCTGTGAAGCTGATACAGTTGCCTTAAACTGGCAGATGAGAAAGGTAAGACTCAAAGAGGTTAGGTGACATGTCCAAGGTCACACTGCTAGTACATGATATGGGCCTCGGACCTTCCAGTTCCAAGATTCAAGCGCTTTCTGCTGCACCTCCTTGCCTAGAATGTATATGTCCAACCTCCCCCAAAGTAAGAATTGCCTCAACCTCTTTGCAAACAGTTTATGCAGCCTTGATCTTCAGGACCCTCATTCTCTAAGCAAGCCCCTTATTCACTGAGCAGCAGCTCTAAAGACCTAAATATCTTCCTTCTGTTGAGGTAGTTACTGCTTGGGTTCTGGCTCTGCCCCCTGGAGCGATATGAAGTTATCCCCACTGTTGTAAGCATCTCTGTAAAGGATTCAAGATGGCTTCCTGCACAGACAGGGCCCCCAGTCTTTCCCAGGCTAAATGCCCCATTCTTTCAGCCACACCTCCCATCATGACAGTGCAGCTAGCCCCCTTGCCACCCTGGCTCCCTTCTCTGGAAGACTTTCAGCTTACATCTATCACCTGGAACTTGCTGTAACAAGTGTGGTCATGCTGGCACAGAGGTGGTGGCCATCCCCTCTGTTGCCCTGGGTACTATCCTCCTATTCATACAGCCTAAGCATGTATCTAATTTATAAGCAACCACCTCACACTGAGAGTGCTGCCCACCAAATCCAACACCCACCTCCCAGACCTCCCAGAGTTTGTCATGAGGACCGCTGTAACAGATATAGTTGGTTACCTACTGAAAAATCATCCCTGATGACAGAAGGTTGACATTCCTCAGATGCTCCTCCCTCTGCAACCCCAATGCCAGGCAGAATCCAATCACAGTGACTTTCAAGCATCTTTCCAAAGATTGGAGTAGTTACAAGTGTGTCCAGGTCTGGTTAACCAGCCCCTCAGGGAAGTCTGCTGGGGACTACTGAGAAAGACTTTCCTCCACTTAAAAGAAATCATGGAGAGAAGGCACCCCTCCACTTGGCCTGGTCTACATGTGATGCCTGGAACCATGGCAGCCATCCTGTGACCGTGAGAAAAGAAAGCATCAAGAACACAGACTAGAGGGCAGAAGGAGGAGGTGAGAGCTTACTTGTCACCATGATATTGAGTGACCCCTAGGCCCCTTGACCTCAAGACCTCCTGTCCCAGGGGATGGAAAGTGACAGAACCAGATGGATTTCTGTTACTGGCAGCTGAAATCCCCATCCCGGTGACAGGACTGCGGCACTGTCTGAACCCAGTGGAACCCAAGGGAGAAATGACGTTCTTTCCCCTCCCTTCGCAACCTCCAGCAACACGAGGCCAACTCTCCCATTCCTGTCTCTCATATAAAAGTGGGGCCAACCTCCAAACTTTATGGTCATTTTTGGATATAAGGAAGTCCGGTGTGGTCTGGTCCAGTCCAAAACTTTAATCTCAAATTCATTTTAATGCTAATTTTCTCCCTGCTCCCAGAATAGACCATCCTTCAGCCCAAGGGACTTAGAAAGGGGAGGAGGCGTATTCTTCTCCCCCACACCCACCTTCTATTTCTGGCTGTTCCATAGTCAGGCTGGGGAGGAGGGCTAGAAAGACAAGGAGGCCTCTGTGTGGCCAGGCTCCAAGTGCTGGTTCTCCAGGGCTCCCTGTGGGGTTTTCAGAACCCCAGTAGGGTTCTCTTCACCACCCTGTACCACAGGGGGACCCCTAGTGCCTCCACAGCTCCAGCCCTTGGGCGCCTCCCCACAGCAAGCCCTCTGGGGCAGGATACTATAAAAACCCAAAGGTGGCCCAGCCGCATCACTCCCGGTGTCCTCTTGGCCTTCCGGACACTCACACATCTTGACCATGCCAGGCGGTGGGAGTGCAGACAGGCCCCGCGGCCTGGGCCACCTCTCTCCAGGGAGCTTGTTCCAACAGGCAGAGGGTGGAACAGCAAGTTCATTTCCCAGCAGATATCCTGCCTGGAAAGAAGAGACCATCCCCTCTTTTTTGTGCTTTCTATGAGTGATTCCTGGGAGGCCGCTAGCCGAGGGTGGCTAAGCTGGGAGGACAGGGAGCCACAGGCTTCTCCCCCCAGGGTGCTAACCCATAACTCAAGTACCCCTCCCACAGTCCGATCTCAGGCTTGTTGATCAAGGGGAGATAGAGGACATCTCTGCCCTGGACTGGGTGTGCTGGTGGCAAATTCCATCTTCTGAGCCAGGCCTTTCCCCACTGAAGCTGAGTCCTTGCTCTTTCTAATGGCAGAGCCAGATCGCACACTTAGCCGTGCGAGAGCTCATCTGGCTGGTCGCAAGCTT
Source organism: Talpa europaea (assembly GCF_964194135.1). Taxonomy (NCBI): domain Eukaryota; kingdom Metazoa; phylum Chordata; class Mammalia; order Eulipotyphla; family Talpidae; genus Talpa; species Talpa europaea. The sequence goes on from NC_140072.1 coordinate 14,186,081, forward strand.
TTGATGAATCTCCAGGTGTTGAAGCCTGCTTCCACTATTAAATCTATTTCCACTCTCTCCCAGCTCCATGTCACCCACAGATTTGATAATCCAGGCTCTGTGCCATTATTCAAGCCTTTGATGAAAATATCAAAAGGGACTGAACCAATTCATTGCTTAATTCAGGGTGACATTTATCCTGCATGTTCTCACTGGAGCCACTGTTACTGGCTCTAGTAACAGTCCACCCCACCCCCCTCTATCTGGGCTCTAACACTGTTTAATCAAAGCTCACAGGTGGCTGGAGCCCAGTCCTCCCCCAGGTCAGTGATCTGGGCAGGAGATTCGAACTTGCTGAGAGTAGCACGTGATTCCTCTCCTGGCACCACCTTCCCTGCCCTCCGCCACATCACCCCTGATGAGCCCAAACCTCAGTCCTGCTCCTGCTCCAGCACTGAGCCCTGCCCGTCACATCCCTTTCCAGGTTAAACCCAGCTCCCCCTCAGGTGTGTCCCTGAGAGGACAGGTTAGAAGGGCAGCATTCAGGTGGCCCCCAAATTTGAGATCTACCAGAGGAAACTGATGGTGGCCCAGGCCTCAGGTCAGTTTGTACTGGGGTGGGTGGAGCTAAGAACAGTCACTGTGGGGAATCCAGTCCAGTGCTTTCTGAGCCCCGAGCAATTGGGATTAATCTTCCAGATCTGGCACCACTGATGAGACGTGAATCCGCTGCCCCACCCCCTCAGCCCATCTCAGTGGACAGATGGGCAGACCCCTCCCCCGGCATCTAAGAACACTGCTGAGGCTGCTGGGAGGCAGGGAGGGCGGCCAGTCAATCGGGGAAGGAGAAAAGGTCAGATCAACACTGCCCAGCCTCTGGGCCACAGTAGGCTGGTGGAATCCCAGGGCCAGCCAGTGGTGGGTGGAGCTGTGCGCCAGGCTGAGACTACAGCAAGTGGAGCCTGCACTAGGGTTGTGGGTATCTATTTGGGGCAGCCCTTCTTAATCCAAGCGCCTCAGCCTCAGCCCATAGAGCTGATGAGCCACAGGATTTCCTTCTCAGGACTCAAGTGAGGTTCGTAGGCAGAGCACTCAGGTCCTGAACAGGCCCAGCCTGCGCCAGGTGGGTTGAAGCCTCATCTAGGGCACCCTAATTGTGCAAAAGCATAGAGACAAGCCAACGACAAGGAAACTTCAGAACCACAAGTCCAAAGCTTTATGTTTCAGAAGCGAACACTGAGCCTGGGAGAGGGCAGGGGGCACTCACCAGGCAAGCGGGTGACAGGCCTGGGCACCCTGATTAGGCCCCTTCCACAGCCACACGAGTTATGGGATTGATTTGCAACAGTCACTGACAACCCCCAAATGTCCACCAACAAGGACAAAGTATGTCCTTGCCAAGGACGAGTGACGACTCAGTAGCACAAAGGGATGAACCGTGACGTGCATGGACGAATCACGAGTCACACTGGTCCAAAAAAAGTCAGACCAAGAGTACACACTGTACAGGCCCATCCATAGAAAGCTCTGGAAAATGTAATTAACCAGGAGGGACAGAAAGTAGAGGGATGGTTAAGGGGAAGGGGTAGCAGCAGGAGCGTGGGATGGAAGATTCGCAGGAATGTTTTGGGGTCACGGGCAGCTTCCTGTTTTGCCTGCTGGTGTGCACAGTTATAGGCAGACGTCAAAACATAAATTCTACATTTTAAGTCTGTGCCATCTCTATGTGCTGATGTGATCTCAAGAAAGACTATGGAGGCATCACTCATGGGTCATGCCCTGGGCCACATGCTCTCACCCATGGGTCCTAGCGGCCAGGGTGGGGGCAGAAGTTCCCCACACCTCTTACCAGAAGCTGAGGCATGGCCACCAGTGCTCCTGCTCAACTTCTGCCCACCCCCAACCCAGGCCAACTGTAACCATGGTGTTGCCACTGTCCCACAGAGCCTGGCTTGCCTCGCAGGGTACAGATGTCACCAGCAACCTGAGGCCCCCTGGGCTGCTGCTGTACAAGCAAAGGTCCATGAGTAGAGGGCAACCTGAACCTTTGTGCCTCCAGTGAAACGGGGTCTCCAGCCCTACCAGCCTGGGGTAAGTCCAAGAGAGTCCCCAGAATCCACAAAGTGGCCATTCTTTGGCTGTTCATTAGCCTAAAAGCAGGCAGCTTCCTCCGGGGGCTGAGACCCAAGGGGGTCTCATACCATCTAAGCTACTATGGAGTGGCCACGTTTACCTGCAGCTCCCGGGCTGGCCCCCACACCAGGGTGGGGCAAGGACCTCAAGGCTAGCATCCTGTCACCTGCCACTCGGGTTGACGTCACTCGAGGTGGGGACCAGGGTGGCGCTTCTGCATCCACAACAGTGGGGACAGGCAGGCCATCTTGCTGCTCAGGCTGCAGGGTCCACCCCAAAATGAGGACAAAGCCCACACCCACTTGCCTGGTGCTGCTCTTCATTCTAGAGGCAACTTCAGAGCAGGCTGTCTGAGCGCCCACGTTCTGTGGTGAGTTTAGTGAAGCATCGCTTTGGGTGTTTACTCCCACCCCCTTCTGTGACTCAGTCCCTCTGGGAGTTCATGAGGGCTGGCTGAGAGGCAGGGGCCATGCCAACCCCAGTGCCACACACCCTTGGTATTTCCTCTGTGGGCTGGCTGCTTCCCTTCAGATGAGGCCGGCCAAGAAGCATCTTGAATCCTGATGCAAAATGACCCCTCAGGCCTTCAGGTGCCCCTGTCTGGCCTGCATTGCTGGATGAGTCCAACATTGTTGGACCCACATGTTCTGCTGCAGTGCTAGGAGCTGCGCTCCAGGCCCAGACCTGGACAGGATCCATTCCCCATCCTCCCTCTTTCTCCCCTCCCCCTGCCTTCCCATCTCCCATGTCACTACAAGTATGGACACAGGGCTGATTGAACTTTCCAGAAAGAAGTGAAAGTCAAAGTTCAGGTATGCAGGCTGAGCACCAACTAAAACAGAGAGGCTCCAAGGCCAGAGCAGAGGTGGCTGTGGGGCAGATCTGGCCCTGACTGGGCCTTGAAGGTAAAGGTGGGGTGTAGCCAATGGCGATCACACTTCAGACACAAGACTCTAGGCCAAGGCTCAGAAAGGGTGATGCAGATCCCTCAGACAAAGAGATCCAGAACAACAGGAAGAACCCAGGACCACCTTGGGAGGGAAGGGGTGGACGCTATGTCAATCTCCTTGATTGTTCTGTCTCTAGAGCCTCACAAATACCTACACTTAACAGGATCAAAAGATCATTGTCTGTCCAAGACATGGACGGAGGAAGGAGCAAGGAAAGGAAGAAAAAACTTGGAGACATCTACCAAGCTGGGCTATGGGGATATATCATCCCACAGGCTACAGGGAGCCTGGGAGGTTTCAGAGCAGAGGAACAGTGCATGTAACTTAGAGTTTCCAGAACATAAGGCATGACTAGCAGCAAAATGCAGGCATCTCTGTTCCCTTCTGATGTGTGCTCTTGGCCCAGCAGCTGCCCTCCTGAAGGAGCACCCTCTCTGTACCAGCCTGGACAGGGGAGCAGCAAGGGGCACACAGCAGCCCTTTGCTGAGAGTCTGCCAGGGAAGCCTTAAAGGGCCCCCAACACAGTTGGAAGTGAGATTTTCAGAACCCTGAGATGGAAGCTTCCTGACTGTCTTGGGCCTCGCATTTCACAGGAGCTTCCAGTCCACAAATCAAACCTCCTGGTAGTAGTAGCAACAGCCCCACCAGCCCTGCCTCTGGGCTGGAAGAAGGTGCTCTGAAACCAGTCCCCAGGGAGCCCAGAGTGATAGCTCCACTGCCCGCACCTAACAGCTGCCAGGCACCTGGTAAGGCAAGAATCACTGTCCTCCATTTACAGGTGACAACCAGGGCTCAGAGAGGTTGAATGACTTGCCCAGGGTTACTCAGGTTTGCTTCCCAGCCACCTCACTCCCCTCAAGTCTGGACTGCCTCTTTCCAGTGCCTGCTTCTGGGGCCATTCGGCCCAGTCCCCATGGCCCCTGCCCGGGCCCCCTCATGCAGGCTTCCTCTCAGCAGGCATTGCTGAGGCGCCTAGAACTGGTTCCTTTCCATCCTTGACCAATCAGGACTAACTCACCAGACCCACCCCATGAGAATCTCCAGTAAGCTGCCTGAGAATCTGCATTTGAAAAAGAACATTCTGGAATCATTGTTTTGGAGAAAGAATGTGGAAAAAAAGACAGGAGTCTGCTCTTCTCAGCAAAGGCATTGGGTTATATTGGGGAAAGGTAAACCAGCTTCCACTCAACTTTCCCAGGGCTGAAGCCAGTGTGCCCTCTGGGGGAACTGCAAAGGAGCCTCTTCCAGGAGGAACAGCCTCAGGTGGCATGCAAACATCCTCTTTTCTGGAAAAAGAAGGCTGCCCCCCTTCCTTCAGACACATAGCTCAGGGAGCTGCAGAGCCAGGAGAGAGCAAGGAGATGCAGAGCCTGGAGCTGGTGCCCCGCCCACACGGGCCCTTTTCACTGCAGGAAACTCCTCCAGTCACCCTGCCTGCCCCTCCCAGCCAAGGCCCATCTCTACTGTGGAGAAAAGGTCATTTTGCCCAGTCACTAAAAACTACGTATCAACAGCCCTACTGGTCTCCAGCCTTTTCAAAGGCAGTCTTTGTCCAAAAATTTCTTAAAAAGGCCATCTTCCCGTCTTATTCCATAGAGTTTACATTTTATAACATTTAAACAGAACCACTTTTAAGCAAAGATATGCAGTACTTTCCCCACTCGTCCCCATAAAAAGTAAAATCTGGGAAATGTCTACATTGGTTGCCACGGAATGCTTTCGGAGCCCAGAAATGCCGGCTTCTTCTGCACAGCAGTTTGGGTACCACTGCCTCTGACCTGGGAGCTCCTTCCTCCGGGAAGCCCCTGTGTCTCCCATCTGGGCTTGGGGCCATGGTCATCCATTCCCAGGAGGAGGAGTCCTCTGCAGAGGAAAACTCCCCCCTTCATAGAGTGACAGCTGCTTCTCACGTTTCAAGGGCAGAGACTACTGAGAGAACGGCCTAGAATATTTTATTTGCCAGATGAACCCTAGAAGTTAACCATGACTATTACACCCATTTTACAGATGGGAAACAGAGGCTCATGGAGGTCGATAATCACAATTCCACAGCCTGTACCCTTCAAGGCACTGCCCCAATCAAGACACCCCTGACTGGACAGGGGCTTTCGGTGCCACAAATGTCTCAAGCAACCAACCTGCCTTTCTAATTGAGGATGCCTGAATGACCTTTGACCTCCCAAAGAAGCTGAATCATTCCCTGAATTAACAACCGACAATGTCCCAGATTACTACTACAGGTTTGTTTGCTTTTTGATGTTAAAATTTCCTCAGCTGACTGACTCATTTTTGTAAACTGAAGAGCCGCAGTGTTCTTTAGCTGTGGGGTCAGCCCGCCATCTAGCGGCTGTGTAGTGTGATTTTTGATAGATGTGACCAGCAACCTGCCTCAGAAGTTGTAGTCTTGGTTTGTACCACCAGTGTACGAGGTTTCCCTAGAACTTGGCCAATATCACATTATCACAAAATTTAACAAATTTTGTTAAAAATTCCCAATTGAGGGCCTCCCCTGGTGGCGCAGCGGTTGAGCGCTGGGCTGCGAAGCTGCCCGCAGCCTCTGCAGCGCCGGTTCAATCCCTGGCCACCGGTGAGGGTCACACATGGTGTGCAGACCTCTCCTGTCACCTGCTGCTCCCCTCAGCAGTGTATTTCATCGGTCTGCTTGTTCTGTTCCCCGCTCTGGCTCTGGTGATTTCTCTTACCCTCCCAGGCTTCTGACTATACCCAGTGCTTGCATAAATAAATAAATCTTTTTTTAAAATTGATGTTTTTAAAAAAAATTCCCAATTGAATAGGTAAAAATGGTATGCATTGCCCTTTTAGGTTAAATTTCTCTTATTATGAATGAAATTGAACATCTTTTCATGGATGTAAGAGGTATTTCCTTTTCCGTGGATTGTTTGGTTAAGATTCATTGTCCATTTTCCTTTTGCGTTTATGTCCTTGTTTCTATTAAACTTCTGTTAACACCTTTGTTAAAATGCAATTCACATACCACAAAATTTATTCACATCAGGTGTTCAGGTTGGTAGTTTTAGTCAATTCATGGTCTATGCAAACAGCACCACAATCTAATTTTAGAACATTTCGCCCCCCCACAAAAAGAAAACCAATACCGATTACTAGTCATTTCCCACCTGTCCTCACCTACCCACCCCCAGACCTAAAGAACCACATTTCCAGCACTTTCACCATAACTTTGCCTACTATGGACGTGTCACATCAATGGAAACATATGACATATGATCCCTTGTGGGGATCACCCATGTTTTAGCATGTTTCAGGAATAATAAATAATCCATTGTGTGGCAAAACCTTATTCTGTTTATTATACAGTTGATGGGCATTTGAATTATTTCAACTTTTTAATGTGAAGTTCCCTCTGGGGGGAGTGAGGTTGAATAAGATCTGGGGATATTCTGAAACTATATGCAAGAGGGGAGGGTTGTCTCTCTGCCTCATAATCTCCTACAGATACACTGACCATCACCTCCCTGAGAAGGGTATTTAACACAAGAATATGGGGGTTCCCCAGGGTAACATCCACACCCAAGGGGGCTGATGCCAATGTTAAGGACTTAATAGATTCAGGGGAAGAACACAGCAGGAGCTTACTCAACAGCATATTCAAAGGGAGACATTTGCCCCACACACACCAGTCCAAGATGCCGCCCCATAGTTTACCTTCTCTGAACCAGGGCACCGAGCCAACTGCCAGGCCAGAGGGCTGCCTGCCAGAGCCAAAGAGATACAGAACGCTCCATAAAATTTGAATTTCAGATAAATAATGAATCTTTTAAAGCATAAATATGCCCCCAAATGATGTTGGAGATATACTTACACTAAGGAAGTGAGCAATGGCTTATATGAAACCTGGGGGCCCATGATTTACCTGGGTCTGACTTGACCCCCTTCCAAGAGCACCAACTCAAAACACCAGCTTCCAGAACTCCTCGGAACTAATGATCAGCACAGATAGGAAGTGTGTTATGGACCAAAGAAGAGGAGAAGAAAGAAAGGCAAAGGAGGAGGCTTGAGAATAACCTGAAGTTAGAAGGAGCAGGCGACTCTGCCACAGGGTGGTCCTCAGGGTAAGGAGAGGTTCTAGGTTCCCTGCCCCACCCAAGGGAGGGTAGAGTTGAGTAGGGAGGAGAAGAAGCTGGAGAGGAGACTGGAGGAGGAAGGAAGCAGGATGGAGAGCCAGGAGGAGGCCTGGAGGAGGCACATGGAGCAGAGAAACATGTGAAGAAGCTACACTTGCTTCTTGGTCCTGGACTGGTTGAAACAGATGTGGGTGAGAGACCCGTGGGGAGGTTAACAATGGCAGCTTTTATGTTGGTTACAATTTTGCTCTTTTCCTCCCAGACTTGTCTGACTGTTTTTGGCCCTTTCCTATGGGGACCATCCTGTTACAGCTCCTGATCCAATCATTCCCAGTCACCATAGAAACTAGCAGTAAAGTGAACAAGAAAGAGCAATAGAACATCTACGGCTTCGCAGCCAGCATAGACCACACACATTTTCTTCAGGTCTTGTCAGGCCTGACTCTGGCCTCAGTTTCTCCCCCAGGACACACCAGAACCTCACCCTGCCCTCCCGCCAAGGTTCTTGCTCCCCTTCTCAAGCACAGCCTCTGACGGTTGCCCTTCCATGGCCATCCTGTTAGGAAAGACAGGCAGCTGGACGCCCAGACCTGTGTCAAAGAACGAGAGTCTGACAGCAGTTAAAGTGATTACAACAGATTTTATTTAGGAATATTGACACCTCGGTGCAGAATAAGACTAGCTCCAAACAGCACGTGAAAGAGGGAATCTACCGCTAAGGAACACGGTGAGGGTGAGTGGACAGAAGATTACTAAGAGGAAATGTCAGGGGCAGAGGGATTCTGGATAAGCCAACCTAATGGGACAGCCAAGGTAAGAGAAACTCAAGTGGGTGGGCTGCGTTGCTGCAAGTCCTGTTTGAACAGGTGGACTGAATCTTGGGCTGGGGAGCCCTATCCAAGCGATGTGACCCACCCCACTGACCATGAGGTGCCACGACAAACAGTGATAGATGCTGACTAATGATCTCTCCAACTCCTGGAGGGGCAAGGCCAAGAGCCCACAGGCACTGTGGGCTGTAACCTGACTGAGCATGCCCGGGGCCTGGCCCAGCCCTGAACAAGCTGTGACACGCCCTCCTCCCGGCCTCCTGGTGGTAGACTTACCCTTTAAACATCCCTGCCCAATCCCTCTGAAGAGCCAGGCTAAATTCTCCTTTAGCCTGGTTTCTCTAATAAGGCTTTGTCTGATTCAACTACACCTCATGCTCTCTGGTGAATCCTTACCCTAGAGGGCAAAGGAAGCACTCTTTTGGGTAAGGACCTGTAACACTAGTAGGATTCTTGTTGAAGACAGGCCAGGGGAATCAGAACTCCCCTGGGCGTGGAGGGGGGGGGGTTTGGTGGATAAGGAACCTGAACAGCTCTGGAGGTGAGGGGTTGGGGTCTTGTTAAATTGACATAGCAGTGTTCTTGCCAAAGCAACTGGATTGTGTAAGTGAGTAGGGTTCCCCAGTCCACTTTCAGTGTGAGTGGGTGCAGAGGCTTCCCCACACAGAAAAGCAGTTCTGGGTTTCTAAAAATTCAGCTCAATTCTATCACTATCTACCGAGAAATAGCATCAGATTCCACAGGTAAGGTCTGTGTCTCCCAACACGACTGGGGGGCGGTGGGCGGGGGGAGAGCAAAAATCTGCCACCTCAAAAAGTCTTATTTGGCAAAAAGTCTTATTTCAGAGAGGAGGGCTAAAGGCTGAGTGGAGGGGGCCTTGGATATTTATATGTACACGTCTCTTCATCAGATCCTCTCTCTGGCAAGCTCTATTTTCCTTTTTATTTTCCTCTGGGGAAAGCAGAGCTTAAATCTTCACACCTTTGTCTGCTGACCCTTCCCATAAACTCCCTCATTGACTTCCCCTTTCTTCCCCCAACCTCCTCTGTCCTCACTGAGCTATTTAAGATGGCATCTAAAGTCCGTGGGCGAGTTACCCAGTGTAAAGGCAGGAATGGCCACTGAGCAGGTTTTCTAGGATCCCACGAAGACCGGGTAAAGGAGGAGTTCTGGAGCCCTCAGGGGTTTTGCAGGTCTTTTATTGGGGTTCACCAGGCATATGGCAGGCAGGGGTGTGGGGGGCCGGGAGGCTGGCAGGCCTCCCAGCCCCCTGCAGGTCTTCACTCTGGGCTCTCCGGTATTCTCTCGGCTTCTGCTTCTCTTGCTTCTCGCTCGGCTTCTGCTCAGCTTCTACTTCAGCTTCTTCTTGTGGTCCCGTGACGCTGCCCTTAAAAGCACAGTCTTAACCCTAAGCCCACGCCCTACTCCAGGTGCCCGCCATCAGGCATGCATTCAGGACCACAAGAATCCGTCACCTATCCTGATGGCGGGAGGGCAGAAAAGCCTGACATTTTTCCTTACCCTACACCCAGTCACACTGGGTCACCTGTGTCTACAAGAGGCATGTGTGTTATTATTAAAGCTTATTTTTGGCTATTTTGCTTATCTGTGTGATGCTTCTTTACTTATTTGCCATCCTAGAAAAACCCAGAGAGGCACAATATGATTCCCTCAGTGGCTTGACACCCCTCTCCACTCTAGATGCCCCCACACAACAGGCTTCTGTGCTTCTGACTGGCTGACCCTATCAGAGGTTCCATGACCCCCTCCCCAGATGCAATTAATTTGCTGGAATGGCTCACAAAACTCGGGCAACACATGTGATCACTAGGTAGTGACCATGTGATCACTAGGTAGTGACAGTGTAGATGTATCACAAAGGGCACTAAAGGATATAAACAACAGGGAGAGGGCCTGAGCATGGGAGACTATCTCATGGGGCTGGGGGCCCAGCATAGTGGACTTGGAAGCACTCCGGGTCCCCAGCTTGGAAGCTCTCCCAGCCCCATCTTCTTGGGTTTTATGCAGACAAAATCCCTGGCATTGACAACAATTCGATCACCAGCTCCTCACCTCTCCTAGTGGTCTGGGAGTAGGATTGGATGGTCCAATCTTTTAATTACTTTTAATTACCTCCAGGCAACCAGCCCAGACCCCTAAAGGTTTCCCAAAGTCAGCTCACTAAAGATAACAAAAGATACCTTTATTATCCTCAAGCCCAGTGGCTATGAGTGAATATGTATTTCTTTCTTTTTAATTCTTTTTTTAAAGATTTATTTATTTATACGTACAAGAACTGGGGTACAGGCCAGAGGTGTGGGGTGTGAGAGGATTCACCAGAGACAGAGCAAGGAGCAGAACAGGCTGAGGGGAGCAGCGGGCGAGACAGGAAAGGTCTGCTGCGCCAGGTGGTTATCTCCCTGGCCGGCCAGGGATTGAACTGGCACTGCAAAGGGTGCGGACAGCTTCACAGCGCTGCACTCAATCTGCTGCGCCACCAGGGAGGCCCAAATATGTATTTCTTACAGTAGTTGGTTATCAAAATGGCCAAAGATAAATTTCTTATAAATCACATCTCAATGAAGAAATACACAGAAGGCTCAGGAGCTTGACTAAAGTTTGTTCAAGCAAAGAATCTTTGTCACCTACCCATCAGGAGGTCACATTCCAGCCAGGGAGTAGGAAAATAGGCTAACAGGTGGGAAAAGACCCAAGGGCATTTAGCAAACACTTGTTCAAAACAAAACAGCTTTGACCTGGACTGTCTGCCCAAGAATCTCTGTCCTTCCCAGGGTAAAGTAATTCTCCTAATCCAGAATGTGATTAAATTGATTGGGAAAATGTTCAGTCTTCCAGACAAACCACAGACTAGCAGCAAGCTTTGAATACAAATGCAGGGGTTTGCATTGATGCATTCTATCTGACTCCGGAAATTAAAGGCTCTTTGAAGGTAGCATGCAAATTTGTTCCACATGTCCCTGATTTGGGGAGAAAAGAACAGAAAACTGGATCATGCACTTATCCTAATCTCAAATCTCCCCTAAATTCCAGTTTCACGGGGCTGCTGCTGTAAGAACTGAGGTAAAGTTCCCAGCACAGGTGGACACACAATGGGCGCCTGATCCAAGATAGCTCTGCTTGTGCCTCTCGTGCCCCTGCTCCTGTCCCTGGAGGAGCCATCCTTTCCCAGATCCCTTGGCTTCTTACGCAAGCTCAGTGGTGGCAGGGTGACTCCATGCTAGTTAGCCCCTCGCCTCATAAAATCCCAGACTCCTCCAGGATCCCTTGTCTTGGGACACTGTACGCGAGTGTGCCTGGTGCTAGGCAGGCCCCTTGTGTTGTGATATCGATACTAAATTTAAAATGTAAGCCCCCCCCCCCACGCCTTGCCCACGGAGCAAGTTTGGGAGGCTTAGATGGAAAAAAGGGAGTATATGGGACTGCCATGGGAACCTGGACATTAAGCTGATGATCCATTATGCTAGTTCAGATCATCAGTCAGGACACACCCAAGACTAGTCACCCTAATGACTCAATGATGCCTGGAGTGTAAACAGAGCCTCAGGACCTTCACTCTGTGCAGCAGACCTGTCCTGTCTCATTCACCACTCCTCTTAGCAGTATACTTAAATAAACCAAGCTTTTCTGTTCTCCACTGTCTCTGGTGAATCCTTTCACCCCCATGCCTGGCTTACACCCCAATTCTTTCCCCACAACACCATGTGTATTTGCTAATAGGTCCTCATGTCTCCTGGGCGCCAGGGACAGCATTTTGATGAATCGTCAGAACATGGTGATAAATTAAAATTCATTTTATGATGTGGCTATGAGACAAAGACTGCAGCTAGTGATATCATGTCCGGCTGGGGACAGCACTGGTCATTAGTGTTTACTTCAGGACATTGCCCTTGGCTTGGACAGAGTCCCACTAATATGCCACCTTGGCCTGTGGGCACTGCCGCCCAGTGGGGTGGGGATGACCAGCTATTGTGGACTGCAGCTCGGGCCCTTGGGACAGAAGCTCTGTTTCATCCTTCTCTACAGGTCCCAGTGTCTCAGTAAGAGTTTATGGATTACTGAATGGGTTCCTTTTAAATTACAAAAAACTAGTGGTGTGACTAAGGACAAGAAGTAGCGAAGAGGACCTCCCTGGTGGCACAGGGGTTAAAGTCTCAGTACTATGAAGCAATCCGCAGCCACTGCAGCACAAGTTTGATCCCAGGCCAGGGAGCTGACCCACATGGTGCAGCAGACCTCTCCTGTCTCCCCAGCTGCTCCCCTCAGCAATGTATTTCAGTCAGTCTGCCTGTTCTGCTCCCCACTCTGTCTCTGGTGAATCACCCCCACACATACACCTCTGGCCTACACACCAGTTCTTGTATGCATAAATAAATAAAAATAAATCTTAAAAAAAAAAAAAAAGAAGCTCTGAAGAAACCTCTGTGTCTCTATTCTTCCAACTGAGGTGAGCAGGTTCCAGTGAGGGAAGAAGGAAGTTCCTGGATGGTCTGTGTGACCCACTCCACACACACATACCGCACATATACACTCCACGCATACACACTCCAAACGCGCACCCACACACACACGCTGTGCCCTCCCACACACTATTCCCTCCTCTGGGAAAGCCCTTTGCTTGTCTGTCTGGTGACCTCCTACACTGTGCCCAGGATCCCACTTATGCACTTTTCTGACAGGTTTTCCTGCAATAAAGGGGTCTGCTGCTGTCCCCTGATAGTTTTTCTGATTGAACATCGGTCACTTTCACAAGTTCAAGGGCTGGCAGGAGGAGCTGGCAGGCAGGTCCTACCTCTCCCTCCAGTAGTAAGATCTGCAGTAAGGGGGCACTGTGCCTGCTGGGTGTGAAGCGGTTCCCAGAAGCAGTGCACTCGGCTGTGGTGTGGCAGGGCTTGGGCTGAAGATGAAAGGCCTGGCGATGAGGACAGCTGGGGCCCGAGACCCAGGAGTAGGACCTGAATGCCAGAACTCCTCTGCAAACAAATGTAGGAACAGTCTGCGTGGATGCCTCTGAGCAGCCTCCCGGAAATCCACGAAGGCGCAGGGGGGCAAGCCTGGTGGAGGGGGAGTCCCGAAGGCACGGATCTGGGGGCGACGGAAGACTTGCCCCCGCTCCACACTCACTAGCGTGATCACAAAGAAAATCTCTAGGCTGCTCTCAAGGTAGTTTCCTCAGCCACAATAATGGTCTCCGGGGAAGTGGAACTAGATTCCTACGCCACTTTTCCGGAAGATATGAGCGCGCCTCGGGCTGGGCGCCCCGGGGACACGTCTCGGCCTCCCGAGCGCCCCGGGCGCCCCGTGGAGAGGAGACTGCGGCGCTGACCTTCCCTGGGGCAGCCGCCGGGCTTGTCTCTGGGCTGCTCTGCCCTCCGCGCTCCCTTGTTTACCAACACCCGGGATGCGTCCCCACTGCGGCGTCCCCGCAAGCCCGTCTGCAAGCCGGGAGACCTGGGCTTGCGACCGGCTGCTGGCACCCGGGGCGCCGGCCCTGCCCGGACCGCGGGGGGGGCCCGGCTCTGCGGCGCCTCCCGGGGGCGGGGCGAGCGGGCGCGGGGCGGGGCCGGCTCCGGTCACGTGACGCCCGGCCCGGAAGCGCTCGCGCCCGAGCCCCCCGGTGACCCGGTCCGGAGCCGCCGCCTGGAGCCGGCGCAGAGGCCGCGGGGGTCCTGTGCCTTCGGCTCCCCGCATCCGCCGCCATGGCCTGGACCAAGTACCAGCTGTTCCTGGCCGGGCTCATGCTCGTCACCGGCTCCATCAACACGCTCTCCGCGAAGTGAGTCCGGGCGGGCCGGGGAGGACCGGGCGCTCCTGCCACCCGCGAGGGAGCGGCGGACCCCGCGCACCTGCTGCGCGCGCCCTGCTTGACGCCCCTGCTTGACGCCCCTCTCCTGCCCTCCCCCGCCTGCCCAGTTTCAGCGGTCGGCTCACGCGGTTTTGGAGCACCTAAGGGGTGCGAGGCCCGGGGAGACGCGGGGTGAGGCCGTGCCCCGGGCTGGAGGAACCGAGCCCTGGCTTGGATTCGTTATGCTTGATCCTAACGAGACACTTCCCGTCTCCCGGCCTCAGTTTCCTCATCTTTAAACGGAAAGGGCTGGGCTGGTTCCTCTTTGCCGCTCCCTGCAGCCCTGGCGTCAGAGGCTCAGCTCTCCAGGAGCTGTGGACCCGGATCCCAGACTTGGGCCGCAGCCACCAGAGAGACCATGCGGACCCAGTGACCAGGGAGCGTGGAGGGCCATGGCGGCGGAGAGGAGGCTAGTGGGGAGCCCTCATGGAAGGCCTCCCATGAGATTTCTGCATGTCGTGGGGACATGAAGCCAGGGAGCAACAAGAAGAGATGGAAGTGCTTTGTAACTCGCATAAAATGCCCACAATCAAAAAAGGGGACTTTGAGCAGGGGAGTGACAGTTTAAGAGTGATATGGTAAGCCTGGTGGTCAAGGTGAAGAGTAATTTGGTGCAGAGAAAGCCACTCCAAGGCTGCTGTATAGTAGATGAAGGAAATTAGGTGGCAGGTGAGCTGGGAGAGGAAGGGACAGGTGGGAGAGACCAAGAGCAGAATGAAGCCACAAGGCCAGACTCACAAGATCAGGAGATAGTGATCCATCCAGGATTCTGCCTGGGAAAACAAGTGTCCTTAGGCCAGACAGGGAGGGAGGGGGCAGTCACCTGTCACCCTTTGGGTTTGCCCCAGGTCTGGTGTATGAGGTACTTGTATGTGTGAGGCACTGTCTGGACTCAGGGAAGGAGACATGTGTGACCAAGTTGCTTAGAGTCTGAGGTGGAAGAGAGAGATGTGTACCCACTTGGCAATCACTCCACTCCCCAAAGGAGCTCTGTGAGGGGCCCGCCTGTATCTAATTGGGCTCTGGCCAGCTTTGTCTTGCAGAGACATGTCTGTGTCTTGGGATGTGTCTCAGGATGCAGAATCCTGAAGGTCACTCCTTTTTCTGAGCCTGTAGCTATCAAAGAGACTCAACCGGAGGGCTCCATCTCAGGATCTGAGTGCAGCGGAACAAGTTATCCATCCATCACACCAGCCAGGCCTGTTAGGTACTTAAGAGAGTGACTTAGGTCTGGCAGGTGCTGTCCCCAAAGCGAGTGGAGATTGCCAGTTACTACTGGGATAAACTCTGCTGACTCAGCTCCTTCCTTAAAAAACTCCAAACCGGTCAGGTAGGAGGCTTTGCCCTTGGAGGCTCCCTGGGAAGTAGGAGAGAGGCTCCCAGGTGGGGGCCCAACCTCTGACCCTGTCTCTCGCCCTTTAACCTAATGAGGGGCCTCTCAGGAGCCACCTATGACAGTCCCTAGAATTGTACTCTAAACTACGTTCTGAAGCCAGATTGTAAAAAGCATGGTCTCAGAGAGAAAGAGCACAGGATAGAGGCTCTGTGTCCTGTGGGAATTATTGACCTGAAGTCACGCTGACCTGCAGTTTCTGGCAGAAAAGAATGGGACAGACAGACAAGAATTTCACCACAGTGAATGCTAACAAGATAACACCTGCCACATGCCAGGCCCTGTTCTGGCCTCCTTTCATCTTTGGAACTCAGTGAATTCCCATCAACACCCTATGGGGTAGGGAAACTCATCCCTAGATAAGGAAACAGTTTTGGAAAGGTGGTTTGGCTTGGCCAAGTTCAGCTCACCTACCAAGTGGCAGACTTCCTATTTGGGTCAGAGTAGTCTGGCTCTAGAATCCTTGCTTATAGCCACCCATATGGGGTGAGTCTGGAGCTTCTCTCCTCACCTGTCAGGGTATTGTGCTGGCACTGTAGGGCTCTCTGCCTGATCCCCACACTTTACAGTAGAAACCCCTGGAGAAGTTTTGTTTTTTGTTTTTTTTTTTTAAGATTTATTTATTTATGCACACAAGGACTGGGGTATAGGCCAGAGGTGCAGGGGGTGAGAGGATTCACCAGAGACAGAGTGGGAAGCAGAACAGGCAGATCTACTGAAAACACACTGCTGAGGGGAGCGGCGGGCGAGTCAGGAGAGATCTGCTGTGCCATGTGGGTAGCTCCCTGGCCGGGGATTGAACTCGTACTTCAGTGGCTGCAGATTGCTTCATAGGTTGCGTCTTAACCCCTTGCACCACCAGGGAGGCCCCGCCTGGAGAAGTTTTTTTTTTTTGTGACTCTGCTGGTTGATGTGCAGGCAGAACCTGGGTCTCTGGATCTTAATCCAGTCCTGTTCTTTTCTTACTGCAGTCCCCAAAGTCCCCTTCCTTGGGGATTTCCTCTCACACCACCCAGACAAGCACAGACAAGCTGTGTCCATGCCCTCACAGTGCCCTCCCTCCAGGTAGCCAGCCTCCCTCCCAGCCCAGGATCCTGCTGTCACCCTGTTTGTCTTTCCCCCAGAGTTAGAGGCTACTCTGGGCTCAGTTTTAGAGTCATACTAGCCTCTTGCCGTTTCTTGGACTGTAGAGTGAGCAGACTTTCCCTTCCGGGTCCCTAGAGGACTAAAGACAGTGGGTAAGGAAGTAGATGAGCATGTGCCGCGTGTAGTGCTGGGACCGCAGGTCAGCCCTGTGCCAGAGGAGGCCACTCTGCCCACTCAGCAGCTTTGGGTGGACTGCTGGGAGCCAGGCCTGCTCTGGCTGGGACAGGGGCAGAGGTCACACCCGTAGGAGGGAAAGCTACCAGTCAGGCTGGGTCTTGGCAGAGGGCCCCTGAAGTAATTTTTTCTTTCTGAGGCTGCCCTCCCAACCCTCCCCAGGACCTTCTGCTGATGCATCTCCTGGCACTGCTAGGGCTTTCTGTCTGAACAGTACGTGTCCATGGAGTCAAGCTCTTCAGAGCCCGTTTGCTGGAATCCAGCTGGGGTTCTGCATGTAAAGAGCCTTTCCATCCAATAATCAGGTCCACTGGGCACAGGGGCCCTGCCAGGAAATGACAGGAGGCCTGGACCTCTATTTGGGGAGACACTCACTGGTCCTTTCTGTGCCAACCCTAACTGTGGCCTTGGCAACTGCCATACCCTTAAGTTCTCTGAGCTGGCTTGGGATAATTGCTTCACAGGGATTCCTAGGCCAAATGGAGAAAGCCTTAAATCAGGAGGATAATGTAGTAGGGTAGACCATGACCATGAGGTCAGAAGCTGTGGGATTAGGGGATCTAAGCCTCAGTTTCATCTGTAAAATGGGTGCGTGACTATCCCACCCTCTTCTCCAACACCTGGTAGGAGCTACTGAGAAATACCTGGAGATAAGCGGGCTCTTCATCATTCATCACCACTGAGCCAGGGGCACCTGCATTTCATCCTGGCCCTGAGATGGGCTTCAGCTTATTGGGCGGGCAGGCACTGAAGGACCGGAGGGAGAGAACAGGAGTGAAAACCTAGCCCCGGTTTACCCAGGATGACCCCACAGTGGGCCTGCACTTGGCCATCTGCAGGACACTTCCCTCAACTTGTTTTCAGAAACACACTTGTTCTTGCCCCAGGGAGTGGAGAAGCCCTCTGGCCCCGCTGGAGAGTGAAGCTGACTCACTGACTTGACAAGCTGGGGGTGCAAGAGGAAATGGCAGAGATTCTGTGGGGAATGGACACACAGCTAATTGATCTCAGGCGGCCGCATCAGCCACTTCCTCAGTCTCTCTGCAGCCCCCCCACCCCAACCCCCCAGTCCACACGCCTCTCAGAATGCTGAGCTTTGAATTTCACTGGCCAGGCCCACACCAGAGTGACTCACCCCCTCAGCCTGACCAGACCTTCTGCCCAGGAAACCATGGCTTTCCCAGGACACAGTGTCTAGGGAGAACCGAGGGGTGCATCTGCGGGGCTGACATCTCTGGGGCTTGGGAAGGAGCTAGAGTAAGAAGACAAGGGGAGAGCAAGTAATGAAGTGTCACCAAACTGGAGATGGGGACCCCTGGGTCCCTCGGGCTCCTGGCACCTGGGTTCCTCCTCTGTCAGATAAGGAACTTCATGAGCTGACAGCTGAGTTTCTTCTGTTTCTGCATTTTGTGCCTCACGAAACTACAGGGGACATAGTATGTGGCCTTCCAGCTACCTCTGCCTCAGCCAGCAGGGGAAGTCCCAGAGAATAGCTGTTCTCCCAGAAGCCTTAAGGCTGGAGTAGAGCTGGGGCCACCCCCACCCACACTGCGGGAGCTGGTTCTGCTCAGTAGAAGGAAAGGGGGAGCAGGGGAGGAAAGAGCTTTTCTTGATGAGCGACCATGTGCCAGGTCTACCCATCTCACCGCTTTTGACAACCCATCGTGTTGGCATTATTATCCCCATGTTATAGCTGAGGAAACCGTGACTCATCCAGCCTGTGAGCTCAAAAGTCTGAGCCTTCTGTGCGTCTTGCTGCCTTCTCTGAACGTCAACTCAAGCAGATGGGTTGGCCCTAGCTCCACCCCTCTTGACTGTCTCCCCACCCCTCCATCCCACACCTCGAAGTCCCATCTGAAAAAACGAGGGTCCCAGACGGGAGGTGAGGCTTACGACAACCCACCGGAAGTGCTTGCCACAGATCCGGCGGGCGCGCAGTGAGTGTGCGTTTCCAAAACCAGGTGAGGGAAGTGTCCTGCAGATGGCCAAGTGAGGGCCACTGTGGGGTCATCCTGGGTAAACTGGGGCTAGGTTTTCGTTCCTGTTCTCTCCCTCCGGTCCTTCAGTGCCTGCCCAATAAGCTGAAGCTCATCTCAGGGCCAGGATGAAACGCCTGCTGCCCCCGCCTGCTTCTCCCAGGCCTGAAGAAGGGCCAGGCCAGCAGCTGGTCCTGCTGACACCCAACCCTGGAGCTCTGAGCCTGCCTCAGGCCCTCAGATACAAAAAGATTCTATTTCTCCTGCTGGGAAGCTGCCAGCTCCACCTGTTTGGGCAGGCCTAACACAGAGAAGCAGACAGCCCTGTCGGGTAGGGCGGGGCTCTAACCAGCCCTTCAGCGCTGGTCCCACCCAGGGGACAGGCCCACTGGTTCTCCAGCAGGGGGCACCTCAGACCCAGGTGGAAATTATGACCCCTGGAGCCTTTCCCTCTGGATTGAGTACCTGTTTGCTTGGTAGGGCCTGGGAATCCAGTCATTCAGTGGAGAAATGTTCCAGTTTTTGTGTGCTGATGTGCCAGGAGCAAGGGGCTGAGGGATGGGAAACTGCTCACAGTTGTCTCAAGTGATTACTTGAGACAGTGATATAATGTGAGTTGCCTTGACTATAAGCGGCATGGACAGGAGCCCAAAGGGGGTTTCAGGAGGTGGCTGCACTTCTGGAACTGGGGGTGTTCTGCAACCTGCCAGTTTGTGCTTTAGGTGCCGCATCAGACTGAGGAAGCGGTTTCCACAGCTGCCCTTGCCCTGGGCTCCTGGCTGACCTTCCCGGACTTGGCAGGGGCCCTGGCTCCAGCTCCCTGAGTTCCCACCTGCTCACCTGCTCCAGGGCAGTTGGCTCTGCAGAAGGCGAAGAAGTCTCCAGCTCTGAAGGACTTTTAAATGAAAAGAGATCAGAGATCAGACTAGACCCCAGAGACAAACCTAAACCCAGGGAATTCAGGGGCCAAAGCTTCAGGGCGCAGCTGGCAGACACTACAGAATGAAGGTGGGCCAGCGGGAAGCTGGCCCTGGTCAGTCACCCTGCCTGCCAGCGTGTGGCCAGATCACGCCTCCAGAGCTACGGACTTGCCCCCGCTTTAGAGTCATGCTAGAAAGGTGCTCTGAACCCCCAGGTTGTAGGAAGGGGACCGGGATGGTATGTGTCAGGGTCATGTCCCTTGTGTCCCAGGAGCCATGGGTTTTGTGCCATGGGTGCCTTTGACATTCTGATGACGCCCAGAGTAACATTTGAAAATGTGCAAATAAAAAATTGAGGGTTACAGAAAAAGCTAATTATATTGAAATAAAGTTATTAAAAAAGCAAATGTGTGATATAGTAATATGTATGTGTGCCGCTGTGCTTAATACATAAAATTGCTGTAAATTTGGATGAGTGTAAATGCTCCTTACACTAGCTGCAGTGAATCTCATGTGATAATGAGAATAGCTGTGATTTCTGTGTGTCACAGATTCGCGGGTACCATTGTACTACATTCGTAATTTGAAGAACTGTTAGGATTCAATTAAGGTTCATGAAATTTCAGTTAAAGTTCCCCAGACCCCACGTTCTGTCCACACTCTCTGATAAAAACTTGCCACAGAGACAAACCCCTCTGAGCCAAGTCCCCCAAGTCCAGCTTCTTGACCCTAAGAGAAGCAAGCTGGGCACCAGGCCAGGGCTGCCGGACCCACCCACTGCAGGGTTTGACCTTCTCTCTCTCTGCTGCAGGTGGGCGGACAACTTGGTGGCCCAAGGATGTGGAGGGAGCAAAGAGCACAGCTTCCAGCATCCCTTCCTCCAGGTATCTGCCCCATCCATCCTGATCCCTCCCCACCTTCCCTCTTCCAAACCTCAGGCCAGGTGCCCCTGTGAAGCCCTGCTGCTTCCTGACCTAGGGAACACCTGTCCACTGCTCTCCCTGCCTTTGCAGAGCAGAGGGCAGGGTATGAGGCACTCCTGGAAGGGGCAGAGGCCTCAGTTCTCTGCCTGAAGCTCACATGAGCCCTGGTGAGCAGCCATGCCCTGGGCGCCACGAGGCCAACCCTCACCACATCAACCTGCTCTCCGCCCACGGCGAGCCCACTGGAAGGGATGGTCACTGAGCAGAACATACCTTGTTGCTAGATTGGGAAGCAACAGCCTTCAGCTCTACCAGCAACTTGCTCAATGACCTTAAAAAGTTCTTGAGCCTCTCTGGACCTGTTTCTCCATCTGGAACTTGACCATGGTTTTCAGACTGGACTCTACACAGCCTTCAGGTTTCCATGGAGGTTTATTCAGGCACTTTGGGGTCGACCTACAGGCAATCTCTGACCACACCCTCACAGCAACCCCGCTTTAGTCTGTTGGCTGTGCTGGGGTCATACTAAGCTCTTATTTGTAGAAAGATTGTGTCCAAAAAATGTTTTGTTAAAGGTGCTGCCCCTTCTGGCTCTAAACTCTAGGGCTTTGTCCCTGCAGGCAGTGGGCATGTTCCTGGGGGAGTTGTCCTGCCTGGCTGTCTTCTACCTACTCCAATGCAGAGCTGCGGGGCACCCGGACGCCACTATGACTCTCCAGCAGCCCTTCAACCCCCTTCTTTTCCTGCCCCCGGCCCTCTGTGACATGACCGGGACCAGCATCATGTATGTGGGTGAGTAGCCAAGCCAAGTCAAAAGGGCTGAGCGAAGCCACTGATAAAACAGCCTCCCCCCAAACTTATCTTCATCTCATCCCACCACCCTCCCACGGACTGTCTGGCACTCTCTCTTTTTCTCTCTCTCACAAACACACTCTCACATTCAACCAAGGTTTAGTGAGCACTAACAATATGCTACACTTGTCTTCAGCCCTGAGGACACCTCGGTGAATAGACAGCTTCTGCCCTCAGCAGCTAACATCCTGCTTCTCTCCTCCCCCAGCCCTGACCATGACCAGCGCCTCTAGCTTCCAGATGCTTCGGGGAGCAGTGATCATATTCACAGGCCTCTTCTCGGTGGCCTTCTTGGGGCGGAGGCTGGTGCTGAGCCAATGGCTGGGCATCCTCGCCACCATTGCGGGGCTGGTGGTCGTGGGCCTGGCGGACCTCCTGAGCAAGCACGACGACCAGCATAAGCTCAGCGAAGTGATCACAGGTACGGCCGGATGGTCCCCCCAGGCTGCCCGCACCATCCTGTCCTGTCCCGTCCCATTCTGCCCCAGCCTATCCTCTCTGGGAGCCCAGCACAGTTCAGCTAACATTCCCAAGCCCTGCTGGATGCCACGCCCTCGTGAGGGCATGTGGGGGACAAGCTGGTGTGGACCTGTACCTAAAGATGCATAGCATGTAGGGAAGACCTGAGAGGTACAAGCAGGGTGAGAAGGGGGCTTACAGGAGGGAGGGGCTCGTGCTGAAGCACACTTATGTGTGGACCTACAAACTCCAGCATTTGGGAGAGGAGGGGCTAAACACCAGTGCAGTGACTACTTTGTCACTCAGAGATGGGACTAAACCAAAAGTGTCTCTCTCAAAGCCTGCTGGTCTTCCAAGATCCACTTTGTGCAGCTCTCAGACTCAGGCAGACGTCTGGATCTTCTGGAGCCTCAGCCCAGAGCAGGTGTCTGCCCCTCTGCCTGGCCCTGCCACTCTGAGGCCAGGAGATCAGGCGTGGGCCATCATGCCTCATGAACTCCACAGTATCCTGCAAGTCAGGGGCTGTGTGTGTTGTTATGTCCCCGGAGGACCATCTCCCTCTGCCACGGGCCTGCCACCCTGCCGACTGCCCCTTGGCCAGGCTGTCTCCCAACCCCAACTCCAGTGCAGGCCTGGCATCACCATCGCCCCTCCTTTGCCACAGGGGACCTGCTGATCATCATGGCCCAGATTATCGTCTCCATCCAGATGGTACTAGAGGAGAAGTTCGTCTACAAGCACAACGTGCACCCGCTGCGGGCTGTTGGCACTGAGGGTATGTGTGGGCACAGGGGCTGGAAGGAAGGTGCTGAGGGCATGTGCATTGGAATGTAGCCTGTGGCTTTCATGCACAGGGGAGAGCATAGGGTGAGGTGCTGGGCATCCTGAGAGAGGCGGGCCTCCTGCCCTGTTCCTTCCACCCTCACCATGTGCCTGTTGACAAATACCCCAGTGCCTGCCAGGCACACAGCCAAGAGCCAGGAGAGGGTGAATATGCAATGAATGACCTCAAGGCCCACTTCAGAGGAGCTGACCAGCAGTGCGTTTCAGCTCAGACCACCCTTGCCCTTGTTTCATTCACCAAGCATACCTGAACGTCTCGGGATAGGTGGCATTTGAGCTTCAGACTTCAATAGGCCAGAGTGGGAAGGACAGACAGGACAGAGCAAAGGTGGGGAGAACTGAACATGAATTTGGAAGCAAGGGATGAATTGTTTGGGTGAGATGCTGGTTGCCTGTTTGGGAAATCAGAAACTGAAGAGGTCAAGGTCATGTCCTTGAAAACCTTGAACATCAGGCAAGTAAGTAGATTTACTGACAGGCTGGGAGGAACCACTGAAAGATTTTAAGCAGGCAAGTACTATGAAGTCACAGTGAGATGAGCAGGATGGATTCGAGCCCTACTACTCCAGTGTGGCCGCAGCCTCACCGGAGCTGTCTGTGCCTGGTCCACCGTGACTTGAGGGGCTTATGGCAGAACGTAAGTCAGTGAAATCAACTGCATCCCCCAGCATACTGTTTGTTTCCACTCATATTTTGCTCCCAGCAGGACTCTAAGGGGAGCAGTGTGGTTATCTACATGCTGGTCCGGCTCCTCATCACAGACCGGTGCGGTGGAATCAGGCTGTGGCCAGCAATTCTTTCTGAAATGAGCAGTGTAGGATTTCAGGTGTTGGCACGGTCCGTCAGGAGCTAGAGTGTTATGAAAGCGTGGGTGCCACGCGTCCGCACCCACCTCCACTGGGTCACTTTATAGAGTGTATTTTTCACTCCTGGCCAGTCAGAAAATGACCGAGTCAAGTGAGAAGGGGCAGCTAGAGACCATCAGCCCATTCCAGCTGGCCGCTGGAATCTCTCTTGATGAAGGGACAGATGCCAGGCCCTGAGGAAGAGGAAGGAGCTGGTGTGAGGGTTGCTGGGAAGGAGCAGCATGGAGATCAGAGGTGGCCTTACTGGGCAAGTTGTGCTGGGGTCTGGGGGCCAAGCAGAGTGATGTGCTTCCTCCACTCCCGCAGGCCTCTTCGGCTTCGTGATCCTCTCCCTGCTGCTGGTGCCCATGTACTATATCCCGGCCAGCTCCTTCAGCGGCAACCCCCGTGGGACCCTGGAGGACGCACTGGATGCCTTCTGCCAGATCGGCCGGCAGCCACTCATCGCTGTGGCACTGCTGGGCAACATCAGCAGCATTGCCTTCTTCAACTTTGCGGGCATCAGCGTCACCAAGGAACTGAGCGCCACCACCCGCATGGTGCTGGACAGCCTGCGTACCATCGTCATCTGGGCCCTGAGTCTGGCGCTGCGCTGGGAAGCCTTCCACCCCCTGCAGATCCTCGGCTTCCTTGTTCTCCTGACAGGCACTGCCCTCTACAACGGACTGCACCGCCCACTGCTGGCCTGCCTGTCCAGGAGCCGGTCCCCAGCAGAGGAGGGTGAGCATGAGAGACTGCTGGGGGGCTCACGGACTCCCATCAACGAAACCAGCTGAAACTCCTATGGGACCTTGGCTGCCTCCTGGATGCTCCTTGTTCGCCCTGGGGCCACACAGGCTGGTGAGCCTTGAGGCCTCACCTCTCCCCCTCCCCACAGACACCCCCCAGGGCAGCTGCTGACAGACGATAACAGGACACCCAGGTCCTCCTTTGTCACCACCCCCTACGAGGAGGTATTACTCAGCCCTCCACAGACCTGAGTGCAGTGACTGACCCCACCAAGCACCCCTCCAGCCCTCCGAGCCCCTCCTGCAGCAGTAGAGCTAAATCATGAAGTGGAACTGCAGGAATGAAGAACCGTAGGGGTTCCTCCTGGTCATAAGCTAGATCTGGTTCTCCAAAGGAAGAAGTCAGTGAGCAAAGCCAAGCTAAAATTAGGCACCATGTGTTCTAAACCTGTGGTGTAGTCCCTGGGCCTGCTGATGACCCAGGTTTTAGCTGCAAACTCCACTGGCACTTCCTGGCCCCTTCCCTGGTTGCTCTGGGCCTTGGCACCTTCTCTGACACTGGTTTCAGTGCCTCCGGCCCCAGCTGGGCCCCTTCAGTAGGTCTGTGATTTTAA
Organism: Talpa europaea; assembly: GCF_964194135.1. Lineage (NCBI taxonomy): Eukaryota > Metazoa > Chordata > Mammalia > Eulipotyphla > Talpidae > Talpa > Talpa europaea. The sequence continues at coordinate 14,210,834 of NC_140072.1, forward strand.
CCAACCTGGGGTGGAATAACAGTCTACTTGTTGGAAGTGCTCCATGGCCCATGGGGTCCTCCCCCTATGCCTATGTTGGTGTCCTTGCTCACACACCCTCAAGACCTCCCTGCCAGGGAGAGATCACAGGGGGATTACAGATAGCCCTTGGTCACAGCTTTTGAGACCCTTACCTACCATCCTGAAGATGAGGAAACAGGCCCAGAGTGGTAGGTTGCTTGGCAAAGCGTCCCCCTTACGTAGGCCCAGCCATCCAGCCACAGGCTCCCTGCATCTAAGCACAATTGGACTCAGCCCCAACCCCAGCAGCCTGACTGGTAGGAAAGCTTTCAGGGTGGTGGATTTGCCAGACTCCTCCCACTTGGAGGTAGTTCTGCTGTCCCAGGCATTGTGTTTGACTTTGAGCCTCACGTGAGAAACTGCGTAGAAGAAACTGTGGCCCAAAGAAAATTAAGTGACTTCCTGGTGGAGCCAATATTCTTAGCTGAGTTTACCTGACTCTAAACCTGGGGCCCCACCCACTTTCGGGTCTCTTTGGGGGGACTTTCCTAGGGCTGACAGGGAAGTAACGTGTTCTCCCAGTAACCCCACCCTAAAGAGGACTGGCTCAGGGACCCTAGAGAGCAGTGGTCAGTTCCAGTGATCCTCACCCCATGGCAGTTTTTGGAGCCTCAGACCATTTTCCTGGGCAGCTCAAACAAAACACCAAATGCTTTCCTTAAAACAGATTCTGAAGGAAGGGAGCCCTGAGGAGCAAAGCCGTGGGGCTCTATGGTAACCAGCAGTGCCTACAGTGTGTTGAGAGAAAAGGGTCTCCATCCACCAGCTCTGAGTCCCAGGGGCCCAGAGTGTCCTCAGGCAGAAGGAAATCATGAGTGAGGGTACAGGGGACCACAACTGCCTTGTCCAAAACCAGGAGACTTAGGATGTTCTTTTAGGCTTTCCTTAAAAAAAAAAAGGGAAATTTACAGCATGGACTATTTTCATGAGAGGGTGGGTGCTCCTAGGGTTGGAATGAAATGCGTTCTTGAAACGCCACCTGAGCCAAATGTAAAATTCACAGTGTAAGGTAAAATGGGATGCCTTTAGGAGATTTTAGGCTGACAGCAGGTATCTCCCCAGCCCCTGGAGGGGGCACCCTCTATCCGGCCGTCAGGGGGTGCTCTGGAAGGTGAGTTTGAGAAGCCTTGCAAGTGTAGTGCAGGAGGGAAAGTGTAACAGGATGGCCCCCAGGAAAAGGGAGGCTCCAGGTTCCCTACGTCCTCCCCAAGGAAGGGTAGAGCTGAGCAGGGAGGAGAGGAAGGATGGAGGACCAGGAGGAGACCTGGAGGAGGCAAGTGGAGCAGAGAGAGATGGGAAAAAGCTACGCTTGCATTTTGGTCCTGGACTGGTTGAAACAGATGTGAGGGAGAGACCTGTGGGGAGATTAACAATGGCAGCTTTTATTTTGATTTTGCTCCTTTTGCCCCAGATGTGCTGGGCCCCTTCTGTCCCTTTCCTGTGAGTTCCCACCAGGAGATGCCTTACACTGCGGCAGGCTTTCGGGCCTCAGTGGCCCTGCTTTGGGCCAACCCTGTTTGGTTGGACATTTACGCACAAGGGGATGGGTAACTTCGGGGTTCTCGATTTGGAAACTATATTCTTTCCCTTGTCTTTGTTGCACACTAATTGTATTAAAGTTCCTTTCCACTAAAGGTCTTACACACTAGAGTATATTTTGTCTTGAAGTGGCGGATGGCGGGACCTATTTAGAGTGGGCAGGTTTGGGAGTTCTGGGGTGCCCTTCACCCTGCCCTGTAACAAAAGGACTCCTCTCCCACTGAGCCTGGGGAACCATGAGGAAGGTCTGAACTGTGGCCTCCCATTCTGAGTGGAGTTGGGCCCAGAGTGCTAAAGTTTGGCATGGAGACCTTGAATCCAAATCAGAATTGACTAATAAATTCCATAAACATCAGTTTATCTTCAACTGTCTGCATCGAAGTGAAATGTAGTCCACACCTATACCGGGTGATCCTGGGGGGCCCTAGGGCTTAGCTTCCAGGACAGCCTCCAGGCCCGGGGGTAAACTTCAGGTTCCTCTCTTACCAGGAATCAGGCAGAGATTCAGGGCTGAGTCAAGCAGTTGGTTTGCCTCCCTGTTGTCCAAAGATCTCTGTAGTAAACAGCACACAAGGAGGTCATGGCTCTGACCTCTGATGAGGAATTGGGAGGAATACCTGGGAGGAATTTGGGCAGACAACCACATGGTGCAGGAGAAAGAAGCAGACTGGCGTCCAGGGAGCTGTGTTCTTGGCCCACCTTTGCCAAGACTGGGTGACCTTGACCTTGGACACATCGTTTACCTTCCTAGACCCTGGCTGCCTATAAAAGGGAGCAGTTCTCTGGATGTCTAGTCACTTCCCTGGCTTGCTTATAGACAAATATTCATATTTGCCTTGACTAAGAGGCCCTCTGGTATTTTGATGGCTATAGCCCTTCAAAACCTGAGGTCACAGGGGGTTTCCTTTATTTATAAATTGTCCTTCATGAAGCACTTTTGTCCAAAAAAAAAAAAAAAGGATATTTCTTCCCCACAACTATTGAGAACAGATATGCACCAAGGACTGTGGATCCATCAAAGAAAACAGGAAAAATGAATGTGGAAAGAAAGAACTCCAACACTTTGGGATGTGTAGTAAGAGGCTTTTGGGATGACGATCCGCAGCCCAGAGCAGAGGGCCCTTGGACACATTCTGCCTGCCTTGCTTCCCTCCCAACCACCCTCCCATAAAGTCCTGCGTGAGAGGGAGGGACTTTCCAAGACCTAACCAACAATAATGGTCACTTGGTTGTTTGAACATCAGTAATGTTCAGCTGAACAGGCTTTGAGTCATAGTTGTGGGGTGTTCCTAGAATCACAGGTGCGGTAGGGAGCTGTCACTTTCTCTGTGGGTCTCTCTCTTTAAAAGCCATCTCAGGGTGATGGGGGGAAAAAAAACATAAAAAGTTTGAGGAAAGTGATTTATCTGGAGAAATGTGTTCTACAAACACCATCTACATCTTCAGAATCGAGCTTTCCATTTTCGACCAGAGGGTACCCAAGGATGTGGGTCCACTCCTTCATAGGTGAACCCCGGGCCTCCCTGGCGGCGCAAGGGGTTAAGCACCGCTCTAAGCAGCAATCCGCAGCCTCTGCACCACGAGTTCAATTCCCAGCCTTGCCAGGAAGCAACCCACATGGCGCAGCAGACCTCTCCTGACAGCCCGCTGCTCCCCTCAGCAGTGGATTTCAGTCAGTCTGCCTGTTCTGTTCCCCACTCTCTCTGGTGAATCCTCTCACCCCCCGCATCTCTGGCCTGTACCCCAGCTCTTGCATGCATAAATAAATAAATCTTAAAAAAAAAAAAAAAGTGAACGACGCCCTCCCAGCCACCCGCCGAAGAAGTCCCGCCTCTCTTTACTTCATCCAAGTGCCTATTGGATGATTCCTACCATCGATCGGCCAGGTACCCGCCCCCTCCTCCTATCACCGCCGCCGTGTGCCTCCAGTCTGTGCGCTCATTGGTCTTTTCCGCAGTCGCTCTGCGCTGGGGCGTTCCAGGGACAGCCACTGGGAGTCTCCGGATTCCGGTTTAAAAAACGCCGGGAGTGGCTCCGCGCCGGGGTCGCGTGAGGCGGGGTGGCCGAGCACCAGCCGCGGGGCGCAGGCCGGGGCGCTGCGGCCTCCCGGACGCCAGCCTTCGTCCCCGCACCCCGAGGTCCTCCGCGCCATGGGCCCGCGCCGCCGGAGCCGCAAGACCCCAGTCCCGAAGAGGCGCGCGGCGAGCCCGCCCCCCAGCACCCCGCGGCGGGGCGCCCCCCGAGGTACGGCGGCGCGAGCCCTCCCCGCCGCCTGCCCGCGAGGCGGGGCCGGGCGGGCCTGGGTCCAGCGTCCGCCCCGGCGCGGCCCAGCGCTGGTCCCGGCGAGGGCCGGGGAAGGCGGGCTCGGGAAGGGGAAGGACGGGCCGGGGCCCCCCCGGCCCCCCGCGCGCGCAGCCGCCGGCTGGAGGTCGCGCGGGCCGGGCAGCTCGGGCGGCCCCCGCCTGCGCCCGCGGACACCGGGCGCGGGGTCTGGAAGTCGGTGGCGGTGCTTTTTATTTTTTAATTGCAAAAACAGCTGCTCGTGACGTTCCCAGCAGTGCACCCCTAGACGGGGTCCTCGCGCGTCGGGGGTCGTGCCCTGCGCTGACAGCCGGCGCCCGGCCGGAGGGCGCCCCCAGCGGAGGCCGCGCCCGCGTCCGCGCGGGGCTGGGGGTGCAGGCGCCGCCCGGGGCGCAGTCCAGGCCCGCGTGCTCGCTGCGCCCCGCGAGCAGGGTGGGAGCGCGCGTGAGGTTCCCCACGGCTGCTGCTCTGTGGAGGGGAGTTTGTTTTCTTTCCTAAACATAAGTCACCTTCGCCTCCAGCCAATCGGTGGAGTTTAATACTAAGTCTTTCCATTTCTTCTTCATGAAGTACCGATGGCGCTTGACATTAAGGGGTTCCCCCCTGCAAGCCGTGCTCTGGCCATCTTTGTCTTGCTCTTAGTTTTACCAGGAATGCTGTGAGGCTGATGGGTGCTGCTGCTCTCCAGTCCTTTCACTCCTGGGTAAATTGTTTTATCTCAAACACACTCAGCCTCGGACACTTTCCTGGCGGTCTGGCTTCCCCATTGTCTCCCAAGACTGTCCCTTTTCCTCCCTCTTCTAATTCTCCAGGCTCAGCTCCCCCCTCACACTGTCTGATGATGGCCCTGCTCATGCTTCAGTGAGATGTCAGGAGCCTCCCAGCTGGATGCCCCTTATCTTCGCACACCAGGGCACCTCGGTGCCTCCTTCCTAGCTGTAGCCCCCGCTCCTGCAAGAGCTCTGGTCATAGTCTTCTCGCCTTCCCTGGGACTCTGTTATCCTCTCCACCTGCACTTAAACTAGTAAGGATATTTTGAAGGTTTAGAAAAAAAATTAAATTCAAGCTCTTTACATCAGTCTTCCACAAACGTCCCCTGCTGATTCCCATCTAAAGGGGGAGGGCAGAGTCCTTCCCTCTCCCCACATGCCCATCTCCCTCTCGTCCTGCTTTTCCTCCTGCTCTTCCTAGTTACCCTTTTTAAATGGTCAGACTTGAGTCTGCACATGTGCCCGTCTCCCCTTCCCAGTCACCCTTCCACCCTCTCCAGTACGACTCCCACACACTGCCCCCACTTCTAGCCCACTTTCCTTGTCAAGGTCACCAGCTCCTTTTATGCTGTCCAACCCAGCGGGCATATCTGTGTCCTCTTGCTCTCTTGGGATCGTCTGACACAGAGGTCACTTTCTCCTTGAAACACTGTGTTCCAGTGGCTTCCATGATGCATATTCTCTGGGAAGTTCCTGCTTAGCATCCTCTCCTACCTGTGCCACCTCTCCACTCCAGCACTTGATGTTGGTCTTATGCATCACTACCCCAGTGGCCTCGCCCCTTCCCATGGCCGACAGCTCTCATGCCTGACAGCTCTCACACCTGTGTCTCCAGCCTAGAGCTCTCCTCTACCTGGATCCAGATACCTTTCTACCTGAGCCCTGGTGTGTCAAACTAAATATCAAAAAGTGAACTTCTGAGTACTCCCCTCCAACCTCTTCCCATTTTCACTATTTCCCGTAAGTGACGTATCTACCTTCCTACCTGTTCAAGCCAGAAACCTTGGGAGCTAGTCTTTTATCATATCCTCGCATCCAGTCCATTGTCAGTTCATCCTAGTCGCTCCCCTTTTGTGGCTCTGTTCCCACCAGCCTGGTCTCAGCCACGGCCTCCTAACCCTGCACTTCCACTTTTGTCCCTTTTCTGGTCTTTCCTTGTACAGCCGCTTCAGTGATCTTTGACATATAAGTTGATCGCCTCTCCATCCTGCTTAAAACTCTTCCGTGGCTTCCTGTTACTTTAAGATGAAATCTCAACACATAATATTGGCACTTTAGGGCCCAACTACTGAATGTTTAATCCCCATTCTTTTCCATGGTCTTTCTAACTGGTTGTTTTTGTAACTGCTTGTTTTGGGTCATGGTTCCATATCTTCTCTTGCTCCTCTGAGGTTATTTCCTTTCAAGACTCTGGCTCACATTCCTCTGTTTTGGGTTATTTGGTGCGCTGCCTTCAGCGCCTTCCTTTCATGAGTTGGCCTTCAAATTGTGGTGACCCCTAGTTGTGTTCATCTCTAGTGTCCTGTGACTGCATGTCTGTTTACTAAAGGCCACCTCTGGGGACTGGGCACAGGTGGTGGGGAGGGGGCAGGTGCCGAGCGTTTGCCTCCTAGGTGCTAGGCTTCCCTCTATCAGTTCTCTGATACAGCCCTGGTTCTTTGGCCCACATGCCCCATCCAGGGATAAAGAGTCCGCCGCTGACCTGTGGCAGAGGCTTGTCTGGATTGCTGTCCTGCCCCTGTTCTTGCAGCTCTTCTGTTCTTACAGTTCTTCTCTGTACTGGATGCCTTCCATTGAACTACTTGGTGTAGATTCGCTTTCCTTGGCTGAACCTTGAATAACATTTCTGAAGCTAATTTTGTCTATCAAAATGTTAGTTTTAATGTGTTTGTTTCTTTGTTCAATTTATAGGAGGTTTACTTATTTTCTTTGGTCCTTGGCTTTATTTATTGAGCAATTATATGTTTTCTGTTTACTCTTCTTTCTTCATTACTTTATATTATATTGTATTTTTAAATTTTTTCCCACCGCCATCCCTTCTAACCCCTAGATCCATTATCCCCCTCCCCCACCATCCCTCTAACCTCAGACTCCTCATCATGTTTATTAATGTCCACTAGTTTCTGTGTTTTCCTTCATTAAATCATCTGCTGTATAAACATCCAGTATTTGTTTTTAGCATTTTGACTTGCTTTACCACACACAATTCCCTCAAACTCCTCCATTTTGCTGAAGAGGCTGCATTTCTTCTCTCCTCAGGGCTGAATGATGCTCTATAATGTGGATATGCCACATCTCCTTGATCCTGTCATTTTAATATTCTTGTTTTCTACTAGATCTTGAGGCTTTTATACATTTTCCTCTAGTACTATTTGCTATGTCTTATAAGTTTTTGAGATGTAGACATTTTAATTACTATTCATTTCTAGCTAGTCTAATTTTAATTAAGTTTCCTCTTCAATGTTGTGTCGGGTAGCACCACACTGATAAAGAAGTGGGAGTCGTGGAGCAGGCTGCATAATGCAGGATGCTGTTGAAGAGCAAGATCCTGGCCATGTTTATTGACAGAATAATATAGCATCAGCTACGAGGGGCAGGAGGACAAGGAGAAAAGGATGGTGAAACTCAGGAATGTCATCTAGGGCTTCAGAGGACATGAATCTGCTGACCAAATAATGCTTACCTGCTTGATGACCAAGTGTTGTCATCAAAACCAGACCCCAGACCCTTGGCCATGGTCCTATTCTTACAACAAGGCATTCCACTGATCAGCTTCTGGTCCCTTGTCATACATCAGTCCTTGGCCCCCCAGGTGTTCCTGGTCACATCTCATGATGCACACCCTTCCCAGAATGATCAAGCTTTCTGCTCTTGATTGATTGGAAAAGCACCTTGTAAGGTTTGGCTCCTATGGCTGACTGAAAAGCAGTTCTGATCTTGTACAGGAATGCAGAACTGCAGGGAACAATAATGGTGCCTGAACAGGCCACTTAGGTTCAGCAGACCCACATTCAACCTAAGAGAAGAATTCATGTTTTGTATTCTTGTATTTATAATTTCTCATCAGACAGTTTCACTGGTTTGATTTCTACTTTTGGGAATATTTTAAAAATTCTTTTCTTTCTTATAGTTGGAACCAGGCTTTCACCAAAGGCTCTGACCCAGAGCCCAGCATCCTGACACTGGCTCTGAGTTATGCCATCTCTGAGGGTCCTACTTTGGCCACTCGAGTTCTGACCAGCTGTCCTCACCTCAGGGCCTTGGGATAACCAAGACACAGGTGTCATGCTTCACAGGCTCTCAGATTCCTTCCAGTGTTAAAGAAGACCTAAAAACAAAATAACCAAGTCTCCAATCTTGGTGGAAGAGATAGAAGAGATGCACGAGGTCCTGGGGGCCCAGAAAAGAGAGGTGTCCTGTCTGCTGGAGTTAAGAGTTGGCATTTCAGATAATACTCTCAAGGGATCATTCATTCATTTGACAAATATTTGTTTAAACCTATCTGCTGTTTTCTATTTGCTGAAGATGAACACAATGAATAAAATAAAATCTCTGCTTTTGTGGAGTTTATTACGGTGTAGGGATTTGATTCTTTGCCTGGGCCGGCCAAGCTGGGGAGCACCCCCCCCCACCCCCGCGCCCACTTTTCCCTGTTCCTTATTTTCATGACCCAACTCTTTCGCTTAGGCACTTCTTCCCGCCTACAGGTCCCCGGAGATCTTTGATTCTAAGGGAGATCCGAAAGCTTCAGAAGAGCACCAACCTGCTGTTAAGGAAGAGCCCCTTCAGCCGCCTGGTGAGCTCCAAGAGCTTCCTGCCAACCCCCACGCTGCCTCCTTTTTTTAAAATTTCCCAGGTATCCAGGGCCCTGCTAGCTCTTGCTTAATGGCTAAGGGAACTCTTCTTAACCTGGGAGACGACTTTTCATCTTCTGAAAATACAAACCTGCCAGGGGCACCTAAATTCTTTAAGAAATTGATTTCTAACCCCTATCGCCTTTTAAAGTGTGTTCTCTGATTAGAAAAACAAGAATCCTGTCATCCATCACCCTCTGATCCCTTGTCCTGCGCCAGGAGCTGACCGTGGCTGCTGGCCAGGTCCTGAGATTAGGGCCAGGAAGGCAGCATAGAAATGAAGGTCCACGGAGACCCCTGGACAGTGTCCATTTCCCCTGAATCTCTCTCCTTTTTTGTCTCTGCACCGCCCCACCCCTCTTCTCCTTTGCTCCCCACCTCATAGGTAAGAGAAATATGTGTTAAATTCACTCGCGGTGTGGACTTCAGTTGGCAAGCCCAGGCCCTGTTGGCCCTACAAGAGGTAAGAAAGGGCCAAGGTGGTTGGGTGAGGGGTGAGTCTGGGAAAAAAGGCATTCTGTGTTCTGGAATCTAGCCTCCTTCCATTCTGTGAACTGCCTTTCCTCCTGCCCTTTGTACCCTCAGAGACCAAGTTTAGCTGTCCTCCAAGAAAAAAGCAGCCTAGGCCTCAGCCTATGTCCATCTTTCTGTTTCTTTCCCGGCCCCAGGCAGCAGAAGCATTCCTGGTTCACCTCTTTGAGGATGCCTATCTCCTCTCCTTGCACGCGGGCCGCGTCACCCTCTTCCCGAAGGATGTGCACCTGGCCAGGAGGATCCGAGGCATTCAGGAGGGGCTGGGCTGAGCTCCTGCCACCGCCTCTGTAAGCCTTTCCTGCTGAATGGAGAGAGAGCACGCTTTAGGCAAAAAGACATGCAACTTTTTTTTTTTTTTAAGATTTATTTTTATTTATTTATACAAGCACTGGGTACAGTCAGAAGCGCGGGAGGGTGAGAGAGTTCACCAGAGCCAGAGCAGGGAGCAGAGCAGGCAGACTGAAGTACACTGCTGAGGGGAGCAGCGGGCGGCAGGAGAGGTCTGCGCACCATGTGGGACCCTCCTCGGGTGGCCGGGAAGCAGCGGGAATTGAACCAGCCCTGCAGAGGCTGCGGGCAGCTTCGCAACCCAGCGCTCAACTGCTGCGCCACCAGGGAGGCCCAAAAACATGCAACTTTTCATCACTGGGGTGGAAGTTTCTCCCAAAGATTTCCCTACTCCATCCTTAGTCCTTTGCCATCTCATCTTCCCTCAGTTCTCTTGAGGAAACTTGACCTCCTTTGAGTTTGAATGCTTGGGACGCTATGACTCGAGGCTGTTGTACAATTTTATTTTGTTTTTTTTAAAGATTTATTTATCTGTGCATACAAGAACTGGGGTACAGGCCAGAGGTGCGGGAGGGTGAGAGGATTCACCAGAGACAGAGTGGGGAGCAGAACAGGCAGACTGACTGAAATACGCTGCTGAGAGGAGCAGCGGGTGAGTCAGGAGAGGTCTGCTGCGCCATGTGGGTTGCGCCCTGGCTGGCCAGGAATCGAACTCGTGCCACAAAGGCTTCTGGACAACCCCATAGTGCTATGTTCAACCCCTTGCGCCACCAGGGAGGCCCTTGTTGTACAATTTTAAATAAAGCTATTTTTCTATTAAGAAGTGACCAGATGACCTGAATCTCTGACAGAATTAAGCCTCCCCACTTTACAAGGACCAGGTGACCTCATTTTGAGGAAGAGGAAGTTTTCTTCCTTTTGAAAGCGCCTCCTTTGTAAAAGTGATTCTTAAATTGCAGGGATTTTACGAGGGATCCTCATCAGAGCTGGGACCAGATCCAGAGGCTGAGGTGCTGCCTGAGCTGCTGTGTGTTTGTTACTGTTGTAATTTTTTTTTCCGAGAAGAAGAGGACTACGGTGCTTTGCCTCTGTAATGGAGGTACCAGCCGAGACAATCAGCACAATTCCAAAGGCTCCAAGTGATTATTTCCAGACTCCAGAGTCCAAGCGACTCCAAGGTTGACTTCAGTTTGTAAATGATTCATGTGACTATTGGATGGTTTTGAAGACCTCAGTTTGCTGGGTTACAGGAGAAAAGGATATTTACTTATTACCTTAGATCTTTCTGTAAGAATTTAATTTTTTTACCATATGTATATTTACTTTTACTTAAAACATAAGGAGAAAACTAAAAGAAGACCACTTCAGTCATTTCCAAGAAGAGCTTGGCACATCTCACACGCGAGTGTCTGCCCTTCAGATTAATCTCATCATTAGTAGCAGCGGCAAGTTCCCTTGGATTGTGCCTGTCAACTATATATAGCTTTTCCAATACTAAATTGGGATTAAAATAGAAAATCTTTAAGGTTTGATGTTCCCTTCTAGTAAATTCCTATCAAAATCATTCAGAAATTCTACCTTATAGAATGTATCTTATTCTAATTTATAAATCATAGAAAATGTAATATAATTTATGCTTTGAATTTTTCATTCCAGGATTTTAAAGTGCTCTTTTAATGTTTTTATAAGTGTTTTTAGAGCTTTTTGTGGCAAGATAATAAAAATAAAGGTCATTTTCTGATAAAAAAAAATTTTACGTGAAGTTGCTGTTCAAGCATACAGAGGTCATACTGTATTTTTGTGTGTTAACTTTAAGTTCTTCATTGTACAATTTGCAAAAGTCAAAGTTTAAGCAAGAGAATTGAAGGATATGTTTTTGCTTCTAGTAGAGGATGGACAGGTAAAAGCCTTACCCTTTCATTTAACTGAAAGCAGTTTAAAAGATTTTCTGAGAAATGTCAAGTATTATGAAAAGATTTTTAGATTTTATGCATGGTGAAAATGATTAGTGAGGACAGTCAGTGGAATTCCGGACACCAAAGGGAAGGACCAATTTCTAATGTTTCGTTATTTTCACCCTTTGTGCAAACCTTTTCCTGTTCCACATCAACTCATATTAATGCAGATATTTGAATAAAGCATACTCTTATATGACTATAGTTTGTTTTTTTTTTATAAATTTTATTGTTATATTCCCCATACAATTGCAGCCCCCCCATTCTGACCCCAATCCCTCCCCTCCCGCCCCTGCCCCACTAAAAGTGTCTCTGGTTCATAGTTTTTTGTTGATTTTGATTTTCACTTTCTTATATTCATTTTCCTGGTCCCTTATTTAAGTTTTCTAGATTCCTGCTATGAGTGAGACCATCCGGTATTTTTCTTTTTCTTTTTGGCTTATTTCACTGAGCATGATCCCTTCCAGCGCCATCCATGTTGCTGCAAATTGCATGTGTTTATCTTTTTTGAATGCTGAGTAATATTCCATGGTATATATGTACCACATCTTCTTGATCCAGTCATCTATTTTTGGGCATTTGGGTTGTTTCCAAAGCTTAGCTATTGTAAACAGTGCTGCTATAAACATAGGGGTGCAGGTGTTCTTTGGAATTGATGTTTCTGTGTCCTTTGGGTAAATACCTAGGAGTGGAATTGCTGGATCATATGGAAGCTCTATGTTTAGTAGGTCCAGAAATCTCCACACAGCTTTCCACAGTGGTTGGACCAGTTTGCACTCCCACCAACAGTGCAGAAGAGTTCCTTTTTCTCCACACCCTCGCCAACATTTGTTGTTGCTAGTTTTTTTAATATGTGCCATTCTCACTGGTGTAAGATGGTATCTCATGGTAGTTTTGATTTGCATTTCCCTGATGACAAGTGATGTTGAACATTTTTTCATATGCCTGTTGGCCATTTGCATTTCCTCTTCAGAGAAGTTTCTTTTTAGCTCTTCTGCCCATTTTTTGACTGGGTTATTTTCTTTGTTGTTGCTGAGTCTCATCAGCTCTTTGCAGATTTTTGTGATCAGTCCTTTATCATTAGTGTTGGGTGCAAAAATGTTCTCCCAGTTGGTGGGGTTTCTCTTTGTTTTTGTTATTGTCTCTTTTGCTGTGCAAAAGCTCTTTAATTTGATGTAGTCCCAGCTGTTTATCTTTGCCTTCACTATCACTGCTTTGGGTGATGTGTCTGTAAAGATGTCTTTGATGTGCAAATCACGTAGTGTTTTGCCTATATTTCCTTCTATATATTTTATGGTTTCAGGTCTTATGTCTAGTTCTTTAATCCATTTTGAGTTGATTTTTGTGTATGGTGTGAGGTAGTGGTCAAGCTTCATTCTTTTGCATGTAGTGACCCAGTTTTCCCAGCACCATTTATTGAACAAACTTTCTTTGCTCCAATGCATATTCTTTGCTCCTTTGTCAAAGATTAGTTGACCATAAATCTGTGGGTTTATTTCTGGATTTTCTATTCAATTCCATTGGTCTGTATGTCTGTTCTTGTTCCAATACCATGCAGTTTTGATGATTATGGCTTTGTAGTATAGTTTGAAGTCTGGGAGTGTGATGCCTCCATTCCCTTCTTTTTTTTTCAGGAGAGCTTTGGCTATTCGGGGTTTTTTGTGATTCCATATGAATTTCATCAATAATTGTTCTATTTCTTTGAAGAATGACATTGAAATTTTGATTGGAATAGCATTGAATCTGTATATTGCTTTTGGAAGGATGGCCATTTTAATAATGTTTATTCTTCCAATCCATGAGCAGGGGATGTCTCTCCATATCTTTGTGTCTTCTTCTATTTCTTTTAACAGTGTTTTATAGTTTTCTTTGTATAGGTCCTTTACCTCTTTTGTTAGATTTATTCCCAAATATTTGATTTTTTTTGTTTCAATAACAAAAGGGATGGTTTTTTTGATTTCTTCTTCTTCAGATTTATTGTTTGTGTATAGGAAGGCTACTGACTTTTGCGTGTTGATTTTGTATCCTGCCACTTTACTGAACTGATTGATGAGTTGAATTAGCTTTTCTGTGGAGTTTTTGGGGTTCTCTATGTATAATATCATATCGTCTGCAAATAGTGATAGTTTGACTTCTTCTTTTCCTATTTGGATTCCTTGGATGTCTTTCTCTTGTCTTATTGCCCTGGCTAGGACTTCCAGTATTATATTGAAGAGCAGTGGTGAGAGTGGACATCCTTGTCTTGTTCCAGATCTTAATGGAATTGCTTTCAGCTTTTCACCATTGAGAATGATACTGGCTGTTGGCTTGTCATAGATGGCCTTTATGATGTTGAGGTATGTTCCTTGTATCCCAAGAATTTCAAGGGCTTTTATCATGAATGGGTGTTGCACTTTGTCGAAAGCTTTCTCAGCATCTATTGATATTATCATATGGTTTTTATATTTCTTTTTGTTGATGTGTTGGATAATGTTGATTGATTTTCGGATGTTAAACCATCCTTGTGTCCCTGGAATGAATCCTACTTGGTCGTGGTGAATTATCTTATGGATACATTGTTGGATTCTGATAGCTAAAATTTTATTGAGGATTTTTGCATCAGTGTTCATTAAGGAGATTGGCCTGTAGTTTTCCTTTTTTGTGTTGTCCTTGTTCGGTTTTGGTATTAGTGTAATGTTGGCTTCATAGAACGTGTTTGGTATTGTCCCTTCCTTCTCAATTTTTTGGAAGAGTTTGTGAAGGATAGGCACTAATTCGTCTCTGAATGTTTGGTAGAATTCATTTGTAAATCCATCAGGTCCTGGGCTTTTGTTTTTGGGGAGGTTTTTGATTACCATTTCAATTTCGCTAATTGTAATTGGTCTGTTTAGGTGTTCTATTTCTTCTTTATCTAGCTTTGGGTGATTGTAGAGTTGTAGGAATTTGTCCATCTCCTCTAGATTGTTAAACTTGTTTCCATATAACTGTTCATAGTAGTTACTGATTATTCTTTTGATTTCTGCTGTGTCCGTTGTGATTTCTCCTCTTTCATTGATGATCCTGTTTATTTGTGCTTTCTCCCTTTTTTCCTTTGTGAGCCTGGCTAGGGGTTTGTCTATTTTATTGATTTTTTCAAAGAACCAGCTCTTGGTTTCATTGATCTTTTGGATTGTTTTTTTAGTTTCAATTTCATTTATTTCTGCTTTGGTTTTTATTATTTCTTTTCTTCTACTGGTTTTGGGGTTTTTTTGTTGTTCTTTTTCTAGATCTTTGAGCTTCGAGATTAGGTTGTTTCTTTGCGTTCTTTCTTGTTTCTTGATGTGAGCTTCTATTGCTATATATTTTCCTCTTATTACTGCTTTTGCTGCATCCCATACATTTAGGATATTGGTGTCCTCCTTGTCGTTCAATTCAAAAAATTTTTTAATTTCTTCTTTGATCTCATTAGTCCAATGGTCTTCCAGTAGTGTGGTTTTTAATCTCCATGAGGTAGGAAAGTTCCTTGCCTTCTTTTTATGGTTTATTTCTAGTTTGATGCCTTCATGGTCAGAAAAGATGGTTGATATGATTTCAATCTTGGTGTATCTGTTGATGTTTGTCTTGTGCCCCAGTATGTGATCGATCCTGGAGAATGATCCGTGTGCGCTTGAGAAAAATGTGTACTCCGTTTTTTTGGGGTTTAGTGTTCTATAGATGTCTGTTAAGCCCAGTTGCTCTAGGTCCTTATTTAGAGCTTTGGTTTCTTTACTTATTTTTTGTCTTGTTGATCTATCCATTGTTGATAGTGGTGTGTTGAAGTCTCCCACTACGTCTGTGTTTTCTCTGATGTCTGTTTTCAGAGAGGACAACAGTTGTCTGATATATTTTGGTGCTCCTTCGTTTGGTGAGTATATGTTAATGAGTGTTATTTCTTCTTGAAGTATTGTCCCCTTGATCATAATGTAGTGACCATTGGGGTCTCTTTTTATCTTTTTGAGTTTGAAATCTGTTTTATCTGATATAAGTATAGCTGTTCCTGCTTTCTTTTTTGGTCCATTTGCTTGTAGGATTGTTTTCCATCCTTTAACTTTGAGCCTATTTTTATCTTTTGTAGCTAAATGTGTTTCCTGGAGACAGCAAAAGGTTGGGTTTTGTTTCTTAATCCAGGCTACAACTCTGTGTCTTTTTATTGAAGAGTTTAGTCCATTTACATTTAGAGTTAATATTGATATGTTAACATCTGTATTTGCCATTGTGTTTGTCTTTCCTTTGATTTTATTTATTTATTCTTTTAATAACTTTTTTTTTTTTTTGGCCTTCTTTCATTGTTATTCGTCCCTCTGAGGTTCTGGCTTTAGGACTCCTTGTAGTATTTTTTGGAGTGGGGGTTTAGTTGCAATGAAATTCTGGAGTTTCTGTTTGTCTGGGAAGGTCCATATTCTTTCTTCAAAGAGGAAGGAGAGCTTTGCGGGATAGAGTATTCTTGGTTGGCATCTGTTTTCTTGGAGTCTGTTGACTATGTCCCTCCACTCTCTCCTTGCCCGTAGTGTTTCTTCGGAGAAGTCTGATGTCAGCCTGATTGGTTTTCCTTTGAATGTTATCTGTTTCTTCCCTCTTGCCAGCTTCATTATTTTTTCCTTGTCCTGGATTCTTGGGAGCTTTACTATTATGTGTCTTGCTGTATTTTTCCTTTCGTCGTGGAAGTTTGGTGTTCTTCTTGCTTCTTGTATATCAATTTTCAGCTCCTTCACATTTGGGAAGTTCTCTTCAATTATCTCTTTGAATATTTTCTCTGTTCCTACATCTCTCTCCTCTCCTTCTGGTATTCCTATAACTCTTATATTTCCTTTCCTCATGGAGTCAGATAGTTCCCGAAGTCTTTCCTCGTTCTTTTTCCTTCGTACTTCTCTTTCCTTTTCTGTTTTGGTTCTTTTTATTTCTGTGTCTTCAAGATTACTTATTCGTTCTTCCATTTCATCTATTCTGCTTTCATTGCTTTTCCCAGAATTCTTTAGTTCTTCCATTAATTCTTTGATCTCCTGCATTTCTTTTACTTCCCTCTTTAGGGACTCAATTTCTTTCTTCTGACCATTGTTTTCCCTCTCTAGGGACTCAATTGCATTCTTCTGATCGTTGATTATTTTTCCCTTATCATTGTTTTCCTTTATGACTTCTGTCAGTTTTTTAATCACGGCAATTTTAAATTCTCTTTCTGGAAGGCTCAGAAATTCTTCCAAGTTATTGTCGTTGCAATCTGGGGGCTGGTTTTCTTTTTGTGGTGTGCTTTTTCTCTGGAGAGTTGCTAGGTTGCGTGTGGTTCTTCTCCTCCCTACTGTCTGTTTTCTAATTTGCCGTATGCGTTGGGACACTGTGTTGTTGGGACTGGCCGGCATCTTGGGTGGGCTTCTCTGCTCCCCTCTGGTTCCTCCAGGAGTCATCTGTCAGTTTCAAGCAGTCTTTACTGGAGAAAGGTCCCTGTTCTAAAATGCCGATGTGAGGACACACTCCCCTGTGCGCCTGGTCTGCCCCGGCGGTGGGTTCCTGCTCCCCCTCTGGGCTTGGACTGCAGGCCAGAGGGGGTCTGGCGTGGGCGAACTTCCCCCACTCACCTCTGGCTCCTGAGGAAGCCTTCTGCAGGTAGTCTTTACTGAAGAAATGTCCCTGTTCTAAAATGGTGATGTGGGACACACTCCCTGCGCGTCTGGTCTCAGGCACACTCTTCTGCGCGCCTGGTCTGCCCCGGCTGTGGGTGCTCGCTCTCCCTGTGGGCCAGACTACTTGTTCGGAAGGGGCCCGGTGTGGGCTAACTCCCCAGCTGGCCACTAGCTCCTTCAGGAGCCTGTGCTGGCTTCAAGTCGCTAGGTGGCACCAGAGATCTCTCCTAGAGCCCTTGGGGAGCTGATTTTCCACCCTGTGGGACAGGGAGCAGAGCGGGGATGGTAGGGTACACCTCAACGGCTTTGGGGTGCTGTGTCTGCCTTGTGCCCCACCGTCGTGGGGCACCCACGCCCCTAATTTCGTGCCCCGGGTCTCAGTTCCAAAGCCCTCAGTTCCAGGACGCGGGCTGTAGCCCAGATCAGTGGCGCGGGAATGGCGCCTTTTGAATCCCGCTTCCCTGCCTGGGCGCCTTGTTCCTGCTCACTCAGGAAGGGCCTCCGTGGTCTCCCCGCAAGCCTAGGTCGCAGGCGCGGGGACCTGGGCAGCTGCGATCCGATCTGGATCAGCGCGCTGCTTTCTGCGCAAGCTTACGGGGCGGCCGGGGCTGTGTGCTGGTGCTGGTCTCCTCCTGGGGGGCGGGGCTCTCTTTAATGGCGCCTGGAGCTCACCTCCGCGGCGGATCCTGCAGGGTTCTCCACAGCTCCCGTTCACGGGGTGTGGTGGCTGAAATAGTTCCTTTCCACTCACAGTCCCACTTGCTGCGTCCGTTTTTCTTGTTGGCCGTTTTGGTTTGTTGTTTCCCTCCTCTCTGCCGGTCGGAGAGTGCCGACTTTGTGGGCGGGGGAGGGGAGCAGGGTTCTGCGCTTCCCTCCCTTCTTATATGACTATAGTTAAAGGTCCTGTCAGAGTATGAATAATTAGTTTCCTTAGTTTTCTTAGTTTTTTTTTTTTTTTAAATTTATTTATTTATTTTATTTGTTTGTTTGTTTTGTTTATACATGCACTGGGTACAGTCAGAAGCACGGGAGGGTGAGAGAATTCACCAGAGCCAGAGCGGGGAGCAGAGCAGGCAGAAGGACTGAAGTACACTGCTGAGGGGAGCAGCGGGTGGCAGGACAGGTCTGCGCGCCATGTGGGACCCTCCTCCGGTGGCCGGGGAGCAGCCCGGGATCGAACCGTCGCCGCAGAGGCCGCGGGCAGCTTCGCAACCCAGCGCTCAACCGCTGCGCCACCGGGGAGGCCCCTTAGTTTTCTTTAAATTGCCACTACTCTGCCCTTTCAAGATTGTACAAGGCACTGTGACCACCTATCACCTAATACCTAGGTAAATTTTAGAAAATTAAAGAATTACCTTCTGTATTGTTCATGAAGGCATTAATGAAGAAGTCAAAGAAACAACCAAGAAAACAATGACACTTGCCCACATTTTTTTTTTATATTTTCACAATCATTATTTATTTTTTTCCAGCATACAGCAAATCTTTATTGTCTTTTTTTAATAATAAATTTTATTTTTATATTCCCCATACAATTGCAACCCCCCCATTCTGATCCCAATCCCTCCCCTCCCACCCCCCACCCCCCAAAAAGTGTCTCTGTTTCATAGTTTTTTGTTGATTCTGATTTTCACTTTCTTATAGTTATTCATTTTCCTGGTCCCTTATTTAAGTTTTCTGGATTCCTGCTATGAGTGAGACCATCCGGTATTTTTCTTTTTCTTTTTGGCTTATTTCGCTGAGCATGATCCCTTCCAGTGCCATCCATGTTGCTGCAAACTGCATGTGTTTATCTTTTTTGATTGCTGAGTAATATTCCATGGTGTGTATGTACCACATCTTCTTGATCCAGTCATCTATTTTTGGGCATTTGGGTTGTAAAATATGGAACGCTTCACGAATTTGCGTGTCATCCTTGCGCAGGGGCCATGCTAATCTTCTCTGTATCGTTCCAATTTTAGTATATGTGCTGCCGAAGCAAACACTTGCCCACATTTTAACATAAAGCCACTCATTGATTAACAAAAAGGATATGTTTGAGAAACACAGTTCTATCTTTTTGTGTATATTATTTCCCACACAGTAACTTCTCCACCTCATTGGCATAGCAATTCAGGAGGGCGTCTTGGAGAAGGAGCTGGGTCATGCAGGCCTTCTTATTGCTCCGTAGGACACTGACCGTGCATGTTCCCATATCATTAAGCAGCAGGAGTTTTGGGACCACCACCAAATATGGGATCCATTGCTGATAAAACATCACTATGCAGGGCATGAATGTTTTTCACATGCTCACATATTTCATACGCTCATCTAACTTCTTTTCAGGCTCAGCTGTTATAAATGAAAGCAAATAAAAATCACTTTCCAGGGCCTCCCTGGTGGTGCAGGCGCTTGAGCACCGCACTGTGAAGCTGTCCGCTGTCCGCAGCCTCTGCAGCACGGGTTCGATCCCAGCCAGCCGGGGAGGGTCCCACATGGCACGGCAGACCTCTCCTGTCTTGCCCGCCGCTCCCCTCAGCAGTGTATTTCGTCAGTCTGCCTGTTCTGTTCCCCACTCTGTCTCTGGTGAATCCTCTCACCCTCCCGCACATCTGGCCTATAACCCGTTCTTGTATAAATAAATAAATCTTTAAAAAAAAAAAATTCAGGCCTCCCCCATGGCGCAGCGGGTTGAGCGCTGTGCTGTGAAGCTGTCTGCAGACTCGGCAGCGCAGGTTCGATCCCAGCCGGCCGGTGAGAAGCCCACATGGTGCCGCAGACCTCTCCTGTCGCACCTGCTGCTCCCCTCTGCAGTGTATTTCTGTGTGTATTTCTGTTGTCTGCCTGTTCTGCTCCCTACTCTGTCTCTGGTGAATCCTCTCACCCTCCCGTGCTTCTGGCCTGTACCCCAGCTCTTGTATAAAAATAAATAAATCTTTAAAAAAATAATAAAAAAATCACTTTTCCAAATTGTGTCCTTTGTGTTTCATATTCCAGTATAAACATATTCTTCCTATTCTGGAACAAACTTCTTTGAGAAAGCAGTTCTCAATGTGGGGTCTGGAGGACACCTCCCAAAGAGTACTTAAGATTCCTTCAGGGCATTCATGAGGTCTAAACTATTCCTATAATCTTACTAAGATATTTCTTTCTTACCTCTCAATTTTCTCATGTGTATAGCGAGAAGCTAATGACAGGGGACATAGGAAGAGACTGACTGAATACAGAAGCAGATGTGAGAATCCAGATGTCTTCTATACAGCCAGACATTAAAAGAGATTTGCAGATATAAGATGATGCCGCTCTTTTCATAAATTGTTTTGAAAATAGTTATTTTTCATAAAAATATTTAGCATACAATTTCATCTTTGCTCACTTTAAATAAATATACTTTTCATTTCTGCTCTAACTCCATGTAGGGACTATTAGTACATGTAACACATATAGGTAAAACTTTGTTGGTCTCAATAATTTTTTTAAGATATATTTTTATTTATGCATAGAAGAACTGGGGTGTAGGCCAGAGGTGCAGGCATGAGAGGATCCAAAAGAGACAGAGTGGGAAGCAGAACAGGCGCATCAACTGCAATACACTGCTGAGGGGAGCAGTGGGCGGGACAGGAGAGGTCTGCTGCGCCATGTGGGTCAGCTCCCTGGCCAGGGATCAAACTGATGCCTCAGTGGCAGGCAATAGCTTGATAGTGCTGAGACTTGACCCCTGCCCCACCAGGGAGGCCCAATAATTTCCTAATTTATATGACAGGGTCCAAGAATCAAAAAGGTTAAGAACTGGGCCTCCCCGGTGGCGCAGCGGTTGAGCGCTGGGTTGCGAAGCTGCCCGCGGCCTCTGCGGCGCTGGTTCGATCCCCGGCTGCTCCCCGGCCACCGGAGGAGGGTCCCGCATGGCGCGCAGACCTCTCCTGCCGCCCGCTGCTCCCCTCAGCAGTGTACTTCGGTCCTTCTGCCTGCTCTGCTCCCCGCTCTGGCTCTGGTGAATTCTCTCACCCTCCCGCGCTTCTGACTGTACCCAGTGCATGTATAAACAAACAAACAAACAAATAAATAAAAAAATAAAATAAAATAAAAAAAGGTTAAGAACTGCTGCCTTAGGGGAGAAAGCTACTTTCCCCTTGAATAACAAAAACACATGCACAGTTGTGTTTCTCGTTTACTATTGCTCCCAGAATAGTCTCAGGCATGCATAGTAATTATAATTTTCAAGCAAAGCAACTAGCTTCTATTTCACAAAGAAAATGATAGGACTATCTAAGAAGACATGTCTGGCATACACAAATATTTTACCAGACAAGCAAAACTCTGAACACATAAAACAACTTTCCAGAGCCAGACGCATCATTTTTATACCTTCTTACAGTGGCAGAAATCAACACATTCCTAGCATACTGTTATAGGCAGAATGCTCGTATCCCTCCAAAATTCATAACCCTAATGAATGTTGGTATTTGAAGGTGGGACCATTAGGACATGAGACCCAGATGAGGGCCCCCACCACGGTATTCATGTCCTTTTTCTCCAGCCAGATGCACTTAGGAAAGACTGTTTGCAAGCCAAAGAGAGATTTCTTTCATTTGTACCAGGACTATGATCTGTCTAGTGTAGCTTCCCACTTACAGATATTTCACTGAACATTAAATAATGATTAGAAATACAATTGCCAATGGGTAAGCACTAGTGGAGCACATCTGATTTCCTTCATCCTCATAACAGCTCCAAAAGCAGGCATTCGGCTAAACAGTGCATTGCAATGCGTGATGCGTGACATCACTCAATTTATAACCTATTAATGATGAACTGATTAAACGCTAAACATGTGCCTGATACAGGGCACACAGGCCAGGAGAGGAAGCATGAAGATATCAAGACGTAGAGATACTCAGAGGCACAAACAGGGACAGATGAGGCCAGGAGAGTTTCAGACTCCAGAGCACCCTCCAGCCTGGCACTGAGACTCAGGGGAGGGGGCCCTAATGATGTCACTTGCTCCCCACAGCCATCCTGCATGGTGGAAGAAACTGGGAGGGGAAGCTGCTGCAAAACTTGATCCCACAGCCAGGTGAGAGATTCAGGCAGGCGTTAGGGTCTTCACCAACACAAGGGCTGGGCCTGAGCCTGCCTCTTTGGGTCCTTTCAAGAGCAGGACATGATCCCGCCCTACTGTGGAAGGAGAGCCTCAGTGAAGGGAAGGGACTCAGCCCAAGCCACCCAAGCACCTGTCCCCGTTGGCCACATTGGTCCAGGCCTTCCTCCAGGAGCTCGGGGACACTGTCAGGATGAAGAGCAGGACCCACAGCTCCCTGGTTCCTTTCCCGACACCCCTCGGGGCGCTTTCCCTGAAAGGAGGGGGGTGAACTAATCTGCTCCATGGGCCCACCACCACCCTGAGAATTACAATATGAATTCCAAATAACTGTCACAGATTTGAGAAAAAGGCAAGTGCACATGAGGCCACGTGCCACCGCAAGCAGGGTGGGTTAGTGGCACAAACACCTGAGTCTGTCCTGGGTTTGGACTTTGGCTCTGCCCTGAAGCTGTGGTTTGACCTTGGGCAAGTTACTTGCCTATGAGATCCTGTTGCCCTCCTCCATGAAGTGGGAGTCACAGTCTCTTTCTCACAGGTCTGCTGTGGGGATTCAACGGGATAATGAACATTAAGTATGCAGGAAATGCTCAAGAAATATTTGCTTTCATTCTTATTAAGATAAGTTCTGACAAATGCAACAAAGGAGGAAATATCAACTCAATGGTTTCATAAAACAGTATCAGGAAACAATCAGGTAAACATTGGAATGGGTAGGGTTATTTTTAGATTTATTTTTATTTATTTATGCATATAAGAGCTGGGGTATAGGCCAGAGGTGCAGGGGGCTGAGAGGATTCACCAGAGATGGAGTGGGGAACAGAACAGGCGGATCTACTGAAATATACTATTGAGGGGAACATTGAGCAAGACAGGAGAGGTCTGCGTGTGGCACCATTTGGGTCAGCCACCTGGCCGGGGATCAAACTTGTGCTGCAGTAGCTGGTGATAGCTTGATAGCACTGAGAGTTTAATCCCTGCATCACCAGGGCGTCCCAGACTGGGTATTGATTTTTTAAACTGTTGTATTTCTTTGGACTCATTTTACAAATAAGAACCAATGAGTGGCAGGGGAGAGGGAGTTCTTTCCAATATTCCCAGCTATTCAGCACAGGTCAGGAGTTTAATAAAGCAGTGTGTTGTGGAGGCTGACAGGTGGGGAATCAAAAGATGATTAAAGATCCATCCTTTAGAGTAACTGTTTTGTTCTCTGAACATGATTGTTTATATTTAGGCTGTTTCTTGTCCTCAGTATTATTCTTGCCAAAATGCAAATGAATTTTATTTGTTAAGAGAGGAAATGGTTTAAACAGAGTTTCCTTATCCTCATCCCTGTAATGTTGGCATTGTAAGACTAGGCAATTTTAGGCTCCTTTTAGAATCTCTTCATGTGTATGAAATAAATGCAAATTTAAGGTTGCAGATTTCCACTGTGGGGCTAGGGCAGCTGGAATCATGCTGGTATGCAGCTATTCTAATTCCAAGAGTAGACAAGATTAGACAAATGTTTATTTCCTTTTTATTGCCTTTTTTGAATCATTTAAGCTTTGAAATTAAAAAAATAAAAGCTGAGAGAAAAAATGTTTCCTAGACCAGAAGGGATGATTTGAATTTTTGGAATGCTTATCAACATTTCGGGAGGAGTGATAAGCCACTGGAATTGATGTTTTTAACTTAAGCAGCACTACCCCAAGCCTCCTTGGGTCCCCTCTGCTGGGTCTTAGTGCTGAGCTGGGAGGCCACTGCTTTGGGGTCTGGTTGTTATAAGAAGTGTCATAATCTTATATCCTTCTCATTGTTCAGTAACCATTTGTTGAGTAAATGAATAATAGCTGCATTTGTTGAGTGGCCACTATATGCCAGGCAATGCTCTTTATATGCGTGTCCTCATGCAATTACCACTTCAGGGATAAAGGGATGTATTATAACCCTCACGTTCTGTGGGGAACTAAGGGTCGGATGCACTAGGTAATTTTCCCAAGGGCAAGTATCCGGAAAAATTAAGCAAGAATTCCAACCTAGGCAGATGAGGCTGCAAGTGCTGTTCTCTTTCTACTTTCCAGGAAAGAGACCTCAGGTTAAAAGTAAACACGTACAGTTGAAATTAAGCACTGTGGGGTATATACACCCTCAGGTTTGTTTGCTACCCTCATCAATGTCCCAGAAGGCTGAGCTTTTCCGATCAGAACAAGAGAAGCAGCAGAAACCTAACGTGTGGTCCTGTAGATGCTGCAGAAAACGTTTGCTGCCACTAGAGGGCTCCCCCCCTTAGGCAAAAGCTGCGGCACCTCCAGTGCGTGGTAGCTGCAGGGCCCAATAGCCGGGAGCTGTCCCTGGGCTCCGCGCACCTCCCGGCGCTCAGTCCTTTTCCCCCACCCCGAGTCCGTGGGTCATCGAAGAGCCTGTGCGGCCTGGGTAATCCAAAGGCAGTGCCCCAGGCTGGAGCAGCCAGGACAGGATGCGCCACCCCCCTCAGGTTCTCACAGCCGCACCCCAGCTGCCTGGGTGGGACACCTTTTGGGGGGACACTTAAGCGCCTTTGGAGGCTCCCTGCTTCACTCAGGCCGGGCGGGGGAGCGACAACAGAGAAGTAAACATTCCTCCCGAGAGCCGTGGAGGCTCGATGGGGATAATCCAGAAATACGCCTCCGAAGGCTAGTCTGGGCCGGGCCGCGCCGTGCGCCCCCCACGAGGGACTGCAGAGAAAGCGGCCCGCGGCGACCGCACTTCGGAGGGGCCTGCAGCCCCGCGCCCAGGTGGGCTCCGCCGAGACAGGGAGAGAGGACCCTCCCGAATAATAGGGCACGGTTTAGATTGGAAATATCCCACGGAGAGAACCACCCAGGGAACCCCCTCACCTTCATCCCTGCCCTGGAGTCCCGGGGGGGGGGGGGGCGAGGCCTCTGCAACAGCCCCTTGGGGTTCCCAAGGGAAGCCCCCCTGGGTTTAGAGGCGAGGACTCTCAATCTGGATTTTAACACCGTCTTCGGGCGGCGTGACTGAAAAGGGGCTTGTTACCAGGCCCTGCCGCACCCCCTGCCACGACCACATCAAACAGGACACCCGGAGAGGCTCGCGGGGCCCCGGGAGGGCGCAGCGCCCAGCGATGGCTCTCGCTCCTCTCCTAGATTTTTGTTCAAGGACGCCTGTATTTAAAACGCGAAGAAAGGGGGAAGCGAATGTCAGTTGAGTTTGTCAGACATTTCCAGAGGCTTCACCGGCCCCTGAACGGAGGCGCGAGGCGCAGGACAGCGGCGGGGCTGGGACTTCGGGCGGCGCCGCCTCGGAACGCACGCGGGTTCGAGCCCCCCAAGGGGCAGGTGCAAGCTCAAGCGGCCCGAGAGGCCGTCCACTTCGTGCGTGAGAACACGGTCTTACCACCGCCCACCTCTCCAGGCGGGGAGCCCCCCGATGCCCACGTGGAAGGCGTGGGACTGGGCGCCGCGGGGACCCCAGCGGCCGGCGCGGGCCCGCCACGACGGGCAGCGGGCGGGCAGCGGGCGGGCAGCGGGCGGGCAGCGGGGCATTGTTTCAGCCCCGGGGTGGGTGCTGGGGGGGAGGGGAGGCGCTGCGTCCCGGGACCCGCCCCCCGCCCTCCCAGGGGACCCTTGCATCCGCGCGTCCGAGCGCCCCGGCTTTGTGAAGTGTCGCCAGTCGCCATGGAGACCCAAAAGAACGCGGAGCCCGCGGACGGCGAGTCCACTGGCTCTGCGGCCGCGCCCTCCGGCCCCCGGGGACCCCGGCCTGCGGCGGCGCCTGTCGGGAGTTGTAGTCCCGAGGCCGCTGTCCCCGCCCCCCTAACCTGCCCGCGCGAGGTGGGGCGCTCCGGGGAGGAGCCGTCGGATCGGCGATTGGCCGAGGCGCCTCCAGCCCCCTCCCAGCCCCGCCCCCGCCGTCTGCCGACCCGGGCCCGGCGCGCCGGGGGCGACCCAGGAGCGAGCGCGCGAGCAGCCGCCGCCGCCCGAGCACCGCAGCTGCGCCCGCGGCGAGGCTGGAGACGCCGCCGACCGAGGACCCCCGCAGCCGCCGCAGCCCGGAGGAGTGGGTGATGGGGGCGGGCGGGGGGCTCGGTCCTCGCTCGGGGCTGATTCACCCCCTCACTCCTCTGTTTCTCCGCGAGGCGCACAAAAGGGCGGGGATCGCGGCGCGCCCCCCGGCCGGGCGCCACGGGGCAGGGCGGGAGGTGTGGTCGGGGGGTGGGGGCGGCCATCGGGGCGGCACTGGGGCCCGAATCCGCTCCCCTTTGTAAGCCCGCGGAGCGCGGTGTGGCGCCCTGCGCTTCCTCGGCGTTTAAGGTGTGTGCGTGGGGATTGCCAAGAATTGGGGCGAGGAAGGGTTTGGGGGAAGGGGCCTCCCTCCGCGCACACAGTCGGTGCCCAGCCTTGCTCGTCGGGGCGCAGCGGGTGGCTCGAGGGCTGGGCCGGGGCTCCTCTGGACGCGGGCCCGTCCTGCCCGAGACCCCAGATCGGCGCCGTCCGGGACCCCCACCCGCCACCCGCCCCCACACACGCACCGCCCGTCTCGCCTCCGCCTTGGGGTCGGCCCAGCCTGGCCTGACTCGGCGACCCGGTCCACCCCGCGGCCAACGCGGCGGGCGCGCCTGGCGCCTCCGCGGCACCTGCCCGAGCCACAAAGGCCGCCCGCTGCGGCCCGGCGGGGGGGGGGCGCCGAGCGGAGCCCCCCGCGGAGCTGCGCCGGGGCCCTCCAAAATCGGTGCTGGGCTGGCGAGAGGCGTCGACGCCCCAGGCCTGGGGAGCGGCCAGGAGCCCCGACTGGGTGGGCAGTGGGGGAGGCGAGGCCTCGGTTTGCGCAAAGAAGGGGTGATGGGGAAACCTGGGTGGGGACGGTGACCGGGCCTGGGAGGAGGGCCGTGGAGACGCGGGTCTGGGGAGGGAGAGCTGAGGCGGGGGGTGTCTGGGATGCGAGGAAGGAGCTGGTGCCGGTGGCGCGAGGCGAGGCCGGGCTGAGGGAGAATGAGGAGCGGCGGGGAGCTGCCGGGGGTGGAGACCGCCCGGGCCGGGGAGGGTAGACGCGCGGGGAGGGTCTCCCCGGGGAGGGAGGTCTCCGGGGCCGGGAGGGGCGGCAGCTGGAAGGCGGGTCTCGGGCCCGAAAGCCCCCAGCTCCGGGCTCGCGGCTCCGGGTCCGGGTGGCCGGCTGGGCGTGGCCCCTGGGCCGGGTGAGCGACCCAGGATGGCGGCTCCGCTGCCGGGATGGGGTTCCCGTGGGGAGCTTTGTCTCGCCTTGAGACGCGCCTCTGGTTTTGTGATCAGCGCCGCGCCGCGGGCACACCCTTTTCTCGGCGGCGCTGAAAGGCCTGGCCCGCGGCGGATGCTGCCGGGGAGGCGGAATGCGGGGCGTCTCCGCGGGGGGGTCCCTGAGAACAATAGCAACGCTGGTATCCGCTCGGCCAGCGACCCCCCTCCCCAGAACGCAAGTGCACGGTTTTCTGGGGCAGAAAATGCTCTCGGAGCAGTCTCGGGGCACGTGCGCGACTCTTGGGGTTTGTGTTGGGGCCCCCGTCCCTGTGGTTAATTCTGGTTGGAATCGCGCGTCCCCTCCAAACTCCCGGGGCGCAGAGAGCGCCGCCGCCCCGGGCTTCGGTGCCTCCGTCCTCCCCAGGCTGTGGCCCAGCAGCCCCGACGGGCGCGGCGACCCGGGGTGGTCTCGGTGCAGAGCAGGCTCTCGAGCTGCCGGCTTTGTCTGCCCAGGGGCCCACGTCGAAGGTCGGCGGTGTGTTCTTAGAGGGGGCAGTCGGGCCGGTGCGGAGTGCGGGAGAATCGGGGCGCAGTGGTCTTGGACAGCACCTGCCAGGGGTGCCATTCCGGGTCTCAGAGCGGCAGCCGGGGAGCAGGGTTTTCCTTTGCGGGTGACCACACCCAGGCAGCGCGTGCATCCTTTGCAGATTTCGCCAGTATTGTCTGCTGACCTCAAACGGGACCGCTTTGAGATTGGAGGTGGCTGCCTGCCCGTGGGAGAGCAGATGAGCAGAACTGGAAACAGAATAGGGATTCCACAGAGCCGCCGTGCGCGCCTCTTGCTGGCTGGCTGAGCACCTGGCTGTGCCGCCTGCAAGGTCTGGACGTGGGAAATGATAGCCCCAAGCCAAAATTTTGTTTTACAGATTTTCTTTGATGATCATTTTGCTGATATTAAAGGTGATTCTTTAGCATAAGGTTCATCCTTTTAAATTGTCATTCATTTAAAAAAAGAAAAGGTGAGGCAGAAGCATTTTTCCTGGAGGAAGCCTGGCTGTGTGACAGCATCACAGGGCCCATCAGCAGGACTTAGTCTTGCCATTAGGTTAACTGGTGAACCTGTTGGCTCTTAACTGGCCTGAAATCAGGCTGTAACCAGGTTGCTGCTTAAGGTGAGGGGCTGTGATGTGATTGTTGCCTCTTGCCCAGAAGAGTGGTGGTGGCCACGCCTCAGGCCCCTCATCTGGGCTGTCCCCAGTGGCCCCGGGAAAGCAGGAGGAGGCTCCACCTTGTGGGTTAAAGAAAGGGGCATTGAGGAGGTGTCTCCCAGAATTAATAGAACTGGTGTTGAAAGACTGGAATGTTGCTCGTTGGGTGCTTTAGACTGAATCAGTAGATCTCTATCCAGAGCAGGTGAAAACCAGGGACTGCAATGTTAGAAGCCAAAAATCTGACACTGAAGGTTTTTCTTGTGAAAGACCCAGTGGGGATGTGTCTTCATGTCAAATCCAAGAGGAAAACTTTCACGACGAAATGTTTGGTTGGTTTATTCTTTTTGAAAGAATTATGGATTTAAGGGTGTCATCCTAATAGTGCACTGTATGAACATCCAGTGATATCTTTTCCTCATGGTGGGGAGTCCATAGATGAGGCATGCCCTGTGACCAGCCATTCCACAGGGGAGATGGGGAGAAAGAGGTGTCCTTCAACTACTGCCTGTGAAAATGTCTGGGGTGAGGACCCAGAGGGGAGTGGCAGGAAGCCCCAAAGAAGGACCTTTGTGTCCCCACAATTCTAGGGTGCCTATCTTATCGCCCACTTCCCTGAGCTTAGGGACTTCAGCTGGGTGTACAAAAGGTGCCCGTGGGACATAAAAACTTGGCCATTTTCAGCCTAGTGTCTCCAAGATGCAGGGGTGAGCCAGGCTAGTTTCAATATTTTTTAAAAGATTTATTTATATATGCCTGTAAGAACTGGAGTACAGGCCAGAGGTGCAGTTGTGTGTGTGTGTGAGAGAGGATTCACCAGAGACAGAGTGGGGAGTAGAACAGGCAGATGGACTGAAATACACAGCTGAGGGGAGCAGAAAGCAGGACAGGAGAGGTCTGCTGCACCGCGTGGGTCAGCTCCCTGGCTAGTTCTATAGCCAGGGATCAAACTCCTGCTGCAGTGGCTGCTGCTGTGGCTAGCTTCGTAGTGCTGCAATTTAACCCTTGCACTACCAGGGAGGCCCTTAGTTTCCATATCAAAGCAGCATGTGTTTCCACCTCTGGAGAAAGTTGCACAGCAAGGCCAGTCTATGCAATTAGCCGAAATCAGGCTTGGGCTTCATCTGTGGTACCTGCACCTCTCTATCCTCCTTACATCATAGACAGCAGAGAACTGCCCCTCCCTTACACTCCTCTGATCCAGCGGTCAGCCGGGTCCTGCACTAACTCCAAGGAGCTGTCAGGGTCAAAGGCCGCCACAGCTATGGACAACTCTCTGGGGTAAATTAGGATTTAGATAAACACTGAGAGCCAGGGAAGGCAGTATCAGTTAAGAGCATCTAAGACCCAGTTTATCTTTCTGGAATAAAAATGAACTAAATTGGGATAGAATAGGATCCTGCCCACACATTTTTGTTTTTTGAGCTTTAAGAATACGGTTGAGAAAAGTTTACGAAGCCTTGGTCCACAGAATCCTGTTGGAAGATAATACAGAATCTCACTGACAGTGTGGAAACTGTAGGGAGAATTGGGGTAGGTGTAACTGGGGTCTGATGAGAATGACAAGATGTTTTGATTTTATTGCTAGTGATAAAAGGGAAATGATGTCCAGATCATCTTACCTTACATTTTTTGTAAGAAGGAAAGATTCAAATATTATAGCATGAATTATTCATGAATTTTGTTATTTATGTGTAAAGGTGGACATAAATTATAGACTTTCACAAAAGACATTCATGAGGGAATATTGTTTGTGATTTCTTCTATCCCAATCTTTGAAACTTATTTAAATTAAAATAGATGGAACCATAGCATTCCCTGAACCCCTCATGCCCTGTCACTAACCACAGCCCAATTTCGTACTTGCATCCCCATCTCTCTTTTTTTTTTAAGATTTATTTATTTATTTATACAAGCACTGGGTACAGTCAGAAGCACAGGAGGGCGAGAGGATTTACCAGAGTCAGAGCGGAGAGCAGAGCAGGCAGACTGACGAAGTACACTGCTGAGGGGAGCAGCGGGCAGCAGGAGAGGTCTGTACGCCATGTGGGACCCTCGCCCAGCAGCTGGGGATCGAACCAGCGCTGCAGAGGCTGCGGGCAGCTTTGCAACCCAGCGCTCAACCGCTGCGCCACCAAGGAGGCCCGCATCCCCATCTCTTTCTGCCTGAACCTCCTCCTTACAATCCGATCTCAGAGACAGTGTGCACAGGAAGGGAGCCTGGGCCTGAGCCAGGAAGCCTGGGTTCGAAGCCCACTCTGCTGTTTGTCTCAGGGACTCATTCTCATCTGTCCAGCAAGGATTTCATGACATAGCACAGGCCTGAGAGCTGTGTCTTCACTTAGTGTCAATGCAAATTATTTATCACCATCATCATACTCTCCCCGGAATCTTTCATTGCTAGGGCCCAGGCCAGGCCGCTGTGGGATGGCAGCCGGAGAACAGAGAATGATGAGGACCCTTCCTAAGGCTTTCACCCTTGCAACTAGCGGGAGTAGCTCTGTGGGAATGGCTGAGTCTGGCCTCTCTCAACACAGCTGTTTACAGCAGCTGAGAACTTGCAGGGATAGGAATGTTCCAGAAGTGTTCTGAATTTGCTTGACTGAATCGTCCCTGTATGTGGGTTTGGCCTGGCCTCTCCCCCCACTCCTGTTTCATCTAAGGGCACCTGTGGCTGAGGAGGTGCTGTTGTCCCAAGGCTGTCCTGTTCTTGGTGTGGGAAAGAGCCATCACATTTGGTTGATGGCAAATTGTTGGGAATAAAAGTTTCTCAAGTTTTACAGCTAAGAAACAAACCTGGCACCACAGAATTACTTATTTAGCAAACACTTTCAAAGCACTTATTCAGTAGTAGGGGTTGTTCTAGTTCCCGAGTTAAGTAGTTATTATCCCCATTTTACAGATGAGGCAATAGAGGGACAGGAACTGCCCAGCTAGTGAAGTGGCAGAACCAAGCTTCAGACCCCAGAATCTTCAGGGTTCCCCCAGAGAAACTGAACCAATAAGGGTTGACTTAATTGTGGGGTTGGCAAGTCTGGTGTGCAGGAGCTGATATAATGAGGCAGGTTTTCTTTTTCCTCAGAAAAATCTGTTTTTCTTTTAAGCCTTTTCCATTGATTGTATGAGGCCCACCCACACCACTGAAGAAAATCTCCTCAGTCAACTGACCGTACATGTTAACCACAAATACAGAAAACCTTCCCAGCAACACTTACAGATGAGTGTTAAATTGACTAACTGGGTAAGACAGTCTGGCTAGGATGACACAAAACACCTAACTATCCAGGAGCCATGCTTTCAAACACCACCCCTCATTGAGACCGTTACTTGTTGAGTATAAGGTTTACAATAAACTGAAGAATTTAGCCATGGAACTATTCTGTTCTGTGGAATAGGAAGTTAAGACGCAGCACTATGAAGCTATCAGCAGCCACTGCAGCACAAGTCTGATCCCCGGCCGGCCAGGGAGCGAACTACATGGCACAGCAGACCTCTCCTGTCTCGCAGGCTGCTCCCCTCAGCAGTATTTCAGTAGATCCGCCTGTTCTGCTACCTTCCTTGTCTCTGATGAGTCCTCTCACCCCCTGCATCTCTGGCCTGCACCCCAGCTCTTGTATACATAAATAAATAAATCTTTTTAAAAAAAACAACAAAATTTTGCATGCTTAAAATAGAATTTGGACTTCTTTATTCATCCTGTATCTTCTGGCACAAAATATTGCTCAGGGTAAGTGTTCAGCAGATAATACAGAAAGAATGACTGAATGATTTAGATGATATTTCACAGGACTTTTCAGCCACTTAAGACCTCTGACTCCCCATTTAAATTTAAAATCATTTGACCCAAGTGAGGTTGAGGGTTAATGAATGACTAGATTCTCTTGAAAACAGGAGAATTTCTGCATTCTGAATTGAACATGTCACCTCTCACCCCCAGCATCTGTCCATCTTCATTGGCTCACCAACGTTTTTTGGGTCTTTCGCCACCCAGACTTCTTGTGAATGTGCCTCCCGCACATTAGCCGAGCCCCATCCCCAGCCACACATCTTTGTGTCACTTCTGTGTCTGTTTACAGGCAGCCCCTTTGTTGATTTCAAATCTGCCGTGGGCTCACTCTGGTTTCTCAGGCCCCAGTCTTTATTCTCCTGCTTTTGTCTGGTCCAGTCCCTCCCTCTCTCCGTCTCCAGGGCATGATCCGCTATTGGTGGGGAAGTCGCAGCCTCCTTTCTCATTTTTACCACTTCAGCCAAATTTCTGTCTGTTATGAAATCGAAAAGCAGCCCCAGTTTTTAATTTAGTGTCACTTTGCTCGTTTTCAACTCTTGTGAAACTCAACTTTGATGAAGTTTGCCAAGTTCACAATACGCATAAAAATGATGACTTTTGGGAGGTTGGGTGTGAGTGTGTATTTTAAAAACATTTTTATTTTTTAAGCATTTTAATGAAGTGTAACATATGTAGAAAAGCATGCAAACCACAAGTGTCTAGTTTAATGAATTTTCGCAAACCAAACAGATCCACGCACTTGGCACCAGGTCAAGAAACATGACCAGTACTCAAAGCCCCCTCCACACCCCCATCACCTCCTCCAAGGTCACTGTCCACTGTCCTGAATTCTGCAACACAGACCAGCTTTGCCTACTTTTGGACTTCCTACAAATGGAGCCAGAGCAGGTACAGTCTTTCAAAAGTGGCTTCTTTTGCTCAGTGTTGTGGTGGTTGTATTTACTTTGTTCATTTTCTCTTTTTCATCGCTATAAAGCATTCCATTGTGTAACTGTACCAGAATTCATTTACCCCTTATGTTGTCAGAGGACATGTGGGTAGTTTCCAGCAGGCTCTCCTGAATAGTGCTGCCATGAACACATGAATCCGTGTCTGTTGGTGAATATAGGTGTGTTTCTGCATTCTTAGGAGTGAAGCAACTGGGTCTAGTGGAGTAGGTTGTGCCAAGTAATAGGATTAAAGGTAAAAAAAAAAAAAAAAGACATTGTGGTAGGCAATTCTGTGATCAACTCTAGGGTTTTTAGAAACCCTAAAGGCTGTTATAATATTGGAAGTCAGTTTCAAACTTACTCTTCAGCAAAAATAGAACTTTAAGCTGTGTGTGCCACAGTAGCCCACCAGTTGAAAAAAAAAGTTAGGCTAGTTTTACGGAATTGTCTATAAAGCAACTGGTTGATTGGCTAAAAGGAAGGTTTTACAATTCATGATTATGCTTCAGCTTTAGTCTGTGATGGCCATTTCCTTACTCCTGTTCTTAAGGGAAAGATGAGGATCAGAGTATAATTGCAGCATTGCTCCAAAGATCATTCTGGACATGTCCAGAAAACCTTGGGAAAGATTAGCCAGTGATTTTTATTCTATTAACTATTTTGTACACCTCGTTTTGGTCAAATAGCAATCTCGAATTTGGTTTCTGTGGCCTAAAAAATTCCTCAAAAGGTGTCAGCTTAGAATCCCAGAATTCAGATGCCTCACGTGGCCATTAGAATGATACCACATGTCCCAATTTTGTGGAATTCTGAACCGACTTAGAAGCTGGATGATAATGGAAATAACCTCTGCAGCTACTGGAAAACAATGTTGAGGCAGAGATACAAGCAACAGCCTTCAGATTATGAAGCAAAGGCAGCCCCCCCATCTCCGTGGCCGGCCTTTGCTGCCCCAGGGAGATGGCCAAAATGACTGGCCAGTGCAGGTCAAGGGCAGAGATTTAGGCCTAAGACTGGCTGTTAGTAATGAGACCAGCATAGTCCAAGGAGATGGCACGGGGCTCGGGGATTCCTAGCTTGGCTCCACCGTATGAGGCATATCCCAGCCAAGTTGTTGCTGAGGAAGATTTTTTTCCTGTCCGGTGGCTGGTCCTCAAATAAGCAAGAAAGTGAGATCAGATGTGACGATGCTTGAAGACCCAGATTTACTGCGCAAACTCTATGTCCCTTAAACAAATATTTCATATCTTTTTATAATATAGAATTTAATTTTGTACTTAAAAACATATAAATTATGTTCCAGTATGTAATTAATTTTGAGACCACCTGTAGAGCATTCTGTTAATACAGCTAATGTACTCTTCGCTTGTTCCATTCGAACCCTTGTCCACGTGCTTACGTAATTTTTGTAGATTTATAATCACTTTCCATGTCACTGCCTAATTTAGAAATGCAAACTTTTAAATGGCTGCCTGCCGTCCCATCAGAGTGTACCCTATTCTATTTAAACAGTTACATCTGGGCCTCCCCGGTGGCGCAGCGGTTGAGCGCTGGGTTGCGAAGCTGCCCGCAGCCTCTGCAACTCCAGTTCGATCCCCGGCTGCTCCCCGGCTGCTCCCCGGCCACCAGAGGAGGGTCCCACATGGTGCGCAGACCTCTCCTGCCGCCTGCTGCTTCCCTCAGCAGTGTACTTCGGTCCTTCTGCCTGCTCTGCTCCCTGCTCTGGCTCTGGTGAGTTCTCTCACCCTCCTGCACTTCTGACTGTGCCCAGTGCTTGTATAAATAAACAAACAAACAAATAAATAAATAACTCTTAAAAAAAAAAAGAAAAGAAATTAAAAAAAATAAAAAAAATAAACAGTTACATCTGATTTAGAAAACATTTTAGCTAGTGTTAACTTCTTTGTGAACATTACAAATATGATTTTATTATCAGCTGATTGTGTTTCTGAGAATTGAGAGTCTCTTTAAAAACAAGGTTTTAGTGTAGGGGATGCGATTTTATCCATAATATTATCAGCTGTCCATAATAACTGACAGTTTTCACATAGAGAAATGCATGCTAATTCCTCGACTTAACTTTGCTCCTGCTTTCAACAATGTGAATCTCACCTTTAATGAAGTTACTTGCTTCACACGTTCCACCAGGAAATGCTTTCTAATCAGACTTAGTTGACTAGCTGGTCCCTGAAAGGTCCATGCAGGGGGCCGCAATGCCGGAGCCAACCAGGAAGCCCATCTGGGGGGCAGGAATGTGGATACCTGCCTGGAGGATTCAGGCGGTGCGCCTCCCCCCTCCCCCCCATGAGTCTCTTCTCAGACAAAGAACCCCTACCTGCCCCACGAACCTTTTCGCGCCCTACAAACTTTTCCCGCCCACCTGACCTCTCCTCACCCTATAAACCCTGCTTCCCCCTGACAACGTGCGCGACTCCACTGACCCCCGCCTTGGGTCTGTGAGATCCGCCCGGGAGCAATAAACTTTCCCTTCCCCCCCCAAGGAAACTTGGCCTGGCTCTTCTTTACCTCGCCGTACCTTTCATCTTGGTGCCGCAAACCCGGGAAGGCCGTGTCCCCTGGCGCCGGGGCCGCCTTCTCGTCCCTGGGACCTCTCCTCTCCATTGCAGACACCTCACACCCACCACCGGCCTTAATCCTTGGGGTAAGTCACTGCTTGACCCTCCTTCCTGGGAGGCCCTCGCCTCTGGCTATTCGGCTCCTCTCCTGACTCCCGTACCGTACCGTGGTTGGCTGTTCCGTAAACCGTGGGCCCACGTCAGCCAACTCCCGTACACCTAGACCCTGGATCTGGGGATGCCCTTCCAGACTAGGTGCCCGAATCCTAGGCGCAACCGAGCGGTGGAGACGCCCCCCTCGCTTGTCTGCCTCCGTTCCGAAGGCCAGGACCGAATCGGGGGACGCCGCGATTCGGGGCCTGCGCCCCCGACGGCCAGTTCAGGTTCGTGGGACGCTGCGTCCTGACTCTGTGCCCCCGTTAGTTGGGAAAGGAGCCGACTTAGTCATGGGGTCCGCAAATTCCAAGCCGAGCCCGGCCACTCCACTGGGATGCCTTCTCTTAAACCTCAATCCGTTGGGACTTAGGCCGGATAGACGCCCTAAGCGTCTGGTCTTTCACTGCAACACTGCATGGCCTCAGCATCAATTAGACAATGGTTCCCACTGGCCCGAGCATGGCACTTTTGACTTCTCGGTCCTTACAGACCTACACAATTTCTGTCTCCGCAATGAAAAGTGGTCAGAGATCCTTTATGTCCAGGCCTTCTTTCTCTTGCGCTCCCGTCCCTCCTTCCTTAAAACTTGTCACACTTTCCAGGTTTTACTTGCCCTCGACACCCCAACCTGGTCTGACAAAGTCTCCTCCGCAGGTTCTCTTAGCACCTCATTCTCCGACTCTCCATCCGCCTTCACTGATCCTCCTGAAACTCTCACTTCACCTCCTACTGCTCCCCACCCTCCTCCTTATCCTGGAC
Source organism: Talpa europaea (assembly GCF_964194135.1). Classification (NCBI taxonomy): domain Eukaryota; kingdom Metazoa; phylum Chordata; class Mammalia; order Eulipotyphla; family Talpidae; genus Talpa; species Talpa europaea. The sequence goes on from NC_140072.1 coordinate 14,247,434, forward strand.
AAGAGGAACATCCAGTACTAACTGAAAAACTCCCACCCCCCAACCCCCCTCTCACCTCCAAGCCACCAGCTAGACCGGCCTCTTGTGTGTCCTTTGAGGGAGGTTGCTGGGGCAGAGGGCGTTGTCCGGGTCCACGTTCCTTTCTCTCTCTCTGACCTCTCTCAAATTGGATCTTTCACAAATAACCCCACAACCTTTATCAAGGAATTCCTATACCTAACCGAAGGAGGATCGCTTGATCGGCAGTTCTGGGCCACAGTCGGCCACAGTGCGCTGCACCCAGGTGCCAGCACGTTCACCTCCTCAGACGTGGTGACCTCTCCGGGGGTACCACACAGTTCGGAGCACGGAGAAGAGACTCGTGGGGGGAGGGGGAAGGCGCATCGCCTGAATCCTCCAGGCAGGTATCCGCATTCCTGCCCCCCAGGTGGGCTTCCTGCTTGGCTCCTGCATTCCGGCCCCCTGCATGGACCTTTCAGTCACCAAAGAATTTGTGTAAAAGTAGAATTAATTTGTCTGAAGTAATCTATCACTATATACAGGAAGAGCAATGCTAATTTGGAGGGCACTGACTGACTTTTGTAAAGCTGGGTTTTATCAATGAATTTTATAAGATTGCATTACCTCTTGCTAGCAGATAGCACCTAAGATTGCTGTTGTGAAAGAAAGATCTCCATGTTGCAGGGCGATGAAACAGAGACAAGGAACTTCCCATACCTTGTTAAGTCCTCACTCTCTGGGAATAGCAAGCAAATAGCCAGGAACTGGAAAGGCTGGACCAGCCTGGTGAGAGTTTGCTAACCATCTAATAGCCGGACTGGCCTTGCAAGGAGCTGTTAATGGAGATGCCCTTGCCCCTCCTCTCAGCCTGGCCTGTCTTTCCCAAGTGGCCTGCAAGAGGCCATGTGATTCCCAGGAAGCGTTTGCTTCCTGGCATGGGTTGAATCCTGACTACTCCTTTCTGGCGTGAAAGACCTTGGGCAATGCCCTTTCACCTCCCTCCTCAGTGTCCTTGTGATTTAAATGGATATTACTCTCTTCCTCCCGGGCTTGTGAGGAGGGTTAATGGGATAACTTGCTCAGAGCCTGATGGGGACGTGGGAAGCACTCAATGGAGTCAGTTCTCTAGGTACCAAGTTAGGTGCTTTGAGATATATAAAGGTGTATAATGATATCGTTAAAGGTCCATGGTCATCAAATAAACAGGCTGATCACTGGTGCAGAGACAACAGAGAGCACCTAAGAAGTTCAGTCAAAATGCTTTCTCTGTAGAATGAGAAGAGTACATTCTGACAGCTTTGCTGATCCAGGAAACCTAGGCTGCGTTGCTGCTCAGACTGTCACAGTTTCTTACCAGCCCAAACCAGCAGACCGGCAGTTTGACATTATCAAAATTAAAACACACACCCTTTAATCCAGCAGTACCACTTCTAGCAATGGGGAAACAAATAACTCAGGGAGAAAAAGAGGGCAGGTCATTGCTCGGCAGGTCATTGGGATTCCAGGTCAGCGGAATGGATAGGATGCATTTATGAACTTATCTCCCTCTTTTTCTCCCTGAGTTATTTGTTTGCCCATTCCTCCTTCCCTTGTAAATAAACCTTCTATCAACCTTTTGTGTATGTCTGCAGTTTAGCATTAGTGAGTCCCCTTTAAGCGCACGGGTGAGGACCCACAGTCAGGCATCCCGTTTTGTAACAGGGTGGTCCCCAGGAAAGGGGGAGGTTCCCTGCCCCACCCAAGGGAGGGTGGAGCTGAGCAGGAAGAGGAGAAGCTGCAGAAGAGACTGAGGAAGGAAGCAGGATGGAGCCAGGAGACCTGGAGGAGGCGCATGGAGCCTAGAGACACGTGAAGAAACTGCGCTTGTCTTTTGGTCGTGGACTGGGTGACACAGATGTGGGTGAGACCCATGGGGAGGTGACCATGGCAGTTTTTATCTTGATGTTGATTTTGCTCTTTTCCTTCCGGGCTTGTCTGGTTATTTCTGACCCTTTGCTGTGGGTCCCCACTGGAAGATGCTTTAGACTTGTGGCAGGCTTTGGGGCCTTGCTCTGGGCCAATCCCATTTGGATGGACTTTTACCCACGAGGGGACGGGTAACTTTGGGTGCTTCACTTAGAAACTAGACTCTTTGCCTTTCCTGTATTGTTTCCTAGTTTTATTAAAGTTCCTTCCCATTAAAGTCTCATATGTTTTGTGCTGATGCGGCGGATGGCAGAACCCATTTAGAATAGGCAGGTTTGCAGGGTTTGGGCTGCCCCTCTCCCTGTCCTATAACAGTTTTATATCAGGGCTGCTCTGTAACAGTATGTGCCATAAGCTGCACTTGCTGGCAGAGTCGCCCTGGAGACTCCCTACTGGTTAAAGAAGTGGGTGGCTATATTGGGAAACCCCACTTGGCAAGAAACCAAGGGACCTAGCTGAAAGTCTACGACCATAAAGAAATGAACCCTCTCTGCAGCTGAGTGAGCTCCGAGGTAGCTGCTTCCCCAGTCAGGTCTCCAGGTAGGAGCATGGCCCACCCAACGCCTGGCCCGCAGCCTGTAAGACTCTACGCAGAGAACCCAGGGCTGCTCACCCACAGAGCGCATCAGGCCATAGATGTATGTTGTTGGAAGCCTCTAAGTTTGTGGCAATTTGCTCCACACCTTCGAAAACCTGCAGTCCTGTTCGCACCCGTTTTGCCCTTGTACCCATTGCTTTCATTGGTTTGTCGTTCTCTGCCAGCGTCTTTGTTCTTCCTTCCCTCTGCTCACCCCAGCTCCTGCCGGCCAGAGGTGGAGAGTGTCAAGGCTGATGGGAGAAGTCACAGGACACCTGCGCGTCCAGCTTCAGTGGTGGAGCTCGGGCAGAGCGGAGGGAGGCTGGGCTGGGGCTGGGCTGGGGACTTTACTAGAAAGCAGGTGTGGGGGTGGTCAGCGCCCAATTAAGTGGCCTTTTTCAATGTACACAACCTATTCAGGAGGTCGTCTCACCTGCCCCACCTGCCTCACCTGCCTCACCTGCCCTGGCTGATCTGTTGTGTGTTGTTTGGGTGGTGGGCAGGGCAGGTGGAGGACACACCCCCCTTTTAGGAATACTGGGCTAGCATCTGGCTCCAGTACTGTAAACCCTTTCTCCACAGATGGAGAAGATGTGTTCCCCTCCCCCACTGACTAATTCCATATCATCTCCCTCAGAGCCCACCAGGGGAGCCCTTCACTTTCATACCTGCTCTGCCCCCAGCCCCCCACCCCTCAGTGCTCAGCTGTTCCAGCCTAGTCTCCCTTCAAGTCCTTTGCCCCAGCTCTGACATGGGCTAGAGAGTAACCTCCAGAAGCATCACAGGCTTTGAACCCCCACCCCTGTTTACACTGGTCAGCTTCAGCTGCCGACTGTGGGTCGTGGGGACAATTTTGATACTGCCCCCCTCCCTCCCAGGACCTGTACCCCAAGTGCCCCCCTGGGAAACCATGTCTTGACTTGTGGCTGGAGTTTCCATTCTTTCCTATTACTGCTCCTAAAGTTTGCCCCAAGGGGTAAAGCAGCTCTGGAAACCTGTGGGCTTAGCCTGAGGGCTTCCTGTTACCAGGTTGAAATCCCTTTGAAGCCTTCTTACCAGCTGTGCTGAGATACAGCATAGGTACCATAAAATTCACCCATGTAACGTTTAGAGTGTTAACAGAGTGGCACCCCCATCACCAGACTAATTTTAGAACATTTGTATCACCCCCAAAGAAACCTCTACCATGAACAGTCTTCCCACCGCCCCTCCCTGGCTTTCTGGTCTGATAGATTTGTCCATTCTGGATATTCCACGTAAGTGGAATCATATGTGGCCATTTGTGACTGTTGAAACCTCATTACTTCGATTAAAAGGGAAAAAAATGAATGCACTGGAGTTGAACACGTACCTTTTTTTTGTTTTAATATAAAGTCAGAGAATTTTGGAAATGACATACAGTTGAATGCTCCACTCCACCTAATGCTCCCAAAAGAGGTGCTCTGTTACCCCAGGCTTCACTCACGCCTCACCCCGGGCCCCAGTCTGAGAGGGTAGGTCTCATCATTCTGGCAGGATCTAGATGACTTTCTATTCCCAGAGCAGGTGGAAATCCCAAAGTAGGGTTATTTGAGTGGATGATTAAAGGGGAAGATGGTGAGCATTCTCCGAGCATCTGCTGCTAACCAGGCAGCTTGCTGAGTGCCTCCAAAGCAGGAGGTAAGAGAGAGCAGGAGGGGACAGAGCAGGAGGGGAGAAAGCCGTCCTTGGTGGTTGAGTCCAGTCAGGGAGGTGGCAGCATCCAACTAATGTGGGAGGGTCTGCAGGCGGGAGAATAATCCTGGATGCTGGGATACATCGGAGGTGTTTGGGCAGAATTTGGGGAAGTGGCATTCAGGCACAAGGGTGGGTGTGAAGCTGCAGGGGAGACCAAGGTCATGGCATGGGGGGAGTACTTGACTGTGGATTTGTCTGGTGTCAGAGGGGCAGCAGGAGGGGGCAGACACTGAAGGTGGGAGGGAGCAGCTGAGGACATCCCTACCCCCATGCTTTCATCTCTTCCTGGCTTTTTCCCACTGGGGGGGTATGCGTTTAGGGGAGTAACAAGAGCCCTGGGGGGTGAAAAATGAGAACTTGATTTTATTTGTGTGAACTTTGACAGACTTCAGGCCACCCTCAGTAGCTTCTCTTTCCTCATGAGAATCAAGGATAATACAGGGCAAGGTTAGAAACTGTGTGTGTGTGTGTGTGTGTGTGTGTGTGAGAGAGAGAGAGAGAGAGAGAGAGAGAGAGAGAGAGAGAGAGAGAGACTGTGTGTCTGTGAAATCGTGTGCAGAAATGCAACGCTCTTTTTCTCCTTTTAGCATGGTTTGGACATCCTTCCCTCCTCCTATTGAGGGATCCTCCTTCCTGAAGACTCTTGTTCACATCCTTCACATTCCAAATAGACAATAAATAGCACAGGAAACGCTGTCTTTCCTCTTAATTGTAGAATTTTCTGTTCTCAGAGAAGATAGGTACGTTTGGGGTTTTGCTTTTTAGTTTATGGTGAGCTTGGAGCAGTACCTGTTTTATTGTACTAAGACTGACCTGTGGTGGGGCTGGTCCATGGAATAACCCTACAGGTGAGGAGACAGTCGGGAGCTTGGGAACTGGCTCCGGGCATCTCTGTGTTTTGCAACTCCTGAGTAGCCACAGCGGACACCTATGCCAACCCTGTGACACACAGCCCTCCCCATCTGGCATCGCAGCCTGAAAGGCTAGCAGAGAGAGAGAGAGACTTGACGTTCTGGAAGGCGCGATGATGAGGGGCACCAGCAGGGTCCAGACACCTGGTAGGTGAAGGACACGTGGTTGGCCAGACAGAAGGGAAACACCTGCAAGCATCCTGTAGCTTGAGGTGCAGAGGTGAGGGGGAATGCCCGGAGGTCATCCTGGGCTCAGGTTTTGCCTTTGTACCCTCGTAATCTGTGTGACAGCAGGCCAGTCCCTACCTTCCCTCGTTGCCCTGACGCACACCTGGCACCATGTGTGGCACATGACGGGGCTCTACATGTCACTGGCCTCGAGGGGAGGGGAGGTAGAGTTTTGGCTGCAGTGAAAATGACCTGATAAGTAACACATAGCCAATAAAAAATTTAAACTATTTAAATGAATGAGAGAGTAAGTAAAAGTCCCAGAACCCCACAAGCCTAAGGTACCACCATTAGCATTTTGGGGGGCAACTCACACATCTCATTCTGTAGGTGCGCGCGTACGCGTGCACACATCCACTTTGTTTTAAATGTTGGCTTTTTTTTTTTTGCTTTAACAAAAGTTAGGCTTTTCCTCCCTCTCCCATTTCCTGTCTTTTCTGCTCCTCTTCTCCACCCCCTCACTCTCAGTGAACAGTGTAAACAAACGGGTGTTTCTACCCACATTTTACTTCATATACATTACTGTGTATGAAAAGAAATACACATGCACACAATTTTTAAAAGATTTTTATTTATGCATACAAGAGCTGGGGTACAGGCCAGAGTTGTGGGGGGGGTGAGAGGATTCACCAAAGACAGAGTAGGGAGCAGAACAGGCAGACTGACTGAAATACACTGCTGAGGGGAGCGCGGGTGAGACAGGAGAGGTCTGCTGTGCCATGTGGGTTGCTCCCTGGCTGGGGATCGAACTCGTGCCTCAGTGGCTGGTGATAGCTTCATTGTGCTGAGACTTAATTCTTGCACAACCAGGGAGGCCCCCTTTTTCGTCTCAGTTCATTACCTGACTGGGCTCTCTATGTCTGTCTGCATGAGGAGATCATGAATACATATATTGCATCTATTTCGGTGAAATGCATCATCTCTGCTACTTGCCTTTCTTATCACTACATCTTGGAAGAAGCTTTAAGCCAGTTGGTATAGATCTAGGTATATGGTAGGACGTGACATGATAGGATATTCTGTGGCATGGGTGTTGGGTGATAATAAGAAATATGTATTTGGCCTTTACCCCCAGATCTCCTAAAACCCCTATAATTTCCTGAGTGACAGGTGAGAGGAGTGTTGCACGTTATTCATCACAAGCCCTCTTCAACTGTACCTGAGCTCATGCTAATGAGGTGACGTTGGAGCTTGGGGGCTGGTTGCTAGGGGAGCCAAGCAAGTGATTGAAGGGTTGGAACCTTCAACCTCACATCCCATCCCACCTCCATAGAGCAGAAGGGGGCTGGAGATTGAGTTAATCACCTCTGGAACCTCCATAAAAACCCTAAGCGAAGGATCCTGGAGCACTCCCATACTGGGGAGCACGTGGATCACATGGAAGTGGCAGGAGGATGGTGCCCCTGGAGGGATGGAAGCTCTGTCCCCCCACCCCAACCTTGCCCTGCGTGCTTCCCTTTGGCTGTTTCTTAGTTGTACCCAGTCACAGTCAGTACAGAGTGCACAGTTTTGTGAGCAGTGCAAGCAAATCACTGAACCCAGGAGGGCTTCATGGCAACCCCTGATTATAGTCAGTTGGTCAGCAGTACAGAAGACAGCCTGGGACTCAGGACCCATCTGCTGTGGGAGCAGCCTTTAGGGGACTTTCCTTAGCCTGGGGGATCAGCACTAGCCCTGGAGAGAGTATTATTGAAAGTAGAGACAGCCTTTCTTTAGCTAATGCACAGGCTTTTCGAGCATTCCCTGTGCGTGAACACTCAGTTGTCTCCAGTTTGATGCTCGTCTTTGGTCCCCCTGGCTGTGCAGCAGGAGCGCCCTCTGCACGCCTCCCTGCTTCCGTGTGTGTGGATAGAGTCCTAGGAGTGGAATTGCTGATGAGATGAGATCTTTTCAAAATTTTAACAGAACTCTGCAGACTTTCCCAAGAGGGTGTAATAGTTCACGATTCCTTCAGCAAGGCCCTCACAGCCACTCCCAGCCCAAGGCCACTCCCACCCTGCTTCCCCCAAGTCTCATCAAAGCCAGGTTTTACCTCGGAATTTTTGCCAGTCTGATGCCCACTTCCATCGCCATGAAGCAGAGCCCGCCGTTCCTTTCCTTTGCATCTCCTGGATGGTTATGGGGCATCTGGGCGTGCGCTTCTGTGTCACTTGCTGGGATCCTATGTCCACCTTTCTCTGGTTGTATTTTTCCTATCAGTTTGTAAAAGCTCTCAGCTGTCGTATGCGTTGTACCTGTGGACCCAGGCTAGTCATTGTTTACCATATGACCTTATTTCTATATCATTTACTGTACAATTTTTTTTTTTTAATTTTGTAAAGTCAGAAATTTCTTTTCTGGCTTCTGGTGCTCCAGATTGAGTTAAGAGTTTTCACCTACTCCTGCATTGTACATGTGGTTTCCTGGCTTCTAACACTTTTTATTGTTTTGTGTTTTATACTTAAATACATAAATTCCAAAATGAATTAAAGATTTTGGCATATGCTATAAGGGAGAGAATAGCAACCTAATTTTCCTCCACATAAATAGTTAATGATGCCAGCCCTGTTTATTAAGTAAATCATTTTCCCTTGCTAAATTGAAAGGTCACTTTTGTTGGATTTAATGGTAGTCTGCTGGCAAGCAAGCAGTTTATGCTGCTCCAATCATCCATTTGTCTGATCATATGCAGATGCCATATAGTTTTAATTATTATAATTATTGTCATTTCATATAGCATCTTTGGATACTACAGTATTCCTTCTCGTGATTTCCTTGACTCTTCTCAATTCCATCATTATCCATTTCAAAATAAACCCACTGTGAATTCCAATGGAAATTGGAGGGCATTTATATATTAATTTTGAGAACTGGCATTTTATGATACCAGCTCTTCCATCTAAGAGTGTATTTGTTCCATTTTGCTTAGATTCCATTTTATGTATATACTTTGAGAAGTTCTGTAAGGATAGGGGACTTTCTTAGTTTTGTGAGTAAAACTGTATTGAGATATAATTCACATACTGTAAAATTCACTCATTGTAAGTGTATAATTCACCTATTATTTGTGTACTTTGAGTTGTGCAGCCATCATGCAATCTAATTTTAGAAAATCTCCATCACCCCAAAAAGAAAATACACCCATCTGCAGTCACTCCCCACTCCCCCCCCCCCCAGCTCTAGGCTGCCAGTAAAGATAATGGATCAAAAGAAAGAGTCTTTTTAGTGTCTTTTCTGAACTGTTCTTAGTGTTTTATTCTTGATGCACAAGTGTTTTCCACTACTGTAAGACATCTTTTACTGTTTCTATTCCTAGCTGTCTGACTGCTAGAATAGGGGGAAAAAATTGATTCTATTTGTAATCTCTTAGCTTACCAATTTTCTCAGACTTTCTAGGCATATAGTCATAACATTTCTCTCTCTTTTTTCCATGTTTATACTAATGATTCAATTCTAATTGCACTCTTATTCTCTCAATTCACTTACTGAAAGAAATTGAGAACACTTTAATAATTGTGGTCAGAGAAGATATCCCTGCTTTATTCCTGATGATAATGACTATGAGTTGCCATCAAAGTGCATTTTATTGGCCACTCCTGATGTGCTGGTCCAAATACCGGAAATGCATGGAAAGTCCAAAGCGTCTGGTTGAGCTCATGGGTTGCCCACCTGAGTCATTTTCAGAAATGTTCCTTCCATTTTTCATATTATAATACTATCCATGTGATTGATTACTTGGTAGTTTACTTTAAATAGAGTTACCCTTTTAAAATTTTTAAAGGAAACATAGCAACACCACTAATGGAAAGAGATAGTAACTAGAAAAATGTGGTAAATACAGTGAAAGTCAATCAGTGTTGTTAAATTCCAGTTGGGAACTAGACTTCGCTCTTCCCTTTGTTAAAAAGGGACATTAGCAGTTTCTTGGTATTAGAAGATGCATGCCCGCCAGCTGAGATGTTTTCCTTAATGTCATCAGAAGTATAAAAAGAACTGGAAAGAAAACACCTCCTCACAGTTCAGTGTCATTCAGTCTGAGTACCAGTACTTCCTAACTTTGGGATGTTTTGGGAAAGTTGAGGGGAGAGAGATAGGGAAATATGAATCTGGCTTAGGTGATGGCTGACATTGGGGTGACCTATTCAGAGAAGAAATATTTAGACACCTTCCTGACCATTACCAGCTAAAGGATGTATGAGACATCCTTGCTTTCTCAAAAAGCATAATTTGGATCACCAGATGTAAATTTACAACTGGACCATATCACTTTAACAGTCCACAGAATTGTAATCACTAAGTTAAAATTTAATGGTGTTTTCTCTATCTTTTATTGATGTTTGCTCTGTCTTAAATAACAGCCAATGGAAAAATATTTCTGCAAAACTGCAGTCAAATGTATGTCTTGTTTCCTGCTTTCCTTAAAAGGTAATCTGATACCTCCCTTCAAAAATGATCTACACAGAGAGCAGATCTGCTTTCTCTAAAGCATTTGGCTGAAACCTTTTGAATGTTTGGCTGGATGGACTCGAGCAATGAATTATTTGGGTTTCAAAAGACTTTTCCTGGTGGATGAACCAGAGCCTCCCTTTTATCCAACAATAATAGTTTCCTTTCCCCAAATCATTTCCCCCTTTGTCTGGGCTTCCAGGAGCCTTAGCAGGAAATGTAATTCCTACTGATTTGTAGCTCTTCTTTTTCAGATTTCCCTTTAGCAATCCTTTTAAAATGTTTTTGTTGGTTTGTTTGTTTGAATATTTATTTATTTATTTATACAAGCACTGGGTACAGTCAGAGGAGCAGGAGGGCGAGAGAATTCACCAGAGCCAGAGCGGAGAGCAGAGCAGGCAGACTGACAGAGTACACTGCTGAGGGGAGCAGCGGGCGGCAGGAGAGTTCGCGCCATGTGGGACCCTCGCCCGGGGCCGGGGATGGAACCAGCGCTGCAGAGACTGCAGGCAGCTTCGCAACCCAGCGCTCAACTGCTGAGCCACCAGGGAGGCCCTGTTTTGTTGTTTTTAAGGCAACTTTGTTAGGGGCAATTTACATGCAATAGATGTAACCATTTTCAGTGTGCATTTCCAAGAGTTTGGACATTTTTGGACAATCTCTACTACAACCAAGAACTTGATCCCCAAAGTTCCCTCCTCCTTCTTTAAATACAGATCAGGTTTGCAAATCACGACCGATTAGCTAAATTCAGTTTTTGTTCAGTTTTGCTAGTTTTTGTGGGGCCAGCAAGCCACCAGTGGTTATAACATGTAGTCCTTTGTCACCAGCTTCTTCACTTGGAGTGATGTTTCCAACATCTGTGATGTAGCGTGAGTCAGTGAGTCAGTAGTGTGAATCACTTCTTTCTATTGCTGAATATTACATTGTATGGGGATGCCACATTTTCTTCATTCGACCATTGCTAGACATATGGGTTTTGGGTTTTTGGGGTTGTTTTTTTTTTTTTAGCTATTATAAATAATGCTGCCATGAATATTTACATGCAAGTTTTTATGTGGACTTATGCTTTCATTTCTCCCCGGTATATACTTTTTTTTTTTTTTTTTTTTTTTTATAGAGGCATGCTTTATTTATTCGTTTGCTGGTTTGTTTGTTTGTTTTGTTTATACATGCACTGGGTACAGTCAGAAGTGCGGGAGGGTGAGAGAATTCACCAGAGCCAGAGCGGGGAGCAGAGCAGGCAGAAGGACCGAAGTACACTGCTGAGGGGAGCAGCGGGCGGCAGGAGAGGTCTGCACGCCATGTGGGACCCTCCTCCGGTGGCCGGGGAGCAGCCAGGGATCGAACCGGCGCCGCAGAGGGCGCGCGCAGTTTCGCAACCCAGCGCTCAACCGCTGCGCCACCGGGGAGGCCCTCTCCCCGGTATATACTTTAGAGTGGAATTTCTGGGTAGTATCATAACTTTATAGCTTTTTGAGGAACTGCCAAATTGTTTTCCCAAAGTGGCGTATTTTATATTCCCATGAGCAGTGTGGGAGAGTTCTGTTTCTCTCCACATCCTCACCAACACTTGTTAATATCTGCTTTTTTTTAATCAGAACAATTCTGCTGATAAGTGCTGCTGTGTGGTGGTTCTTATTTGTACCTCCCTGATTAATGGTGCTGAGCCTAATAGTGTGTTTATTTGTATCATTTTGGTTGAGTGTCTCTTCAAATTTTGCAAATTTGTATTGTGTTGTTTATCTGCTTACTGAGTTAACAGAGTTCTCTTGATAGTCTGGGAATAAGTGCATTGTCAGATAAATGTTTTGCAAATGGTTTATCCCAGTCTGTGACTTGCCTTATCATTTTCTTAATGTTATCTTTTGAAGAGCAAAAGCTTTAAATTTTGATAAATTTCATTTATTAATGAAACTTTTTTGTCCCAACCCAAGGTCCCAAAGACTTTTTCTTATGGTTTATTCTAGAAGCTTATAGTTTAGCATTTGTTATTGGGTCTATTACCTATTTTGAGCTCATTTTTTTTTTCCCCTCATGCATTTCCATTTGCTTAGCATCATTTGATGAAGACTACCTTTTGTCCATCCCAACTCTCTCAAAAATTAATTGATTATATATAATATATATAATATTTAATAATAATATTTCTGGACATTCTTATATGCCCGCCATATATTTGTCTACTCTTAAACTAAGACTACATTACCTTGATTACTGTAGCTTTACAGTAAGTCTTGAAATCATGATATAAGTCTTCCAGTTCTGTTATTTTTTAAATTTTATTTTTTTGCATAGAAGATCTGGGGTGTAGGGCAGAGGTACAGGGCAGGGATGGGGGAGGGTGATAGTGAGACACAAGAGATCTGCTGCGCCATATGTGGGTTTGCACACTGGGTGGGGATCAGACTCAGGCCATAGCAGTGATAGCACTGAGACTTAACCCCTAGGCCACCAGAGAGGCCTCCAGTTTTGTTATTTTTCAAAACTGGTTTGCCTATTCTAGGCTCTATGGGTTTCCACATACATTTAGAATTAGCTTATCAATAGGTATAAAAAGGCCACTCAAATTTTGATTGAGGATGTGTTGAATCTATAGATCAAATTGGGGAGAATTGACACCTTAAGAGTGTTGAGTCTTCCAACCCATGAATGTGTTATGTTTAATTTATTTAGTTAGCCCTAATTTCTCTCAACAATTTTGTATAGTTTTCATTGTATGGGTTTTGCATATATTCTATTTAAGTAATCGTGTTTTGGGATGCTATTATAAATGATATAATTGTTTTAATTGTATACACTGTCATATTCTCAAGGAGCTGTGTATCATTTGATGAACAGCAAAGAATCACACAGAATCAGAAGGAATAGGATGGAATGGGTAGAGGGGGTGTGAGGATGCTAGTGGCAGGCACTGGAGCACCTTCATTCCACTGGGCCAGACCCTGGGACGCAGAGACCACAGCTGATAGGGAACCAGGCAGACGCAGTGATAGGAGTGTGGACACAGCTGGTACGTTCAGGCTGGTGGTGGCAGCTGAGGGACCTCAGACACAGATGGGCAGGCTGGACTCCCTGGAGAAGGCAATAGGCAACAACAAGGAAGGGTGTGCCAGGCGACCGGGAGTGAGATAGTAGGCCCTTAGCCAAACAGGGACTAGCACAAGGAATCAGATACCTAATTGGGAGTCTGGAATCTGACCCTCAGCAGGGAAGGGTTGGCACATACTGTCAGCAACAATAGCACTGGGTGTGCTAACCTGAAACCTTGGTATGTTGGACTCTAGTGCCTTAGACACCGTCTTTGTCCTGGGCTGGGGAGTGGAGGAGGCTGCCAAAGCCCAGGAGCTAAGAGAATCCAGCCAGCCCTTCTGGGAAGTAAGAAGAGGGAAATAAATGTTAAATATTTATAAACGTAATTGGGTGTCTGTCATCAATTCCAGTTCCACCTCCTTTGTAGCATAAGCGGGTGAACAAGAAAAGGAGGAAATGCTGGCATTCAGGGTGAAATTACCTGGGCAGCCCACCAGGCTTCCCATTGCTCCCATATACTTGCTTTCATGAGATGTAGACTTATTCATCCCTTTTATCAGCAGTCACTCAGCAGGTGCTCCCCAGCCCAGCACGGCTCCAAGGAAAGGCTCATTACCTCTTTTTGTTTACGTGAATGAAGGTGTATCCACTTTTTCAGACTCAACACCAGGGAAAGCCTTTTGAACCCTAGACAATTGATTGCTCCATCTCTCTAACCATTCATTCTAGAAGGGCGCAGCCAGACGGGCAGGGTTGAAGGGGGTACTCTTCTGTTCCTGCTTGGCAGCCATTTGAGAAGAAGCTGCCTTGTTTGAAGCCTGGTGAATAGAAAGGAGGAAGGGCCTTTCACTCTTGCCTGTGGCCGTGGCCCCATCATTTGCTGTTTTCATTGAGGATGTCGTCCTTGCTGCTGACTTAGTCCCTGAGTGGGAGGTGGCAGGTCCTTCACTGGGATGGGAGTCACCGGAAGAGGAGCCAGGTGGAGACTGAATGTGATGAGCTTAGTTTCAGATGTGATGAGCGTGAAGAGCCTCAAAGGAGAGATCTGATAGGCCATTAGATGTGCAGGTTAATGGTGGTTAAATCAATGTCCAAGAGACTCTCACGTGCAAGCGAACTGCCTGCCCTGGTACAGACTTGCCCAGAGAGCACATTTGCCCCTGCTGTGCCCCCAACTAGGGATGTTGTCGATTCCATAGCCATTTTATCATAAAAATATGATGCAATCATTTTACAATCAAGTAGTAGAGAGGGATTGAATTCCGCTGCGGTTCCCGTTCGCTGAGACAGCAGCAGTTGTTTAGTGAATAACCTTCTGAGTGTTTATGCAAAAAGCTTATTTATATGTGAGATTTCATATCTATGAATATATATAGTGACATTTTATATTCCTATATATTTTTATATATGTAATCTATCAATATGCAAGTAGGGACACATACCTGTTCTGTAAACTAGTCATGTATTTTACTAGTTTTAATGTAAGTTAATATAATTAATGTAAATTATAGTTTCTAGTAATATATCTTAGATAAACTCCATGTGAACAAGAGCCACATGATCTTTTTCAGTGACTTCATAGCCTTCAATATTCACTTGTGAGAATATACCATTACTCATTTAAACAATCCTCATATTGACAGATCTTAAGCTTGTACTCAAAAGTTTTGCTATTACAAACTACAATGCAGCAAAACACACAGAGAATACATTTTTGTGCAATGGCCCCGTGTTTTTCTTTTCTTTTTTTTTTTTAAATTTTTGTGTAGAAGGACTGGGGTACAGGTCAGAGGGGCAAGAAGTGAGAGGATTCACCAGAGACTAGAGAGGGGAGCAGAACAGGCAGATCCACTGAAATACACTGCTGAGGGGGGCAGCAGGCGAGACAGGGGAGGTGTGCACTCCATATTTCTTTAGAAGAAATTCTTAGATATGAAATGTGCATTGAAGTTTCCATATAGATCTTCGTATTTCCTCTATTAAGTTTGTAGCAATTGAACACCAACTAGTGGTGTAAGAGCGTGCACTCTTCTCGCACTGGTCTGCTCATTGTTGTCTTTTATCTGTGCCATTATAATAGGTTGAAAATATAATGGCTTTGTTTTCATTTGCATATTACCCATTTCTGTCCCATCCCCACCCCTTGGATGGTCTACTCAGATACTTTGCCTAATTTTCTTTCCTTCCTTCCTGCCTTCCTTCCTTCCCCTTTCTCTCTTTCTCTTTCTTTTAACATCTTAAAAGGACAGGTTTATCAGGAAAAGGAGAAAGGAAAAAAAGAGAGCCACCTGCACAGACACAGGCGGGCAGGGAGCAGAGCTGCCCTTTGCCTATTTTTTTTTTAAGATTTATTTATTTTTATACAAGAACAGGGGTACAGGCCAGTTACGTGGGAGGGTGAGAGGATTCACCAGAGACAGAGTGGGGAGCAGAACAGGCAGACTGAAGAAATACACTGCTGAGGGGAACAGCGGGCGAGACAGGAGAGGTCTGCTGTGCCATGTGGGACCCTCACCAGCCGGCCGGGATCGAACCCGCGCTGCAGAAGCTGCAGACAGCTTCACAGCGCAGCGTTCAACCACCTGCATCACCAGGGAGACCCTGCCTATTTTTTTTATTGGAGTCTTTGTCTTTCTCTTAAGATTTATAGATATACTTACGTATTAGAGATATTAATCTTTGGTTACATGTTGCAAACTTGTCATAACCAGTTTCTGCTTGTCTTTATTAAAAGTAGTTTCTGGTGTCTTTTCTGTATCAGTTTTTCACTGTTAAATAGTCATATCAAAATCAATCTTTTATGGCTTTTGTCTTTATGCTAAGAAACCCTTAACTTATCCAAAATTTATAAACATTTATATTAAACCCCCCCCCCCCATATCCTTGTGCCTGGATTTGCTCAGTCACGGCTCTGCCGGCGTCTGGTCAAGCTGTACAAGGGAAAGAAGCAGGATGGCCGGGGATGATGCTGGGATCCATGGCGAGTGTTCCTGCTCTGAGCACTCGGGGCATCCGCGCCCACAGGTGTCATTCAGAAGCCTTAGCCTCTGCGCTCCTTGACTTCTAGCCTGGCTCTCCACGCCTCTTCCTCTGGACCCCAAGGCAATCTGCTTGCTGTTCTCAGCCCACACTTGCTTACTTCTGCCTCCTGTCTTTTTTCCACCCTGGAGAATGCCTGCTTTGTTCCCCTGCCCCAGGCTTTGCACCAGGCGCCCTCACCACCAGCACAGAACTCTCTTTTGAGCAGCCTTCCTTCCCATTGCTAACCGCCGGTGACTGTGGCGAACACTTTTGTACACTCAAAGGGCCTTCCTTCATGCCACAATCCTTCATCAGGCCTTGTTCCTCCTTTCAAGCAGCATTTAACGAATCCCCTCAGGAGCCGAGTCCTTAGAAAGATAAAACATAGCCTAGGCTTTGCTGCTGAGGAGCTGCAACCTCGTAGGTATGAATTCCAACCCTCAGTTTCCGCAGCCCTAAATGAGGACAGTAATGTTTAATTATTCACAGGGTGCACATGAACTGTGTGTGAGCTCGGTGGTGTGATGCGGGGCTGCTGCTCACTTTATAGCGGAGAAGACAGGCTGCAGACCCATGGGCACAGGCCAGAGGGCCATGCCCTACCCCATCCATCCCCTTCTCCTCACCTCCTAGCCTCCTCTGCATCCATCCTCACTCCTTCCTGTTCACTGCTGAAAGTAGGTCTTCACAAAGCAGGCCTGGGGAGGGGGCGGGGTGGGTGGGGGCCAAGGTGTCACTGATTAGGCAGAAGCATTATCAGTGTGAAGTCGGGTAAAAGGTGTGAAGTCAGGTAAAAACAGTGTGGGGGAGAGAGCTGGAAGCATTATAAGCACAAGATGAAATAGCTGACATTTCTTTGAAGGAGTCATACTTCACAGAGAAAAAGTGTGTGCCCTCTGGAATCTATTTGAGTCAAAAAACGGAAGGAGACTGGTTTGTCCTCAGCCCCAGCCCTTTTAGGAAATCTTTCAGAAGGTGGCAGGATGACCACAAGACTTCCAGAAAAGAAGGAAAGTTTTTCACCTTATTTCCATTTGTTTCAATCAGTATAAAAGTATTTAGGTGATTTTAAATGATCTTTTTTTTTATTATAAAAAATATATAGGACGTGTGAAAAATTAGAGGGGAAAGCTTCAAGAATCCCATAACTCAGGTCTCATTTTTTCTGACCTGGTCTTTTTTTACGTGCCTATTTTTAAGTGGTGGTGATAGTAATACTTGCCATACTTGTTTTTATGTCACGCAGAAAGTCCTGAGTTTTTTTAAAATGTTTTATGAAATACATACAGAAAGTAGGTGTACAATTTCAGCACTAATTTGAAGCAAGCATCTGTATCACTCTAGATAAAAGATAGTGTGTTTAGGGCCCTTAGGGCGCCTCCTCCTCCAGGAAGTCCTCCCTCCGCCCAGACAGAACCACTGTCCTGACTTTCCTGGCTATCATTTCCTTCGTTTTGTCCCGTGGGTCCTCCACAAAGGGCCTCAACACTCTCATTCACCTTCGCATGTCTTTGAAGCTACATGAGTGGAATCTGGCCACATTTACTGGTTGTGTCTTGTTTCTTTCTCTCTGGTGTAGTTAGTTCATACTCATTTCATTTGAAAAGTGAAACGGTAGTTTTATTTCCCCACCCAATTTCTATTCCAAATCTAGACTTTCCCAGGTATCGTGGGTTAATTTCAGAGTAAAGAAAACACCATCTTTCCTGTTGACTTTCTCTCCCCCACCGGAAAAAGTGGGACTGAGCGTTGTCCTCGCCCCCCTTTCTGGCAGTGGGTGCTGGTCCCTTCCACTCTTTGGCTGACATTCCAGGAAGCAGCACCCTGTGGACCGCTGGAGGCCCTGGGCTACAGCTGCCTCCTTCCAAGGGAGCTGATGGAATTGTTTCTGAGGCCTGGAGACAGCTGGAGAGAGCAGACGAGGCTGAGGAATCTGCAGGGGTGAGGGGAGGAGGCAGTGATGGTGACTACCGGTCACAAAGCCTGGTGTTCCCTGGAGGAAGCCTCACTCAGGAGCCATCAGTGCGTGGCCCCCAACCCTGCCCCCTCCTCGGGCCCTGGTGGAGCTGGGCTCTCTTGGATTTGTCATACCTACTGGCATTTGCTGACCTCACTGAGTAAGGGAGCCTTTGTATGGAGCCAGGTTGCTGCCCAGACGCCCAAGACACTGTGCAGGTGTGGGCCAGTGTGCCCACCACACAGCCAGCCCGCCCTGCCCCACAGAGCGCACACACACACTGCAGCTTTGCCTCCTGACAACTGCCTGTTTCTCTCACAGCTAATCTTGTTGAACAAGTGGTCTGTGGTTTCTTGCACCCTCTTATTGCTAATCCTTTGGAATTCTGCTCTTGCCCTGGACATGCTAATGGTGCTTGCTCATTAGGTCCCACCCCGCTGGGCCAGGCCAGGTCAGATGAACCAGGGATTAAAACCTCTTACTTGATCTTAGCCTGGTAAGGTCTCACCCTGGGGAGCTATCTGCCCCTTCCCAGAAGCCAGGGACCCTGGTAGCAGCCCCTTTGTCCTCAGCTCACTTTTCTACCTTTCCCAGGATGTAGCCCTCGGTCACCATATTCACATATCAGATCAGCAGATTGGGGCTGCGTTTGCCTCCTTTTGCTCAAACTGTCCTGCAGAGACTGCCCTAGTGCTGGGCTGTCACCTTTCCAGCAGCAGAGGCGGTGGTGGTGTTCCTGATAGAGTTGCTTCACTGTCTTGCACAAACACCAGCCAGCCCTCACCCAAAATGACACCTGCTGTCGTAGATCGGACTGTGATCATCTAGCCTCTGGTTGATGGAAATGGCTTCTGGTGCAGAAATAGTTGATGGCTACTGGCCCAGGGGCCCAGTGTGTCTCAGTGTGCCCCCCATGTGCTCCTTCCTGTCCAGCTCCCTGGTCTCCAGGTCCCCACTAGTCCTTGGAGACGCCTGAGCCCCAGATAAGAGAGGGAAGGGCCACACTTTTACCTTCCCCAGTCCTTCCCCATGGCTGGCTTCTACGCCAGAACCCCTCACTACATTGGTATAAAACCCCCAGTGCCCCAAATCAGGCCCATCACTCTGGCCAGTCCTCCTGGACTCTGACCTTGGCCAGGGTTGGGGAGGAATCTAGGGAGAGTCCCAGGTTTCTGGGGGTGATTGGGGAGGGTGCCATTGGCTCGGAACAGAATGTGAAACAGCCCAGCAGAAAGGTCCAGTGGGTATTTGGATAATGTTAAATGCCCTCACTCCTTCCTTGTTAGCGGGGAATACGTTCATGCTCAGGTCCCTGTAACCTGGGAAAGCAGAGAGCTAGGTGTGCAGGACCCTGTCCTAGGGCAGGTACAGTATGGGGATGGGATGTGGGGAGAGGTGGTGATGGTGTGGGAACAGCCTTGTTCTGTTTTGCCTTTTTAACTTGTCCCCTCATTGTTAGTAGTCATTATGTAGCAGGGTGGTCCCCAGGAAAGGGGGAGGTTCCCTGCCCCACCCAAGGGAGGGTGGAGCTGAGCAGGAAGAGGAGAAGCTGAAGAAGAGACTGAGGAAGGAAGCAGGATGGAGCCAGGAGACCTGAAGGAGGCGCATGGAGCCTAGAGACACGTGAAGAAACTGCGCTTGTCTTTTGGTCGTGGACTGGGTGACACAGATGTGGGTGAGACCCGTGGGGAGGTGACCATGGCAACTTTTATCTTGATGTTGATTTTGCTCTTTTCCTTCTGGGCTTGTCTGGTTGTTTCTTTTCTGTGGGTCCCCACTGGAAGATGCTTTAGACTTGTGGCAGGCTTTGGGGCCTTGCACTGGGCCGATCCCATATGGATGGAGTTTTACCCACGAGGGGACGGGTAACTTTGGGTGCTTCATTTAGAAACTAGACTCTTTGCCTTACCTGTATTGTTTCCTAGTTTTATTAAAGTTCCTTCCCATTAAAGTCTCATATGTTTTGTGTTGATGCGGCGGATGGCAGAACCCATTTAGAATAGACAATAGGCAGGTTTGCGGGGTTTGGGCTGCCCCTCTCCCTGTCCTATAACAATTAGTGCATACAAATTGACCAGGGCGGTGGTTATGTCTGAGGAGGGGCTTGTGGTGGAAGGAATGAGGTGCAGGTACTTGGATCGTAATCACCATGGTGAGTCCCCAAGCTTGTGTCACAATTCTTCACACCTGACAGGTGATACATTCTGTGTGTGTATGTATTTGGTGTGTGCATACACATGCTTGTGTAATAGATAATGTGTGTGTTGTGTTATATGCATGTTATAGATATTTAAATCTACTCCAGTTGATCAACCCAATTAAGAATATAATGTTCGTTAAGAATTGTTTAGTGCTTTACTATTTAGAAAGCAAATTCCTTTTTTATTCATTACATTTATTAACTTAAGCCCTTAGCTCTTTCCTACTCACCTCTCATTCCCCCTTCTAGGCTTTTATGTTCTGTTGACACTTTAATTTGTTCTCACTTTTCAAGTCAAAGAGACTCCCTTTCTGGAATTCTCCCAGGACATAAAATGCAAGCCTCCCCGCCTCCGCCTCCTCCCTGCAGGGAGCAGGTCTTCCATTAAGAAGGCCGCTGAAAGCCGCCTTGCTGTTTCTCTTTCCTGTGTGGTGACCAAAAGAAAGAAAAAAAAAGCTGCATGATTTTGTTCCCAAACCACCGCCATAGTTGACTTTCGGTAAATGTTGCCTGCTTGGGGAAGGGGGAGGCTGTGCCATTCAGCGTGTCTGTCCCCAGACACCTGAGCTGCTAGCCTGGCCCTCGGTCACCGCAGGCTGCTGAGGGTGGCTTAACTCCGCAGTCCTTCCTGTGACCAGGCGGTTGTGCGGCCCTCATCTGGCATGTTGAGATCGCAGTGGCTGCTGTCTATAAAGTCATACATTTTCTGGAGATTCAACCAAAAGAGAGAACGTGTGTCTTAAATGGTGCCTGTTACAAAGGGCGTCCGTCCGTGTCTTGACCAATACCTGCCAAGGGAGGTTCAAGGCTCTACCCAGGAATGGTCCCTTTTGTGCCCTCCTAACCCCCATGTCTGTTTGGAGCCCCCAGAGTCCCCGGCTCCTCCAGCTGAGCTGCTGGCAGGGGCCAGCTGTGCAGGGCAGACTGCAGGCTCTGCTTGTCTGGCGCCTCCACACAGGCCCCTGGGAGCTGCCGAAGGTGATGACAGAGGCAGGTGATTCCAAAACACAGTATTGGAGTTGGCATTTCCTTGGCAGGACTAACACTGGGCACCTTCTAGGAGTGTGGGGTGTGTGTCTTTCATGAACAAGAAGTTGCAGCTGCCATAACCTTGACTGTCTACTCGGGGAGATGCGCCTTTGTGGTTCTGCACTGCAATTGCACCACATGGGGGTCAGGGATGCGAGAATGTTCTGTTACCCAGCACAACAGCTGTTGGGTAGCAGAGCACAATCACTGCTACTGTTTTAAACATGAGGGGGTCTTTTCATAAAGTCTGTACCCCAAGATAGCATTGCTTTCCTGGCCATCCACCCCAAAGTCCCTGTCCCCCTAGCTTGCTCATCAAGCTGAATTAGCATCTCACTGGTTGAAAAAATAAGGAATCCATGCCATAGGAAGTTGGGGATACAATCTGTGTACAGTTGGATAAATCTTGGCATATCAGAGACATCAACCATCTTGCTATGGAAGGTGTTGTTGCTTTCCTGAATAAATTTAAAATTATTAAGATCCCCACATTCGTGGTATAACAATACCTCATTAATCCTGGATTGGTTCCCTGTGATGGAAGGTTACTGTTAGTAAAGTCTAGGACTAGGGGGAAGGTCAGGGTAGACTT
Source organism: Talpa europaea (assembly GCF_964194135.1). Lineage (NCBI taxonomy): Eukaryota > Metazoa > Chordata > Mammalia > Eulipotyphla > Talpidae > Talpa > Talpa europaea. The sequence continues at coordinate 14,269,088 of NC_140072.1, forward strand.
GATAAATCTACGCAATTCTAGCATTCCATACCTCTGACTTATTTGATTTTTTAAAAATATTTTATTTTATATAATTCTTACATCATTTTTCATTTTTGCACAATGTATGCATTTTCATTTTGGTTATATTCCCCATACAATTGCACCCCCCTTATTTTGACCCTAATCCTTCCTCTCCCCACCCCTACCCCTCCCCGTGTAGTGTGTCTCTGGTTTACAGTTGCTTGTTGATTTTGATTTTTACTTTGTATTAATTAGTCTTTTTCCTGGTCCCTTAATTAGGTTTTCTAAATTCCTGCTATGAGTGAGACCATCTGGTATTTTTCTTTTTCTTTCTGACTTATTTCACTGAACATGATCCCTTCTAGCTCCATCCATGGTGCTGCAAACTGCATGTGTTTATCTTTTTTGATTGCTGAGTGATATTCCATGGTGTATATATACCACATCTTCTTGATCCAGTCATCTATTTTTGGGCATTTGGGTTGTTTCCATAGCTTAGCTATTGTAAATTGTGCTGCTATAAACATAGGGATGCAGGTGCCCTTTGGAATTAATGTTTCTGTGCCTCTGACTTATTTTAACATTTAACTATCTGGCATTTTTCTCTTCCATTTCTGCCTGGAGGGACAGATACATGATTTGATATCTTTCATTTGCACAGACAAAGAAACTGGAGATTAAAATTTTTGGTTAAACAAGTGGGCAGGTGGGACATATCCAGAAGTCTTTAAAAGAGGTGACATTAATTTTAAGGTCTCCTTGCTAATGATGATTTGATTATATGGTTCATTTCTATCTGATGTGGTATCTTAGTCAACTTGGATATTGTTTTAAAAATTCCATAGACTGAGTCACTTTAACAATAGAAGCTCATTTCGTCGTGATTCTGAGCGCTGGGAGCCCAAGGTCAAAGGGCTTGAACCAGTTTGGTTCCTATGGGAGCTCTCTTCCTTGCCATCTTCTTTGTGCCCTGTGGCAGAAAGAAATTTTTATTACTACTTCTAAGGGCACTAATTCCATTTATGACTCAGGATCTATCAATCATTACCTCCCAAAGGCCCTATCTCCAGATACCATTACCTCAGGATTAGGGCTTTGAGGGACACACTCAGTCCATGGCATGTAGTAATAATCCAGGGAGGATGAGTGGATGACTTGAAGCTTCATAAAAATGCTTCAGCTAGTGACCTCTTTAGACCAGGGCTGCTGATAAGAATGTTCTCCAAATATGCTACCCCACCCAGAGCAGAGAGACATTCCTAGCCCGTGGCCTTTGAAAACCATGCATTTCATGCCCAAATCCTTGCCTTTGAAGGATCTCTCCTAAGAGGACCAAGGTTTCCTACCCACTCAGCCACTCTCCAAATTCCATTATGTTCACACACTGGTACACAGACAGCAGGCACGCAGTAAAAATAGATGTTAGTAACATCTTTCTTTTGTTTAGTTTAGCAAATACTACCAGGAAAGCTGTAGGAATAATGTGCTAATGAGGTGACTGGGAGGTGAGAAGCATAATGAATGTCAACCGTCAACAGCAAAGGGCCCAGGAGGGACTGACTAGGCCTCTTGGCAATGCAGACAACTTAGAGATGTAGATGCATGGAAGGGGTGTTGGGTTAACAAGATGGGGACCCACCATCATCAAGCTGCTAGGCTCACCCACTCACAGCTCTGGTCTCTGGCACACGGTGACAGACACCCAGTTTAAACCAAGACCCATCCAGTTAGATGTAAGGTCTTTAGGCACAAAATGTCACTTTACATCTTAGTCACTTAGTGATGCAAATCTTGTGTCTTTCTTTCAATTCACGCACCTGTGTCTTCTTCAGAATTGTCTCCAGTGCCAACACTTGATAGGAGTGGAGTTACAGACTATCTCAAGGCCACAATCATTCAAAAGATATTCTCTAGAAGTACCATGAGCAGGGAGGTTGTTAAACAATCATGCTGCGATAGGCCCACTTCCGAGGTCTTGGTAACCCCAGAGGGCTGAAGACAGCGGCTGCCTGTCTGAATCTGGAAGGAGCCCTCACAGCCGGGACATTATTTACTCTGAAGTGGCTCCACCAAGCGGCTTAAGATCAGGGCTCCGTTACCCCTTCCTTTCTAGCTGGATGATCTTGGCCAAACATGTAGGCTCTTGTATGTGTGAACTTGGCTGTCCTAACAAACACCACAGGCAGAACTTTATTTTCTCACACTCTAGAGGCTGGAAGTCTGAGGTCAGGGAAGCAACATGGTCGGACTTCTGATAAGAGAGTCTCTTCACTGCCTCCTCATTGTCCTCTAATGGAGCTTTGAATATGTACATGGTTAATGAGGGGGAAGGAGGAAGAGGAAATGGGGGGGGGCAGGAAAGGGAGTAAGTGGGGGACAGGGCTCAAACCCTCCAGTGTCTTCCTGTCATTAAGGACACGGATCCTGTGAGACCCAGACTCCACCCTGTGACCTCTTTTACCCTTTAAATCTTCCTCCGAGGCTCCATCTCCTAATGCAGCCACTAGGGAGGTTAGGGCTTCAGCATGTGATCCTGGAAAGAACACAAATATTCATCCACAACAGCTCTAAAGACAACTGTCTGGCTTCCAGTCTACTCTGTCACCAACCCTCATGTGACCTTGAAGTTCCTTCAACTTTTCTGAGCCTCGGTTTCTATACAGTAAAATGGGGGCAGCAATGTCACCCCGACAGGACACTGTCAGGGTTGAATTAGGGAAAATACATGCTTGGCTCAGGGAAGGGCCTGGTCTGTGTTATGCGCTCACAATTGTCAGCGGCATGAGCGGGGGCCTTCCCCGAATTCCCTCTCAGGTGGTTCTAGCTGTGCCGTCTGGCCTGCATTTCCAAGACAAGCCCAGAGAGGTTCCAGGACTCCTGGTTTTGTATGGAGCACAGCCACTTCAGAGACAGGTCAACTTTCAGGGATTTCCAGCCAGGGAATAGAAAGAGACAGGTGGAGCCATGTTGGCCACCCCAGGTTCTAGAGAAGCAGGGGGTTCACTGGGCCAGCTGGGTCAAGCAGCTCTGTCTCCTCTGCCTGATTTCATCTCTTCCCAAAGAGATGGCAGAGAAGGAACTGAGCCCCTGGTGAATGAAGGGTTCTGCTGGATTCCTTCTGGCGTCTTAACAGCTTAAAAAAAAAAATTTCTTAACTTTTTTTTATTAAAAGATAATACAGGTTTATTGTATCAAATTTGAAAAATACAGAAAACCCTGAAGAACATAAAAATCACCTGTAACTTTTCTATCCAGGTTAACTTTGGCAGCTTTTCCGTTAAGTCCTACGGCCTGGTATGAAGCCCATCCTTCCCCCGGAGTTGGGAGACCTTAGTTCCATATCAGTTATTTTAAAAACCTGTTTCTGTAACAGGGTGGTCCCCAGGAAAGGGGGAGGTTCCCTGCCCCACCCAAGGGAGGGTGGAGCTGAGCAGGAAGAGGAGAAGCTGAAGAAGAGACTGAGGTAGGAAGCAGGATGGAGCCAGGAGACCTAAAGGAGGCGCATGGAGCCTAGAGACACGTGAAGAAACTGCGCTTGTCTTTTGGTTGTGGACTGGGTGACACAGATGTGGGTGAGACCCGTGGGGAGGTGACCATGGCAGCTTTTATCTTGATGTTGATTTTGCTCTTTTCCTTCAGGCTTGTCTGGTTGTTTCTGGCCCTTTTCTGTGGGTCCCCACTGGAAGATGCTGTAGACTTGTGGCAGGCTTTGGGGCCTTGCTCTGGGCCAATCCCATTTGGATGGACTTTTACCCACGAGGGGACGGGTAACTTTGGGTGCTTGATTTAAAAACTAGACTCTGCCTTACCTGTATTGTTTCCTAGTTTTATTAAAGTTCCTTCCCATTAAAGTCTCCTATGTTTTGTATTGATGCGGCAGATGGCAGAACCCATTTAGAATAGGCAGGTTTGCGGGGTTTGGGCTGCCCCTCTCCCTGTCCTATAACATTTCCTCCTCTCAAAATGGGGCTAATCCTTTGTATTTTGTTCCTACTTCTTGGGGCTGCCGTATGGGTTAAATGCACATAAAGGGCCAGGCGCTTTGCTAAGAGTATTGCCCTTATTTCCATGGAAGACACTTGACTTTTGATTCCAGCATCAAAGCCCAGACAAGAACCCCAGTAAGTGATCATCACAGCCCCTTCCAGATTCTCCACCTCCCAGGTGTGCTATGATACATGTTATAGGTTAAAAAGCAAGTCAACCTTCTCACTTACAGCACTAACATAATGAGTATGCAGCAATTCCCCAGCATAACTATTTCTATTTTCCCCCTTACAAGTGGCTTGTAAAGATGAGGTTCTATATCTGCAGAGGATGAGGTGTGTGTCTTCTCCAGCAACCCCTGCCACCACCACCAAGTCCCTCTTCTCAAGCCGGTCTCCTGTGTGTCCACACCTGCTCTTGGCCTTCTAGTAAGACAGAAAAAAATGCTTCTCTCAGTCCTTCCAGACTTCCTTGGCCAGAGTGACCATCTCCATCACATGAGAACCGTTCTCATTTCCTGATTATTGTATGTAAAACTCCATTTTTCCATTTTTAGGGCCAAGGTTCTCCTGATACATGTCTAGCTTTCATCTAGTTTCAGACCATGCGCGCGGCTGTGACTGTCCATCTTCCTGTCTGACTCCTCCCTACACCCCTCTGCCCAGTGCCTTCCAGTCTGGGAGGGACCCTTTCCCCAGAAGTTGGAATGGACCTGGCAGGGCACAGATGTTCATGGGGAACAACTGTTGCTGTGTAAGGGGATGGGGCTCACTCCAAGCCACCTGTCTGTTCCCTAGTAGCAGCCACCCCTACCCCTCAGGGGCCAGCCTTTCCTAACAGCAGGAAAACCCATTGTAGGGCACTACCTGGAATAGGCACCATGATCTTTCTTGGTGTTGAACTTGGTGGTAAACGTATACTCTAGCCTGATCAACTTGGCAAAAAACCCTGCTTGACCAGCTGTGTCCAGGAAAGTGAAGTGGTGTTTCTTCTGTAGATCCCCAGACCTTTCCATCGCCGGACACAGCCTTCCCACAAGTGCAGGTAAAATGCAATGATGAGGATGAGAGAAAGCGTCACTTGCTTTGCTCTGTTCGCAGTGATTTGCTATTATGAAAAAGACATAGACATTGTTACTCTGGACATAGCATTGCCAGGTAGCCTGATAACAAGCATGGGTTGACCCACTGTGCATTGCTTTAAGCCATTTTGATTAGGTTCATGTATTCACCAGTTTGTACTAGATGCTGGGGACAAGGAGGCAGAAAAGAAAACCACCCACTGGGTTTGCTTTGGAGGACTCAGTCCAGAGGTGGAAATTGATCCAGTGCCGAGAGTTCTGTGAAGCTGCAGAGAGCATCAGGGAAGGCTGCCCTGAAGAGGAAGGGAAAATTGAATTGGATCCTGAAGAATGAGATGTTTTCTGAGTATAAAGGCGGACTTTTTTTTGCTCTTGGGAACACTGTAATGGCTTGTCCCCCATTGTCTAAGTTTAAGTGAAAATGTATTTTATTCACATGCCTAAGGATCAAGAGAGTTGCGAGGGTGCTCCCTGGTTGGATTAATTTGTCATGACCTTGGTTGTCACCCCCATTCCTGTGTCACTCCTGTTTCAGTCTCAGATCCCCACAGTGGCTTCTGCCACACTCTGCTCATGTCCACTCACTCCTTGCTGCCCCCTGGAGCTCTCGGGAACAGAGCGGAGACTAACTCCCTGACACTCCCATCCCTTTGGTACACAAGCCTTTGACTTAACCTCTCTAGAGTTTGTTTCCTCTGAGTCTTCCACCTCTGTGAGATAGAGACAACAGTGCCTTCTTCTGAGAGGTTGTTGGCAGGATCAAATCAAATAAACCTTGTAAATTGACAAGTCAAAGACCACGCTCACCGAGCCACACCACACCCCATCAAGATCTTCCATTTCCAACAATCCTTTGATCTCTTCCAACTTTAATATCTCTTTCCTTTGACTTCATCCCCACTGCCTGAAAAATTTTAGGTCTCTCCTATCCAAAAATTGAGACCTTCCTTCTGCTCTTCCCTTCAGGATAGATCTTGGCTGTGTATGCAGTTCCCACAAACTTGCCTTCCACCACAGCTCATCAAAGACGCTCTTGTCTCCCTCCACTGCCCAGCCACATTTAATACTAAGGGAGGAAACTCTGAGAGGAAGGGTGTGGTCAGTAGTATCAGTGTCTGATCTATTTTGAATTAATCTTAGTGTATGTTCTAAGGTTTAAGATTTTTTTCATAAATGTCATCCATGCTCAGAGATCATGCCAATCCTTTCTATATTGTTTTATTTTTAAAAAGATTTATTTACTTATTTATTTATGCATACAAGAACTGGGGTACAACCCAGAGGTGCGGCGGGTGAGAGGATTCACCAGAGACAGAGTGAGGAACAGAACTGGCAGACACTGATATACACTGTTGAGGGGAGTAGCAGGTGAGACAGGAGAGGTCTGTTGGGCCATGTGGGATTCTCGCAGGACGACCAGGATTGAACCCATGCTGCAGAGGCTGCAGATAGCTTCACAGTGTGGGGCTCAACCACCTGCGCCACCAGGGAGGCCCTGTCCTAGGAGATTTTTTTGTGGGTTTTCTGTATAGACCATTATATGATCTGCAAAAGGAGACAGTTTTTCTTTCTTTTCAATCTAGATGCATTTTATTTCATTTTCTCCCCTTATATTACTGACTGGAACTCCCTTTGTTAGAATAACAGTGGTAGGAGCAGACATCCTTGCCTGTTCTCAATCTTGGCAGGAAAACATTCAATCTTTCACCATGAAGTCTGATGTTAACTGTTTGTTTGTTTGTGTGTTGATGCTCTTCATCAAGTTGAAGAAGTTAACTTCTATCCCTCCTTTCTGAGGGTCTTTATCATGAAGTAAGGGCACTGAATTTTGTCAAGTAGTTTTTCTGCATCAATAGATAGGATTGTGTCATTTTTTTCTCCTTTATCCTGTTAATATGGTGAATTACATTTATTGATTGTTGACTATTAAGCCAGCCTTGCATCCCTGCAATAAATCCCACTTGCATGGTATATCATTCTTTTTACAAATTGCCAAGTTCTGTTCACCAATGTTTTATATCTACATTCACAAGAAAACACTCTGTTTTCTTTTTTGTACTGTCTTTGTCTGGGTTTTGATCAGAGTAATACTGGCTTCATAAAATGAATTGGGAATGTTTCCTTCTCTTTGTTTTCTGGAAGAGAATGATGTTGATTCTTCCGTACATGTATGGTAGAATTCTCCAACTTTTAAAAAATACTGATTCTGGAAAATCAATCTGGAGCAAGTAAATCTGAATCCTGAGTGGGGCTTGAAAATAGGTCTTTTTCAAAATCCCCTCAGGTAAACTCATGAGAGTTTATCAGTGTGCAGCCAGCTATGGACATGGACTCCTTGAGGCAAACACAGGAGGGTGAACTGAAGCATAACCCACCTGAAGAAGACATGAATGAAACAGCTGTGGGGCTTGGAGAATGTTGCTCTCTGTGCCACACCCCATGAGCCTCTGCTAGCTTCAGGACCACATGGTGCAGTGAGGACATCAGTCATACAAGACTCGGCTACTTAGCAGCCATAAATTCCCTACTTAGCAATTTCAGCTTTCTCATTTGTAAAATACCATTCGATGGGTTGTTTCAGGAATAATACAAGACAGTAAATATAGGAACAAATCTTAGAACCTTCACGGCATTTCGGGAAAGTAAAACATCGGTGTTTCGGGGGGCTGCAGCTTTACCTATCACCGCCTCTGTGTCGCGATTCCCACTGCGAGGTCATGGGAGGCTTGGGGTCCCAGCTGGCTCGAGAACTGGTGTCCCCGGACTGCTGAGAAACTTCCTCCTCATTCCATTTCCCTTATTCTACCCAAGATGTTTGGGCTCTGATGGGGAGGGGTGGGACTTGGATGGCCTTGAAAAGCAACTTTGACCTTGAACATTGCCCCCCTTTCACCTTCCACAGGAACATGCTTGCCAATTCAGCCAGCGTGCGAATTCTCATCAAGGGAGGCAAGGTGGTGAATGATGACTGTACCCACGAGGCTGATGTCTACATTGAAAATGGCATCATCCAGCAGGTGGGCCGGGAGCTCATGATCCCAGGAGGGGCCAAGGTGATCGATGCCACCGGGAAGCTGGTGATCCCTGGAGGCATCGACACCAGCACCCACTTCCACCAGACCTTCATGAATGCCACGTGTGTGGACGACTTCTACCACGGGACCAAGGTAATACCATTGCCCAGGGTGCCTTCTCCCTCGCCTTCTGTTTCTGGGCCTTCACTAGACAGACTCTCATGAGCAGAGCGCCTCACTGAGTGGCTAAAAGGACAAGGGTGCTCTTGAGGGGATGCTGGCGGCTAAATAGGGAATTCCAGGCAGAACGTCATAGGTTTCCATGGTTGTGGAAAAGGAGGCATTTAGGCTCACTTTGCTGATCACATCACTTAACCACACACCCTGGTGGTAACTGGTGTTTTGTTTTTTTTCAAATATTTTTATGTCATGTAATACAGACCTATAGGAGAAAGAGAATTAACTGGTGGGGTTTGTGCACATACCGCCTCAGTGTGTATGTGTGTGTGTGTTGGGGTGGCGGAGGTTGGTCTGATGATGGAATGGACTCCTTTGTATAGGATAAACTAAATTAATTCCCCAAAGATGCTGAAAAATATATAAGCCTCTTTTTTTTTTTAAAGATTCTTCTTTTTTTTTTTTTTAAGATTTATTTATTTATACAAGCACTGGGTACAGCCAGAAGCGCGGGAGGGTGAGAGAATTCACCAGAGCCAGAGCGGGGAGCAGAACAGGCAGAAGGACCGAAGTACACTGCTGAGGGGAGCAGCGGGCGGCAGGAGAGGTCTGCGCACCATGTGGGACCCTCGCCCGGGGGCCGGGGAGCAGCCGGGGATCGAACCGGCACTGCAGAGGCTGAGGGCAGCTTCGCAACCCAGCGCTCAACCACTGCGCCACTGGGGAGGCCCTATATGCCTCTTTTAGATGATTTTAGTGGTAGAAATTATGAAACAGACATAGCTTGCTGTCTTCTTTTGTCTCTACTAGCCTGTTCATTTTTTTAAAAAAACAGCTTGAAAAATACCAGTGAAGGGTTCTCTCTGTAGACGATGTTATCATGGACAATACCTTGCAGTTACCAGGCCGGGCTGAGCTTTAGCTGTTGTACCTGACTGTGAAACAAATGAACTAGGAGGAAATTACATTTTGCAAGAGACACAACTGGGTGCTTTTACCTATCCTCTGTGTTCTAGAACTCTGCCATTGCTGTCATCCCTTGGCATTATAATTAACTGTCACTTGCCGGTCTCTCCCTGGACAACTGACCACGGTTCCTTAAGGGCTGGCATGCTCAAGGGCTCATCATATTCTGCTGCTTTCCCAGTGCCTGGCACTGACCTGAATCTAGAATAGGGTGTTGCATGAATGAGTGGATGGTGCTTTTCCATGTGCGTCTCCACCTAGCAGTGCATTAACTCACCTGGCAAGAATTTTTTGAATGCAAAATTGAATGATCTCAAGGTCCCCATATCCCTAACCTTGTCAGCACAGCACCCCATGTGCACTCTGACTTACAAAGGACTTGGCCTCTAATGCTCCTAGGGTGAAAGGGACCCACCAGCTCCTGACCCAGTGTCTCCACTACTGTGTCCTAATTTGATCCACAGTCTCAAATTCCCCAATGGCCCTGCACCCTAAAATCCCACCTCTGTTCTACCCAGGGCTCTCAGAAGCCTCTCGCATGTTCAGGGCTCTCCCCTAGCCCATCTTCCTGAGGAGTCAACTGTTCCCACTGTTAGGCAGTGACTGATGGGGTTCCTCAAACTCTCTTCTGAGATGCCTGGCCAGGGCAGCCTGGACCGGCAGAGGCCTTGGGGGTCACAGGTCTATGGGCAGGCCCACCTCAGACAGATGGTATTTTTTTTATAAAGATTTATTTATTCATGCACACAAGAACTGGGGTGTAGGCCAGAGGTGCAGGGGGGTGAGAGGATTCACCAGAGACAGAGTGGGGAACAGAACAGGAGGAATCACTGAAATACACTGCTGAAGGGAGCATCAGGTGAGATAGGAGAGGTCTGCTGCACCATGTGGGTAGCTCCCTGGCCGGGGACCAAACTCATGCAGCAGTGGCTGCGGATAGCTTCATAGGATGCATCTTAACCCCTTGCGCCACCAGGGAGGCCCCAGACAGATGGTCCTTATGGTCTCTTTGAGGACATCCCCCTCCCCAGTCCAGATGCCTGACAGGCCATGCTGTGAGGACTCATGGTTCTTGTGGCTCAGCATTCACTGATGTTTAGTCCTCTGGCATCTGGGGTTCCCCCTCCCTGCACTCTAGCAAAGAGAGGGCAGGTGGACCATCCCTACTCCCACCTCTGCGCATTCCTCCGGGCCCTGCAAGTGATGTTTCGCAGGTGCAAGAGGCTCAGGGCCTCTTGCAGGACCCGGTGGCAGCCAAGGCCTCTCCGGAGTGAGTGAACTTGTCCAGCTTGCCACACTAGCCCCAGAGCCAAGCAGGCCTGATTGGTTGTGGTTATTGTAATTGTTGTTTTTATTGAAGAGTGGCCTATTTACAGAGAAGTACACAAATTGTAAAATACACAATTGTCACAGCTGAACACCCCCTGGTAACAAGCCCCTCCCTGTGCCTCCTCACCAGGGATAACACTATGGATATTCTTTAACACTATGGATATTGTAACTATGGCTATTCTTTAAATAGTAGTTTAAATGGATATAATTTGCACATCATAAAAGTCACTTAAAGTGTGGAAGTCAACGGTATTTGTATATCCACCAGAGATTGGTTTTCACTGTTTAATAAATGAAATCAAGTATATTGGGCCCCCGGGGTGGTTTCTTTTGCTCAACATTATTGTGACATTTATCTAGGTTGTTCTTCCTTCCCCTTATGGCTCTGTGGTATTGATAGTGTGACGTACCTGTTCTGCTGCCCGGGGACACTTGGGGGGCTACAGCACACTGCTGTGCACTACCTACTCTGTGTCTGCTGGGACCTCGTATGTGCACATTCTGTGGGCAAATTCCCGGGAGTAGCATTGCTGGGTCCTAGGGGACACATGTGTTCAGTCTGACGAGATACTACCAAATGCATCTCCAAAGGGTTGCAACAACTTTCAGTCTCAGCACTAGGCTAAGAGAGGTTCCAGTATTTACCATCAGCAAAAGTCTGATAGCTGCACCAGTCCATGCTGGGGTTCATCCTCAGTTGTGGCACTAGAAATTGTAGCTTGCTGGTTACTGTTCCCACTGAGAGACCTTTAGTCTCTAGCCAGCTACGAGGCTGTCACACCGCTGTCTGCCAGCCTCTTTGCCTTCTTTATCTTATTTTCTACATTGTCATCTGCTGGGGTCTCATTAGCCAGTGGTGACCAGGTTTCCCCTGAGAGTCTTTGGCTATTTATAGCCAATGAAGACTTTTGAACATGCCTCTTAGAGCAAAGTGGTACCCACCACCTGGTCTTTCCCAGGCTTCTCCATGAGAGCAGGTGCCCCAGGAAGGCACACAGACCCCTGTGGCGTTCATGGTCTCATCTCTCCCAGTTTCTCCTGCAGGCTCGAGCTACCTTAGGCACCCCCAAGCCATGCGAGGCCCTTGATGTGGGAACCAAAGTGCTCATAGACCTCAAGTCCCCCTTGCTGCTGGGGTCACCTAAACTGGCCCTTGTTATGTCCACCCCCTACGCAGACCTAGTGTCCCAGCCTGGTATTGAGCCCCTGTTTTGGAACACAGCCCCTGAACCCAGATCTCCTGGACCCCTTCATTATGCCCTGCCAGAGTCCTGCCTCAGCCCTCCCTGCCTCCCAAGAACTGGCTTCTTGCCCTGCACCCCACCCGCTCCTGGGCTCCCTTCTTGTTTGTGCTCCTGCGGCCTGGTGTTTGGCCTCCTCAGTCCTCCCTGATGCTCCCCTGAGGGAGGAAGAGCTCTCCTGTTGCAACATCATCCCTGGGCCGTGGATTCATTATTCACACAGCCGGAGGCTCGTGCAGGGGCCGTGCGCCCTGACAGACGCCTCTGACCTACTTTGTACCTTCTAAGAAAGGTAGCAGTTGATTCATTCTAAGCATCTGGTTTGTAATAGAATAATAATCCCAAGGAAAAGCTCACCCAAGCGATTAGCCTAGAGAGAAAGAGAGATCAAGTTGCACCTTTTTGTTCTAGTCTGACAGATCTGCAGGGCCTTGAACTCCGCTGCCCTCGCCTATTGCTTGCTTGTCAATGTGATCGCGGCAGCCAGGGCTGGAAAAACAAAACCAATGAAAGCCTGGCCTTTCTGAGAGCATCTGGGTCTCCATTGTCCCGGGTCTAAGGGGATTTCTCCAGCACTTCTTTAACAAAAGCCTCTTGGGCCTTTGCCTCTGTCCAAGGCAGTGGCAGGCTCTGCCTGGCTCCCCGGGCTCTAAATCCCAAGAACAGCTGGGTCACCTGACCCTCCTCCCTGCCTCCCCCACACCCGCCCAACCTGCACAGCCCTACCCTCCCCAGACCCAGAATGTGGGTTTCTGGAAGTGCCGGGACCACCTGCTTGTCAGCAATGCCCACCCCTGGAGGAGGGAGAACCAGTAACAGCAACTGTGTTATTTAATGAGGTCTAGGATTTCAGTTGGGTTCTGGGGTCTTCCATTATTATTCTGCTAAACTTACGTATTAGTTGTATTTGTTTTTTTGGATGTAACTGATAGTACATAATGAAGAATGTTACTGCAGGCTCTTGAGCTCTTCCCACCAAGAATTGTCCATGGCCAGTTGGGAGTATCAGAGTCAGATTTTAAAACTACCAGCACTGCCCCTTCTCTAAGATAGTGACAGAAGAGGAGGTGTGGACAATGGAGGAAAGTGTCTTAAATACCTTTTCTGCCACCCTCTCCTCCAAAAATATATTAAAGAACACTGTCTAAGCTAATAGTCTTCAACCCTTGGGACCAAATTACATTAGAACTACTTGGGGAATAAACATCTTAAGATACCAGAGTCCAGGTTCCACCCCAGACCAATGAAATCAGTATCCCTACACCTACCTCTTCCCCCAGGAAGAAGTCCTAGTGATTCTAACAGGTTATGAAGGAACTTTCTAGGCTGTTTTGAATGGCATGGCATCCTGGCTATGACTCCTCTCCAGGCTGACCCTCACCTTATGTGCCAGGGCTGACATCTGCATCCCCTCTGGAAGACTGCCCTTGCCAGACTGATTTCTCTTCTAGTCACATCCCACGGTCCCATCATAAGGCTCCCAAACTCCAGTCTGGGCCCTAGAGCCCGTGTCTGCCCTCCTGACTGTACCCCATAGAAGTGATAGAGAAGTTGGCTGTGGGAGAGGTGTCTACAAATGGAGGACTGGGGGGGGTCTGTCCTGCCTCCCGGGGCCCAGAGCTCCCTCTTGTCTGGGCCAGGGCTGCATGACTACAGAGACAGCCTCCCAGTCACTCAAAGTCAGCACCAATAGGACATCTATTCTTGTAGCCATCCTGCAAGGGAAGCAAACCTTGGCCAGCTTGGGCTCAGCCTAGGGGCTGTTCACTGTTTCAAGCACTCTGGCCTGCCATGTCCCACCCTGCTGGAGGGTCCGGACTCCCACCCCCTCTCAGTACGGAGGACTGGACCCTACGGCAGAGTCCTGAGATAGAACAGGACATAAGTGAACTCCCTCTGGAGTTCATCTGCCAACATTCTTACCAAGAAACCCACTTACTTACTGGGTAGACAGTTTTTGCTATTTTGCCTTTGAAATTTGCTCTCTTGGAATTACAACTCTTAGTGCTGCTCACTTCCTCTTTTCCCCCAGTATTCTGTTCATTTTTGTTTAATTCTGGCCTGCACCCCAGTTCTTGTATGCATAAATAAATAAATCTTTAAAAAGAAAAAAGAAAAGAAACAGACACAGGTCTGGGCACGCAGTGGTGATGAGCACATGTGCTGCATGTGAGGGATCTCCACACTCGCTGGCTGTGTGATTTGGGCCCATTCCTCTGTCCCTCAATATCCTTTTCTGGAAACTGGATATTATAGTTGGACTCTGTGTGCTAATTTAGTTACTATTTGTAAATAACTTGAAATGGTACTTGTGCTTACTAAGCACCAGATAAGTGTTTGTTAAATAAAGAGATTGTGCTGAGTAAGGACCAACCCCTAGAACATGCACTTGTGATTTCCCCACACACATGCATATTAAAGAATTAGGCGTTGAATAGGTGCTAAGCAAGTTGGATTCCATTTCTACTAATGTTAGAGTTGACTGTGCATGTTTTCGATTGTGGATGGAGTCTAATAGTAATGGTAATGAATTCTAGATGATTTTCTCTTTTTTGGCTCTCAAAAGCCAAAATAGCCAGTCATAAACTCTGCAAGCATCAGGAGCTATTTAAAGATGTCCTGCTTCAAGTCAGTTATCTTGGTTAGGAAAACCTTGCTGGCAATTTCATTCTGCACCTACCTTAATTGGTGGGTCAAAATGTAGGCCAGCCTGACCCTTAGAACAAATATTAGAGAGGAGACCTATTGTTTCTTGTTTTTACACCTAGTATTGGAAAAATAAACTACCTATGGTGACCCAGGAATTATTCAAGGAATAAAGTGTGTTTGCAAAGAATTTATGTTAAAGAGATTATTCTATTTTAAAACCCTTGGTTCAAGACTAGAAATAAACGTTGCCTCTGTGATTGAGCCCAAGCATCTTGGAAAACCTTTCATCCCTCACACAAGAAGTTCTGCCTTTATTCTCTCAACCTCTGGAATTTAAAAAGGAGAGAGGAGAGGAAGAAGAAAACTACATCATGTATTGATGTATTCTTTTTTTTATCTCCTTTTTCTTAAAGACTGCATGTTTTTTAGTATTTCAAGTAATGTTTGAATAAAGTCTTAGGGGAAGCTTCAGAAATCTCAGTTGAATATATCTTTTCTCTCAAACCTTGCTGTGGTTGCCTGTGATCTCAAGTGCCCCACACAGTAAGGTGTGTGACTCAGAACGATGCCTACCAGGTAGGAGTGTGTGTTAACAGGTGAAATGTGTGCCCATGCCTTTCTTTTCTCTTTGTTGCTTTCAGCCTCATTGTTCCCTAAGGTTATCACTGTAGCCAACCATGGTTTCTCTCCTTCTGATCCTTTTTTATTTATTGAGAATTAAAAATTAGGGACTATAGGATTCTTAATTAATGACAATGGAGATAAGACTATAGGCCAACTACAGGAAGCACTTTCGCCAATCCGTGTTTCTCGTGTTGCCACAAACGCACACCCTTGTACACGATCACATGCTCATTGTACACACACTCACTCTCCATACACACAGCCTTTCACACACTTGCTTATTGGAATTGGAAGTACCATTAGAGGTAAATGAATTCAGCCCCTAATCCATAAATAACTTTCCTGTTGAGATTTAAATGCTCCACAGTAATCTCAATATTTAAAAATTAAGTTAAAGGTGACATATGTTGGTGAACTCTGTTCCTGGGAAGAATGTTCATGTAAAGAATGAAGAAGGTCATAACTAGGTAACCTGCAACACCATCTTTTTTTTTTTTAATCTGCGGCTTTTTTTAACAACTTGTTAAGATTGACATACAATGAGCTGTATGTTTTTGTGATGTGCATTTTGATTCATTTTGACATGTGTATACCCTGAAGCTGTCACAATTAATATAATAATAAACAGAGCCATAACCCCCAAGTAACTTTGTGTCTCTTATAATCCTCTTATAATCCTTCCCCATTCCAGGTAACCTGATCTGTTTTCCGTCACTATAGATTAATTTATCTAATTAAAATAATTAATTAATTTATTTATTATTAATTTTATCATATTTTCTATAAGTGAAAGAATATAATATATATTCCCTTTTTGTTTTCTTTTAGTATCATTTAGCTTTTATAGGTAAAGCTACTATGAACATTTGTGTTCAAATATTTGTATGGACATGTGCCTGCATTTCCTTTACATGATCACCTAGGAACGGAGTATCTATCACATGGTAGGCATGTGTCAAACTTTTTAAAAACTACCAAATTGGTTTCAAAGCAGCTGTAATATTTTGTATTCCTTCCAGGTACCACATCTTAGCCATCACTTGTTATGGTCAATCTTTTTCATTCTAGTCATTCTAACAAATGTGTAGGTGTAGCTCATTGTGGTTTTACTTTGTAAATTCCTCAATGACTAATGTAAATGTTTTTATCATACTGATTTACACTCTGGATATCTTTGGTGAAGTATCTTATTTTAAGTACACTTTACTGGATTTTTAGATTGCTTTTCCTGCTGTAATCAAGAAATTTTTGTCAAAGTTAAAGTAACTAAAATTTTCTCCTATTATAAGTTTTATAATTTTAACCCTATGATTCATTTTAGATTAATTTTTATGACTGCTATATGGCAAGCGTTGAGGTTTAGATTTTTTTGCCATCCCAATTGCTCCAGCACCATTTGTTGAAAAGGTGATCCCTTGTCAGAAATCAATGTGTGGTTCTGCCTCCGGACTGTCTTTCTGTCCTGTTGATCTATTTGCTTACCTTTATACCAATACCACATTGTCTTGATTATCATAGCTTTACAATAAGACTTGAGAAAAGGTGCTGTAAGTTGTCCAGCTTTGTTCTTTTTCCAAGTTTTCTTTGGCTAGTCTGTGTCCTTGGAAGCACATTTTTAGTGCAAGTTGTAAACCAAAAACTCAAGAGAACTGGAAACCTAGTGTGTCCATCAAGCTCTTGATAAACATTCGCAGTCCTTAGCATGGTCTCTTTCTACTTGTTAAAAATTAAGGATTTATCTAAAATTTTCTCAAGTTATTTGGAGTGTACGTGCTAAAGGGAACCATCACTGGATGCTGGGTTCAGATGAGGTCCTCCATGTCACTGGGCTCCATATATTATGGATTTATTATCTTCACAAGATCCATGTCTTAATGTAAAGTAAATCCTGGCCATGTGGGGGGAAGCCCCCATTTTGCTCCTTCTTTGCCTGACATTTAGTCAGTGGAGCTCAGGGGGACGCTGGGAGCTCTGAGTAACCTGAATGAGGATAAAACTTTCATGGACTGAAATAGTAACCACTGAGCTAACTCCACCCTCTCCCCCCACCCCTCTCTCACATTCCTGGTAGCCCTGGTTACCACCAGGTCTGGATTGAAGCTTCTCTTTTTTGGTTTGGGGGTGCTCTGGCAAGCAGTCGCTAAGTCCTACATTTAGTAGCCCATCAAAGAGTATATTTTCCCTCTGGTGTGAAAAATACCATGTTCAGAATGGGATGAGTTGAGGCTCTGCTGGCTCTGGGCTCCCAGACCCCAGGCAGCAACTGGTGGTGCCTGGCTCTGCCTCGGACCTACCTCTACATTGGGATGCTGTGAGCTTCCAGACCTGGACTTCTAGCTCACTTGTCAGAGCATGTTTGTATCCCTGGTAGATGCATTGGCATCTTTGAAGCCCCCTTGGGTAGGTTTTATTATCCTTCCTTTCCAGGTGGGAAGCTGAGCCTCAGGGAGGTGACATGACTTGCCCAGCTGATCAGCGCGGGAACTGCTCTGGCTGCCCCCCCACCCCCACCCAACTCCAGCCAGATTCCTCGACTGCACGTCTCCAGGGAGGCCCTCTGCAGCTCGGTGGCTCTGTCATCACTTAGCTTTGGGACCAGAGTGAGGACTTGCCAACATTGGCATAGTCAGGGAAGGGAGAGCAAGAGGGCTTCCATGTGGCTCGCTTCTGGATTGTTGATAAATCCCCCCCCTCTCTGGCATCTGTGGGCAGCCTGGCCTTTTCATAAAGATGTGGCCTGCTGGCCTGTAAACTTTCCTGCTTTGGGATTAGAAGGGGCTTTTCTAAGGAGGAGGGTGACAAAGGGCCTCTCTGTGCGACTATTTTCGGATGGCTCCCCGGCCCCTTGGCTTCTCAGAAGCTGGCAGCCGCGCACTCGCCGCCACATAACTGCCTTTGAGGATCATCTCCAGTCTCCATGGTAACTGCGTGTTGGGAGACAGCCTGCTCTGTACTGGGGCTTTGTATTAAACACAATGAATTTAAATTGGATGCTTGGTCGTGAAGATAATCATTCTGGATTAGAGAGAAGCCTGGAGCTCCTCATTTCATAATTTTAGATGTTGGCACAATTCTCAACTTGAGCCCTGTAATTCAAGCCCAAGCCACACCTACCCCTCTGTTCCCAAGCTGCAGTGCAGGCCAGTTTCATTGGGGCTTCCCCCCGTCCTCTGATGGAGGAGCCTCAGAACCTCGAACCTTCCTGCCCCCCTGTCAGACCAGGGCCACTTCTGAGCTCCAGAGGGAGCTGAATCATGTGAAGGAAACCTGGGGTCTCCAGAGTTGGGTGGCATGATTCAGTCTGGCTGTGTGATTTCCTCTGACCCCCACTTTCCTTATCTATAACACGAGAGGAGTCACCTCTGCTCTGCACAATCATATTGGTTTTCAATTTTATTGTAGTAAAATATGCATAATCAAACTTTACCACTTCAATCATTTTAAGTGTCCTGCTCAGTGACAGTTACATTTTCATTGCTGTCCCCATCATAACCCATACCCAGGACTTTCTCACCCTCCCAGCTGAACCTCCATACCCATCAACCTCCCCCAACTCCAGTCTCTGCACCCACTAGGAGCCTCCTGTAAACGAGCCCCTCCAGTATTGTCTCTTTGTGGTGGCTTATTTCACTCAGCACCGCGTCCTCAAGCTTCATCCTCGTAGCATGTGTCAGACCTTCCTTCCTAAGGCAGGATGACATCCGCAGTTTCTACAGCTTCATTCTCTTATCCGTTCACCATCGATGCACACGTGGGTGGTTCCCATCTTTGGGCTGTTCTCATCAATGCTCCTGTGAAGATGGGTGTGTAAATATCTGTTTACATCCTCGCTTTCATTTTGAGTCATTTTGAGGCGCACATAAGATAATAAACATTAAGAAATCTGCACATGATAGACTGTCAGTAACTTAGTTTCTCTCCTGAGGACGAGCTCCCGCCCCAGAGCTGACCGCCAGCCCAGTGGACAGCGGCATGGGTGAGAGCAGTTTCACTTTTTGCTAACAGGCAGCTGCTGTGTCTTTGGGACAGGCTAGTCAGACTCGTCTTCAAATTAACACAGTTCATGGCAGGGTTTAAAGGAAATGTCTTAACCACAGAAATGTGCTTCAAATCTCACAATAAAAACCAGGCGTGCTTTTACGTTTGCCCCACCAGTTGGTATTCGTGTATTTCTAGTTCCAAAATGAGAATATGTGAGGGCTGGTGGACAGCCTTCCTTATCAGTTGTCTGTTTTAAGGACACCCTCTGGGAGACCCTGAACCTAGGGTGAGATCCCCCCAGGCTATGAGGTTCTGTGCTTAGTTGCCCGTTCAGCAGTCTGCTATCTGTTCTCAGTATTACAGAAGAGCATGGGATTTGGAGTGAAACTACCTAGATCCCCATCTTGGCTCATCTCTAAAACTCTGAGATGAGGGAAATGTCTGTTGCACATGGTGCTTGTGAAGAGGGGGCGCTGACTGTGAGGGTGACACACCCCTACCTCCTGCATCGAGGGGAAAAGAGACAGTTCCTTGGGTGCCTTTGCAGCTCTCCAGGAGATTCTGGGTCTCATTTCATCTAGAAGTTTCTCTAGTGGGGGTGACACCCCTGCCTGAAGGGGAGCCCTGCAGGACTGAGCTGCCCTGATCATTCACCTCTGGGGAGGGAAACATGAGTCCCCCAGGAGGGTCTCCCTCTAAGGTTCCCCCTCTTCTGGAAGCCAGTGAACCTTGGACTTTCTTCCTTGGTAGAAGAGTTCACCTGGCTTCCATCACCCCACACCAACCTAGCGATCCTCCGAGCTTTTGGCTGTTCCAGTCACCTTCTCGGTCTCATCTTCATCTCAGCCCTCTCCTATGTGGCTGACCCTCAGGTCCTTCCCCAGCTCGACTCCTCCTCTCACCTGCCCCCTCTCCCCAAGTAATCTGTTACTGATGACTCCCACCCTAACAGCCAGAGCCCAGACACCTCTGTGCACCTCCCAAACTCAACAGTCCCACCACACTGCCTCCCCTCAAGGATCCTTTCCTCTGGGTATGCAGACCCCCATTCTCCCAGCCAAATCCCACAGGACTCCTCAGCGGTAGAGCCAGAGCTGGGATGCAGGACTGCCAGGATCCCAATTTCAGGCTTCTCCCACCAGAGCGTCCTGCCTCCACATACGGTCAGAATCAAACTACATTTCTTAACAACATTAGTGCAAATGTCACTCTAAGCCCTAGCAAACTCCCAGCCTGCCCTTGGACCCCTCCCAAGTTTTTGGCAGTGTCCAGACCCCTGCCTGGCCCCTGACCACTGGGCTCCCTACTCCTGCAGCTCTCCCAGCCTGCTTCTCTGCCCCAGTTCCTGCTTCCCAAGAGGCTCATTACAATGGCATGTTCAATTCAGCCCTTTCTTGTTGATTCTGCTGCGCATTCTCCATATGGTTTTCCTAAACCTCATCTCAGCTTAGATGGGAATTTGGCTTTCTTTCCTGTTTTGCTAAGAAGTCTGGAACCAAAGGCCATCACCCCTAACCTCCTCCATGTGCTCTCTCAGCATCTCCTCCTTATCCCCCCTCCTGAGTGGATAAGGAAGAGGTATCCCTCCTAGCTTCATAGGTGTGAATATCAACCCTCAGTTTCCCCATCTGAATAACAGCAATAAAATGCATCTCTTTCACAGGGCTGTTGTGAGAATTAGACAAGCCCAGCACGAGTGTCAGTGGATGTTGGTGATAATTAGTGACTTTCACCTCCACTTAAATGTCCTTCATCAGCTCTTGAAGATGCCTACAAACCCCCTTCCTCCTAAATTTGTTCATTCTTCTGCTGACACTGTATTTTGCAGCCACACAAAACTTCCTCCACTCTCTGCATCACCTTATCATCAAGGGCTTCACGTGTGTCCCTTCCAGCCCAGTCCCAAATTCAGGTTCAGCCCCCAGCACTGTGGTGGAGCTTGCACCTGAGCTTGCACTGTGGTGGACCTGAGACTGGGAGCAGACAGGTTTCACTTGGATTCAAGTCAATTACATATAGCCACAAGATGAAGTTATTAGGGTGGGGGACCCACATTACAACAGATATGCATACATTCAACTGGCAGTGAAAGCGGGGAGGGGTGTGAACCACTCTGGAAACCAGCAGCTGGCAGCACTGGCAGCAGTGCACGGCTAGAGTCGTGTTCTGAAGTCTGGTTTTCTCGTTCTTCCTGCTCCGACTACGTACAAGTCCCGGGATGGGGGGTGGCCAGGGTCCGCTGTATAAATGCGCTCCTTCAACCCCACACCCTTCAGTGCCCGCCCACCACCACCACTCACACAGGCTGCTAAGCCTTCCCGGCCAGGGGGGATCCAGTGTCATCAGGGTCTGCACAGCTTGGTCCTCAGCAGACCTGCCGTAGCCCAAAGCGAACAGGACTGTTCTCTGTCCTCTGCTGTGCCCGCCCTTTGTCCACCACATCCTGCCTGGGAGTGTCCCATCACGCCTGTCGCAGCGCTCAGCCTGCCTGTCCTAACGTGCTCATCCCTTCCTCTGGTCTTGAACTTGACAACACCATCATCAGTGCGAGGAATATTATCCAGCGCTGCCTGTTCTTTCCTGTTATTTTGAAGCCATTTTGATTAAAAATGAATTTCTTTCTCATCTGCTTACCACCTAGACTCCAAGATGTTTATATTTCTCAGTTCTTCTGGAGCATCTGATACACATCAGACTAGGCACACAGTATTGGTGCTACCTACAAATTATGCTTATTGCTTATTAACTATAATAGTGTTTCAGAAGATTATTAATAAATTATAAATCGCTGCTGTTTATTGGGGTCCTATGTGTTAGCACTGTGCTAGGTGCTTTATGTGGATCCTCATTTAATTATCCTAGTGGCCTCATGTGGTGTATATTATTATCCGCATTTTACAATGGGGAAAAGGAGCTCAGAGATTAAATAACTTGCCCAACATTTTATAACCAATAAGTGAAGGGGCTGGGATTTAAGTCTAGTTCTGCCTGCCTCAAAGTCTGATTCTGGTCTCTACTATTTTGCCTGTCAGTGTAGCACTAATGTGCCTTTAAATGGCAGACAGATTAAGTGTGGGAAAATATGCTTTTCCCAAAATACATTGTGGGTAGAATGTTGCTTGTTTGCTCTGTAGAAAGTCCAGAAATGAGGTGTGAGTTTTAGACATAGTCCTGCTTGCAGTGAGAGCATGCAAGGCTAGGGCAAGAGGAACAGTGGCCCAGATGGTGTGGTGGAGGCTACAGACCCAGAAAGGAGTGGAAAGTTTAGGGGTGCAATTAATTTTAATAAACAGTTTACAGAAATCCAGTCAACTACTGCATGAACTCAATAGGCTGCGAATTGTGGGTCAGGAAAGGCTGGAGGCCTGTATGTAGCCAGAGGGGCAGAGAGGGGAGCCCCAGGGAACTGATCAGTGTTACTGGATGCCCTGGGGCAAAGCTGGTGTGTGTGTGTGTATGTGTGTGTGTGTGCATGCACGCCCATGCGCGCTGAACCCCAGGTTAACTGATAAAAAAGTAGAACTCCTTACTTTAAAATGAATAGGAATTTCAGGGTGATGATGGCAGAGCATTAAACCAAGTGGGGAGCCCTCCTCCAAGCAGGGCACTGGGACAGCACAGGCCACATGCCCAGGGCACTGACCCTGTCTGAGAGCTCATGTTTTGGGCTGAGAAAGGTATTTCCTGACTGCCCACTTGGTTCTAAGTACCACACATGATCACCTCTCCTGACTAAAGGCTCAGACCCTTCTTTGTGGGCATTGCTTCTGTTCCGGGGTGTGGGGGGTCTCAAGTGCTGGCTTTCCAGAGGGCCTGTAAGCAGCTGAAAGACCCCCAAAGGTGAAGGCAGTTACTCAGAGCTGGAGAGAAACCACTGAGCAAGTTGTTTTTTGTGTTGTTTTGTTTTCTGTTATACTTTGAGAGAATGTAAGTAAAAGATAATTTTAATGTGAAAGGGAAAAGAAGTGGCTCAGCAATTCTAAGAGTAGCAAATCCAGCTGAAGAAACGATGGCCTCCCCAACAGCATTGGGGAACACAGGAATGTTTGCATTACGCTCGCTGGCTCACAAAGCTAAGCAAAATACTCATTCAATTCTCAGCGCAATATTGGCGACTCTTTGAAGGTTGAGTTGCCCTTAATCTCTACATCTAGCAGATCCTACTTTTCTGTTTCCACTCAACTCCCCCCAATACACCCCTCTTTTATGTAACCATAGAAAAAGATGCTCTAGGAAGTCCCTTGTCCTCTCCAAAGAAAACCCGCATGGATTAGCTCTGGCCCAAGTGCCTTCTCAGCATATAGCACAAAGGTTGTACCTTGACCTATTAGTCCTTGGAGTAAGAGAACCAATCCTGTGTTGTTGGTGGTGGTGTTGTTGCTGTTTTTTTGTTGTTTTTTTTTTTTTTGGGGGGGGGCACAGGGAGGAGTGGTGATGGGAGGGGTTATAGTGGGAGAGAGAGAAAAACCATTTCAGCAAAACATGATTGGAGTCACAGCAAGATAGAATATGAGATCTTTGTCCTGATGGAGCCAGGAAGGACCAATATGTTGTTCTCTCCAACAGTGTGATGTCGGCAAAATAAATCGGACCTGAAATTTCTTTCTAACTTTCCTAGTTAATAGACCCCCACAGCAGTTTATTAATAGAGAGACCCCCATCTGCCCCACCATAACCTGATGAGCTTCTGAAGCATAAAGATGACATTTATAACAGCTGTAGGTTGAGTTCCAACACAAATTCCATGCCTGAAAAATCATAACATGGAGGACCATTAAATACATTGGGTTTTCTTAGGGAAGAAATGAAGGTGACATGACTGGGCATCAAGTAAATACAGATTTGCCCAACAGAATGCCAAAAATGTCAAAAACAAAATAACGGTGACCCTGTGAACTACTTGTCGCGGTTCAAATTCTGCCGAGTGTGAATAATGGCCTTGTGTCTGTTGGTTTAACAAATGGCCCACGTGTCTGTGCTACTAGTAAGAGGTGAAAGCCCACATTCATAATAAAAAACAAATGCCCTGTGCACAGCAGGGGAGGCGTGGCCAGAGAGCAGTTTATAGTAAAACATGAAGGCTTGAGCTGGTCATGAGCAGTCTTGGCCCAGCCAGTAGGCTCCAGAAGGCCCTGGCGAGGGAGCTGTCCCTTGTCAGGTCTGTAACTGGCCATGCACATGTCACATAGCTGCATTTCCTCTTCTTGACGTCTGTCCGTGTATGCCGACTCAGTAGTAAATATCCCTGGACTTGGAAATGCATCTGTGGGTGGAGGGGTGTTCATACTAGGCATTAAAATGAGTGCAGGGGCCTCCCTGGTGGTGCAAGGGGTTAAGTCTCAGCACTATGAAGCTATCCGCAGCCACTGCAGCATGAGTTTGGTCCCCCACCAAGGAACAACCCACATGGTGCAGCAGACCTCTCCTGACTCGTCTGCTGCTCCCCTCAGCAGTGTATTTCAGTGGATCTGCCTTTTTTGTTCCCCACTCTGTCTCTGGTGAATCCTCTCACCCCCCCACACCTCACACCTCTGGCCTGCACCCCAGCTCTTATATGCATAAATAAATAAATCTTTTTTTAAAAATAATAAAGTGAATGCAGTCTACATAAATAAATCTTAAGAGTGGTGAGTAAAGTTACGGACGGATTGGAACAGTATGATCGATACCTCTTATGCCAATTTTTTAAATATACAAAACAGTCAAAGTATAAAAACACGGGTGAGAGAAATTGATATCATCCTCAGGAGAGAGAGAGAAATGGGTATAGGAGGGAGGTGTCAGTTGATTTGAAAATCATTTATTTCATTTTTTCATTTTAAAAAGCATTTAAATACAGGAAAAATGTTAACATCTGTTGAATTGAGTAGTGGGTTCATGGATATGCACTGTATTATCTTTTATATTTTTACTGTATGGTTGAAATGTCTCATGACTTTTAAAAGAAAGTACCTTAAATACGTCAACATGCTTAACTAAATTTTATGTCAGTTTAGCTTCCTCCATATCTATTTTTTATATATGTTTGACAAAAGTAACATATCCTATCAAATAAATTTCAGAAAATTAGAGAAATTAAATTACTCAGACTTCTCATCACCCCCAAAACAGTCATTGCTAATGTTTTGGTCTATTTCCTTCCATTTTTTCATTGTGTGGGGGTGTGTGTGTTTAAACACACTTCTCAGCATCTTGGGTACACATATTGAATCTGCCTTTTCCACTCATTATAGCATCACCCTTTTTCCATGTTATGACTTAGTCTCCATAAACATCATTTCAATTGATTTCCATTAAGATTTTCCACAGCTTTCTTTTTTTTTTTTTTTTTAAAGATTTATTTATTTATTTATTTATTTGTACAAGCACTAGGTACAGTCAGAAGCGCGGGAGGGTGAGAGAATTAACCAGAGCCAGAGCGGGGAGCAGAGCAGGCAGAAGGACCGAAGTACACTGCTGAGGGGAGCAGCAGGCGGCAGGAGAGGTCTGCGCGCCATGTGGGACCCTCCTCTGGTGGCCGGGGAGCAGCCGGGGATCGAACCTGAGCTACAGAGGCTGCAGGCAGCTTCGCAACCCAGCACTCAACCGCTGCGCCACCAGAGAGGCCCACCACAGCTTTCTTAACCGCCATTTTTTGCATAAAAACTGTTATGAACAGTCAACAGTCACACAGTCCCAAACCCGTAAACATAAAATCCTTTTGAAAGCCTAAGGAACGGGAGTGGGTCACACTCCGCTCTTGATTTCCACAAGACAGTTTGCGTGGGGTGACACTGAAAAGGTCTGTCACATCTGTGCCATCACATTCCCCGGGAGGCTGAGCTTGTCGGCTTTCGTCCCGGGGATGAAACTCGACAGATGAAGAAGCCGGCTCCACGTGTGTCTTGCTGGGGAGACAGAACATGTGCTCTCACATTCACTTCCTCCCTGGGCCCCCCAGCCTGCAGCTGGGAGTGTTTGCTGGTCCCGTTGGCCTCTTGTTTAGAGTGGGGGTAATTATGGCAGGTATTTGTGTTCCCCTTCCCAGCTTATAGGTGCTCTCTGGGCCCCTGGGAGTTGGCATCCAGTGGGCACCCAGCAGCCTGGGCTCATAGCTAGTGAGTGGGCAAGCCGGAGCCACCACCCCAGGATCTGCCTCCTTCTAAAACTCTTTTTTTTTTTTTTTATAAAGTTTTATTTATTTATTTAAAGATTTCTTTATTTATTTATACAAGCACTGGGCACAGTCAGAAGCGGGGGAGGGTGAGAGAATTCACCAGAGCCAGAGCGGGGAGCAGAGCAGGCAGAAGGACCGAAGTACACTGCTGAGGGGAGCAGCGGGCGGCAGGAGAGGTCTGCGCGCCATGCGGGACCCTCCTCCGGTGGCCGGGGAGCAGCCGGGGATTGAACCGGCGCTGCAGAGGCTGCGGGCAGCTTCGCAACCCAGCGCTCAACCGCTGCGCCACCGGGGAGGCCCTAAAACTCTTTTCAGTTATTCTCTTTAGACCCAGGCAAGAGGGGCCTCTGCCCAAGCTGTAGACTCTAAACAACTTGCACCCCTACCCTCTGGGGCCGTGTTCTTTCAGAGCCCATTTCCCACTCCAAGACCACACAGTGGGTCCCTGAAATTCCCTGACAAATGACCCTGAGCACCTCCAGGGCCTCAGCAAGCCTGGACCTGTCCTCTCAGGGGCCCAGACCACCCCTGCTCACCTAGGCCCAAGGGTGGAACTTAGACCTGCAGGCTGCAGGGTGAATCCAGGGGGGGTGGGGGCCCGAGGTGCACGGGCTGAAGGCCAGCATCACCTTCTCCGCAGCCCAGAATGACAAATCCTCTGAGAATTCTCAGTTCAAGCCTTGGCCTTCTCCATCATTATAAAGTTATATTTTTCAGAGTAAGAGGATAGACTTTGTTCTGGGTAACAGTGCATTAGCTTGATCTGTGACTTCTAACCATGTAAAGATTTGACATGTCATCTCCTCTTCTACTCTTGCTCTGGGACCCACAGATATGAACAATACGTTCCCTTTTTTTCTAGCTGAGGCTACAAATATATTGGTATACTCTAGAGGTGCGTCTGCAAAGGAAAGGCATCCAGAAAAATGAAACAACTTAGGTGTAAAATCCCAATATCATACACACACACACAAACCCTTCCATGTCCACGTGTAAAGGAAAGAAATGCATTTTAGGACAAATTAGAGTACAACCACCTGCCGAGGATGAATCAGCCTGGCACAATCCAGCAAAATTAGAAATAGAAGCCAGCTAGTAAAGCTGCAATCTGCCACTCCTCTGCCTCCCCATCGCACTCCCAGCTCGTGTGCTGCAGATCTACCACCCTCTGTTGGCTGCTTTAAGCTCTGCAAGAAGTAGGACCCCATGACAACCAGAGGTTTCCCATGACAACCTGAGGCGTGGCCTCTCCAGTCCACCAGGATCAGCCCGGAAAATCAGTGTTGCAAAAGTTTTCATTTTAATTGTTGTTTGGACATTGAACTGGTTTTTTCCCCCAGTTGCTTATGCCCCAGCAAGATTTGTAATCAGGAGTATAACTGCATGGTGAAACATGAAATTGTGAAGACAACTTCATTGTGCCGCTAAACTCTAAATAATCAAACACATATACCAGGACAGCACTTGATGAAATCCATTCTGTAAGGGATGTTTCCCTGGCCTTTCACAGTGAAGCAGCAAAGCAGCTATTCCATCACGTGGGTGAAGAGTCTGCAGCAGAGAGGTTAAGTGAGCTGGCGGAGGTGGTTCAGCCAGCAGGTGGCAGAGCAGGAGCTCCAGCTCTGGGGCCGATTCCAAAAATCATTAAAGACCCAATAGAAGGACCTGTTCCGTGCAAATTCTCATTAGTAAAAGAGCATCACCTTGTATCATGGCCCTCAAAGCCTCTCGTACTGTGGGACTCACTCTCAATTATTTTAATTTTAATAACAAGAGTTTGTTTTAGAACCAGGCTGGAGCAGCCTTCAGCCAGAGGGAGTTTTGAAAGTTGGTGGCGTTCACCTGAGCAAATTGGCTTTTTTTTTTTTCCAAATGTGTGTGAATCTTCAGTACAGATTTGGTAATTATTATTCCTGGGAACATTACTTTAATTGCAGTTGAGTCTTTTTCAAGATTTCTTTCTAAATGGTATCCGGTGGAGACTGAGACTAGGATAAATCATACAAGGACCTAAAAAGTGCCCTAATCAAACAAGATAGGTAGAAATGACATCAACGTGCTTGGGAATACTGGTCAGACCCCGATGCAGAAGATGCTTATAAGAACTTTTCATCGAATTATTTCATGAAATGTGGGAGAATAGGGGTTAGGACGCAAGCTATGAAGCTGTCCTTCAGCCGCTCTAGCACGAGTTCAATCCCTGGCCAGGGAGCTACCCACAGGGCACAGCAGACCTCTTTTGACTCGCCCGCTGCTCCCCTCAGCAGTGTATTTTGTTAGTGTGCCTGTTCTGTTCCCCACTCTGTCTCTGATGAATCTGCTCATACCCCCACACCTCTTGCCTGTACCCCAGCTCTGTATGCATAAATAAATAAATAAATAAATCTTATTTTAAAATGTGGGAGAATAAAAAGCAATACATCCAAATTAACATTTTACTCACTGGCTTAAGTATTTATGTGTAACTAAATTAGTACGTATAACGAGGTAATTGATATATAAATTGCACTCTGGCATTTGGTTCTGTCATCTATATATTCTAGTTGGCTGAAAATTGTTTGGGAGACCTTCTCATTGGGAAAGAGGGTTGGCTTGAGGCCAGGGTCACACAGTGAGTGGTTTTTCCGGATGCCAAGCAGCAACCCAAGACGAGGAGGAAGCAGGTTTGTGTGCTGGAAACTAAGGTTACAGGTGGCTCCTGAGCCTCCAGGTCCTTAGCATTTCCCCAAACACTGCTGCGCTGGGCCTCACAGCCTCTGTAGGGCAAGTTCTGTGGTGTTGCCAAGCATCCACCCCCGACCCCGTATCTCCCCGCCCTGGCGCCACGGGCAGGCTATGACAAGGCTGCCTTTCCTGTCTCTCTCTCAGGCTGCACTGGTCGGAGGCACAACCATGATCATCGGCCATGTCCTGCCCGACAAGGACACCTCCCTGGTGGATGCCTATGAGAAGTGCCGGGGTCTGGCCGACCCCAAGGTCTGCTGTGACTACGCCCTCCACATGGGGATCACCTGGTGGGCGCCCAAGGTAACAGTGCTAGGTGGAATCCCAGGAGAATAGCAAAAGCCCCTTAAGGCAGAGGGACCATTGGTCAGAGCCACTGGGAGTGGGGGGTGGGACTCCCCTACTGTGTGACTCCCCTCCCACCATCATCCTAACTCCCCCAAAGGCCAAAAGAAAATACACATATGGGCCCATCATGGGGCGGGCAGGCCTGTCCTGCTTAAAGAGCCCAGCAGACCCAGAGGTGTGAGATCAGAGGCCATGAGTGCTGGCTTCTGCTCCTACCACAGGGCTCTTGCATCTCCTGATTTTTTTTTACATTAGATTTTGCTGACCACCCTGGGCTTACTCCTCAGTAGAAAGTTTAGCAAGAGTCAGGCCCAGAGGGTCATATCATTTTCGTACTGGGTGTAACTGAGTTGAGATCTCAGATGGAGGGGCTTGTCCTGGCTCAGTGCCTCCTGGCACAAAGGGCCTGGGCCTGTTGTTTGCTCCCAGGGTGCAGCTACTGCTCTGAGCCCTGAGCTGCCCCTGGGGTGTGGGTGAGGCTGACTCCCACTCTGTTCAGCCTCTGTGCCCACTTCGCATCTGTGCCCCTGGCCCCGGCTTTCCTATCCTCCTATTGCCCTAGGCCCCAGAGCCAGAGTCCAGGCCCCTCTTCCTAGATCCCTACTTTCTTTCTCATCCTGCAAACAGTCTCCCAGTATTTCTAAACTGGTGCTTACTAGAGCCCCATCCAAGCCTTACACCATAGGATCCCCCTCCTGGAACTGGCAAAAGGTGCCAACCATGCTGAATATCAGCCATCCCTGGTCTCAGATGGGGCTTTTTTTCATTTTGGACTCCTCTTGGGTGGCTGCCCTTATGTCCAACCTCTCCATCCCCTCCCCCTGAAGAAGAGCTGGCCTGGAATGTAGGGTCCACTCAGCTTCTCTGCAACTCTGAGGCCTGGTCATCCGTAAGTCTCCAGAGGTTATGGGGTCTCTCCTGCATCCAGAATTTTAAACTCTTATTTATAATAATCAAATATTAGAAAACAAAGGAAGCATTTAATCTGGTCACCCCAACACGCCAGTATTTTTATTTTAGTGTATTTCCTTCCAGTCTTTTTTCATATGCACTTAAGTGAAAGTAACTCTTTCACTTAAGTGTGAGGATTTTTCTCTGGTCTGTGTGGTTTTCATGAGTGCCATGGAATGGTCACCTAATGTTCTGTGAAGTAGATGAAGCTCAGCTTTCTCTTGGCAGACCAATGTTGCTGCCATTTTTTGTTGATATAATGTTGGGATAAATCTCCTTATTCACATCACTTTGTTCATGTTTGGCTTTGTTCCTAAATTAGATTCTCTCTAGGGTCTCTATTTTTAGCACCAGTGCACCTTCTTTGTAATGCCACTTCCATTATGGGGGTGACAGGCCACAGGAGTCAGTCATTAGTGCGTTTACCAAAAAGACTAATTTGGAGTAAGAAACATAGGATGATGATCCTATGTGGTAGAGAAACATGCCTAATATAGTTCTGATATTTGTGTCATGCTTGACAAAGATGCTTGATGCATCTTCCTGCATCCATGCCTTCGCTGCCACCATGGAGTGTGAGAAAAAGTAAGATACTGCAGGGTCGGGGATGGTATATGGCAACTCCCTGGCTGAACCACATCTCCATTTGGACCCAGCACATCAATCAGCTTCTTAAAAATCTGTGCTCAGATAGTTTTTGCCTTTGCATTTTGCTCTCCAGGTGAAAGCAGAAATGGAGACTCTGGTGCGGGAGAAGGGTGTCAACTCGTTCCAGATGTTCATGACCTACAAGGACTTGTATATGCTTCGAGACAGTGAGCTGTACCAAGTGTTGCACGCTTGCAAGGACATTGGGGCGATCGCCCGAGTCCATGCTGAAAATGGGGAGCTCGTGGCTGAGGCAAGGCAGCAGA
This sequence comes from Talpa europaea, assembly GCF_964194135.1. Lineage (NCBI taxonomy): Eukaryota > Metazoa > Chordata > Mammalia > Eulipotyphla > Talpidae > Talpa > Talpa europaea. The sequence continues at coordinate 14,300,236 of NC_140072.1, forward strand.
GAATGCTGGGGCGAGGGGGCAGGGACACCAGTAGAGACAGTATTTGAGGGAATTCCTGACCATCCATCACCCCTTCTACTTAAGTTCCAGCAAAACAAGCTATAAAAGAAATGTAAACACTCCAGCTGACAATTCTTTGTCAAAAAACCCAAACTTTTGTACTATCTGTAAAAAAACTATCTATAGTCTAAAAAGACTTCTCAGTCTTAGATGTCTTAGTTCTAATGATATATTTACATTTCATTGTAGCTAAGAATTTGAAACACTCATAAGAAATATTTTAATGGGATTTGACTTAAAGAATAAATTAGAATCAGTTTTCCACTGCCTTGTTCCTCCCCAGAGAAGCTGGGATAACATAGAGATCAACTCACTGGCACCCAGAAAGATGAGCCCGTTTTTGTCTCTAGGTGTTAAATGGGCAACATCTAAGGAAGTTGCTGGAAGCTAGAGAGTCAACTAGGTTTCCAGTGAGGAAATTCTGACTTTCAGAACAATAAAAAGTGCTTGTCTTTGGTGTCCCAGACCTCTTACGTATTTACTGAACTGTATTTTAAGAAGAAAAAAATGTTTGGTCATTGCAATGGGAGACTCAGGGAGAGCGTCACTGCAAGAGAGCCTTGTGCTTATTCTTCCCTCGTTAGGAGATGAGTGTCACAGAAGTAAGGAAAGTAGCAAGCCTAAGGGGGAGGCTCTGTCTAGCTGTTTACTGTCCCATCGGTTCGGTGTTTTCTTGCATCTCAAAGTATTTTCTTTCTATTGTTATTCTTCAGGGTGCTAAGGAAGCATTAGATTTGGGTATCACAGGCCCAGAAGGAATCGAGATCAGCCGTCCAGAGGAGGTGAGCAAAATGTCCTATGTCAACTTCATTCCCGTAGATCCACAGAATCTTTTAGAATAGAGACATCAACAAATACAAGTTGTACTGTGTCACTTTGTCCATGGGTAAATTCCCATCTGGAAGCTTCCCAGGGAATAGCTTCCTCTATGCTGAAGCCAACTTGACCTTGAGTTTCCTTGGAAAAGACGGTTTGGAGGACACCAGACCACTTGATTTGACTCTGATTTCAGCGATCTGGGGGAGACAATGTCAATCTACCGGGGTTGCCCAAAATTTAATTGGGAGAAAAAAGGCAGAACGAAAAGACCTTTGGATGGTAGAAGAAATCCCAAACTGTAACACTTAGCATTTGGAGGATGAAATCCCCATGAGCATTAGAGAACTTTGTGCTCTTCCCATAGAAAGGAGACACTCTTTCCCCTTACTACCTTATTGCACATTGCAATGGTAATTTAAAGACCTGCTATCCTCCTGCCTCTGGTTTCATCCTTGCACACAGTGGTGCAGGGTTTCAACACAAATCCCCCGGCCCCTCTGCTAAAGAATTCTGTTCTGGAGGAACCCCACTAAAAAGACAATGCTTTCATGCCCTATGACCCAGTTCAGACATCCCTTACCATTTAGGAGAAGCCCCCAGGGACACTTGGCAGTGTTTAGATGCATTTGGGGTTATCCCAAGTTGGGGAGGGGCACTGACATCAGATATAGCCACCTGCTCTTTGCAGTTGACTTTCATTGAGGTGCTCAGTGGCTGCCGCCAGAGCTGCTCCTTTCTTCAGTGGACCACAGGAAGCCACTGAAGCCACCTGGCACTTGGCCACTGAGAACATGTTGTGGCCTTTACCCAGGACAGCACCGTGGATAGTTCTAGTCTGCAGTGGGTATAGGCAGGGATGCAGCTAACATTACCCAGACAGCTCCCCACCCCAAAGAATTTTCCACCCAAGATATCAGTAGTGCAGAGCTTCAGAAACCCTGATCTAAGCTAACTTCCAGCTTGAAATCAGTCGGGATCGTGACTTTGGGGGGAAATGTACCAGACAGTGGAGAAAGGTGATTCTGGGTTTTTGTTTCCTTTTGCTCTGTTGTCTTCATTAAGCCCCTAATGGCATCTGGCCAGGAAGTGCCTAGGATGCTCTCTCAGTGTGGATGGAGCACGGTGCTGCAGCCCAGGGCTTGCCCCAGAGCCAACCCCTACTGGTGCAGTGATCCCTTAACTCTGTGTCAGTTATTCCGGCTCTTTCTACAAGGTGGGCTCTCAGGCAGGTGTGGGTTTCCTTGGAGAAGATGGTCAAGCTTGTTTTCTTCCTGTCCTGTGTGTTTCTAACAGCTGGAAGCTGAAGCCACACACCGAGTCATCACCATTGCAAACAGGGTGAGTGGACCCCAGCTCACAGCACCACTCTCGACTCTGAGATCAGATCTGCCTATACCTTAGGGTCCTGTTCTGTGCTGGGTGCCAGCACCATACCTGCCTCACAGGACAACAAAACCTTTTGCTAACTGAGCGGTTATGATTTCTTGCCACTGACTGCATTGTACCTGCTGAGCTTGCTGGGCCTTCATTCAAATGGAAATGACTGGTGGGGGCTGGGGGAGCACAGAGCCTCGTTACCCCTAGAATCTGTTTCTTTAAACAGATAGGGTAGACAGCTGGCCTGAGAGCCCTGATTTAAATCTCTGCCTCTGGCCGTTCATAATTTTTCCTTGGGCTGGTCAGGGTGACACACTCGAGAATAGACCCAAGTGCAGTGGGATTGTGGGAATGAGAAAGAGGCGTGGGGCCTTTACCAGTACAAGCCCCTGGCTCCTATGCAAGTCACTCAGCAGCTCTGACATACAGTTTTAATATCTGAAATTGAATGATAGTATCACTCACGGGTGCACAGAAAAAGTCATAGAAGGGAAACAGCCAAGCGCTGCTCAAAGGTTATTTCTCCTTCAAAGCATCATGAAGAGGTTTGATTTACTCAGATAACAAGAATTACCTCCTCCAGAACACTGGTTTTCAAAGTGTGGTTCCTGGACCACAGCATCAGCATCGCTGGCTAGAAACAGGAGCTTTGAAATGCCTGTCCACAGCCTATGCAGACCCACTGAGTCAGAGGCGGGAGGCAATGCCAGTAACCTGGGTTCTAACCAGGCCACCAGTGATTCTAATGGCCCTAACCTTGAGAACCTCTCTTTTGGAAAGACCTAGGGCCATCCCGAGGAAGGAACATAAGGGAGTGGTATTAGCAATATCCCAGGGAAATAAAAAGGGTGGAGGTCCCGCTGGTCTCAGAATTAGTCAGATAACTTGGGCCAAGCACATCAAACCTCAGGCCAGTTCTAAACTCTGTCCCCTCAGTGGATAGGCAGAGAAGATACTAGCATAACAGCTGGGGAAAAAGCTTCCCGTTCACAGTTTATAAGTCTGGGATCTAGCCACGGACAGTATTTCACTGTCATAACAATTACTAGTTTATCAATTCCTGATGGAACCTGACCCCAGAATAAGGAAAGATCTGAACCACAGAAGGGCAACTTCTTGTATTTTTTAGCTCAAATCTAAGCCCAAAGAAGTCAAGCTTGAAACTTGCACATCTTAGTAGGGGACAAGCTGATGAACCTGCAATCTGGGGTCATTTTGCCATATCGTCCCGTCTGGTGTGGCCTCTGGGCTCTGAGGCCCTCGTGTCTTGTACCTTGAACATTCCATCTCCTGACAGCAGCCCTGAGATGACAGGGATGTCATTCTAGATGGGGAATCCAACACCCCATCCATGTCTCTAGGTCCTCACCTTCAAGGCGGAAAATTAAAACAGTCACTTGTTTTAAGTAAGCACAGTCTTAGTTTCACCTGGTAGAAAAAGTGAGGTTCAGTATTTGACGTCTTGCCCCGAGGTTCCCCTTCTGGCCTCTGATGCTGGGTGCTGCTTGGCCCCTTCCTTGCTTCATGGGGTTCCCCAGTCTGCAGCTTGTGCTGTCCTTGCCAGCCCCGAGGGTGGAGCTGCAGGAGGCAGGGGAAGTGCTGTTTGGCCGGGTTATCTTGGCACTTCTGAGATTTGCCAGGTTGAGACTGTCCTGGCTGTTTCCTGTGTTTTAGACTCACTGTCCCATTTACCTGGTCAATGTGTCCAGCATCTCGGCTGGTGATGTTATTGCAGCTGCTAAGATGCAAGGTGAGTCCTTGGGCTCGGGGGAGGGGGCATGGTGTTTGCACGTGTGGTGGGGTTACCCCACCCCGTCTTCCCCAAAAGCACACCCCACTAACCTGGGTTCGGCCCCGTAGAACCCGAGTCTTTCCTCTGCTCATTTGTATGCACGACAGCTTTGCAGAAGTGTCTGTCTGCTCTGCTGGGTCTGGTAAAATGTTCCAGTTGACTCATTAATTAGTATCTTTTGGGTCTCTGGTTTTACTAATGGTGGCCTTGGTAACCAACATAAAATGCTGGGCCAATTCCAGGGGGCATTTCTGGGGCTGCTGGGGAAGCCCCTGCAGAGGCTGCAGTGAGGGCCCCAAACTCCCTTACCTACAGTCTCCTGAACCCTATGTTTGAACCTGGGGTACCATTTTTTTCCCTTTGCTGAGCACCTGGCAACACCTGCAGGCTTTGGGACCTGCCTGCAGTCCCAGCCCACTCAGGGTGCCTGTGAGGTTCTGGTAGCAGGAGAAACAGTCACAAACCTGAAAATAGAAATCAGGAGCCAGAGCTTCCCGCCTTTCCACCACACTGCCCTGGAGCTCCCACCTCCTGCCTCCCTCTGGGGAAGCCCATGGGTGTCTCACCCTCACGGTCACCCAACCTCCTGACTCATCCCACCTCCACTTCCCTGCTCCAGAGCCCTGCTGCGGCCCCACCCAGCCGCTCTCCCGAAGCTGCTCACAGCACCCGCAGAGCTGAGAGAAGTCAAACTACCTGCTAGGGTGGCATCCACGGCCCTCAGCCTTCCAGCCCTTCTCCTATTCGCCCACACACACACCTGCCACCTGGTGCCCGGGCCCTTCCACCCTCCTCGCCTGGAGTCGACCTCAGGAGAGGGAGCCTCCAACCTTGAGCCCAGAAACACTCAAGCACAGGAGAGAGCCAGGGCCCGCCCCTTCCTCTATCGTACCTCGGGGACTTGCCCCGTCAGATGTCAGACGAGATGCTCAGACCCATGAGTGCTCGGCAGGTGCCTCCTGCTTACCGGCTGGCCCTTCTTCTTCCAGGGAAGGTGGTGCTGGCTGAGACCACCACGGCCCACGCCACGCTGACGGGCTTGCACTACTACCACCAGGACTGGTCCCACGCAGCCGCCTACGTCACGGTGCCTCCGCTGAGGCTAGACACCAACACCTCAACCTACCTCATGAGCCTGCTGGCCAAGTAAGGCATCCGGCTGGGCCACTGGGGCCCGGTGCCGCAGAGCCCACGGGGCCTGCCGTTCAGGGAACTTGTAGGTTTTCAAGGTGATGCCGCGGAGGCTCCAGATCTAGATTTGATTTCATGGTGCCAACAGGGTGGTTTTGCTTCTGCTGCCTTCTCCACAGCCTGCGGGGTGATTGCCATCCCCTTGGGCTCCAGGGGCCATTTGGTTTGGCGTGAGAGCATCTGAGGTGGAAGAGCAAAGAGCATGTATAAAACCCAACAGTGGGTATTCAGAGTATCAAAGGACATCGATATGTCACACGAAGGCCCACTGGGTTGCTGGAGGCTGTGGCTCTGACTTATCTTAGAATAGATGTGGCCTTTCTCTCCTCTTCGCCTTCCCTTTTCTCACTGTTTCCATGCAGCTTTCTGTGTGGACAACTCCCCTCCCTCTCTCCCGCCTCCCTTCTCCTTTTCCTTTGCCCTCTGCTGGCTCTTCCTCTTCCCCCACCCTCCCTCCAGGCCTCCTGTTGCCCAGCTCTTCTTTTTCTAGCCCTCTTGAGATGTCCTCTCCTTGGGTTTGGGTTGTGGACTGGTGGGGAGGAGGGTAGGGAAGCATCCCTGGAGGAGGCGGGAGGGAAAAACAGCAGGTCTCTCCATTCTGCCACCCCTCAGCCTCCCTGTGTCTCCTGCTTTCCTAGCGCTGGACGGAGATAAGCCTCTTGCAGTGACTGGGGGGGTGGAGAGGGACTGCAGGGACATGACCAAACTCTCTGTAGATATCGGGCACTTATTTCACCCAGCTCCTTCACTTCCATCCTGGTTGTCACCAGCTGGAAAGTTCACACTCAACATCCTGCGTGTTAACAACCTAGGGAGAGCTGGGGTGCAGGGGCTTTCCAAATAGGAGAGGCGAGCAGGTCATGGGGCCCCAGGGTGCAGGGGGTGCGGTAGAGGTCATTACGTCCTGGCCCACAGCTTTGCTGTGGCACCGAGCACACGGCTCTGACAGATTATAAATAGAGTGAGACAGGAGGAGGGGGAGATGCTGGATCAGCCCTTACAAAAATGCTTTTCGTTGCAAAAAACCAGTCTCCTTTTCATCACTATCAACACAGCAAAGACAAACAAGTACCAAGAATCATTATAATAATATGGGCTCCGTTCCAAGATCAGAGACTCTTTTGAAATGCCTCTGCCTGCCCCAAGTCAATGTACCAAAAGGACAGAGGCCCTACATCCTCCAGCCCACCCCAGTGGCTGTGTCAAAACCCCCACGGCTTCAGAGAGGCAGGGAGGAAATGTATTCTTAATGGAGTCATTTCAGATTTTCTATCTAGCCTATTTTGTCAAATTTAAATTATTTAAATACATTCTATTCATTTAAATAGAATTGTAATTTTATGTCAGCTTTTATGAGGATAAACCATTAGAATAGTGTCAATCCTTTTTTTACATCAGGACATATTGTAAATGGGTGCTATTTTTATAGGATTTAGAGTATGGTTTTCAGATTTTCATTATTTATAGGAATTAATGATGACTATAATTTTGCTTTCATGATACACTGTTGGTGATAATTGACATTACACAAAACACTTGATAGAAAACCCACACCGGTTGTCATCTCTCTTAAGAAAATTTGAGATGCTTCATAGTGATCTACTTTAAGATGTAATTTCTTATATACATATCAGAGAAAAAGTACAATCTACAGAAGTAAGGATTTGTCCTTTATTGAAATCCTGATTTCTTAAAGAGACTAGAAATCCCTTCATGCCCGCATGTGAAATTTTTAAATGCTTGACTGAGCCAGTCCTGCTTTAAACCTCAATGCACATAGGCAGGTGTGTATTGACACAGCCCTGGGCACCTCCAAGCTCTCTGGGGAGCGACCACCCCACCTGCACGTGAGCACCCTGGTGTAGGAGTCTTTCTGTAAAGTTGGCTCTTAATAGCATTAGCCCACTAAAGAGTGGACGTCGACCTGGCTGCTCCCGGGGTCTATGACCCACAGCCCAAGACTCTTGAGGGTGCCCTTCTGATCCAAACCCTACCCAGGTGTTGGAGCACCCTAAAGAGGAAGTGGAAACCTCAAGGTTCTCTGGTGGGTGCTGCAGCTTGGGGGAGGCAGCGGGCACTGTGGGTCCCTCTAGCAAAGCCTGATGTCTGAAGAGTCCCAGAGCAGCATCTGGCCCAAGGAGATACCAGCCCGTGCCACAGGAAGAGCCTAGTCATCCCTCTGTGCTTTGGGCCAAGGACATTAGTCACTTGGCACGAGCTGTGACTGCTAAGCCCTGCCAGGCCCCAGTGGAGTCAGCCTGCATGCAGCCTGACCCGGATTCGTCTGACAGCCCTAGAATATGTCTCCTCCCCAAGCCAAATAATGCCTTCTGCTCCTAGAGTCCCCTTCTTGGGTGGCCCATGTGCTCTCCCATCGCTTTGGACTTCTACAAGTAAAATTAGACTCTCCCCACATGACCCCATACTCCAGCCCCTGCATGGGCCCTCTCCCACATGACCCCATGCTCCTGCCAGGCCTCTCCCTGCTCTCCAAGGGCATTTCCTTCTGGGGTTGCCCTGGCCTGGGCGATGTGGGCATTGTCTCCCCTCTGCCCTCACCACCTCTGAGCTCTCATCCTACAGAGCTCTCTGAGCATGGACCCTCATTAGGCAGAGTCTGCTACACAAGCACAATGCAGCCTCCCACTGTTGTAAGTCTCTGCCCCGAGTTCTTAGCCCCTTGAGAGCCCAGCCTTGCCTTACAACCACCCCAGCTCCGTGTGGCCCTCTGCGGATGAAGGTCACGGCTGCCATGGCAATGAACCAGTGACTTGCACACCCTCGCTGGCTTTTGAAGCAGACCTCACTCTGTCAGGTCCCCCCACCTTTCCCTTCTGGGCCATTAGAGCCCCCACATCCAAGGCAGGCCATGGCTTTGAGTTATTTAGCAAAGCTTAACATTGAACTTGTGAATGTTTCACCAAGCACATGCTTGCTGCCAGCGGGGACTGGTGGGAGTTGAAGGGAGAGGAGAGGAAGCTGGCATATGGTTTCTGGTAATAAAACCACCTCCACCCTCTCACTTCAGCTAAACTCTACGTACAGTTTTTCTCTGCTTACGTGATTCTTAAAGTCAACGCCCCAGAGGTTCTTATCGATGTCTCCTGTGATGCTGACATGTTATGCCACGTTCGCACATATCCCCATGCTGCAGATGAGTAAGCTGAGGCTCACACAGGCCAGGATGAGGTCAGCCTTGCTCAGGCTCCAGCTTTGTCCCACGCTCTGGGACCTGGGCTCCTTCCCCTTACTGTTCCTGTCCTTCCCTCCACCCAGTGATACTCTGAACATTGTGGCTTCCGATCACCGGCCCTTTACCACGAAGCAGAAAGCCATGGGCAAAGAGGACTTCACCAAGATCCCGCATGGCGTGAGCGGCGTTCAGGATCGCATGAGTGTCATCTGGGAGAGAGGGGTGGTACGTGCCCCCAGCCCCATGGCCTCGCCAGAGTGTCCACTGGTCTTTTCTCTCTCTTTATCTTACTAGATCAGTAAAAATTCTTTTAAAAATATCATTTTCATGACTGAGTAATATTTCCTCCAATGGAACGGCCATGCTTAGCTTAATCCTGCCCCCATATTTGGAGCTTTGAATTGTTTAAAATTTTTGTGCTTAACAAATAAGGCTGCAGAGCCCTCTGTGTTCGAGAGTAAATGTGAGCATTTCTAATGATTTCCTCAGGACAGATTCCTAGAAGTGGATTTCTGGATCAAGAGATATGAACATTTTTAGGCTCTTGATAGCTTTTGTCCCAATGCTTTTCAATAAATACAGGGACTAGGACTTCATTTGAATAGCGCCTATTCTGCCCAGGAACAATAAGTATTTTTGATTTTGACCTATCATGTATGAAATGCAGCAGAGAGTGTGAATCCAAGAAGATTGACATTTTCAAGACTAAGCTCAGGGAACATCCATGAGGCGACTCAGGAAACTCCCAGAAAGAAAGTCTGGGAGCTCTCGTGCTGGGTGGGATAAAATGATGCTTGTCCAGCACACAGGATAGGTGCCACTCATCCAAAGGGGCACAGGAATAGAACTGGTTTCACAAGCAGGGCATAGATTTGCACCCAGTAGGCAGCCTTTCAGAACCACAACCACCCACCACGGTTGCTGGATGAAGGAGAAAGGAGTAAGCAATCGTGGGCACCAAGCCCAGCAGACGGAGCCCTCAGAGGTGATGCCACCATTGTCCCCAGCACCACTGCTCTGACCAGCAGCACAGCTCCAGTTCAAGGGTTACAGGGGTTTGGGCACATTCACAGGCCTGGTTGACTTGACACGTCTGCCATGTTTCAGGTTGGAGGGAAGATGGATGAGAATCGTTTTGTGGCCGTTACCAGCTCCAATGCAGCGAAGATTCTCAACCTGTATCCCCGCAAGGGCCGCATCATCCCTGGAGCTGATGCCGACGTGGTGGTGTGGGATCCAGAAGCCACAAAGTAAAGCCCGCTGTTTGTGTCAGGCTAGAGGGATGTGTGTGAGCACCAGGGGCGTGTGTGAGCAAGGCAGCCCGAGACCACACCGTGTCGGCCCCTCTGCAGGGCACTGGGCAGGCCCTCAAGGCTGCTGCACATCCACAGGCTCATTTGATGTTCACACCACCCCGGGTGGGGTGCTCAGGCCTGGAGTTCTTATTTTCATTTGACCATTGAAAGAAATAAGACCAGGGCATCCCCAGAGCACAGAGCCTGTAAATGGTTGGACAGTGCAGCTATCCTGACCTTGGCCCCAGGCTCTCTACCACCCTCTGCTCCTCCTGCTGAAGCTGGAGGCGCTCTTGAGCAGCATGGCCTTGGGAGTTCTTCCAGGCTGCCTCACCTGGAAGCGTAAGCCTCACCAGGGTTAGCTCGCCTGGCTCTCACTCAGCCCCCCAGTAAGCACCACAACATTCTTGAATGCAAGTTGAGTGATAAATGAGATGTGCCAGGAATTGTCATTTCTACACAGAAGGGTGGGAGTAGGGGAGATGGATCTTCCTTCGGGGAACATCCCTCGCCTGAGCATTACCCCTTCCCACCGAGCCTCACCCCTTCCCACTGAGCCTCTCTCCTTCCCACTGAGCCTCTCTCCCTCCCACTGAGCCTCACCCCTTCCCAACGAGCCTCTTCCCTTCCCACTGAACTGTGACACTTTTGCCTCTGCTCAGAGCTTTCTTTCCCGCTCCTGCCCCCGCCAGGACCATCTCAGCCAGCACCCAGGTGCAGGGAGGAGACTTCAACCTGTATGAGAACATGCGCTGCCACGGCGTGCCGCTGGTCACCATCAGCCGGGGCCGGGTAGTGTATGAGAACGGCGTGTTCATGTGTGCTGAGGGCACTGGCAAGTTCTGTCCCCTGCGCTCCTTCCCGGACACCGTCTACAAGAAGCTGGTCCAGAGGGAAAAGGTGAGGCGAGGCGGAGCCACCCCGTCGGAGACAGCTGACCTGGCTGCTCTGAGTCTCAAGAGGTTCCTACCCTGTTTCCACCAAACTCCGCTGCTGGAGGGTGACTTGGGAATGACTGGAGGAGGGGAAAGGGGTGCCTGCAGCAGAGCACTGCATGTGGGGAGGGTCCCCAGGCCCCCGGAGTGGGAGGAAAGCTACCAGCTTCTCCAGGAACCCTGCCTCAGGGCCGAGACTTGTTGGCTTGCCCTGAGTTAGCATTTTTGGCCTCTGGTTGCTCTTCCCTGCCCTCCCCTCCACCTTGTGACTGTTGCAGGCTGCGTGGGTTTGGCTGGGTCGGCTCCCCCACACTGTCATGGTCAGGCCAGCTCTGGAAAGTTCACTGCCGTGTGGGTGGCCCTAGGGTCTTATCTCAAAGGTCCCACCCAGCCTTGGATTCCATAAGCCGCCTGGGCCTTCACTAGAGCTTTGTGCTCCACTCATCCCCAAGGGCTTCAAGCTCTAGTAAACACTCACCCAGAGAGGGCTGACTGCTCCCTTGTTGCTTGGGGAGCAATGGCCAGCCTCGTCTTTGGGAGCTGCCCTAGAGAGGCCGGCCTGAGTCCTCACGCCAGCTCCCAGTGCGGGGCCGGCAGCCCTGGCCTTGCAGTTCTAGGTTAATGCATCTCATCTCAAAGCAACTCTGTGCAGTGCTGATATGTGGCACACTCATCCTAATTTTACAGAGAAGGAGACAGGCACAGCGAGGCCAGGTAACTTCTACAGCTTACGAGGCGCAGAGCTGGGGCTGGAACGGGGGCAGTCAGGATACAGAATAGAGACTGAATTCTACTGCCTCGGCGAGTACAGAATTATCTGGTATTGCTACCGGGGAACTTTCACCCCCAGACCAGCTGCATGTAGCCTCCGCCCCCACAAAGTTGTTAGATCACAAGGCACAGACTCCCAGGAACCTGGCAGGTTGGTGGGGAAACCTCGCTTTGGGTGGGTGCTGTTGAGGTGAGCATCTCAGGCATCTACCTGGGTGTTCGTGGGGAGTCCACCATGTTGAGGGGGAGCCAGCCCCTATTTTCTGGTGCACAGTCATGTACACCTGGAGGTTAGGAGGCACCTGGAAGGGATTCTCCTCCCCTGTGGTCTCAAGTCCCAAGAAACCTTTGTCATGGGTGGTAATTTGGCTCCTGAGCAGAGCGGCCGGCTCTAGCCTCCCGTCAGCTGTCGGGGAGGTGCTGGCAGCAGTGCTGTCTGGGTGGTGATAGTGTTCCTTTTTTCTGCTTACCCACCCTCACTAGACCTTAAAGGTGAAGGGCGTGGACCGCACTCCCTACCTGGGGGAGGTCGCTGTCGTTGTGCATCCTGGGAAAAAAGAGATGGGAACGCCACTGGCGGACACTCCCACCCGGCCCGTCACCCGACATGGGGGCATGAGGGACCTTCACGAATCCAGCTTCAGCCTCTCTGGTAAGGGCCGCCGGCACCCGCACCTGCGTGTCCACAGTGGAGTGGTGGGGGAGGGCAGAGGGGCCAGGAGGAGAGGCCTGCTTGGGGGGCCTTGTGCAGTGTCCCCCAGTGACGAGAACTTGGCCCTATTGGACACACAGACACAGGTGGGTAGGGCAGGAGGGCGCTAACAGGCCATGACAGCCAGGGCTCCCCTGGGGTTTTTAAGTTCAGCTATTTTTGTCCCACGAACCCCTTGAAGGCCTGCACACAGCAGTGCTGCTGAGGTAATTTCTCTTAAAGGCTTAACCCTCCCCGCTCCGTGACCCTGCACCTCCATTATCATGTCTCCCCAGCCCTCTCCTCTACAGCCTCTCTGAAGACCTAGTGTTTCTCTTCTTCCATTTCCTCCCGCACCCAATCCCCACAATGCCTCTTTCATCTTCTTTTATGCCAGCAGTAACAGGTGCAGCACAGATATGATATATGGGCCGTGTCTGTGCTCAGGGCCTTAATGTCAGCAGTGCCCGTCCAGGCATCCTGCAGAGAGTCTGGGGGCAGTGCAGTCACCAAGGCATAGCCGGTGAGTTGCGAACAGCCAAGGCTGCAGGGTGCCCAGGTCCTGCAGGCGGCTTTGATGGAAATTGTCTCCAGACCATGAAGGGGGCAGGGTGGGTCTCCCTGAGTGCAGCTGAACGCCCTGCAGGACCAGCCCCGGTGACGTCCACGTCTCCACTCTGCCAGGGCCGTGCTGTGAGCGTGAGAGAAACAAGATCCAGATTCTTCCACCGGCTTCAGGACCCTTACTGGGGAGACAGATCCTCATACAAGCTGTCCAATATGAGAGGCAGAGGGCAAAACCAGGGGGAACACCTTCCTCTGTGCCCAACCTGTTTTGGGCCCCCCCCCCCAGGTGGAAAACAGGTAGTTCCCGTTCTAAGAGTTAGCCCAGAGGAGAGGAGCCCCCCATCAGTCCCCATCAGTCTCCCGTCTTCTCCAAGCCATTGTCCCCACCGAAGGGCCACCGCTCCCAGCCAGGCTTGCAGGTGCAGGGAGTCAGAAGGGGATGGTGCTGTGGGGAGTCAGTGGCACTTGCCAAACCAGGGGGTATAGATTCCCATGCTGCCTGGCCTGGCCCCTCCTGCAGATGCCCACCCAGGAGCAGTGGCAAGGCCCCCAAAACCCATCGCCCTGCTGGCTGCGGCTTCTGCTCCCACCCACATCTCTGTCAGACCCAAGATTGGCAGGAGTCTTCTCAGACTCAGCAAACATTTGGCTGACTCCCACCTTCTCCCCACCCTAGATAGGACTAACGTTGTCTGTCCTAGATGGGACAGTCTGAGCGATGTCCCACTATACTCTGGGGCTCCAGTCTTCCTTTTCTAAGTCTTGGGATCAAGGGCCTCTGAAGTTTCCTTCTTTGATTTTCCCAAACACTGTGGGTCGCCCCGCTTCTTCCTCTCTTACTCCCCCAGCCATTTGTACAAAGGCCCATATGCTAACAGGTCACCCACAGTCTATGTGCCCAACAGGAGACCATTGGTCCAGGCTTGGGAGCAGTGGAGATGGCATGGTGTAGCAATCATGTCAGCTCTGAATCAGGAAGACCCGGGTTCAAATCCAGACTCTACCACTTACACACTGTGCCAAGTTAAGTAACTTGGGCAAGTTACTTAACTTCCCTGAGCCTCAGATTCTTCATCTGTGAAGCGGGTGGAGTTGTGAGGATTACATTAGATGATACCCCCGGAGGACCTGACTTGGCCTCTGCACTTAAGGAGCCTCCACCAGCACATGGGTGAGAGTAGCTGAGCTCACCCTCTGCTTCCTTCCCTACAGGTTCTCAGATTGATGACCACGTTCCAAAGCGAGCTTCGGCTCGGATCCTCGCGCCCCCCGGAGGCAGGTCAAGTGGCATTTGGTAAAGGCACTGACCAGCCCCCCAAGTGAGGATGCACCGCTGCCACCAGCCTGCACACCCTCGGCCACAGCTGCAGGGGGAGGGAGAGGCTGGGCTGGGCAGCACACCATCTGAGGGGGCCACGGGACCCGGGGAGCCCTCCCCATGTCTGACACGTGATTCACTGTGCTTCGAGCCAACCCTAACAGGCACTTTGAGATGTGTTCCTGCTGCAGTCCTTTCCTGCCTTGCCTCGGCAGGCCTTTCTGGGGCCCAGGAAGCCCACACTATGCACAGAGCCCAATGCATAGACCCCGCCCAGCCCCTCCTCTCACCTGCCTCCCCATCCTGGCTTTGGGAAAGCCCAGACTTTAGTGCCCTGCCCCCTGGCCCACCGGCCAGTTGCCCAGAGCACTTTAGCAGATATGTTTTTAAAAAAGGACTCCCCCGTGCCCTTAGGCCTGTGGTCGCTTTCCCAAGTCAGACAGGTGGTCGCTTCCCAGCCATGCCCAGGATGTCCCCACCGCTGGCCCCGTGCAGGTGTGGTTGGGACCCCCCGGGACGGGTGTGTTTGGAACACTCTGCGCCCTTTGCCAGCTTCTCCCTCTCCCCCCACCCAGCTCCCTGGGGCATCACAGGCTCAGAGGGGCCAGCTGGGTGGGCGTGAGGCTGGTGCCAGGCGCGTGTACATGATTTCGTTTTTGCACGTTTGGTTTGCGCAGTGGTTTGGTTTGACTTGTTCGTGCATCCTGTGAAAAATAACGGTGCTTCGTGACTCTAGCATAGCATAGAAACAGGAATAGATGTGGACCTTAGGAGATGCTGCACTCGACACCAACCAGACAGCCAGGGTGCAGGCAGGATGGGGTGCTGGACTCACAGGCCCCTCTGCTCCCCATCTGGAGTCTTCCAGGCTGCCAGAGGCCCTTCCCAGGCCCTCTTCCCTCTCCTCCTGGTCTTAGTTGCCTACATCCTGAGAGGGTACCTGGGGTACTGGCCCCGGGCCCCTTCAAGGAGTGGGGTGGTCTTTCCCACTCTGGCCCTGGTCACTCCCAGCACTAACCCCACTTGTCCCCAACACCAGCTGCCTATAAACTCCCTCGCTGGACAGAGGCCTAGTCGCTCCTCCTGTGTGATTGGCAAGAGGCCTCCTGCCTGCTAAGAAAGGGGGAGCAGGAGTAGGGGAGCTGGTGCCAGGGCCGGAGAGCAGGGCGGCAGGACCTGGCTGGAGAGCCTGTGGTCAGCAGCACCCTCTCCCCAGCTTGTGGCCTCCCTCTCCCACATCCCTGCCTCTGAAGCTCCAGGAAGTGTCCACGCAACTCTAGAGGCCAGGTGACCTCCGTCCACCCTGAGTGACCTGGGAAGTGACCGCCTGCCTTGGGGAGTGCTTTTATGTGGCAGTTTGGTTTGAGCACCCCAGCCTTGCACTGAGCTCCTGGACCCTTGAGCTAATGGCCATTCCGTGCACGTCTCTCTAGTGCTTTTCCTATATGACCCCTCATTTTTCCTCCTGACAACAGAGCATATATTATTCTCCCCATTTCACAGAGGCCCAGAAAGGTTAGGCCTTCTGTCCCCAGAAGTATCCCTTAAGCGTCTGGCTGTCTACCCCAGCTGTGGAGGGGAGCGGCAGGGGGCCATCTCTTGTAGATCCCACCTAGAAGTTTAACCAACGAGAGATCGACTCCCCTGCTAGGTATTCTGCTTTGTTTGCACAGGTAGATCAATTTTTCTTGTAAACAAACTAATGCATATTCACTGTTTGAGCCAAAACTAGCTAAATGTTGGAGGCCTGCCAGCTGGCTCGAGCTGCGTCCACATCCTCTCATCTCCCTTCGCCTCATCTTCCTCACCGAGGGCCTGAGAGGATGGACACATAAGTCAGGGAGCGGAAATGATGGGGGCCTCATAGAGGGTGGCAGCCGTGGAGACTGGGTAGAGACCCAGGCCTGGAAAATCATGACACTGGCCTCTTGGTCCAGTGCACATCTCTACCCTGTCAGCCCTTGCTGGGTCATGGGCCTTGGGCAGATGCCAAAGAGCCGAGCAGCGGTGGTGGCCAGCAGGCAGAGCATCCCTGCCAAGGCCAGGAAAGCTTTACCTTCTCTGAGTGCCTCCGCCCAAGGGATGCGTGGTCCCCGTGGCGCTGGAGACCACATCTTGGAGTGGTCCACCATATAGGCCTTCCATTTCATCCACCCCCATCCTCCCATAGACCCCACCCTTGCCCAGGAGCTTCTAGATGCAAATCAGAAGGAGGTTCAAGGAACCAAATGAACCGTCAGCCCCCCCCAACCCGCCCCTTGCTCCCCTGCAGAGCTCCAGCCAGCTCCATCACCAGCCCTCCGCCCCCCCACTCCCGGTTGGAATGAAGAGGGTCTCTGGTTGCACTGAATGCAGCTCTCGAACTGGTCTTGTACTTGCTGAATAAATACTGTTGTTTTTGCCTTAGCTGCTCTCTAGGTTTGTGGGTTAAGTTACCAGAAAATTGTACTACAGTGTGTGCGTGTGTGTGCGCGTGTGTGTAGTGCTAGGAGTCCACAGTAGGTCTCTGTCAAGCCAATGCCGTGACGAGGGCTTTTCCAATACCGACCCAGAAACCACAGAGCCACGCGGAAGCTCCCCGCCTCCAGCCGCCCAGGCGGCCGGCACAGCCTGGGGTCGGGATGGAGCCACCAGCGCCCCAGCACCTAAGTGACTTCCTCACTCCTCTGTTAATGTCATGGTGCTAAGGTTGTGTCACCCCCCAGACGACACACGGTCCTGTGCTTTGGCCACCTGTTTGAGGCAAAAACAAAACAGCCCGACACCTTGTGTTCTGGTGCAGGTTTGTATTAAACTGTAGCTACTTATCACTTGGTCTCGGTTGTGTTTCTTCCAAGAAGAGGGAGTTAGGCTGGTCACCTCTTCCACCTTGCACATGGCCCAAGACGTGCCCAAGAAGGCATGGATGCCTTTGCACACGTGTGGTTGTGAAAAAATAAAAGACCACAGACTCAGACTTGAAAATAAGGCTTGATCAGTTGTAAGAATCTGCATTCAAGGAAACTGAGCAGCCAGTACCCCCAGTGTGTCTGCTCAAAATTACAGGTTGACTCTTAAATACAGGTACCTCCTAACAATAAGATTTGTCTGTAGTCAATGAGGGAGGAGGTCTTGTAACATATCAGGTATGAAGAAGAAACCTTGATACACAGAGGAGGACAGGCCTTACAACTGTTAGTAAAAAGATTACTATTGTCAATAACATTTGAAAGGACTCCTGGCGCTTTTCCAGTAAGACAAAGCATCTAGCATATTGTCAACACTTGGTATTGTCCAATGCTAGGAGCTGGGTTCTTCGCTTTATTCCTCTTTGGTATGTACAAACCACACAGTTATTCCTAGCAGGATCTTGTCCTGATTGGTGAAGGACAATCCTGGCTTAAGTCTGTTGTTCCAGACTAATTATTATGTCCTTTCATTTTCAAATACGCCCTGCTTTGGACAGTAAATTATATGGTCACCTTATGTGTGCCTGTATATTCATGAAGTTATTCATATGTCTTCTAGGAATTTGGAATTTTTCTATCACTAAAAGATGAGGGAGGGTATGGTGGGACTCGGGGAAGGTGGATCCTTCTGCAGTGGGTGGTGACATGGGCCTCTGGTGACAAACCCTCAGACTCCAAATAGATTTCAGAGTCTCATGAGGTCTCAGTAGCTGTGAGCACCGTGGCCACACCTAAGCTTTTCAGTTTATTGTACAGAGACAGTATTCTATTAGAAATTGTAAGCCTAAAGAATTGTATTTACGTTTAAGGGGTCTTTGATCCCCTTTATAAACTTAAATATCTTAAATCATTTTTACACATAAAATTTTATTTCCTTTTTAGATATTCCCCTAGGTACTAAATAATTATTACCAATCTAATAAGTTAAACTTATAAATTTAGTGAGCAGAGCGATTTATGCTGTTTTACTGCTACGGGTAAATAGCAAGATTTCAGCCTGAAGTAATAAGTCTTAAGTTACACATTTTAGATATCAGGTACTCACTCTGATGGGTCAACATTTTCTTCTACAAGTGCATAAATTACCAAATATTTGCAGACTTTCTTAATACAAAAATGTTAGTATTTTAGTTTCGGTTTTTTAAAGTATCTGCTCAATTCTGGTTGGGGAGGAAGGGTGGACATGGTGATTAAAAAAAAAATTTCAAAAAGCTCTTTGAGGAGTGGCAAAATACACATCTGCACAGGGTCACAGTGTTTGTCCAGTAAGATATCAAGAATGTAGCCTTTTTCTCAACTCACATGCTTCACTCCGAGTGTGGCAAGTGTACAGTAAAGTGCATACCATGGTTTCTGGCTGGAAGTTGCTTGGAAGTCATCACTCCCTCCTAACAGTAAGTAAAAAGCCAAACAGATTGAAAAACCAACAACTCTTCTGGGATTCATGCAAGAAGGGACCCAGGACATATCACTGCTCCCGAGATAGGAATGAGAAAGACAAAACAGGAGGGATCACACTCCTTGATTCAAAAGCTATTATGAAGGTAAGAGCAAGCAAGACAGTGCTGTGTGGTGCTTGCATGGGGTAGACACAGACCAGCTGAATAGAGTTGAAAGTTCATTTGAAAAACGTGTCTATGGTTAATTGATGTTTGATTCATGGTGTTTACATAGTTTAATGGGGGAAATAGTGTTTTATTGTCTTTCTTCCTTTTTTAAGTAAATGGTCATTTTATTTAATATTATTAATATAATAATTCTTCAATGCTCACTATAACTTCAGAGTGCATTTCTGAAGATGCTTTTTTCTTATTTTTACTTTTATTGCTCCCATTCTACAGATGGGGAATCTGAGGCTCAAAAAGGTTAGGGTCACACCCTAGGAGAATGCAGAGTCAGGATTTGAACCCACATCATCTGAGTCACAATCCTGTTCTTAATCACTATACTACACCCCAGCCTGCCTTGAAAAAGTGTTTTCAACAGATGATTCTTGGACAAGTGGATATCCATATGAAAAATAACTATCTCACACATATATAAAATTTAACTCAAAATGAATCAAAGATTTACATGTGAGAGCTAAAACTATAAACCTCTTAGAAGAAAATATTACAAACCTTCATGACCTTGGATCTGGCAATCCATAGATATGACACCAAAGCATGAGCAACAAATAAAAATAAATTTGACTTCATTGTAAGTTTGTGCTTCCAAGAACACTGTCAAAGTGAAATGATGACATGGAATGGGAGAAATATTTGCAAATCATCTCTGATAAGGGACTTGTATTTGGAATATATTTTATTTTATTTTTTTTTAATATTTATTTGTTTATTGGTACAAGAGCTGAGGTATAGGGGTGGGGGGCGGTGAGAGGATTCACCAGAGACAGAGTAGGGAACAGAACAGGCAGATTGACCGAAGTACACTGCTGAGGGGAGCAGCAGGCAAGTCAGGCGAGGTCTGCTGTGCCAGGTTGCTCCCTGGCCGGCTGGGGATGAAACTCGTGCTGCAGAGGCTGTGGATTGCTTCATAGTGCAGTGCTTAACCCCTTGAGCCATGAGGGAGGCCCTTGGAATATATTTTTAAAACTTATGTAGCAGTACTAAAAAATAATCTGATTAAAAAATGGACCAAAAAAATCTGAATAGACCTTTATGCGAAGATGATACAAATGGCCAAAAGAACATGAAAAGAAGGTTACAATTATTAGTCAGTGGAAGCTGCAAATCAAAAATCACATGAGATTTACTTCACCTCCACGAAGATGACTAGAATGAAAAGAGTAAGCACTAGTAAGAATGTGTAAAGTTAGAACCCTCATGCACTGCTGGTGGCAATGTAAAATGGTTTAACTACTCTGGAGAACAGTCTGACAGCATCTCAAAAGCTAAACAAGTAGTTATAATAAGACCCAGTAATTCCACTCTTAGGGATATTCCTAAAAGAAATGAAAACATATGTCTACACAAGCATTTGTATATGAATGGTTATAACAACAATATTCATAATAGTCAAAAGGTGGAAATTAAAATATTCATTTGGATGAATAGATAAACAAAATATGGTGTATCCATCCATGGACTATCAACCATAAAAGGATTGAAATGTTGATAGATGCTGTAACACAGCTAAGGAATACAATATCCAGAAAGCAAGAATGTACTCAAAAAAAAAAAAAAAGGTGATTGGGCCAAATGATCCAGCAATCTCACTTCTGGGTATATATCTAAAAGGTTTGAAAGAAGGTTCTTGAGGAAATACTTGCACACCAATGTTCATAGCAGCAGCATTCATAAAGGTAGCAGGTAGCTAAAAGGTAAAAGGAACCCATATGTCCAATGACGGATGGATAAACACAATGTAAAACATGCATACAATGGACTACTACGCAACCTTAAAAATTAAATTCTGTCACCCCATGCAACCTGGATGAACCTTGAAGACATGCTAATTGAATTAGACAGTCACAAAAGGACAAATACTACTAGGTGACAAGACAAATACCCCACTTATATGAGGTATCTAAAATATAATTCCAGAGAGGTAGAAAATAGAATGGTAGGTTCTAAGTACTGGGGGATGGACAAGAGGAGTTTTTCGTGGGTGTAGGGTTTCAGTTCAGCCGGATGAAAAAGTTCTGGAGATCAGTTTCACAACAATATAAATATACTTACACTACTGAACTATACACTTGAAAATAGTTAAGATGGCAAATTTTATTATTTGTCTTACCAAAGTAAAGACAGATTTATCATAAAAATCTACCATTTACTGGGCCACAAAACAAGATTCAAAAAATTCCAAAGCATCAATATTGCATGGACCTTATTCTCTGCCCACATTACAATTAAATTAGAAATAAATAAACCACGACATCAATAGACCCATATATTTAAAAACTGTTTTAAGCTGTTGAATAACTTAACCATTAAAGAGAAAAATACAAGTAAGTTGTCATGTGTTTGTACAAAATATAAACCTGTTAGTACAAAATATGAAATTGTGGTAGTTAGCTAATGGCACATTTAGGGTTAAGTATATAATCTTGCTTTTAAAACAAAACAAGAAAATTTATTTTTTTTTAAGATTGATTTATTTACGCATACAAGAGCTGGGGCACAGGCCAGAGATGCGGGAGGTGAGAGGATTCACCAGAGATAGAGTGGGGAACAGAAGCGGCAGATTGACTTAAGTACACTGCTGAGGCGAGCAGCGGGCGAGTCAGGAGAGGTCTGCTGCACCATGTGGGTTGCTCCCTGGCCAGCCGGGGATCGAACTTATGTTGCAAAGGCTGCAGATTGCTTCATAGTGTGGTGCTTAACCACTTGCACCACCAGGGAGGCCCAAAACAAGACATTTTAAATCATAAAGTAGAGAGAGAGAGACATGGTGGATAAACATGTGACTGACCAGAATCTGCAGCAATGTCAGGTTGTATTATCTGTGAGCATAAGTAATTTGTGTTTGCATTTTCCTCTCTCCTTGACACCATATTTTGGAAAATATGATAGTAAGTACTCTTATTACTCATGGCAATGTGTCTATCTTTGCATACTTTCAATAGGGAATTTGTCTTTCTTAAAATAGAGAATGGAAACGTGGTTCATTACCAATGATTCGATTGGAATGTCTTTTAGGAGCTGAAATTGAGCAGAGCCGAGAAGAGGAGAGGCTGCCACATTGCCTGTAGGGCAATTGCCTGCCCAGGGCCAGCTATGGGGTGACTCAGCAGGTTTGGTCAAGACTTAAGAATTTGCATTTCTAACAAGAACCCAGATGCATGAGAACCAAACTACTGCTCTGAGCAAACAGCTCCCATTTCTTCAGCTGTCAGCCCATGATGTATTCACGCCACACATCCTAATCAGGAGCCATGACCTTGCTTGGAGAGTGAGAGCTTTCAACCCCCAGAGCAGCAGCTTTAAACTAAAAATGTCAGGAAGGTAAACCATCCTCTGCTTCTCTCCTTTTTGTCTCTGCCTTGTTTGGTCTTCTCTGCTGCACAAAGCCCCGGGTCCTGGGATGGTTTCTGGCCACAGCACTACCCAGAAAGGCCTCCAGGTGGCGCGTTAAGATAATCTGTGGCTGCTTGTTTTAAAGGCGGGGAAGCTGACCTAGCCTGGGTGAACAGCAAATTCCAGAAAAGAAAATCTATATCTGTGTTCAGATTACCCTGGCCTCGATCCCAGCCCCCAGAGCAGCAGCTCCAGATTAGTCTTGCAATGTTTACATTTTTAGCCCAGATATGTCTCAAATAACATCTGCGGCATACTGAGCTCTAGGTTTAGGGCCACTTACATGTTTTCCCTCTTCTACTGAGCACAGGTTGAAGACAAGCCGTCAGCAAGGTGTTCAAAGCTGCGCAAATGAATTGAGAGCAGCTCCTGCATTTAGGGATTACTTTGGGGGAAAGACATTCGCAAAAATCATGGGACAGAATGGGTGAGAGTGTGGACGACAGGAAGAAGGTGGATTTGGTGTAGGCTTTAGACTCAGAGCCCACTTCTGGTGTCCACTAGATGTGGAATCATAAGAAAGTTCATTACGCTTTCTGGGCCTCTGCTGTTTATTGTGAAAGTGGGAAGGAGACCAACCTCACGAGGTGACCAGGGGAGTTGTAGGAAAGGCTTTTCATGCCTGGCTATAGGAGGAGCTGAGTAAGTGTTCCTTTCCCCTTTATGAAGAAGAAACAGTGTGAGAGTGTTTCAAGTATTTCAACTGCAAGTGCCAGAGTCACAACTTGCCTGGCTAGAATGTAACCCTTCATTTCTGAAATACCAATAATAGCTGATACTGTTTATCTGGTTGCCCACAGCAGGCCAGCCACTGTCCTGAGTACCTGATAAACACGATCCCATTTAATCCTTATATTGACTCTCTGAAGTTTTGTCTATTATTATCCCCACTCTATAGATGATGAAACTGAGTTAATGTGTTGCAGAGCTAGTAGTAAAGCAGCTTTGGCCTTTCAATTCAAGTCCAGGTAGCCCCCTCTGTCTTATGCTGCCTTTGCACAAACTGGCCTTTGTCATTTGAGTTGGTGATCAAGTGAAGAGACCCACCACTCCCCCGATCCCCTCCCAGCAGCAGGAACAACCACTGCAAAACTGGGAAGGTGAAGGAGAAGAGTCCCAGGGCTAAGTCACTGTTCGGAGATGCTCTTCATTCTGGAAACCATAGGCTCTAAGAGTCCGTCTGAAGATATTTGCATATTTGGCCCTATATAGTGTAACATCATATAACTGAGGGGGAAATCGAGTGACCCCTTGACCCTCATGAGAGTTTGGTTGAGAGTTACCATTTACTGGGTATTTACTGTGTGTCAGGCACTGCTAAGTCTTTTTCATACATGATCATATTTAACCATCACAACAACCAATGAGAAACACCGAGACTCCAGCAGGGTGTGGCTCCAGTAGGCTCAAGGGTTAGATTCTCTGTACATAAGAGCTCATCTGCTTGAAACCACCATTAAAATTACTCCTTAAGGGACTCCCTGGTGGCACAGGGGTTAAAGATACAGCACTATCAAGCTATTGGCAGCCACTGCAACATGAATTCAATCCCCAGCCACGGAGCTCCCTACACGGCGCAGCAGACCTCGCCTGTCTCATCTGCTGCTCCCCTCAGCAGTGTATTTCAGTAGATCTGCCTGTTCTGCTCCCCACTCTGTCTCTGGTGAATTCTCTCACCTCCCTGCACCTCTGGCCTACACCCCAGTTCTATGCATAAATAAATAAATCTTTTTAAAAAATTCCTCCTTCAGCCAAATGACATACTGCTTACATGGGCCCCTTGTAAATTTTCAAAACCATGTCAAAGGTTTCCTATATGTGGCAATCAGTCTTGTTTGGGTGCCCTGTTCTACTTTTAGCTTGTTTCCAATGAATAATGAACAGTGTTGGTAACAGTTTCCAGGCTGGCAGCGTCTCTCTTCCTCCTCCTCAGAACCTGGCAGGGGAGCCCAGCATGTCTGGATCTACAATCTAGACCCCTGCAGGCCAGAAGTAACCCACTCTCTTACATTCCTTCTGCCACTTGGCACCCACAGTCACCCTGGTAAAACACAAAAAGTTCGGATGGTTTTTAACTTCTTTGGCTGTTTTTCGTCCCATTCGAGGTGCTGGAAACAGAAGGTAAATAAGCTGAGGCCCTGGAGCTGAAGCCCACCCACAGGCAGCGTGAGCAGCGTGAGCAGCGTGAGCAGCGTGAGGAGCATGATAACACGAGACTGAGGGGACCGTGATAAAGCAGGTGCCAGGGACAAAGAAACACGGGGACAGCTGTGGGGGCCCAAGGGGAAGTCAGGAGGAGCTGGTGCTAGGGCTGCTGTTGGAGAATGAGCAGGGTTTGCTAACAAGGGCAAGGGGGAGCGCCAGGCAGGGCAAACCTCACAGCAGCACAGGCTCACCAGGAACCGGCCTTGCTCTTTGTGGTTGACAATCGCGAGGGGCAGTGAGGTTGGGGATGAAAGGAGTGGAAACGGCTGGGGGAGCCAAAACTCTTACCTTTAAAAGTCACATGAGGGGCTCCCTGGTGGCGCAAAGGGTTAAGCACAGCACTATGAAGCAATCCGCAGCCTCTTCAGCACAAGTTCAATCCTCAGCCGGCCAGGGAGAAAACCACATGGTGCAGCCGACCTCTCCTGACTCGACCTCTCCTGACTCGCCCGCTGCTCCCCTCAGCAGTGTATTTCAGTCAGTCTGCCTGTTCTGATGCCCGCTCTGTCTCTGGTGAATCCTCTCGCCTCCCACACCTCTGACCTGTGCCCCAGCTCTTGTATGCATAAATAAATAAATCTTAAAAAAAAAGTTTAGGGTCTCCCCTGGTAGCACAGGTGGTTGAACGCAGCGCTGTGAAGCTGCTTGCAGCCTCCGCAGCTCAGGTTCAATCCCTGCTGGCCTGCAAGAATCCCACATGGCGCAGCAGACCTCTGCTGTCTCACCCGCTGCTCTTCTCAGCAGTGTACTTTGGTCAATCTGCCTGTTCTGCTCCCCGCTCTGTCTCTGGTGAATCCTCTCACCCTCCTGTGAATCTGGCCTATATCCCGGCTCTTGTGTAAATAAATAAATAAATTTTAAAAAGTTAAAAGAAATAAAAAGTCACATGATTCTTGCTTTCTACTTCATCATATATCTGGTTTCATACTTTAAAGTGTTTTTTCTGAATCTCTAAGTAAAAGTTAAACTTGAGGAAGACATTGCGGTTCTCTGACTCCTCCATGCCATTCGCTTTCATGGATTCCCCCACAGCCAGAAGTTGCTTCAGCTAGTTTGAGAAGGGCCACCCTAGGGATTTAAGCAGGGGAGTATGTGATATGATTTATCTTCTAGAAAGAGCCTTCTAGCTGTGGTGGTGAGGATGGGCTGGAGGTGGGAAAGCCTGGAGTCAGACATTAGGTAGAAGGTTCTGCGATGGTCCGGGCATGAGAGGGTGAAGGTGATGGAGATAAAGAAGGGACAATGTGGGCAACATTGAAAAGTGGAATTGATAATATTTGGAAAACTGTTCTGGTATAGGGACTTGGGGAGATGATGTGGGTCAGGATCACCCTCAGGTTTGTTTTGAATAACAAAGCTAGGGTCAATAATAGGGAATATAGAAAGTGTGGATTTTGAGAGGAAAAGTAAATAAGTTAACTGAAGCCCACTGAGGGCAAGGTGCCTACGGGACGTAGGATTGAAGATCTCTAGAGGAGTGTTACATTACAGGTCTGGCAGTGGGGAGAGCTAAGTGGGATGGAGGAACAGATCCAAAAGACCTGGGAATAAGTGAGACCCTCAGGAGGTTTATACGGAAGCCGAGAGGAAAGTGTGATGGGAACTCTGTAAATCATCACTTCTCAAGGGCACATTTAGGGAGCAAGGAGGGATGGGAAAAGGAATGTCAGAGTCAGGGGGATTCACAGCTCCTGGGTGAAAGGCCAGTTTCAGGACCGGAACAGGGAAGAGCATCTAGCACCATAAAGCAAGGAAATGTTCAAAGAATAATGGGGACAGATCTAAAGTACTCAGGAGCCAACTTGAAGGTTCTTTCACTGGCCAAATCTGTGACAAAATGAGCATCAAAACAAATAATCATCGGAAGAGATTATAATCTATTGGGGGGAAATCTACATCCCATATAAACAGATGGGAGTGGGGCTGAGGCCCACTCAGTGGCAACTGTGCCCATTTGGGATTCAGAATCACGATGAACCAGCAGCTCTGTGTGTGCCGTCCACTTTCCTTTTTGGAAAGAGAATGTCCATAGCCATTATCTTATGCCTGCTGCTAGTGTGTGTTGGGTGTGTAGAAGCTCTATGATGTATTCCTTTATTTCACAGGTCTTCAGATCGAGAGGACAGGTACTCAAGGGGTTACACCCAAGAACTGAATCTGAGAACCCCTCTCCATATCAGGACCTGATTTAAATGATGAGATCTTCAGCAATTCCACTCCTAGGTATTTACCCAAAGGACACAGAAACATCAATTCCAAAGAACACCTGCACCCCTATGTTTATAGCAGCACTGTTTACAATAGCTAAGCTTTGGAAACAGCCCAAATGCCCAAAAATAGATGACTGGATCAAGAAGATGTGGTACATATATACCATGGAATATTACTCAGCATTCAAAAAAGATAAACACATGCAAATTGCAGCAACATGGATGGCGCTGGAAGGGATCATGCTCAGCGAAATAAGCCAAAAAGAAAAAGAAAAATACCGATGGTCTCACTCATAGCAGGAATCTAGAAAACTTAAATAAGGGATCAGGAAAATGAATAACTATAAGAAAGTGAAAATCAAAATCAACAAAAAACTATGAACCAGAGACACTTTTGGGGGGGCGGGGGCGGGAGGGGAGGGATTGGGGTCAGAATGGGGGGGTTGCAATTGTATGGGGAATATAAAAATAAAATTTATTATTTAAAAAAAAAAAAAAGACACAACCTATGAAGCTATCCACAGCCACAGCAGCACGAGTTCAATCCCTGGTGAGGGAGTTACCCACATGGCGCAGCAGACCTCTCCTGACTCTCCTGCTGCTCCTCTCAGCAGTGCATTTCAGTCAATCTACCTGTTCTGTTTCCTGCTCTGTCTCTGGTGAATCCTCTCACCTCCCGCAACACCTGTGGCCTGCACCCCAGTTCTTGTATGCATAAATAAATAAATATTTTTAAAAAAAAATAAGAAATAGGAACAATACCAACGTCTAGTTGAATAAGTATTTATTTTGAAATACAGAGTGCCAGGGCTAAATATTATTGAGTCTAGGATTCTACCATGGGCATAGATTCATCAAATAGGAACTGATGAGTATCAACTCTTTAAAATGAGGGCATTATTCAAACCACATTATTTTAACAAAATATTTCCATTACTCTTGGAAAGAAACAACACACCAAAATAAAATTACTGTGAGTCAGCTAATTCATTTAATCACAAGACATTAATGAGAGTTCTAAAAAAAATAAAAATAAAAATAAAAAAATAAATGATGAGATCTTCAACTTCGAGTTGGTGCTGTCACGGAATAAGACTCGGGGTCTTGAGGGTGGAGATGAGTGTGTTTTGCATCGAGTGGGGTGTGAGTGATTGTCATGGGAGGGCAGATCGTGGCAGGCTCAGGCTGTATTTTCCAAAGATGGCCTCAATAATATCTCCCACTCTCACGTTCTAATGTGTTCTTCCCAATGAGTGATGGCTTCTATGTTGATGTCAGATCAGTACCATCCCCTTGATTGTTGGCAGGCTTTCCTGATTTTTTTTTCCTACCAAGACATGGCAGAAGCAATCTCTGAAGCCAGGTTATACAAAGGGATGTGACTTTTTTCTTAGTCACTCTATACTCATATTCACCCTTGAGACTGTCCACGACCTTATAAGGAGTCCAGTGCCCTGAAGCCACCGTGTAATAAGAAAGCCCAAGTTAGCAGTGAGACAACATGGAGAGGGTTGTCCAATCAGCCCCCTGCTGTTTAAATGCCAGTGCCCTGTTTGACTGCAATCACATGAGAAAGTCTGCATCAATCCACCCAACTGAGCTCTTCCTGAACCCCATCCCACAGAATGGAGATAATGAAATCACTGTTATTTTCAATCCCTGAGTTGGAGTGATTTGTTTTGTATTGCTAGACAACTGGCACAAAGTAAAATGTTAACTTATGGAGGAATCTGGGTGAAGGGAATGTAAGAATTCTTTGTAGGATGGTCCTCTATCCTTCATGTGCTGAATGGGTAGGGCTGAAGGATCATAGTCTCCCCTCAGGGTTACCTGGGAAAGCCTACCTCACACACGACTCCACATACAGTCATGGCACTGAGCTGGATCTATACAATGATCTATACAATCTATAAAACTTCAGAACTGCCTTCATGTAAAGGCAGTGAACAGCTTCTCCCACTGTAGCTTGGAAAAAGCTAGCCTGGGTGTTCCCTCTCCTGATCCCTCAATTTATCCTGGGAATTATCTTCAACAAGGAACCCTCTTCTTTCTGACAGTTGCCTTGGATGAGAGGAGAAGGTCTTGACTCAGCATACACTGTGTCCCTCTCTTTTCTTACTCTATTTGTAGTTGGCTGCCTTCTCCTTCTGCCCTGAGAAAATGGACTCAGGGAGTTTGGATATCAATAGTTTGGGGATGAAATCTCTGGGAGCTAGAAAGAGATACTTGGAAGAGAAAATTAGCCTATGCATTCTTAATTCTGAGTCATTTGAAGAGAATACAGCATCTCCAGCATATCAGCAAGTGCAGTATAACCCAGTGATGTTCACTAAGAGGGCTCCATCTGAGCTGGGTTAGAAGATGATGGAATGGTAAGGTGTGAAGAGCACACACTGATTATAGAGGTGATTATAGATTATTATGGAGAAGGGCAATACCCAGCAAGGAAATTTACTTAGTGTAGAACAGAGACTAGCTAGATATAAGGATTCAGAAAATAGAAAATGCCAGAGTTTCAATTAATAGCTGACTTGCATTCTGGCATTAAGATGGAGAGCTAAGGGAGAGAAGTTCTAGCAGTAGCAGCAGTACTTCAAGATTGAGTATGTGTAAAGATAGTAAGGAAAATGTTAATTAAGCCAATGCGGTCAGAGAAAGCAAGGAAGAATGGAAACCTTTGTCTTCACTTACTCACTCACGTAAACACTTATGGGAACTCTGCTATGTGTCATTCTGTGCTAGATGCTGAAAGAGTTGACGAAAAAGGCAGAATTCCTGCCCACAATGGGGCACAATAGCCTGATAGAGAAAACAAGCATGTAGACTAAGGCCAATATTGTAGGGTGTGCGTAATAAAGGAGGTGTGTATTCGGTTGGTACAGAGGTGTCCTCAAGATATCAGTGGGAGACAAGACTGAGCAAAAGAGAGCCAGGAGTGAGCTGTACAAAGAGAACCAAGCTGATGAACTCACAAGATTGTAGACATGGACAGGAAGGGGAGGGATCCAGAGAAGAGGGAGAAGGAGTAAAAAAAAAAAAAAAAAAAAAAAGCAGACTTGGAACAGGGAGTTTGGGAACGACAGTGAACAATTCGAAGAGGAAGCTCGTCATGATGAGGGGTGATCGCAGTCAGCTAGTGGGCAAGATGAAGAAGTAAGAACTGTCTACACATGCGTTGGGAGCTAGAGTGTGGGTCGACAAATAAGTGATCTTTGTATAGACGACTTGCTTAGTTCGATTTAGGGGTAAAGGCAGAGACCTTCTGGCAGTAGACGAAAAGGAATGTTTAACACAGGTAGAGGAAAACTGAATTTGGGGATTAGCGTACCAGGCTTGATTGAAAGCCATAAACTGAGACAAGAGATAAAACCCAGCCTTAGCTCTTCGACGTTGCTGAAAGAAAAGGAATATTCTCCACTTTTTCATTTGCCGCCGCCATGAGACAGCCGAGAATCCTTCATCTGGCCATTATGGAATCAGGTGCAAATGGTTGTTCCTCCTGCGATCAGTCAGACAGGGTGGAGGAATTGTTACCCTGTTGCTAAGGAAAAAGGAAGGGGCTGTTCCCAGTTGCCATGGTGACAAGGTGAGCGCGTTCCCTCGGTACCGCCGTAAATTTACGAGACGGTTTCTTCCCCTCGCTGCTATGGCAACCCAGAGGGACTGTGCGGGTCGCCCCCGGCCGCCCGCCGCCGTTGCTAGGACGAGGTGGAGGTAGGGGCGGCCCGGCCCGCGCCGCCGGTTGCCGTGGAGACGGCGGGCGCCCTGGCCCCGCCCCTCCCGGCCTGACAGCAGGGCCGCAGCGCGCCTGCGCAGTGCTCTCTTCCCCCGCAGTCTCTGTGCGTTGAAGCCGGAGACCGCGACGGCCTCTGCCCGGACCCTCCGCCCCGGAGCCGCCGGCCGGAGCCGCAGCGCCCCCCGCAGCGCCCCCGCCGCCCGCCCCCGCCCCCCCGCCTCCGCCGGAGCCGCCGCGCGCACTGTGAGTCCGGACAGGGGCGACGGGCGCCGCGGGGCTGAGTCAGCGGGAGGCCCGGCCCGGGCGGGGGAGGGGAACCGGCCGCCCCCTCGCCGCCCCCCGGCCCCGCGCCCCCGCCGCGGCGCCCCAGCCCGCCACCCGCCCCGCGGCCCCGTCTCGGGGCGCCCGGCCGCCTCGGCCGCCAGGCCTCCGCGAGCCACTCCCCCTCCCCAATCTCGCTCAGACCCACTGGGGGTCCTTCCCCCCAAAACGCGGCGCCGCCTCACTGCCCCCCCCCGACAGGCCCCCCACACGCCCGAAACGGCCCCCGTCCGCACTTGTCCCTTCTCCCGACTCCCCTGGGCCTGACATCTCCGGCCTCTGGTTTTCCCCAGTGAGAAGCCAGAGGGAGAGTGACAAGAGAGAACGAGGGGGGCCTGGGGAGAGTGGGGGGACATCTTGCCTGCCCAAACCGTGGGGCCTCCGGCTGCTTCCCCACGCGCTCCTGCCCTGGCTGGCGCGCACGGGAGCAGGTCTGGACAGTTCTAACCGCAGCTGGGAGCTGCTGGGGCTCAGAGCAGATTTCGCTGAGGGCTCAACCCCGTCACGGGCAGCTACTGTCCAGCGGACACCGGCGGTGCTGGCGCGTGGCCTCCTGCTGGGCCGGGCTGCTGCCCCGGCAGGTGTGTGCAGACAGTGGAGACAGTGGCAGGAGGGGAGAAGGGTTGCGTTTAGGAGCTGAAGTTCCCTCGCTTCCGGTGTGTTGTTGACAGTAAGCATCTTGCAGTGCTCTTTTAAATGCTTTTTTCCCCTCGGTAGACCCTGGTATGATGTGAGATTTGGAGACGGGCCTCATCTCCTCCCTAGCAAGTGCTTAAAGGTTTGTGTGTGGAGGGTTTGTGGCAGGACTTGATCTCTGATACCTGTCAATTCCATGTGGTAACCCACTGGTGAGAGTGAGTTTTAACATAACATGTGCAAAGTAGAGAGGAACTGCGCTTTCTCCATAGTGTAGGTCTGAGGCCCGTATCCCCTGCCTCCTGCAGCTGTGAGGCTTTGTGGGGGTGTCACCTGATAGGGTTTCCAGCATATTTGGACAATTCCTGGGGTATGTTTGCTGCCCATCCACCTGCCCCTCTTGCATTCCCTGATG
Source organism: Talpa europaea (assembly GCF_964194135.1). NCBI lineage: Eukaryota > Metazoa > Chordata > Mammalia > Eulipotyphla > Talpidae > Talpa > Talpa europaea. The sequence goes on from NC_140072.1 coordinate 14,331,737, forward strand.
TTGAAATAGAGGAAGATCCCAAACTGTTTCCTTTCTCCAACAGAAATCGAACTAAAGTGAGAGTTAGTGCCCACAGCCAGAAGCTGTCTCCTAATAAACGTGCCTCAACTCGACGGTGCCTAACTACTGTGTGTACCTCATTGCCAGCTACCTTTGATTTTTTTTTTTTTTTGAGGCTTGCAGATTCCAGGGTACTGTAGAAAATATGTAAATGTGCATAAGTATCAGCCAGTTCAACTATGTAAGCAGCTTTGGGTTTTTATTCCAGCTACAACAATAGTGGACAGTTCGCTTCAAAAATCGTATTGAAGTAACTACCAACTTGGAGTTACTGAGATTGCAGACAGTGAGAAATAATGATTCCACTACTTTACTGTGCTCAATCATGGCCTATTGGCAGCCTCCTCTGAGCCACTCCCCACCCCCATGCCCATCAGATTAGTTTACAGTAGCAAAGACGGCTGTCGCCCTAGTTTTAAACATAGAGATGAAGTTCAGGAAAACTACAGCCCCGGTGCAGCAGTGCAGTTTCTTCTGTTTTGAATGCCAGTCTAGGGTTTGGCGGGATGCACCTGCCTGTGGGCAGTGGGAGCCCTGGGGCCTGAGAGTTGCATTCCTTCTGTGTGGTCCTCTGTGCCGCATAGCTCACCCAAATACCCGAGCAGGGCAGGCTCAGACAGCTGTGCTGGAGAGCTGCTCCTCCTGGGTTGAGGGTATTTTGGGAATCAGCGATATTACTGGGGTGGAGGGTTGTGAATAAGAAGCAAGAAAATGTGTCAAGGCTAGATAGATCAGGAGGGTGTGAGTAAAATGTTCCCTTTCCAGTTTGCTGTGGGATAGTACATTTTCAGAGCATCACAGTGGTTTTTATATGGGTTAAAATGCCTTTGAAATCCATACCAGTGTTTTATGAGCTAATGATGGAGTGGCCTTTAAACTGCTACCATTGGAAACAGGATGAATGCCTTTACCTTATACAGTGCCTCTCCCACTGTTACTCTGTGTAATTGTTAAGATCAGGGAGAGGGGCATAATGATTTGAACCAAGTTAGAGTTGGGTCTGTGTCACCTGTGTTGTAATTTTATAGCACTACACTTCCTTGATTCTGAGACACGCCAGCAGCTTACCAACAGCTTTTTTTTTTTTAATTTTATAGAGCCATGTTTATTTATTTATTTGTTTGTTTTTTGTTTATACAAGCACTGGGTAGAGTCAGAAGCGCGGGAGGGTGAGAGAATTCACCAGAGCCAGAGCGGGGAGCAGAGCAGGCAGAAGGACCGAAGTACACTGCTGAGGGGAGCAGCGGGCGGCAGGAGAGGTCTGCGCGCCATGTGGGACCCTCCTCCGGTGGCTGGGGAGCAGCCGGGGATCGAACCAGCGCCACGGAGGCCTCGGGCAGGTTCGCAACCCAGCGCTCAACTGCTGCGCCACCAGGGAGGCCCAACCAACAGCTTTTAGAGAAAAATAATTTAGCACTGCCAAATCAAAATATATATGTTCATTCTAAGAGGCATCCTAATTTCAGAAACATTAAGAAAGAGGCAAGACAGAAATAGGGAGTTGGGGGTCTTAAAACTGAGAAAGCATGATATTTATGAATGTCCTGGGTGTGGGAATTACTGCCCTGCCACCATGAGAGTGCTTGCATTATGAGGACAGATTTCTTCAAGTCCTTCCCCAAGCCAGCCTACTTTGCAAGGTAATGTTTGTAAGATGATTGACTGGAGTGAGGCATGTAGTTGGCTGTTGAACAGAAGAAAGTTCATATGTGGGAATCCAACCCAAGGCCTTAATCTGGTACCCTCTAGAAACTGAATCAACTGGCTGGCAACAAACATCTATGAGCTCTACCTAAATTTAGTCAAGTAACATCTTTCAGAAGTTGAATAAACAATATAAATCAGAATGCATCCATCCTGCTTTGTTTACAGACACATCGTAAAGGTCCTTGGCACATGTTAGAAGCGGAAGGGATTTCAGATGGTGTAGTTCAGTGTCCTCATTTCTAGATTTTGACATGAGACACCAAGAGTTAAGTGTCTTGCCTGAGGTTACCCAACTAATGCAGAAAGTATGTGAAAACACTTTGTAAACTGCATACACCATGCAAATGAATGTTGGTGGTTATCCATGGCTGAGTCAAGATTGGAACCCAGATTTCCAGACTAGAGCTGGTGGTGTATTCTACAATGCCACATTGCCTCATCTCTCATGTTTAATATTCCAGAGGGTTTTAATAAAAATAATTTAGTAGTCTGTAATTAGCCCTGTAGACAAGGGCTTGTTTTATTGTCTGAGATGTTGCAAAGCCAGGCAAAATTTAGTGTCACGCTGTCTAATTAAATGTTTATTCTTGCCACCTAAAAAAATAATTTTTCCTCACACATTCTGAATTCAGGAAGGTTTTCCTTTTTTTAATTTGCATCGTCTAACATAAAGCAATTGCAAAGACAGGTGTTTAAAGTCTTCTCAACTTTTCATCTGTGAGGCTGCTGCTTTCCAGAAAGTAAAGTGCAAGGGGCTTCCAGGGGGCCTGGGAGGTGGAGTGAGCACATTGTGGGGGGCCACTGGATTAGCCTCCAACTCCCAGAATGTGACCTTCTGTAGTCCCTATAAGCTCTGGCACTTCTGCCCCCTAACCTTGAGAAAGTGGTCCCTGGAAGCAGATAGACCCGAGCTCAAATTCTAGTCTTGCCACTTCCTGGCCATGTGACCTTGTGCCACTTACAATCTGTGAGTACCAGTTTCCTCACTTGCAAGTCTGGAATGAGAACCATTTGTTTTGCAGAGTAATGGTGAGAACTAAATGAAAAGTAGTATGTAGAGTGCCTGCTGAATAAGAGATGGTGGTCATTTTCTATATTGCTGAAATATAAAATTTTTAAATGCTTTTAATTTTTTTTATGATGATTTAAGTCCCTCTTGGACCCGCCATTCAGAGCTCCTCTCCCCCACCCCCCACCCCCACAGCAGCCCTCTTGGTATATTTGACATGCACAAAGAGATGTGTCCTATGAAGCCCTGGCACTTGCAGTATTATTTCAACTGCCAAAATAGAAATATATGAAATGTCCCTTTGTCTCCATGTATTCAGCTGACCTGGTTATCTGAAAGGCTGGGGAGTGGGGGGCAGGAGCAGTTGACCAAAAGAGCACAGACTTGGTATGTTTGAGTGTGTCATGGGGGCGGTTAGTCCTCCATCAGGAAGGCCAGTCTTGGGAGTGGAAAGCTGCTCGGCTCTCCCTGTAGCATGCTCGCATGGCTGTCTTTCGCTCCACTGCTATTAGAGACGTAGCTGTACTCAGTGACTTTGCTCAGATCAGCTTCTGGTAGAGAGGTCAGGAGCCCAGGGAAGGGAGCTATCCATCTTAGGAGGGAAACCTCATTTGTGAGGAGAAATACAGGCAGGTCATTTTGGGTGGAAATGGTTCCAGAGAGGATCAAGGCAGAGGCTATCAATTAATTAGGAAGCCAGGGCAAGCCATTCAGGTGGGAAAACACAGATGAACTTAAATTCCTATAAATTTCATTCAGGAAGAAAATGCCCCTGCGTGAGCAGCTGCGGACTGAAAAGAGAAATGCAGTAGTCTTTACCTCTGGGAAGTAGGTTTTGGAATTGGAAAAGGGAAAAGGAGACTTAAAGGTGAACTTTCACTTTATATGCGGCTATAGACAAATTATTATAAGAAGCATGCATTTGTAATTTAATCAAGATCAGTTTTTCAGTAAATGCATTTTAGTACAAAGGAAGCCACTGCCTTTACGTGGCGCTTTCAGTGTGTGCGTCAGATCGGGCTGACATCTGCCCTCGAGTGGCTGTCAGCTTGGACCAAACCAGCAGGCTCTTACGTGAGGGCAGGACCCTCCAAAGTGCCTGCTTCCCTGCCACCCCAAGGTGCTTCACTGACCTCTTCCTGGTCTTTTCTTTTTCCTTTTCTTTTTCTTTTTCTTTTTTTTTTCCTGGTCTTTTCATTCCCTCCTGAGCATAGTCCCTTCCTTCTCCTGACCAGTTGAAATAATCATTGCTATTCTAATAAACTAATTTAATTTTCAACTATTGACAAGAATGTCTCCTGACCATGTGAAAACTCCTTGCCCCTTATTGACATCAAGAGGGCTTGAAGCTTGAAGGAAGCCCAGCAGAGATGTGACAAGCTCCCTTACGGTAGCTGCAGTTTAGAGCAGATCTGGCTGATAGCATGTACCTGCCACACAGTGATTTATTAGCTGCTGCTCTTAGGAATTACTGATAAACTTTGACAAGATTATTAAATGTTATTGGGCTTTTAATTTTCTCATAAGTCGGTTAGTTAGTTGTGTTTCCCAGCCACGTTTATTTACTAGTATAGAAAGATGACACACCTATCGTTTGGACACGTGCTTTAGCTTGCTTACCCAGAAGTTAAAATGGGTTATGCTGAGTAATCCACAGTCCATCACCCAATCTTCCCTTTTGCCAAGAGTACAAATTTGTGCCACAGTTGGCCAAGGTTGGTGAGGCATCCTCTAGCCAAGGATGGCTTTTCCTCTATGTAGAGTTGACCAGCCAATATTGGCCTGCACCCTAGATCTTGTTCTCACTGACATCATGTCCCACCAGCTTGCTCAACTCCAGATGTCACTGGGCATAACACCAGTGCTGTGAGCTCTGGGCATGTCCTCGGCCAGAGTAAATAAGGACTTAGGTTTGTAAAATGTTTTGACTCTGTGTAAAATTATTTTTTGATGCTGTGGAAAAGCATAGTTTCCTTAAACTATTTCCTGTCTATAGAGGTATATCTACTTGTGTGATGTGTTTAAATTAACTGAGCCAGAAGCATGGCTTCAGATCTGCCCAGTAATTTTGACAATATATATCAAAAACCTTAAAAGTGGGCCTCCCCGGTGGTGCAGCGGTTGAGCGCTGGGTTGCGAAACTGCCCGCGGCCTTGGCGGCGCCGGTTCAATCCCCGGCTGCTCCCCGGCCACCAGAGGAGGGTCCCACATGGCGCGCAGACCTCTCCTGCCGCCCGCTGCTCCCCTCAGCAGTGTACTTCGGTCCTTCTGCCTGCTCTGTTCCCTGCTCTGGCTCTGGTGAATTCTCTCACCCTCCCGCGCTTCTGACTGTATCCAGTGCTTGTATAAACAAACCATCAAACAAAACAAACAAATAAATAAATAAAACATGCCTCTATAAAAAAAAAAAACCTTAAAAGAATACATACCCTTAGATCAGAAATTGACACACTAGAAATATTTAGAAAACCAGAGAAGTACATAAAAATACTGTACAAGGATTTCTATTAATGGAACATCATTAATAATAGCAAGCAGTTAAGCCAACCTAAAGTATCAACAAATAGGGATTGATTAAGTTCACCTAAACAAAATACTGCATAGGCATTAAAAATCTCATAGAAGAATCTTTGTTGATGTCAGAAACATTTGACATATCAGTGAAAAAACAATGCAAAATGATATGTTGAAGGCCTCCCTGGTGGCGCAAGGGGTTAAGCACTGTACTATGAAGCAATCCGCAGCCTCTGCAGCACAAGTTCGATCCCTGGCCAGGGAGGTGACCCACATGGCACAGCAAACCTCTCCTGTCTCGCCCGCTGCTCCCCTCAGCAGTGTACTTCAGTCAGTCTGCCTGTTCTGTTCCCCACTCTGTCTCTGGTGAATCCGCTCACTACCTACACCACTGGTCTGTTCCCCAGTTCTTGTATGCATAAATAAATAAATCTTAAAAAAAAAGAAAAAAACCGCCTAGAAACTCCCAAGTCCATCCATCCAAATGAGGTAATCTCTTTCCACTCTACTGTAATGAGAGGTAAAAATATTACAAAAGAAAGTGTCTTAAAATAGTCTTTGCTTCTTTTAACTTTTTCTGTGTAAATTTATTAACAGTTTCAGCAAAACTCTCCATGCCATGGCCTGTGTTTGGGTTAGGCTTTCTTTCCCCATGGCTTTCCAGAGTCTCTGGGTTCCCAGTACTCCCAGGTCACTCATATTTTGGTGGCTGTGCTCCTCTCTGAACTATCTGTCCTGAAAGTCCATGCCCAGGCCTCATTCCTCCCTTTGCTTTGGCCGTATTCTGGTCAGCCATCAACTCACAGGCCCTTTTTCTTCCAGGGATGGAGAGGGTTGGAGCCCACTAGTGGCCACCTAGAGGGCAGAAGTCCTCTGCAGGCACGACTGGACAGCTCTGTGACACCAGGTCCCTGGCGCTGCTGGATTTGAAGGGAGGGGCTGGCCTGACAGCTGTCTCCTTGCCTATTCTTGCCCATCACACACACATTGTAGGTCACCTCAGGGGCCAAATCCAGCAGAATGCTGTCTGCTTCCTGCCAGTGGTGGGGTCTGCCCACCTCTGAGCTGGAGGGCCCAGAACTTAGAATGGAGGGACACGTGGCCTAGTGCACAGCTCTGCCCATGCTACAATAAATTTTTGCTAAGCAGGACCTATCTTCCTCTTCTTCCAAATGATTCTGACTACCCAAACACGAGTGTCAGACGGGTGGAGGCCTCCCTGCTGCCTGCGATTATTAGTGAGTACACCTGCAGGTCTGGCTCGCTGGGACGCTCCGCCACCTGGAGAGAGACTGTCAAAGCAGCAGTCATCTTCTCTCGAGGGCGTTGTTGTCCTGGTCACCTTGTAATTTAAATGGTGTTTCCTGATGGGTAAGAAATTAAATCTCTCCACTCCTCTGAGTCAGCATGATCATAGTTGGATGAATGTGTCACGTGCCATGTGAAAGGGGCCGGCGTTAGACCACTGGGTGAAATGAAATACCCCTTCCCTTTGGAGGAGTGTTTCTCTGAAGATTTATCTCCAGTGGTGTAATATGCACCATGTAGCAAGGCTTCTCTGCAACTCCAGACTCTTGGCAGACAGCAGCTACCCCACCCCCTTCCCTGCAGATTATTGCTCCTTATCAGGGACCCTGATTTAGTCTCTGATTTGTTCTGGTTTTAGATGGATAGAGTTCACAGCTGAAGGCTCCCAGTTTTGGCATCCGATTAACACCTTTAAGTGACAAGACCATTGCTCGGTACAGAGATGTGCTGTACTGCTCCCAGAATAGCAGGGTGCGGTGTTTTGAGACTTGATAAGACTTGTATTCCCCAGAAAGTATAGTTTCCAGGTTTATAGGTTATTCATGTAAATTTGCATATATTCCTCACAAGCCTCTGTTCTAAGTATACTCTCAACAGGTACTCTCTGAGTCCTTTCTAACATTCTTCATCACTATGGGATGTAATAAGAAATGAGATTCAGGGCCTCCCTGGTGGCGCAGGCAGTGGAGCGCAGCACTGTGAAGGTGTCCACAGCCTCTGCAGTGCAGATTCGATCCCCACCGGCTGGGGAGATACCCACATGGCGTGGCAGGCCTCTCCTGTCCCACTGCTCCCCTCAGCAGTGTGTTTCGGTTGGTCTTCCTGTTCTGTTCCCCACTCTGGCTCTGGTGAATCCTCTCACCCTCCTGCACCTCTGGCTTGTACCCCAGTTCTTGTATAAATAAATAAATCTTAAAAAAAAAAAAAGAAATGAGATTCAGCCCTATCCACAAGGAAACCATGGTCTGGTTTGGGAGATAAGATAGAGGAGTGGAATGATTAGTGTACATGACAATATCAGATGTCAGGAAGTTGTCATGATACTTTACAAGGTGTGGTCTTTGCCTGAGAGAGTTGGAAGCAAAATTATGTGAGTTGCTGCAGTACAGAGGATGAACATCCCAGTAGCAATGAGAAGGGGTGCTTGGTAACCTAGAAGGAAGAGTGACCCCAAGCCTGTAAGAACCAGGAAAGGCTTCAGAGACAGAGACTCTCTGGAGCTGATGATGGGAGATCCTGCCCCCCAGAGGACAGATGTGTGAGACAGCGCAGGCTTACTCTCTCAGAAAAACAAAAATGAAATTAAATGAGCACTGTATTATGTGTTATTTGTAGTATAGAGTATACATTCAAAAAGGATTCTGAAAGGAAAATCACCATTGTGAGCTGGAGGAATTAGGAAAGACTCCACAGGGGAAGCAGAGAGGAGTTCTGAACATCACTGTAGAAGTTACTTTCTTTTGTGGTTTGTGTCTTCAGATTGTATCCTACGAAGTGGAACCGCAGAGCCAAAAGATACACACAGTGTAGGGTTTTGAAAGTGAGATATAAATGACATGTGACGTATTAGTTTCAGGTGTACAGCGTGGTGACTCGGTATTGTGTACATTGGGACGTGATCATCACGGTAAGGCTAGTTGACATCTGTCACCACATATAGTTGTGCTTTTTTTCTTGTGATGGGAACTTTTAAGATCAATTCTTTTAGCAACTATGCAGTCACCAAGCTATACCTTATATCTCCAGAATTTTTTTTTAAAAGATTTATTTATTTATACAAGCATTGGGTACAGTCAGAAGCATGGGAGGGTGAGAAAATTCACCAGAGCCAGAGTGGGGAGCAGAACAGGCAAAAGGTCCGAAGTACACTGCTGAGCGGAGCAGCGGGCGGCAGGAGAGGTCTGCGCACCATGCGGGACCCTCGCCGGTGGCCGGGGATCGAACCAGCGCTGCAGAGGCTGCAGGCAGCTTCGCAGCCCAGCGCTCAACCACTGCGCCACCAGGCGAGGCCCTCCAGAATTTATTTTATAACTAAAGTTTGTTATAAACTTTGGTTTATAACTAAACCCATCCCCTACCTCTGGCAACCACAATCTGTTCTCTGTATCTGTGAGTTTGGTGTTTTTAGAATCCGCACAAAAGTGAGATCATACAGTATTTATCTTTGTCTGGCTTATTTCACTCAGCATCATGCCCTCAAGGTCCATCCATGTTGTTACAAATAACAAGGTTCCTCCTTTTTTATGGCTGAGTAATATCCCAGTATATATAAACACATTTTCTTTAACCATTCATCTGCCAACAACGGTACTTAGATTGCTTCCATGTTGTTGTTTCAGTAGACTTATTATAGATTATTCTCCATGCTGAACCAACCAATTTGCAAAGCGTAAGATTTTGGTATCAGGCTGATTTCTGATAATGAGGAGACCTGTGCATGTTTGATGGCAGAAGAGAAAAGGAGTTACTTGAGGAAAATAATCGAGGTGCAAGAGAGAAGGGGACCAAATAGGGATGATCTCAAGGACATCAGAGAGGGGGGCGACACCGCAGGAGAGGGAGTCTGGTGCGGAGAGGTGTGACGCTTTCCACTCCTGACTGGTGGGGTGAAGTCTAGGGGGAGTGAAGTCTAGGAGAGGTGACAGGAGCTCCGGCTAGAAGAGGAAGGACCTCTCCCTCAGCATAAGAGAGGCAAGGCCACTTGCTGAGGTGGGGGTGGGGAGATTGGTGGTGAGGGTTGAGGTGGTAAAGGTCTGAATTAACCACTGTGAGAAATGAGCCTGGGCGTATGAGAGATGAATACACGTCTTGTTGCAACGCGGTGAGGGCTGAGTTGGACCGTGAATTCCTAATGAGCTAAGTCTCTGGAGCCCTCTCGCTGGAAAAGTGGCGGTGAGGGCGGGCGCACCAGGAAGGAGGGTTGTTGCCTGGCACATTCAGGGCGAGGTTTCTGAGGAGGCAGAGCTTAAGATGGCAGTGAGGCAGCTGGCCCTCAGGTCAGAGGTGGAGGGAAGCCCTGCAAACCTCAGACAAGCGCTGGTTGTCAGCAGAATGAGGGGGCAGAGTAATTACAGGCCCAGTGAGAACAGAAAGCAGGCTTGGAAGAAGAGGGATGAGCCCTGAGGAGGCTGTTGACACAGGAAGATTTTAATTTCAAAATTGGAGGAGACTTTTCACTTTTAATTATTTACCTTTATAATGTTTGGATTTTTTTTTTAACATGGGCAAGTATTACCACGACCATTTTTTAAAGATAATTAAAATCTCAGCACCTCCAGTGTGCTGCTCAGAGTCCTGAGACTGAGAAGTGGAGGTGGCAGGGCCCGCGGAGACTGGTGACGAGGTGTTGGTGCTGTGGGGCGCCTGTCAGACAGCGGCTCCTGTGGCCCCAGCTTGTCACTCTGAGAGGCTCCTAACCCCCAGCACTTACCCACCCACCCACCAGGGGGTTTTAAAACCTGAGGAAGCCCACCTTCCCGAGGCTTACAGGCATGGTTTCCGGGTGCTGTTGCAGCTCTCTGGCTGGGCACCCTAGCCCCCGCTGCGCTCTGACCTCTGAGTGAAGGCTCTTCCTCCAGGTAGATGCAGCCCCTTGGAGTGTGGGTTCCACCTCAGCCTCACTCATCCCCTTCCTGGGGCCTCAGTGTACAAGCTGCACAATTGCATGTAGCAGCCTGATGTTTCTCCTGCCTGTTTTTGAAACTTAGCCTAAGACCCCCTCCTCTGGCTGACACCTCTCCTCAGGTCCTCCTAAACCAACCACTTTGACCCTGACCAACACCCTTGTGGCCTTTATTTCACCTGCTGGAGTCACGTTACCTTTGTGACGCCCAACTGCTAACCGTGCAGAGCAGGCGCACTGGCTGAGGGGGGGCCGAGCCAGGTGGAAGCACATGGGGAGTCAGGTGCAGGCACCAGCATGAGGTGACAGGGACGCCGGGGTCAACGCTGCATTCTTTCCAGGACCTTCAGCGGGGCCTAAACCTTGCTGGGACATTTTGTCAATGCTGTTTCATTAAAGCCAGGACGAAGCAGGAGCATGGCTCTCTGCCAGTCCCTGCCAGGAAGGAACAAACAGCTTGCAGGGCAGGCCTCCAGCCAGGTGGGGTAGGACTCAGGTGCATTGTTCTGCGTGTGGAATTAAATGGACTCTGTGTAAACACAGCCTCCTGGGTTGTTCTTTTCTCTTTCTTCCTAGTCAGCATAGGTGAGAAGAATTAGCCCTTAGCCCATAATGAGGTAAAATGAAGAGGGAGACACAACTGATAGGCTGCCGTACTAAAGAACCTTGAACTTGAGTCAGGAGACTTGGGCTTGGAGTTCTGTGACCTTGAACAAATCAAAAGTCACATCTCCCTCTTGATCCCAGTTTCCTTTTCTGTGAAATGAGGGGTATTTGTACATGCTGTTCCCTCTCCTGGAACATCCTTCCCTGGCCTCTTTGACCACATGCCTTGGCCTGAGTGTCGCAGCCTTGGGGAGGTGCCCTGCTCCCCTCCAGGTTAGGTCCCCATAAACAGAGTTTCAAACTCTGAGTCACAACCATGAACTGGTTGTGACATCAACTTGTTGGGTCATAACCAGCATTTCCTAAGTGAAAGAACCAGAAAATTACAGGCTGTGGCACTCATGATAAGGATTATTTAGCAAATCTTTTATTATGTGTCTGTCTGTCTGTCTTTATATATATAGTGACTTGTAATGTAAAATGCATTTTTTACTAAAAGGTTGAAGGCCACTGCTTTCAAAACACTCTAGTCCTATATAATCTGTAGCGTTTGTGGTTGTGGAGAGACGTTTGTACGACTATTTTCCTGGTGTTTATCCATTTCACTGAATAACAAACTCCATGAGTCAAGGGCCAAGACTGACTTACTCATTCACATAAGAACTAGGAATAGTTGAAGCTCAGCAAATGAGTGGATGGGTTCTTAGGGCACTTTGTTGCTGTCCGTCCTCAGTTGTGTGAAGTGGTTCCTGAGAGGAGCGGAGGGTGGCTGCGATAATAAGCTGGGAAGCTCACATTCATCCCTAATGGACGAGAGTGCTGGAAAGTGCGCTTCTCTGGCTTTGCAGTGTCCAGGCCAGGAGGGGCACTGAGGACCCAGAAGACCCGCATCAGCTGGGATGTGGACACTGCCCCTTTCACCAAGCCTCACTTGGCCAGAGTTCTCTTTCCAGTAGGACCGAGACAGAACTCACCGTGTAATCCTGCCTTAGTAAAGAGAAAGCCGACTTGTCTACCGTAGTAACCTCTCCCCACAGGCCAGTTCCCACTCTCCTGCCTATGGGCGACTAGACCCTGACCCAGGAGCCCACCGGGTTCCAAGGTTGGATTCCAGAACTCCTGTTCTTCCAGCCGCACCCACCACCCCACCTGCCGGCATCCTGGAGAACTGACCTGCTCCCTGAGCTGTCATTCTGAAGCTAGCCAGTCTAGCAGGTGGAATGAAAACCCTCTGCCTTCCCTGAAGGTAGCCCAGGGAACTTCCTGTGGCCTGGAAGGCTCATTAGAAAGACCCAGCCAGGCACCACCCTGCACAGAGCTGTTCCAGAACATGTTAAAGGTCAGATGCTAGAGAACTGGTGCCCTTGAGGCCCTCTGGAGGGTGGTGGTGGCCCAAGGACAACACAGGCCTCATCAGGCATATTTAAGAAGGCCAAGGGTGGCCTTCTCTGGTGGCCTAGGGGTCAAGTCTCAGAGCTATCACAGCTATAGCCTGAATTTGATTCCCAGCCAGGGAGCTAACCCACATGGCACAGCAGACTTCTCCTGTCTCGCCCGCTACTCCCCTCAGCAGTATATTTCAGTAAATCTGCCTGTTCTGCTCCTCACTCTGTCTCTGGTGAATCCTCTCACCCCACCCTGTTTCTGTGGCCTATACCCCAGTTCTTCTACACAAAAAAAGAAGGCCCAGTTTGCCCCTTTATCTTTAAATTTCATCATTTGAACTCAGATGATCCTGCCAGCATCTAGCTGTGCTGTGGAAATTATGTTGCTTACTGCCTGGAGCAGATAACCTCTTTAGGAGAGATGAGGGAATAACCAGTTGTTTTAGAGCTCCCAGACTGTTAGCGGAAACACCCTAATTCATACATTTTTTTAAAGATTTATTTATTTATGCATACAAGAGCTGGAGTACAGGCCAGAGGTGTGGGGGGTGAGAGGATTCACCAGAGACAGAGTGGGGAACAGAACAGGCAGACTGACTGAAGTACACTGCTGAGGGGAGCAGCGGGCGAGTCAGGAGAGGTCTGCTGCACCATGTGGATTGCTCCCTGGCTGACCAGGAATCGAACTCATGCTGTGGTTGTGGATTGCTTCATAGGTTGCGTCTTAACCCTGTGTCACCAGGGAGGCCCCCTAATTTATACATTGCTTTCAGTTTGGTTTTCCAGAATTGATAGCCCCTCTAACAGTCTGTCTAAAGAGGCTGCCTTCCAGCTTCTTTAAAAAGCTCACCCAGGTACCACAGCCATGCTTGGGAGGTTGGAGGCAGGAGGTCAGCTCAGAGAAACCACTGGGAAGCCTTTGCCTCCAGAGCAACCCCTTCTCCCAGAGTAACCCCAGGAAAACGTGATCCAAATAGAAATGTGTCCCTGTCCTGCAGGGGCTTCAGGACCGCCCTCATCTCTCCCCTCCCCCTAGCTGACCAGCCCCAAGTCTCTCATTTAGAAGACCTATTGCAGGGTCATTGTCTGCTGCAGTGAACATGTTACTACACTTTCTTTGTTTTGAAATTAAATTAGAATTCTGTTCATTTACAGTTTTTCCAGTAGTCATGTTCAAGTCCCAATGCAAGATGTATGAGGAAAACACTTCCCATTGCCCCAGAGAACATTTGGCTTTGGTTTTGATCCCAGTAGCACTCTTTCCGAGACACTGAAACACCATGTCCAGGAACCTCGTTCTGAACTCACTCCTGGGAGACAATTTCCCTGTGCTAGCAGAGAAGATGGTACTCAGGGGCAATGACTCCAGACCAGAATAAGATCTGCCTTAGTTAGAGTTACCTACAGGGGTCCAAATAAATGCCCAGGCTCACTGGCTGGACTAAGTTTACTGGAACATTTGGAAAAGAGTAGAAAGGGCATTCTTAGGGCCTGAATTCTTCCTTCTCCTGTAGCCTGGGTACCAGCTGCTTTGATCGGTGTGAGGTTGTTAAGACCAGTGCTGTTAAATCTCTTTTCTTCTCTTTGGGGAAGGATGTTGGCCCTTCCTCAGAGTCAGACAGAATCCTACCTGGGCCGTCCTCCCAGATCATGAAATGTTCCACAACATTCTCATTCTAGATGCTCTTCTGTCCGTCTCATTTCACCATGCACCAACACTCAGCCCAGGAGAGTTCTGACAATGTAGATCTGTTGGGGTGGAGCCACTCGTAGAAGTAACGTGGCAACGGTGAACCCTGGAGGTCCACTCCACCACTCAGGTCTGATCCACACCACTGCCGCCACACACAACCAAGGTCACAGGGCACCCAAGCCAGCGCAACCTCCATGAGTGAGAGGACAAAGAGGGACTCTTCAGCTTGCAGAGTCCAAGTGAGAGGAGATATGATCAGTGTGTATTATTTCCCATTGCTGTTGTACTGTGAGTTTAGCGACTTAGAACAACACAAATCTGTTATTTACAATTTTATTTATTTTTAAAGATTTATTTATTTATGCATACAAGAGCTATGGCAATTCAGAGATGTGGGGGGTGAGAGGATTCGCCAGAGACAGTGTGGGGAACAGAACAGGCAGACAGACTGACATACACCGCTGAGGGGAGCAGTGGACGAGACAGGAATGGTCTGCTGTGCCATGTGGGTTGCTCTTTGGCAGGCCGGGGATCAAACTCGTGCTGCAGAGGCTTTGGATTGCTTCATAGTGCAGTGCTTAATCCCTTGCGCCACCAGCGAGGCCCTGTTATTTACAGTTTTAAAGGTAAGAAGCCCAGACTCATGTGTGTGGGTATAACGGGGTGGATAGTGGCTTCCAAAATATCCTAATCCCCAGAACCCATGAGTGTAACCTTCTGTGACAAAAGATATGATGAAGAACCATGAGAGGAGTTTATCCTGGATTATTTGGGTGGGCCCTGACTGAAATCACTTGTATCCATAAAGAGGGAGGAGGAGGCAGTGTGACGCAGGGGCAGAGATCAGACTGATATGGTGACAAGCCAAAGAGTGCCTGGAGCCACCAGAAGCCAAAAGAGGCACATTACCCCTAGAGCCATTGGAGGGAGGACAACCCAGCTGATTCCTTGATTTTGGATTTCTGGCCCCCAGAATAGTGAGAGAATAAATCATTATTGTTTTAGCCACACAATTTGTGGTAATTTGCTGCAAGAGCCACAGGAAACTAATCCAGTCGGGTAAAACCAAGGTGTTGGCAAGACCGTGTTCCCTCTGGAGGCTCTGGGAGAAAATCTGTTGCCTTGCCTTTGCCAGCTCCAGAGACTGCTGGCCCTGCACACTCCAACCTCAGCTGCCATCATCACACCTTCTCCCTGGCCCACCTGCATCCACCCTCAGAGGCACCCCCGTGATTCCATTAGGCCCACCTCAGCAAGCCAGACACTCCTCCCATCACAAATCCCCAACTCAATGTCATCTGCAAAGCTGCTTCTGCCATATAAGGTCACCTATTCCAAGGCTTCAGGGACTAGCACATGGATGGCTCTGGGAGCCACCAGGGTCTGTGTAACCCCCTAGGGTGGGGATAGAGTGGTGGGCTTGCTCACGTCCTCCAGTGTTCAAATTAGATGCTACTCCTTGAAGTTTGAGAAAGTACTAAAAGGAACATTGTTTATGCAGAGGTGTCAGCAAGGAATGTGTTACCTGCACAGGTCCCTCCAGGCAGGAGATGTAGAAGGGCCTAGGCCAGCTCTGGTAATAGATGCTGTGAATTTGAGCCAGACAAAGATGGAGCTGTCCCTTGAAGCTTTTGAGGTGAGGATGTGAGGTGGTGGGGGGCACGGGGGCTTCTACAGCACTCATAGCTGGTGCTTATCTGGTAGACTAAGCCCAAGGCCTGTAAAGACATCTCAGCTGTCTTCAGTCCTGAAGTCATGCCTGTGGGGACACGAACCCTGGGGCGAGCCCAAGGGTGAGTCACAGGAATACCCATGGTCCGGAGATTAGAGGTCATGGGGCAAGTTCGTTGTGCTGGGGGAGTTACAGGGCATGTGGGGGATGTCGGGGAGCCCCTCATAAAAGATGGAAGTGGTTCATGGGGGTGTTGATCAGAAGGAAGAGTGAGAAGCGAAGAGCCACTGAAACCTATTTCCATCCAGAGGTAAGAATTCAGGAGGGAGTGGCCCAGCGCTCTTGCTTTGAAGGCAGATGGAATCACTTGAGGCAGTTTGAATCTGCACCCAGACCATCAAAAGCAGAGCCCCCATTCTGCTCCTGTCTTTCCCTGCAGCTCTAGGAAATGATTTCTTCCTCAGAAGTAAATCAAACTTCTTACTTAGAGAGGATGAGATAGCATTAATTATTAATGTTTATTTTCATTTTTACAGATGAAAGGCAGGCTGACTTCAAAGAAGTAGGGTTGGGACTGGGGAAGAGAATTATTCTCAACATTAAAATTATCTGCTAGAAAACACTCATACCTATTTTGAAAAAGTTTTTCATGGTTGAATATACAGTTGGAGAATTTTAAAGAGATTTGACAACCAATGACAAGATCAGAGAAGAGTCTTTTAGGACCAAAATGTTTGTGTTCCTACTGACTCAAAATCATTTCTAGGATGAAGCATTAAACCAAGGTGTCCAACACGCTTGTGAAACTCTCTGAGAAGTTACGGTGACTTCCTCAGTACCTTGCCAAATAATTAATGGCTTAATTTTGTTTCATAATGCAAAGGCCTGCGACTCTAATTAATGAATTTCACTTTTAAAAGATGCAGCTCATTGGATACTTGCTTGAGTTTAAGAGCCCATCTTGCTGGGGCCACCTCTCTGTCAACAACACTGCTCTCACTTCCCCGGGCAGGTGGGCCTGTTGGAGGCCAGGTTCTACCAGCTAGGACCATTGGCACACAGTAGGTCTCTTAGCCCACTGGTCTGAGCAGCTGTAGGGACAAGCCACCAGTGTCTTTTGTGGGACCAGCACCCTGACTTGGTTTCTCCTGGATAGTTTTTAATACAAAGATATTCAAGTGTCTCAGCACTCTGTAATGGCATGAGGTCATATCTGTCCTAGTCTCTAGCCCTTTTTTTTTTTTTTTTTTTTTTTGGCATATGTTATCAAGAAGGAACACTGCAGGGCCTCCCTGGTGGCACAAGGGGTTAAGCACTGTACTATGAAGCAGTCTGCAGCCTCTGCAGCACAAGTTTGATCCCCAGCTGGCCAGAGAGAAACCCACATGGCACAGTAGACCTCTCCTGACTCGCCCGCTGCTCCCCTCAGCAGTGTACTTCAGTCGATCCGCCTGTTCTGCCCCCCACTCTGTCTCCGGTGAATCCTCTTACCCCCCCACATCGCTGGCCTATACCCCAGCTCTTGTGTGCATAAATAAATAAATCTTTAAAAAAGGAAGAAGAAGAAGGAACACTGCATATATTTAGTTGCTTTTTAAGGGCTGGCAGAGAAACTGTTGGTTAAGTGGTCACTAATAGCTATGTATCTCCACTGAAATTTTTTTCAGCATCCATGTAAGATATGAGCACATTATTTTATATGCACTCCCCAAATTTGCTTTACTCTATCATAATATTCTAAAAGCCCACCAGAAAGAAGACTGAAGTTTCAGGGGATGAGGGAGAACTGCAGTATTAAAAAAAGCATGCTTTCCCATGACTCAGCTTAAGGCTGGGCAGGCCACTGATTGATTAACAGTGATCGGAATAGGGCTGCCTCGGAGCTGCTGAAGGGGAAAGTTTTGCACGTGTTCTTTAGAAAAGTGAAGTGTGGGCCTGCAGCTGACTCCTCAGGAAAACCTGCAAAAAAAAATGCAGACTCCTGAGCCCCACCCTGTTCTGTCCCTCTCCAGATTGGCTCAGGAAGCTTCATTAAATAAACTGGTCCAGTGACTCTTGAGGACCTTCAGGGGGCTCTGCTCTGAGTGTTTTCTTTCTGGAGTGATGTGGGGTCAGTCTTGGCTTTATACAAAACCAAGTGTGACCCTCACCATTCCTTAGCTGAAAAATGATCCTGCCCGTCTTTTGGTATCCCCTCGGGTCTAGGGGGAGCCAGGCACGAGTGCAGCACTGCTCTGTGCGGGGAGATTCCAAGTTATCATTCACTCTTGCTGTCTGCAGGTGTGGCCTCACCCCTTCAACTTTTTCATAAGCAGCTATGTAATCGTAGCCCCTTGTCTCCCAAGTTGACACAGAGGTGAAGCCTTGGGATGCAGCTACCTCTGCCTCTTTCATTGTTCGAGGGCATTCTGAGGTTTTTCTTGAGCCCCTAAGAAGAAAAGACTATGTGGAGTTTCTAATGGCTGTTTCATGGGACACCCACTAAGCTCTGCCAGAGTAGTGGGCAGGAGAAAAATAATTTGTCTCTGCTGTGGGCTGGGCACTGGGCAGGATGCTTTTCCTACGCTGCCTCAATTAATGAGAACAACAGTCCAGACTCTGTGTAATTCGCGGGGAAGGACAACCCTATGAACAGAAGGAAATCTGTTCTCAGCGTCAGTGTTGACTCACCCCGGTAGGAAAGTGAGCTCCCTGGTGCCTTTATTTAGCCTTTCATAAAATGAAGTTATTGCCTGTTCCCATTGCCTGATCATGAGGTCAGCATTGGGAATACTTTGAACTTTTCAGATGAAAGATTATATAAAACTACAGAGGGTGCTGGAGGACTAAGGATGATGCGGCTAAGCCGGGCCAAGTGGAAGCCTGTCAGGACCCTCTGTCCTGGGCTCTGGGGACTCACTGGGCCTCCCTGTACCTTGTTGGTGTGATGAAGGGTGGTGTGGA